>NC_033795.1:11764487-11811248 GCF_001876935.1 Asparagus officinalis | reverse complement strand
CCCAACAACTTTGGACGATTATAAGATAATTCCCATAACTTTCAAGATGTGACAAAACCCCCTTAAGTTGGGGATTATCATAAAACAGCTTTAACCATACGATTTATTGGAAAACCATCTTTAATTTTAATTTTATCAGAAAACAAATGTTAACCGTGATTTTCATTAACAAGAATATCCCCCTATGTAATTTTAAGCACACATATGAAAAGGATTTCTGATAAAGTGTTAGTTAAAGGGTTTTTTTGAAGACCCCTAGCACAAAGTTTTTTTCATTGTGATATTTTGAAAGTTATGGGGGATTATCTGATAATTGTTCAGAGTTAAGTTTTTTTATAGTTAGCCAATTTTAAACTTGGTAATCGCATTGATACAATAGTCTAATGTTTTAATATTGATCGCACATTGATGTTATATATAAGTTTTATGAATTAGAATTGTTAGAGGGACACCTGTCATAATTGCCAACAAAGAAATGAATAATCAGGGCTAAACATTACCTTTTAAGAAGAACCAACTAATCATGGCATTCAACCTAGTTTTTGTATACTACATAACTGATGCAACAAATCAAAACCGTCTACCCCAATGCAATAAGATTTGAAATAACATACCTATTTAAGATTGGTGGGGAAGGATACAAGCAAATGTTTGGTTATGATTACTAAGAAGTATTTTACCTTAATACTAGAATTGAAACTGTTAGACTAGTCATTGTCTTGGCTGCATAGAAAAATTGGAGTATTTATCAAATGGACATGAAGTCAACTTTTTTTAATCGGCCATTTGTGGAAGAAGTTTTCGTGAAATAGTTGCCCAGATTTGTGAAGAAAGGATGTCAAGAAAAAGTTTATGAGTTGAAAAACCCATTGTATGGGCTGAAGCAGACTGCAAGTATGGAACAAACATATTGATTCTTTCTTTCGAGAAAGTGAATTAAAAAATGATCTTTTGAGCACGCCTTATACGTGAAGGCCAATAATTCTTGTGATATATTATTAGTATGCCTTCATGTCGATCACTTGATTTTTACTAATAATAATAGTAGTATGATTGAATATTTTAAGAAATCTATGATGCATGAATCAGATGACAAATCTTGACTTGATGTCTTATTTTCTTGGCATTAAAGTAATTCAAGGCAATGATGAGATTTTATATGTCAAAAGATGTATTGTACACAGTTGTTAAAAATGTTTTAGATGTTTGGTTGCAATCCTGTTAGAACTCCTGTGGTGGTTGATACTAAGTTATCTTAAGAAGGTGATGATGCACTAGTTGATCCTACTTATTTTAAGCAAATTATTGGGAGTTTAATCTTACATTCACAATGTCAGATATTGATAATAGGGCCTTTGTTTCAGTTGTTGCTTGGCCTTTGGTTAATTTTGTGTTTCAGTTGTGTGCTTTCTATTAGACCCTAGAGAGGGGGTGATTAGGGTCTTATATTAATCTAACCCGATTTTATGCCGATTTAAAACTAATTCAAATATTATTCTTGCAAGATAGATATACAATATGTTATGAGCAAGAATATGCAATATGAACATAGAGATATATCCTATATGGTGGAATATATGTAAGGATATATAAACAACACAAGGATAAACAATCTAAACTAAAGATACAATTGTGATAGGGCAATATAAACAATGCAAACACACAATATGATCACGGAGTTCGGACCTTCCGTCCTACGTCTCCGCTCCTCACTCCCGAGGAGAAATCCACTATCACAACTGGGTTTTCTACGCTCACCCGAATAACGTTTACACCTCACACTCGATTTTCTAGCTAACCAAAAACTTTACAATCTCACAATATAAACACACTAACTACCACATCAAGTGTTGGTCTCTAGCACGTGTCTCCCTTAAGTGTTAGAAATTACAACCTTCCTCTGGGCATTACCACCTACCCCACTTCTCTTGGGACGACCCCGTCTCTCACCACACATTCTTCTTGGTGTACTAGTGTAATACAAAGTAAACTTCACAATTAGGCACTCTAATACACTTTACACCATCTAAGTGTTGGCCTAGCCCGTGCCATATTCCTCAAGTGTTCGGAATTACCACCTCTCACTAGGCTTTACTACCGACCCCACTCCTCTTGGAACCGACCCCGTCTCTCACCAACCACTTCTCTCGGTGCCCAAGTGTAATACAAAGTGCAACTCACAATAATAGCTCACAACAAAAGATTTATTCTCTAATACAAGGCGAGAACTCAATTAGGCACAACTCAATGTCATAAACCCCACAACCCAAATTATACTATGAATGTAAATACAATAAGCTCAATGGTTGTGTGTGAACAAAGAAATTCAATAAAACAATTAAACTCAATATGAAATCTAGCTTACGAAATTAAGATCAAACATATAAAATGCTAGAATTGAGTTTAAGAAAAACTTTTCTATAGATCAACAGAGAGGGAGAAGAGTTGAATACTCAAACACCAAATAGATGATCTCCACTTGCTCTTGTGAAATTCTCTTCACAAACTAAACTTGTAAAAACTCTCTTAAACAAATAACAAACACCCTTAAACTTGTTTAAACAATTTTCTTAGTTACCCTCAGAAGTTAGAGGGTATGAGGTATATATAGGTACCCCAAGAAACCAAAGAAAAAGATCAAAAACCCAAAAGAAAACAAAGCTGGAAAATAGTCGTTACTGTGCAACATACACTTTATGGGTTGACTCATAAAAATCACGGGTCGACTCATAACCTAGTCTTTATAGGCTAAAAACAGCTTATGGGTTGACTCATAAAATTCATGAGTCGACTCATCATGCATGGGTCGACTCATAAAGTCATGGGTCGACTCATCAGAAACAAAACACACTTTCCAATACAGTTTATGAGTCGACTTATGACAGACATGAGTCGACTCAACCTGTCTGGGTCGACTCATGATGTTATGAGTCGACTCATCAGAAACAAAATGTAAACTACATAACAGTTTATGAGTCAACTTAACAATGTTCATGAGTCGACTCAAGACATGCACACAGCCTCTTTTAAACAGTACATGTCAACTTAAAACATGGTTTAAAAATATCAAATAAATTCTAAAAAATGTAAAAATTTGAAAAATAATTGTAGACATGATAATAAACATGCTACAAAAACTGGTTTTCAAAAAGCATCTCACAAATATGAAATCTCATCATTTCGCAAAATCACATAAGTATGTTAAAAACTTGATTTTACCAAAATGACTTAAAAAAAACTTTGAAACACTTTAGGATGGATTTAGAGACTTATACAAGATATGAAAATAGTGTAAATAAGTCTTCAATCTATAAACATAATATTTTGCAAATTCAATAGAATAAGAAACACATAAATGTGAAAATGAAGATATATATTGTTTCATATCTATATAGCTAAACCAAAATAACTTATCCATATATAAAACAAATAAGTATTATATATCTATTTGTTTGTAAAAAATTTTGTGGATAAAATACATAAATCATTAAATTGTTGTTAGACCCTAGAGGGGGGGGGGGGTGATTAGGGTCTTATGCTAATCTAATCCGATTAAATACCAATTAAAACTTATTAACAAGTTATCCTAGCAAGTATGAAATACAACAATGTATATGAGCTAGGATAAGTAATATGAACAACAAAGAGATATATCCTATATGATGAATATGTATATATGCAAGGATATATAAACAACACAAGGGTAAAATAAACAATCTACACAAGTGATAGGGTAATATGATGAGCAATACACAAAGGCGATATAAGATATGAAAACAAGAATAAGAACGCCAATGCAATCACAAACACAAGATATGATCACGGAGTTCGGACCTTCCGTCCTACGTCTCCGCTCCCCACTCCCGGGGAGAAATCCACTATCACAACCGGGTTTTCTACGTTCACCCGAACAACGTTTACACCTCACAGTATCGGTTTTCAACGCTCACCGATCAACGTCACTCCTCACAATCGGTTTTCTAGTTCACCGAAAACTTTCACACCACACTCGGTTTCTAGCTCACCGAAAACCTAACAATCTCACAATGTAACAAATATAAATTGTTCTCTAATATGGATGAGAACACAATAAAAGCTCACACTCAATGCTACAACTCTCACAACCCTAATATATTATGAATGCAAATACAATAAGCTCAAAGTGGGTGTGTGTAACAATGAGTGAAATCAAATCTAAACTCAATATAAAACTAGCTTTAATAGAATTGATAATTAACAAATAACAAATGAAAGCTAGAGTAGAGTTTAGAAAACTTCTCAATGGAAGACAAGATGGAGAGATGGAGATTGGAGCCCAAACAAGAAGATGATCTCCTCCACTTGTGAAAACTTCTTCACAAACAAAAACAAACCCTTAAACACACTTAAACCCTTGTTTAAAACTTGTTTAAAAACTTCTTAGATGGTTTAAAAAGATATCAGCAATGGGTATTTATACCCTCTCAAAACTCAGCCAAAAACCCCCAAGAGAAAGACAGAAAAGCCCTCTTCAACGGCTCTAAAAAGAGCCGTTGGGACTCCAGCGGTCGACCGATGAAAAACGCGGTCGACCGGAAACAAGGTCAGAGTCGCAGGAGACGTCCAGAGAGTCTTCGGTCGACCGGGTGGAAATTTCGGTCGACCGATGGTAAATTTCGGTCGACCGGCGGAAATTTCGGTCGACCGACGGTACTGAAGCAGGTATATCCGATTTTATAAAATCGGTTAAAAATAGTAAAACAGCTCCAAAAATTATAAAATTTTGAGGAAATGTTCTAGACATGTATACAAACATATTAGAGAAAGAATTTCTGAAAAATATTTTTCCAGTTGAGATAAATAAATGTTTTAACACAGAAATACAGTTTCTGAAAATCTGCTGTGATACACGATTTTGTAAAATCAAGTAGGCACAGTAAATCAACTCCAAAAATAGTAAAAATTGGAGAAAAGTTTCTAAACATGTAGATAAACATGTCAGAGTTTCATAAAATTGCATATTCTATCAAATATATTCAAAACACTAAATATGATTTCATTAAATATAAGCTTGTTAAAGGGGAAATCATATATAGACATATAAACATGAAACAAAATAGTATTTTCCAATTCTATTCATTTGTTTCATAGTAGAACTTAAAAACTATCAAACCAAAATATATATGTATATATATAACTATATATATACAAAATCCAAAACATGTATGTGTGTATATGATTGAGCTTAAAGTACTAACACACATAATATAAATTCCTAAACTAAATTACCCAAGCTAGATCTTGATCTTCAATAAGCTCTTCTAGGTAATCTCGTGGATGAAGCTTTAACTTGGATCTTGAACTTTGAATAGCAAGGCTTCACCGACATTCCGCCAACCTCCTTTGGATATCATCGTTGAAGCGCAATCCATCCAACCTCCAACACTAGACAAACAACATTAGTAATAAATTGTTTGTTAAACATCATCAAAACAAGAAGGCCAACAATTGTGTGTGTATAATATTAAGCTTAAGATATTAACACATAAGTATAAACCTATACAAATACTATAAACTATATACCCAAGCTTGAAGGTCTTCAATATAGCTCGACTTGGTAAACTTACGGATGAAGCTTGAACTTAAATCTTTAACTTGAATTGCATTGCTTCACTCTACTATTTCCGCCAACCTCCATTTGATATGATCGTTATGGCGCAATTCCATCCAACCTCCAACATGTTATTTATCTATAATAAATAGAAAATCACAAACACTAGACAAACAACATTAGCCATAAATTGTTTGTTAAACATCATCAAAACAAGAAGGCCAATAGGTTAGTGTAATCAACAAAAATTTGGAGGCTCCTCACCAATCTCATCTACAGGTTACAAAGAGAATTACGCGGTACCTAGGGGAACTCATAATAATGATTTGCTTCATTTTTCATCTAATAATTGTGTTACTGTAGGCTATTCTAATAGAGATTGAAGTGGAGATCATGATGATCATAAGAACATTTCTAGCAATGTTTTCAATTTTGGCCCAACTGTATTTCTTTGTCGTCAAAGAAGCAATGCGTACAGTTTCAACATATGAAGTAGAGTATGTAGCGGCGATGTCAAGCGTTTGTCAAGTAATTTGGTTGAACGTGCTTAGTCAAATTTATGTTTAAATTGACGGCCCTACAACAATCTATATTGATAATAGTCAGTAATTAATTTAACGAAAAATCTAGTTACTCATGGGAGGAGCAAGCATATTCATACATATTACCACTTTCTTCGAGACAGTGTTGGCAATAATTAGATCATGTTGGTTTACTGCAAGTGTAGATCTAGATAAAGTTACAAACATCCTTACAAAATCCTTGAAGTTTAAAGTGTTTGTCAAGTTGAAGCGTATGAGGAGAATGACGATTTTACAGAATTAGAATTTAAGGGAGATGTTAGTTCCTAATTCTAGAAGGTTTTTTATTTTGACATATTTAGAAATTGTTATCTCTAACTAAGTGTTTGGCAGCCTGATAGAAATCAGACCAGCCCAGTTTTATTTTTTAAGAAGACTAGAATTGAACCAGATAGAGAGTTGTTAAATTCTGGCCTAGTTAAGAGGTTGAAAAATAAACTAAAATAAGTTAGGCTAGCTCTGACTTAACTATTCTCAAAAACAAATTATACTAAAATTGAACTAGGTTTGAACCTGGCCCAATTTTAACCAGGTTTGAACTGACTCGGTTTTAATGGTTTACTAAAAAGAACTCTAAGAATTAGCTTTTATCAAGTTACTTATGAGTTTGTATTGATAGTTATTTAGAAGTTGGATAAAGGCTTTATCTCTAGGATATTGTGTTATCACGAAACACTGTGCATAAAAAGGCTATAACGGCAAGAAAGGCTAGAGTATAAGGTTTAGCTGTTTTTGTTTCTCTCTCTCCACATATTATATTCACTAGTATAAAACTGGGCATTAGGAATGGGGTATTAGCGACGTGAACAACCCCGTCGCTAATAACCTGTCGCCAATGTTTGCATTGGCGACGGATTCGACCCTGTTACCAATGTTTTCCCGTCGCCAATGAGAAAACATTGGCAACGGATCGCATCCATCACCAGTGAGTATTGGCGACGGATCGAATTCGTTGCCAATACTCATTGGCGACGGAAAAACATTGGCGACAGAATGCATCCGTCACCAATAAGTATTGGTGATGGATGCGATCTGTCGCTAATACTTATTAGCGATGGATCGAATCCGTCTCCAATACTCATTGGTGACGAATGCGTTTCGTCGCTAATGCTAATGTGCCCATCGTAAAAAAATTAACATTAGTGATTGATTATCCCATTGTTAATGAGTGGCCCCCACAAAAAAATTAAGAATTATTTTAATATTATTCCCTTAAATCTATAATATTTTAAAAGTAGTAAACCAAATTATGTAATTGCTACATCTAGGGATGTAAATGAGTCAAATAATTAACAAATAGTTTGATAAATTGTTCAATAACTATTCAGTCATATTCAATTCGGTAGTTCATTTAACACATTTAAGTTTGCTAACAATTAGAATTTGACCAGATGTATATTCGATTCATTTGTTTATTTGATCACATGCTATTATTTGTATTATTGCATATATGATATCATATTTGTAAGTTTTTGGCTTCATCTTTGATTAGTTTAGAGAAAATGATAAGAAAAGTGAAAATGATGAGAAAATGATAAAAAAATCAAATAATCTTAGATCTTAAATAATCTTAATCAAATAACCATTTATACTTAAGTTTTATATACCGATTTTAAGACTCAAATAATCTTAAATCTATTTCTAATTAAATTTTAATTTAAATATATACACATCATATATATAGTATAAATAAATAGTTTTTATTTATGAATATATACACATCAAGGAGGAAAATCCCCTCATTGCCACACAACACTAAGATCGTTGTTTTGGTTGTGATTTAAAAAGAACAAAGCAAAATATGCGTAACTCAGATATTTATAGAAGGGAGGAGGAGTGGGTGACATAAACTAAGTGGGATGGACATAAACTTTGGAGATTATGAACTTGCATTAAGTTGAGTGGATTAATGTTTGTAGTGTTAGTAGACCAAAAGTTTTTCTGAATTATTCTTCTTCCATTTATCAGTTTTATTTGTTCATTACTTCCGACTGAAATATAGGAACCCAAAAGTCGAAATTTTATAAATTGAATAAGTGTGGAGTGGGGAATTATCAAGCATAAGAATAATAAATATTGAGAAGGGTAAAATAGAAAATCAAAAGTTTTGACATCCATACTCTCTTTTACAAGCAGTACAGTTATAGGTATGGATTGTTAGTCTTGTAGCTGTTTGCTACAATATGTATCACATACGTCTATACCTTGACAAAAAATTTATGGCATTTATCATCCAAAGGAGTTCGAAAGGCAATTGTGAATCTTTTGAACAGGATTTTGATAAGCTCTAGAATAATGCCACACTAATCCCTGTGGCTGTGCTTAGTAGCTCAACTTTGCTTAGTCGTACATCCACCTACTGATTACGCGATGGTAACTAGCTAAACAAATGCACATTTAGCAAATTAATATTGTTAATTAAGTTGGTGGGGTGCGAACTTGCAATTGACTTCAAGAGACGCTCATGTCATCAGTACTTGTATGGCATTATGATATTGGTAGGGTGTTAGAAAATTATCAACCTATTAATGAAAAACTTGCAAAATACAGCTAGAGTGTTAATTTCGATAAATAAGATTCGTGTAGTTGAACGAAATTTTTGATAAAATAGTTTTATTTTCGCTGTTATTACGTAAGAAATTAGGATTAACTAGTGATAAAAAAAAAAACTTTACGTTTGTTTCCACTTTTTCCGACAATCGTTAGGTGACAGTATGGAAAGACCAGGAACCTTCTCGTGTAAGCTGTCCCTTTTTCACTCAAGCCTTAAGGGTAAAAAAGGGCTCAAGGTCTTAATTGTCACCAAGCAATTATTTTTCTCAAAGTTTACCATGATATTTTCCCAAGTAATAAAGGTGGGAAAACTATCTAAGCTGTGTTTGATACGAGGTAAATTGAGATAAAGGAAAAGGAAACAATTAGCAAAATAATATATAAACAGTGACTATCATGAAATTTTCTCTTGGAAGTAATATTGGTGTATTTATCTTATTTGTAGCTTATAAAACTTAGTTAAATAATTTACAAGATTATTTGAAACTTGATTTTAAAAGTATGAACTAACATGATTATTATGCAACTTGGGTAATGTAAATTCTCTTTTATTTTTCATTGAAGCACACAAACAAGAGAGACTATTATTTCTCAACTCCATATTTTATTTACCATTTTCTTCTAAATCATAAGTGAGTAACTAAACAATTGAGATTACTTTCTTTAAGATTTTCTTTTCAACTTTCTCTACAATTTTCTAGCTACCCAAACAAAAAGAATCTAATGTTTATTCTAGAAAACTCTGAGCATATTTGGCTCTAATAAAGCATTTATATATTTGGCTGTAGATTTATTTTCTCTAATAAGGATACTAAAAAAATATTCTCGATGCCAACAGTCGGGATCAAAGACGGTGGAAAATAAGTCGGCGGCAGACCATCGTGATGCACACATCGAACGTGGCCGCCTTTACATGGACCACTTTTGTACTCAACCCTGACCAAAATCCTTCAAGCCCGATATCTGCTGCCATGTGTACCGAAAGCCCAAGATTGAGACAAGTGTGAAGCCTCAATAACTCAGCCCATTGGTTACGTGTCCAGCGAAATGGGCTGGGCCTCCATTTTATAGCATGATACCACAAGATACTATAGAGAAGCAACAGCGCAAATATCAGAATGAATAAGATTCAGAGGACGTCTTCAATAGAGAGAGAACCGCAGACTCTGCTCCTTGATCAGATCAAAGATGCGAGGGTAAGTTTTTTTTTTATTATTTTTTGTATTTGGGTTTGTTTTTATTTGTTGTTTTGAAGTCATCAATGATGATTCAATTTTGTTTTGATTATTGTAGGAGACAGCACTGTATGTAATCAGAAACCACAGCATAGAAGAAGCTATACGCATTTTCACAGAGGTAAGGTACTAATATAATCCACGAGAAAAGGAAAATTTTTATGTTACATTTATACTTAAGGTATTTAATGTTTGCTTAGTCGCATTTTGGTTTTGCTTTCTTTTGAATAAATCTTAATATATTGTTTGATGGCAGGCAGAAGATTAAAATGTATAATTTAGCTTATATTTTTTCTAACAAACAATATTGTTCTCAGGGTTTGCAGCCAGTTCTCAGCGTCAAGAACGGCGACACGAACGTGAACATGAGAATGGATTCGGATGAAGATCGGGTCGGGTTTAATCACGTTCTTGCTGGATTCAGAGACACAGCCACTGCTCCTTTCTAAATTTGAGTCTCCATTATGATCCCTTTTTTCGGAGGATATTTTGTAGGATAAAGTTTTTGTGTAAATACTGTAAGAATTAAAAAACTCTGCTGTGTGTAATGGGTGTTTTAGACAAGATTTTGGGAGGAAGTATTGTTTGTTATTGTTGTACAAATCTATTTTTGGTATCATTTTCTATGAATAACATGTTGATGGGAAAGTATGGAGCGTATTTGATTCAGCGATTTGTCAAAGTACCCACAACATAATTGGTAGTTGTGATGAGAGTCTTAAGAGTTGCAATTTCATAGCCCTATTTTTTTAATTTTTGTTTTTTAATTTTTTTAAGGGGATGGGTTAAGCGCTCTTTTTATGGTGCAAAATGTAGATTTACATCATTCCCTAATTTTTTTCCCTAAAACAGAATTAGATATATTCTGCATCGGAATATATTTTCCATAATAAAATTACTGATATCCAGACGATAAAATTTAAGTTGATGTTTTGCTGCAACTTTATTATCGCAGCTAACAAAACAAACACAGAGAAGCAGGCTGTAATAGGAGTAGCACTTCCAAGGGCTGAGACGGGCCGGCCTCCATTCACAATAGTAAGAGCATTTCCAACCGATCGCCATTTCCCCAAATTGACGAAAATTTTTCCCGTTTTCTTCCTCCAACCGATCACCATTTTTAGCGCTATTTTAAACCGTGCTACAGTATTACGCCAGGAATGGCGTAACACTGCAGATATGAAGTTTTTGTTTTTTTCAAGTTTGTCCTTAAAATTTGTTATAACAAATTAAATATTCCTATCATATCCTATTAAAAGATATGAATGATAAAATGAATATTTTTTTGGTGTAAAATTTAGAGTAATGAGTTAGAGATGGAATAGTAATTTAGTGTAAAAACTATACCAACTTGGTGTAAAAACTATACTATTTTGATTTTTTAGGCTGGAGATGCTCTAATGATATCCGCACGTGCACTCCGCGTGCTCAACCCCCTCCCCCCCACCCACCGGGGCAAAGCCTGCAGCAGCTCTCTTTCTCGGGCGAAGATCTGTGACCAGCTCGGGAAAGAAAATGGTCGCCGTTAGATCCTCGTCTTCTTCATCCTCACACTCTCGCTCTCATCGATCGAGATTTCTATCACCTTCTTCGATCTCGAGATACGTTTTTGTTCTCATCGGATTCTCGATTCTCGTCTTCTTCTTTTCTCAATCTCAGATCTCTGACGTCATCGTCGACAAACCCTTGGTCGCAGGGGAGGAACGGCCTCAAGAGGTAATTCTTCGATCTCTCTCCAAGTCCTAGGGTTTCAAGGAAGCGATTTAGGGCTTTGTAGTTTGGATATTTGGGGAAAATGGTGAATTTGTTTTTCACTTTAACGTCCGTGCAGGAGGCAACCCTCAGTCATGTGTATGTGCGAACGTAATCACATAGGAAAGTAGGGTTTTTTTTTTTCAAATTTTGAAGTGCGACTAAAATTTTTTATGGCACTTTTTATTTTCTATGATTTATAATATCTTCTTGCTGAATTAGCTACTGATGCTACCAAATATAGCCGCTTAGATCCAACTACGGCTAGCGAGACACCAAATATAGCAAGAAGAAGAAGCAGTCGACGTAGGGTGAAATTGGTGTTTTTAATTACGGACAAATTTTCAAAACCAACCCATTTGATAAACTATTCCAAAAAAAAGACCCATTTCAGTTTTATTTACAAAAACCGACCTGGTTTCAGCCTCAGCGCTGAAACCAGGTCGGTTTTTAAAAAAAAGCTTCCGAAATGAGTTTTGTTATGAGAAAAAACTTCACGGGAGTTGAACTCCCGTGAAGTTTCGTAAAGTTTTTTAGAAAAACCGACCTGGTTTCAGCGACAGTGCTGAAACCAGGTCGGTTTCTCTAAATAAATCTGAAACGGGTCGTTTTTTACAATTAGTTTATCAAATAGGTTGGTTTTGAAAATTTGTCCTTTTAATTACCGTTATGTTCATGCAAGATTTGATCTTTAATCACAAGAAAGTGTAGAGAGTCCTGAGACAGAGTAAACTAGGTTTTTATTTTCTGTTTAAAGTTCTATGTTTAGTGTAGTTATTTTTAAAGATTCATTTTTTGTTAAAGATTATTGCTACGCTCGTGATTGATCCTTTTTTTCGCTGAAAAATACGACTGTTTTTCCTTGACGTTGTTATTTTCTATGGTTTTTTGATTTTAACTCCTAACCTTTATCCTGATTTATTTATAAACCTACCCATTTCCAAAACTACTCTTAAAGCCATAATACCTACATTAAATTGTTTTTACCCACATACAGCTTCTTAAACCCAAGTATAACTACTGACACACCAAATATAACAATATAGACAAAATTGTTTTTACCGACATACAGCTTCTTAAACCCAAGTATAACTACTGGCACACCATATATAACAATATAGCAACCGAACAAAAGCTGGTTTTAGAAATAATTTGGTACTCGTATTTTGGGGATTAAGGAAAGAATTGTAATGGGGGGCGGGGGGGGGGTCTGAACATATAGTGGGGTAGAATATTGGGTTTATATACAAAAAGGATTATTTTTGATATGTTCCCCTTAAAATCTTTCTTGAAATAACAAATCTTTTTTGATCAGTTCCTCGATCACTGATTTTTTTTTTTTATTCCTTCAAATCCTGTTACTATTAGTTATTTCAAATTAATCGTCTGCCTGTTATTCCATCTAAGTTGCTAACTCAGATTTGGTTAGTTGTTAATCACACATGGTTAATTGCGTTTCTACCATCAATTAGTCAACCAGACATTATGATTTTAGAGGAGAGAGCCGGTGTAGAATGGGATAAGGGGAAGAAATTGCCATTAGGAAGAAATAGCTGTTGGGATAGGAAGAAAGGGGAATAAAATGGGTTTGGGTTTAAATTGGTTTAAACCGTAAAGAACAGGCTTGAATTTACTATAAGTTAGAGGTTATATCGGGAGCTCCATTGCAAAAATTGGAGTAGAATATTCCTTCCAAATAGGACTAATTTGAAATAACTAATAGGATTTGAGGGACTAACTTCAAAATATTAAAGACTTAAGGAACCAATATAAAAAAACCCCAAACAAATAAACTTGATTTTTTAACATATGAACTAGCTCATCCTCGAGATATGTGTAGTTATGTATACATGTACATGAAAGCACCCTAGAAGGTGGGTGGGTGGGTGGGGGGGGTGTGTGAATAGGGTTTATGCTAATCTAATCCGATTTAATGCCGAATTAAAACTTATTAACAATTTATTCTTGCAATAATGATATACAACTAATTATGAGCAAGAATAAGCAATATAAACAAAGGGCGATATAAACTTAAACTAAAATGCAAATGTGATAGTGTGCAAATAATCAACACAAACACACAAAGATGATCACGGAATTCGGTCCTTCCGACCTACGTCTCCGCTCCCCACTCCCGGAGAGAAATTCACTATCACAATCGAGTTTTCGACGCTCACCCGAAAACGCTTACACCTCACAAGTTCGGTTTTCTACGCTCACCGATAAACGTTTACAACTCACACTTGTAACAACACAAAATACCACCTCAAGTGTTGGCCTCTCATGTGTCACATTCTTCAAGTGTTCGGAATTACCACCTCTCTAGGCTTTACTACCGACCCCACTCCTTTTGGAACCGATCACGTCTCTCACCTCTACGCTCATTTTGGTGTATTTGTGTAATACAATGTGATCTCACAAATGAAAGCTCAAAATACAAATAATTTATTCTCTACAATAGATGAGAACACAATGTAGGCTCACTCAATTACACCACCAACCCAAATTACACAATATATGAAAATACTTAAGCTCAAATGGTTATGTGTGAAAGGTAACAAATAATATAAACTCAATTGAAATCTAGCTTAAGGAAATTATAATCAAACATATAAGTAGCTAGAGATCTAGCTTAAGGAAATTATAATCAAACATATAAGTAGCTAGAGATTGAGTTTAGAAAACTTCTCCAATGAAAACAAGAGTGGAGGGAGCTAGAGATTGAGTTTAGAAAACTTCTCCAATGAAAACAAGAGTGGAGGGATGTAGATTGAAGCCCAAACAAGAATGAATAATCTCCTCTTTCTCTTGTGAAAATTTCTTCACAAAACAAACTTGAAACAAAACTTAAACAAACTTTAAACCCTTGTAAAACTTGATTAAAACTCTTTTTGATTACTCTCAGAAGTTAGAGGGTATGGGGTATATATAGAGGATCATAGAACAAGCACCAAAATCAAGAGAAAAGCAAAGAAAAAGACAAAAAAAGGGAAACCTGAAAATCTGGAAAAACTAGCATTTAGAGTCTGTTGGTCGACTGATGAACAGTATCAATCGACTGAAGACTTCATCGGTCGACTGAAGACTTCATCAGTCGACTGAAGACTTCATCAGTCGACTGAAGACTTCATCAGTCGACTGAAGACTTCATCAGTCGACTGAAGACTTCATCAGTCGACTGAAGACTTCATCAGTCGACTGAAGACTTCATCAGTCGACTGAAGACTTCATCAGTCGACTGAAGAATTCATCAGTCGACTGATAAACTTATCAGTCGACTAATAGTTCATCAGTCGTAAAAATAGAAACTTTTGGTAATTTCAGGCGAGTTCATCAGTCGACTGATAAAATTCATCAGTCGACTGATAACAAGTTATCAGCCTGAAATAAACAGTAAATTTGATTTTTAAACCTCTTTTAAAAATAGAAAATAAATTCTAAAAAATGTAAAACTTTAAAAAATGTTCGTAAACATGAAAATGAACATGTTACAAAAAGAAATTTTCAAATTGCATCTCCCAATTGTGAAATCTCTTCATTTTGCAAAAAAGTCCAAAACATGAAAACTAAACAATTCATGTTTTTGATATTTTGACTTAAACAATATATTGAAAACTTTTGAATGAGTTTATAGACTTAGGAAAAGATGTAAACTAGTGTTATTAAGTCCATAAACTAAGAATACAATATTTCATCGAAAATACACATATTTTGCAATCTTTCAAAATAATAAACATGATAATCAAAACTTGATTTCAATGAAATCATAATAAACACATATAAACATGAATATGTATTTATATACGCGTACTCGATTCATGTATATGTGACTAAACGCATAGTTTCCAAAAACAAAAACGTTAAATATGAAACGTGTATATATGTAAACAAGAATATATGTTTCATAGTTATATATATTTGAAAACTATAAAAACCAAATACTTGTGTGTGTATATATGAGCTTAAAGTACCAACGCACAAAGTTTAAACTTCTAAACTATAAAAACTATACCCAAGCAATCTTGATCTTCGATGTAGCTCATCTTGGTTGCGGATGAAGCTTGATCTTGTATATGACTTGAATTGTATTGCTTCACTCCACTATTTCTGCCAACCTCCATTTGATATGATCGTTATGGCGCAATTCCATCAAACATTCGACTGATTGTGTGTCTAGAATAAATACAAAAACAAACACTAGACAAACAATATTAGTTGTAAATTGTTTGTTAAAACATTATCAAAACAAAAAGGCCAACAATACACACGATTGACAAGCTTGTGTTGTTATTTTCATTTGCAGGAGTTAGCTGATCGCTTATGGGATTCTTCAGCTGGATATGGTTTTCAGCCATGTGTCAAGCCTACCCGTAAATATGAAGGTCTTTGTTTCTGCTTCTTTTTTTCCCAGGCCTCTTTTATTTTTTGATACTGCAATCACATGAATGTTTCAGTTTTCAGTTCTCAAAGATTTTATATTTTATATAATAACACTGTCAGTGAAATGAATGCTTATTCTTTTTTTTCCTGCTAGTTAACAGAAGTTGATTGCATACTTGTTATAAAAATGTAGAATTTTATTTTCATCACTTTATATACGTAGATATCTTTATTATTGAACAAATAATTTGTTGTTATGCCATTGCCTAACATCTTTCCTTTGCATCATCAGCTCCCAAAATTTGGAACCGTTACTTAACTGTTAGAAGTAATGGAGGGCTCAACCAGATGCGCACTGGTGTACGTGTCATTCTCATTTTGGAAATGTTCTTTCTCGTTATGCTTTTGATTAGCTTTTGCCCTTTCTGTTTCAAGGTGCACGTTGCATGTAGTGTTATTGACCCTATCTAATGAGCTACCAGATATGATTTTAAGGATCCAAACCTGAAAATTTGGATTACATTCTGATATGAATATGGAGTCTTATTTCCACCTAATGGCGAGGAGAATAAAAATCTCTCAGAACAATAACCAATAACCATTTCTATTTTCCTTTACCACAACACTTAAAACCTAGGATATGTCTAATTGTTTGTATGGTATATCGAAAAACTTATAGAATGTAAAGGCCAAGAGTCTAAATGAAGTTGTAGAGATCATTCAAGTCTTTTGGTTTCACTAAGGATGTAGATGCGGCAAATGTATAAGTCTAGTTTAGTTGTTTAGTTTTTTGTTAGAGGGTAATATTACTGTAGGATAGTTTGGTTGTGATTTGGAGGAATGATGTACTCAAGCGAAGGCCTAATGTATCTGTGTCCTTGCTTGAAAGATTGGGCTAACGAAATGTTAACTTGCTTATTCTAACAGCTCTTCCTCTATACTCTATTTTCTGTTTCCATGTCCACTCGTCACTGTTGCAGGCCCATTAAGAATCTTAATTTTCATCCACCAGGTCTGAACAAGTGTTTAAACTCGATGCAATCGGCCAATCAGTTGTCGCATCTCAATTCTTAGTGAAACCAATAGACTCAAAGGACCAGGTAGTAACCATAAGTACATCCTCAGTTAAACCAAACAGCATGGACTATTTCTAAGAGCTTTAATTGGCCTATTGGCGCTTAAGCAGAACTACCGGTGTTACAAAGGTTGATAATGCATCCTCCCTACCCTGTGCCAGAAAATAGAGAGAAGATGACAGATGAGCAAAGTGGGAGAAAAAGAAAGATATAAAGAAATGAAGAAAGGCATATAACTCACGTAAGACTTGAAAGATCTATTGCAGCTTACTGAATTTTTTGGTTGAATATGAAGATTATCTTGTACTAAATTTTCTCTTAGCCTTTAAGATGTATCTCACGAAACTCTGGGATGTTTCTGTTACCAAATAGATGAAATTATCTGTAGGTAGGTTCAACTTCAGGCTTAAGAGCTTGAAACATGGTAATCAAGTGCTAAACATGTGTATTATTAGTTGCAGACCCTATTAAAAGAAATAGAACCACCATATTCAGGTTCAATGATTCACGACTTGATTGGTTTCCTTCATTGACACAGGCTTGCAAATTAGGAAAGATGCAGCCATGAGCCGATTGGCTTTTCTTTATTAGATGGGCTCTTGGGGACAATGCATGCTATACTGCTTTATCATTTTTTTGACCTAATTTTACACTCTTTATTGTGTTGTTCTGGAGAGGCTGTACATGTTTAATTTTGTCAAACTTCAGCATCATAACCATTCTCAACATGTAGATACTAGTTTTCTTTCTCTTAGGCACTTACAAAAGGACCCGTCATCCTGTCAAATTCTTGTGAATGTAGATAGTCTTATTCTACTGCATCTTTAGATTCTTTACCTTACATATTTATAATTTGACAGATATGTTGCTTCCTTATGTCTGCAGATATCTGATATGGTTGCTGTAGCTCGCATAATGAATGCTACACTAGTGATTCCTCAGTTAGACAAGCGATCCTTTTGGCAAGACTCAAGGTTTGAAATATGTTTAACAATTGCATGTAATATTGGCAAGTTACGTACATATCGGTTTGAAATATGTTTAACAATTGCATGTAATATTGGCAAGTTACGTACATATCCCTCACTTGTGTTTTCTTTTCTAATGTGGGTTCTAAACAGCACTTTTGCAGACATTTTTGATGAGGCTCATTTTATCAGTGCGCTACAAGGAGATGTGCATATAGTCCGGGAGTTGCCTAAGGAGTTGGAAGCTGCTCCAAGGGCTCGTAAGCATTTTTCTTCCTGGGCCAGCGTGAATTATTATGTGGAAGTAGCTCAGCTTTGGAAGGATTATCAGGTAGCTAACTTCAGAGAGATTTGATGTGCATAAGCTTTTAGTTTTGTTTTGTTCCTTATAGGCTAGAATTTTTACAACCATAAGTTGGTTAGCAACCTATCTGGAGCTGAAATATCCTTGTCTAGTTGCTATTAGTCAACATTTGCATTGTAGGCTGGTAATTGCAAAAGGCATTTCTATTAGGTTCAAAAGGGATTGCGCTCTTAGTTTTATTAATATATTTCACAATTTATATTCAAAGGCACATTTAATAGACTTAAGTTACTGCAACTGTCTTATATTTTTCTAGGATTGCGACTATGGTGGGATGACTTGGGTTTGATTATCAGACTAATCTGATGAAACATCTTAAACACTCATTTCTAATCGGACCAAATCCCACTATAATCGGGATCTAACCATGCAGCAGGTCCCATTGATCCAAGTATCATTATCAGCCATGACACATCTTTTCATGTTCTGTTCCTACAGTCTCATTGGTAGCTTTTTATTAAGTCAAACTCGTATCAACTATCAACTAAGTCTTATGGTTCCCATACTCTGAGATATTATATACGTTATTTGTTTGGTTTGGACTATAATACGAACCTCCTGGGGGCAAAACTTGTAATTTTGTTCTTTGTGTCAGGTAATTCATGTTCCCAAGTCTGATTCAAGACTAGGTAACAACAACCTTCCTATTGATATTCAAAGACTACGATGCCGTGCTCTATACCAGGCACTCCGCTTTTCCCCTCCAATTGAAAGCCTTGGAAAGGTTAGCTTTTGCCACATTGAATGTCTGCTATGCTATTTTGCCAGGGCGAACCAGTTTATGCTACTGCTCTTTAGTAGTGCATTTAAGAGATCCTGGGGTAGGTTCTGAGGCTCCATGATGCTGAAACCACAGAAGCTAGTGGAGCGGCTGAGGTCAAGCGGGCACTACATTGCTCTTCATCTGCGTTATGAGAAGGATATGCTATCCTTCACTGGCTGTACTTATGGTCTTAATGATTCTGAAGCTGAAGAGCTAAAAATTATGAGGTCAGCAGCCATTATTATTGTTTTAAATATTGTGTTCGTTGTATATTTGTGTGCTAAATGCTGGTCTTTATCTGGTTATAGGGAGAACACAAATCATTGGAAATTGAAGAATATAAATTCTACTGAACAGAGAGCTGGTGGAAATTGTCCATTAACTCCAAAGGAGGTTGGGATCTTTCTGCGAGCACTAGGTTATCCTCCATCCACCTGGATCTACATTGCAGCTGGAGAAATATTTGGTGGCGATACTTACCTCTCGGATTTAAGATCTCGTTTTCCAAACTTAGTTTTCAAGGTTCTGTTTATTGGATTGTTAGCTTGATTTGGAACTTCATCAGGTGGATGTCAATTCACTGATTTAAGCCCTATCTTCTTGTAGGATACACTAACAACAAAGGAAGAGCTGGAGAAGTTTGCTAGTCATGCAACACAAGCTGCAGCTTTAGATTATATCATATCAGTTGAAAGTGACGTGTTTATTCCTTCACATACTGGAAACATGGCAAGATCGGTAGAAGGGCATCGCAGGTTTATAGGACATCGAAAAACAATCAATCCTGATAGGTAGGCGGCACTCTTACAACAACAAGCAAAGCTAGTCAGCCTTTTTTTTTTAAATTTATTTTCTTTAGCAAGTTAAGCAGATTTTCAACTTGCACACACGCCTTTGCTAAAATATGTTTATATGTGAGAAACACAATTTCAGCTGATAATTGCACAGCTTATTGAAACCATTATGTCACAACTCCAGTATTATTTCTCGCTGTTTCTTTTGTTCCCGCGAAAGCCAATTATTTTTATATCATAATTGAAAACTCAAAATCCTGTTTCATCTCATTATATTTCTTGGGTCTTTTTCTCCGCATTTATATCCTGTCTGTTAGAAGCACAGAATGTGACATTGGCATACTAAATCTTGAGAAATTCTTTCTGATCATTCAGTAAAACACCTCTTTATTATTGTCATTCATCTGTTTACGCGAGGCAATATTCGGCTTATGGAAACACGGGTGTCCAAGCAACATATAACCCTTGTTGCTGGCAAATGTTGTTGAACCAAATCCTACTTTGATTGGACATTTTTATCTGCTATATATGCTACCATTCTTTGAGGATTGTTGACATTGTTTGATGGCTATATATGTATATGAGTTTTTGATGGGAAGTGCTCGTTTGTTATCCAATCATGGGCATCAACAGTTTTTGCATCACAACTACGGCCAATTTTTTTTACAGGAAAAGATTGGTAGAGCTTTTTGATAAGATAGATAGAGGCGAGCTGGAGGAGGGTCCAAAATTGTCCTCGCTTGTTACTGAATTGCACAAGCACAGGTATTACTTTCCTATGTTTGGGTTGTCGCTCTTTTCTGTGGAAAACTTCTTCAAGCCAATTTCACAGGTGACGATGGAATAATATTCTGTGCACGTTTTTATGTTTGCAGACAAGGAGCTCCAAGAAAAAGGTATGG
Source organism: Asparagus officinalis (assembly GCF_001876935.1). Taxonomy (NCBI): domain Eukaryota; kingdom Viridiplantae; phylum Streptophyta; class Magnoliopsida; order Asparagales; family Asparagaceae; genus Asparagus; species Asparagus officinalis. Next base: position 11,790,290 of record NC_033795.1, on the reverse strand, counting down.
TTCTCTGCCCGGAGCCAAAGGCAAGGATCGACTTAGGACGGAAGAATCTTTCTATGAGAACCCTTTACCTGAATGCATCTGCCACTCTAAACGCCATTAACAAAAAATGTACATCAATTTAAATCTCGTTCCATAAAGTTTTTAGTAACAATTCTATCCTTTCTAAGTTGAAGGGAAGGGCATTACGTAGATAACCTTTGAATTTCTGGTTAATGTTTCTGGTTATTCATGTATAAAGAATTCTTTTGTTCCGAAAACTGAAAACTTGGCAAAACTACACTCTAGGTCCCTAATGTATTAGCCTAATTTTATTTGGGTCTTTAATGTTTGAAAGTCATCAATGGAGATCCATAACATTTTCTCCGTCATCAAATTAGGTCCTTTTTGAGATTTATTATTATTTATCGCTGATGTGGCAGCTAACTGGTTGTCTATTTTCTCCTTTTTGTCACATAAGCCCCTATATGTTTTAAAAACTATAAATAGCGCCTTGAAAGTTTTTAAAATTTACAAATAGCACCCTATTAGTTTTGGACATCACAATATCCCCCTAAAAATTTTAAAAGCTACAATTGGTCTGTTAAAAATTTTACAACCAACTCTTTGAAAGTTTTTAAAATTACAAATAGCATGCTAAAAGTTACTTGTAATTTTTACAACTTTCACGGGGCTATAAAATTTTTGAATGTTTGTTTGTAAAAATTTGAGGTTAACTTATAGTTTTCAAAACTTCTGAGGTTGTTTGCATATTTTTAGGAGGCTTTTTATAAAATTTTAGGGAATTGTTAATAATTTTCAAAAGTTCTAGGGGGCAATTTAGAAAAGTTTTAGGGGACCCTTGTTTAGATAATATACAAACAGCTATTTAAAGTTATAAAACTATAAATGGAACCCTAATTTTTTTATAAATAGACCCTAAAATTTTTTATAAATAACCCCTAAAGTTCTTTAAAAAGCACAAATAACTTTTGGGGTGTTATTTGTAATTTTTAGTACTTTTAGGGGTTGGTTGTAAAATTTATAGCAGACCACTTGTAGCTTCTTAAATTTTAGGGGGATATTTATGATATTCAAAACTTTTAGGGTGTTATTTGTAATTTTTAAAACTTATAGTGGGTTACACGACAAAAAAGGAGAGTGAATATAGTCCAGTCAGCTGTCACATCAGTAATAGATAAAGGAAGATCTTGTAAAGGACCTAACTTGATGACGGATAAAACGTTATGGATTTCTGTTGATGACTTTCAAACATTAGAGGCCCAAATAAAAATAAAATTTGACTAATACATTAGAGATCTATATTGCAGTTTTGCCCGAATACTTTGTAACTGCCTGAGTTTTTCTCTTGTGGAGTGGGATTGTGAGTTTTTCTCTTGTGGATTGGGATTGTTCTATCGGGGCGTCTATTATCTAATACTATTATAAAAGTGTGTTGCCATGTTAAAACATTTCTTCCAAAAATACCCTTCGAAACACATACATGCATACATCTCTAGCACATCCATACATGCATACATTAAGATATATAAATACTTAATTTTTCATAACCTCCCCATTTATTAGCATCAAATTTTTATTTAACCACCCACTAATAACATTCCCCCACTAAGTCTTGACATTACACACTAATAATGAAAAACGTTATTAATGGGAAAGGGGCAATTGAGGCAGAGCTGAACTCGCCAAAGTATTTTGAAACTGTAGTCCATATATCCCTGCAGGATATAAATGGGTCTTCGTAAGAAAAATAAATAAGAATTGTAAGGTGGTGAGATATAAAGCGAGATTCATAGCTCTAAATTGTTACAAAAGACAAGAAGTGTGAGTGTTTCAATGGTAACATCACTGGTGGAGTACAATCAAATTGAATGAGGAGATGGTAATGGAAGCATCGATGTACAATTTAGAGAGCAGAGAAAAAACCGGTGAAGGCGACAAAGAAGGCGGTCCTGTATTTTATCAAAATCTGCAGCTATTTCAGTCATAAACTAATTGGTTTTCCCCCCTTCCATCTTCGTATATGTTTTTACCTTAGCATGTAAATTGCTTTCCAACTCCTAGGCATGTTTGTAAATATGCTAAATTGTTTGTATAGTTTGGTTGAATCTCTTAATGCATTATGCTTATTCTCGGGATAAAGAAAGATTTGTCCATGACAATGCATTATAAGTGTAATTGCTTTCACTCTATATGTGTAAAGGGTTAATTTTTGTTCTATGGTCACTAAGGTAATACATTGATATTATTGGGTTATAAAGGACAAATAGAAAGTGTAGGAAGATCAATTTAGAAAATGATATAGTTAGTTGGTCCTGAGGATGCTTATAGAAGGGATTACTACTACAATTTTAAGAGTATTATCAATTTTCTGCTATTAATTATTAATTTTCTGCTATTAATCTACTATTTGAGTATAATAGTTAATGTATGATAATTATAATATATATTGATATCACATTAATATATAATATTTATATGAATTATTAAATATGTGCAATTATCAAATATAATATGAGTAAAAAGTTATTTATTTACCAATTCAAATAAATAAATATATAACATAACATTACAGTAACATGAAAAGTCGTCAACTTTTTATTAACCATCCCCCCCTCTCTTCAATAAGAAACCCATTCATGAAGGGTTACCCATTTCTCCATTAACCATCTGTAAATTGCATTATTATAACAAATAGGGAAAATTATACATAATTCCCTCTTCTATATCTTGAGTTGCCATAAATCATCCTCGATATACTAGCACTTAATACCCTTAAAATGCAATTTTAGAGATATAAATTGCAAGTATCAAATATAAATTGGGGGGACTCTAAGAGCTAATAATAAACTAGAGGAGGTTTAATAATTTCTAGAAAGATAATTTCAAAATAACATCTCTCTCTCATGTAAATGTATTTGAGCTTCTTGCTTTACAAGTAGTTTATATTTTATAATAAAAACACATGTAAGCTAATTTTCTATGCAGAGAGTTATTGTTTTCGATAAAAATAACTTATTCATGACCTCCTACAAATATACTCATTTAATCTTTATGCATTAAGTCTCATTTTATTGAATAAATATTAATTCTTTATTAATTACTATAATATCTTAATAACTATTCACTTTCTAACCTAATAGAACCAAAAGAATTCCAAAAAATTAATCAACAAATGTGCCTACGTGCAATGCACGTACACGATACTAGTATACTTAAATGCATATCCCACTTTTTTTTTCTAGTCCATGGAAATCTTTTAGGGCTGCTTGAACTTGTGTGCTATCATCAGGGTTTATTAGCCGTGTATAAAAGAAAGAATCTCTTTAGATTCTAGCACATTAAATTTGGATATATGAACCAGTGTCTCAGTTTATTTTTAATTGTGTTGTTTGATTATCCTTCTAATTCCTCAGACAAGTCACATGTACCGTGCTTCATCCCATACCCATAGATTAAGGTTGTCAAATGAGTGGTTTTGGTTGGGTTTTGTGTGGGTCATAAATGGGCGGGTAAATTTATGCCAATTTGTCTATTTACGACCCATTTAATATTTGCTAAATGTTACAGTACTTTTCACCTACCTATTTATTAAATGGGTGGTTCATGAGTGACTCAATAACCTATTTAGCTATTAGACTTTTATTTTTTAGGGGTCCTTTTTTTAAATTTGCAAATAACATATGAAATCTGAAAATTTTCAGCAGTCCCGTATAAATTTAAAATTTACAAAAAACACTCTTAAAATTTCAAAATTTATGAAAAACACCCTCAATGGTTTAGAATTACAAAAACCACCCTAAAATTGCAAAACCTATAAATAATACATGAAATACAAAAATTACCAACAATCCCCTAAAAATTTATAATTGTAAAAAACATCCTTAAAAGTGACTCAGGGCTCTATTGTTTCGCAACCTTTACACTTAACTAAGCTAAACGGTAATAAGTAATACTTTAGTATCTTAAAGCTTGTTTGGTAAGGGTTGAACTTTATCCTGATAAACTCTCTCTCAACTTGAACCTTATTTGCTATCATTTTAAAATTTCACCAAGGTTAAAAGTTTAATCATATATGAGGATAAACTTTAAGCAATTGAAAGGGTAGGATAAAAAGGGGCGAAAATTTAGGTTTGGTCCATTTAACTATGTGCAATTATAAATAACCCTAAAAAATCTTCAAAACTTACCAAGAAGCCCCTAGAGTAAAAAAATTGTAAATATCCCTTTGCTAAATAGAAAATTACAAAGACCTCCAACAATACCAGAACAACAAAGAACCCTAAAAATTTTCAAGAATTGTAAAAGCACTCAAAAAATTCAAAACATACAAATAGCACTAAAAATTTCAAACCCTACAACAAGCCCCTAAAAATTTTTGGATTCACCAAAATCACCTTGAAAATTTAAAAACTACAAATACCCCCCTCAATTATCAAATTAAAAAAACTAAAAAAATTCAAATAGAGGTTTTGGGGACAAGTGGTGCTCTTGGATTTACTACATTGTTTCAACTTCAAATTGTTCAGTGCTTGTTAATGGTTCTCCCTCAAAATCTTTTACATGCAAAAGAGGTCTTAAACAAGGAGACCCTCTCTCTCCCTTGCTGTTTAACTTATCAGTAGATGTTTTGAGTAGAATGATTATGTATAACGTGGATGAAGGTTTGCTATCCAGTCTTCAAATCAGAGAACCCCTCAACCATATTAGGATCTTGCAATTTGCCGATGATACTTTGCTCTTTGTCAGAAGCACACTTAAAGACATTAGCGCTTTGAAGGCTATTTTATACATTTTTGAAGACATTTCAGGTTTGGGCGTCAATTATTCAAAATCATCCCTCTTATATTTTGGTAATATTCAAAATAGAGGTTTATCTTTATCATCAGCCCTCAACTGCAGATTTGATAGTCTTCCTATCAAATACTTAGGTCTTCCTTTGAAAAGAGGTAAACTATCAAAATCTGATTGGCAACCCTTGTTGAACAATCTGCATCATAAACTTGCTTCTTGGAAGTGCAACTGTTTGTCCTATGGAGGAAGATTGGTTTTGCTAAACTCTGTTCTTACCTCAATACCTCTATACTTTATGTCTTTTTACAAATTACCAGGATGGTTGATCAAAGAAGTTGACAAAATCAGAAGAAACTTCCTTTGGTCAGGTAAATCAGTTTCTAAACCTTTCAAATGCCTGGTCAATTGGAAAAGGGTTTGCATGAATAAATTAGAAGGAGGTTTGGGAGTGAAAGATCTCAAAACTTTTAATATCTCTCTTCTTTCAAAATGGCTATGGAAATGTCTTGATAGAGATTCTTATATTGGTGCATTCCTTTACCATCTATATGTCAGAAAAGGTTCTTCTTTGCAATCTGTTGCTTCAAAAGCTTCTAACTCTCTAGTGTGGAATGATATCATTTCAAATAAATATGTGTTCTTACAACTTCTATCATGGTCTCTTGGTTCTGGGGATAAAATCAGATTTTGGGAGGATAAATGGATTGGTAAGAATTCCCTTTCCAGTTTATATCCATCCTTATACTCTCTAGCCTGGTCTAACAATGTCTCTATTCGTAGTCAAGGAAATCTCCAAAACAACAATTGGCATTGGCACCCCCTCTTGAAGCGTAGCATTACATCAGTACCACATTCTGTCAAACTGGATTTCATGAATTGTATTGGTATGCACAAAATTTCGAATCAGGTGGATATTCCATTATGGTCCTTAACATCGAATGGCCTCTTCTCTGTTAAATCCCTTTATGACTTTTTAATTTCCAGAGGCATTAAATCATCCACATATAGTATTGTTTGGAATCCTCTCTTACCAAGCAAGATTCAAATCTTCACATGGCTTTTATCTATGAATCGTCTACATACTAAAGACAATCTCCTGAAAAAAGGTTGGCAAGGTGATCCTTTGTGCGTTTTCTGTAAATCTAATCCTGAAACTGCAGAGCACATTTTCTTTTCGTGCAATTTTGCATCTAATGTATGGAAACATTTCAGTGATTACCATCTGCCTTTTACATGGCCATACTCTCTAGAGGATCTTATGCTATATATTGCATCTCTGGATAAAAAGGAGGGAATTCTATGGAAATGTATTTTTCCTATAGTATGCTGGTTTATATGGTCTTCAAGGAACAAATTTGTATTTGAAGAAGCTTCTTTCTCTGTTAGATATATCATTAATTCTACCATCTCTTATTTATATGAATGGTCAGGAGCAGGAAGAAGAAAGGATGATCTGTGTTTGGCTAAAGCCTTACAAGAAAGACCTGTTCCACGGCAAGGAGATTAACATCTACATTTCTGTAGAAGAAGGATGGCGCTGAAGCTTAGAGTAGTGTTATATCAGCTTCTTTCCTAGAGACATATCATTATCTTTTTGTAGCTTCTGATGTAGCTGTGTATATATCAGCTTTTGTTTTTATTTTGTTAAATTAGTTTATAGAAAACTTAATTTCTCTTGATCAAATGTATGGCTGGCTTTGGTTCTTACCTATATCCATGTCAACGGTGAATGACGGCAAGGCCCTCTCTTCATCTTCATGGATGTTTGTAAGAAGAAGGTCCTACATCCCTAACAAGAGAAATTATTTTTTCTATCTACTAATCTCTATGGATACAATTCGTATCTTGCTTTTGTAAACATACTTTTGGTTTTAATGAACAGGGTATAACCCTTGTTTTTTAGTCAAAAAAAAAAAACCCTAAGAGATTAAAACCTAAACAAATCTAAAGAGGAAAATTTAGACAAATCAAAAGAGGAAAAATTTAGAAATCCAGTCCAAAACAAATCTAAAATGAGAAAACTAAAATAAATCAATTGGGACAAAAGGTTTAATTTTAGAAATCTCATTGAGAATGCGGGATGAGATGATCTATGGAGCTAGATGTAGCCGGCTCACAAATAGGGCATGTGTTAAAATATGAAATTATGATCTTTAAGTCTTATCCTAACTTTGGAGTTTTGACATGATGGTTAGAGGGATTTTCACTTGGTATCAAAGTCAAACCCAGTTCAAATCTTGTTAGCCACAAATTTAATGCGGACTTTAAAATTGTTATTGCTACATGTGTTCATATTTCAACCATAAAGAAAAGGGCATTCAACCTATAAAGGCATATTAGAATATAAAAATTATAATTCTTAAGTCTTTTCACAATTTTAAAGTTTTGATATAATGCTAAGAGGGGCTTTCATCGCATAAGGGAAGATCTCGCAGTCATGTTCTTTAGAAAAGGTTGAAAACCCCTTCGCTTCCTGAGTTGCTGTTAGCAAGAAGCAATTTAGAAGGTTTTCTTCAGTCCCCCATCATCTTAAAAATTGCAAATAATGAATACCTCCTCCTTTTTTTTTTTAATTTGACGAGTTGGTGTCAGTCTGCCCCTATGTTTGGGGATTTGGGAGCAGAGAAATGAGGAGATCGATGGGAAGGGAAGGGGAGCGAAACAAGCCTCGTTCTCTTCCATTTGATTCCCCTCAAAGATGGGAAGAACTAGATTACATTGATAGGTGATGCCCTCCTCTCCTAATCCCAAAAAGACTGTTAATTTTTTTAGATCCCTTCCACTTTCCCCTCCCCTTTATTCTATTCCATCCAAAGTGACACGTTGTTAAGACGAATATATGTGTAAGGATCTAAGGGGTATTATTCATTCGGGATTGTATAGGAGGAATAGGATTGTTATCCAAGAATCCTACATTCCAGAATTCAGATTCAGATTTGGATTTGGATTTTTTTTTTCTTTAGAATTTTGGACTTTCTAAGAGGTTTTTAAACTTCCGGATGGATTCTCACATTGAATGTTAAATAACTATTAACAAACATAACTACAATAATATTAAAAAACATGATTAGTATTAAATTACTAATTCTATGCAAATTACAATTTAAGGTTGATTTTTTTGCTGCTAATTTGTATAGTCAATATGTAAACATTAAATATGATAGAAAGTTTTATATCAATCATTCAAATAAAATATAAATTATGAAATATTTACTATTTTATTATTTAATATATGAGATAGTAATTATATTTAATGTTACTTAAATAAATTTATTATCTAATCTTAAGATAAATATTAAATATATAACTATTAACATATATTTAAAACGTATAAAATATAAAATATATATTTCATTCATGAATTTTAGTAATTTCTTTTATATACTTTAAAATTTGATAAATAAAAAATATATTTAATATCAATATTATTAGATGAATAAATATTAAAGATTCAAATGGTTGAGTAATATTTCATATCAAATATATTTAAGGAATGATTAAACAATATCTAAAATTGTATAATAAATTTTATATTTGATAAAATTATTTTTAAATAACAATAAATATTTAAATAATTTAATATATACTATTTAATTATTTAATTTAATGTTTATTATATTTAATATTTAGATATTTGCTATGGTTTCTTGTCGAATATTTAAATATTAGTTCCTTTGGAGAAATGGTGCAGGGGTGCAAGAACATCAAAGACAAGATTAATGGTCAAGATGTCAGAGTGTTGGTTAAAGTCAAATCAGCAGAATGTATCCCAAAAACTATCATATGTTCCTATACATCCCAGATCGATTTCTTTCATAGGGAAGTGCATTTGGAGATTCAACCGATTGGCGTAGGGCAACTTGGTTCAGATGTTATAGGATCGAATCTCAATGCTATGGCTACGCAAGGCGATATTGTCTTGGATTCGCAATGGATAGATCAGATTACCCCTCAAGCTGATGCTATTATTTCTTCTCCGGCTAAGGGATCACCGGCAGTATCTCAGGCACAACACAGCAGTTCTGATAAGGGTAAAGAGGTAATTCAGGGTGTTTCAAATGCAGCAGATTTTCAGGGAGATAATCAATTACCGCAAATTGAGGAAATTCAAAAATCTCCTATTATGCCAATAACAAATCAAGCGGATTCTCAGGCTAATTCATCTAACGCCAGCTCAGAACAGATCCCTGAATCTCTGCGAGATTTCCCTGTGGATTTGGTCAAACATTCTTGGCAAGGTCATTCTGTTTATTTAGAGAAAAAAACGTGGGTAAATATTTTTGGCAGGAATTCTGATTCAAATTTCTCTGATACTGCTCTCCCGCCAATTTCTAACGACACCCCAGCTATTCCAATGTCTTCATCAGTTCCACCAGGTTTCTCTCACAAACAAGGCTCTTCCTCATCCGTTCGTTCAGCTAGGAGATCTATGCTTAATCGTAAACACAGGAGTTTTCTGAAGCATATCTCCTCTTCTAAAACTGCTTCTAAAGTTGCTAAAAAAGGTACGAAACGTACTCTTTCTTCATCTTCTTCAATTAAGATGCCTCTTAATGCTATGCATCATAATACTTTTGAGGAAATTGCGGAAAATTGTGGAGTTACGTTGCATTCTGATTCCATAGCAAAGTTTAAAGAAAAGGAGATTGACAGAGTTGCTTCAGGCTGTTAAGTTTTAAGATATCGGAGTCGTATAGGAGGTTCTTGTTATCTTTCTTTCAATGAAATTTGCATCTTGGAATATTCGTGGTCTTAATGACCCAAACAAAAGATTTCTAGTTAAAGATTTTGTTCTTCGTCAGTCAATTGACGTCATTGGTATTCAAGAATCTAAGCTTTGTAAACCAAATGCTAGAAAGCTTCGTTCTATGGGTGGTAATCGTTTGTCACACTGGTCTATCTTAGATTCTACTGAATCCAGAGGCGGAGTCATGGTTGGTTGGTCAAATTCTTTCAATTTGATTCGTTCATATGTGGGTATCTTCTCCGTTTCTGTATCTTTTCTTCATATAACCTCCAATTGGCTCTTTACTTTCACTAATGTATATGCTCCAATTGATAGAGAGGATAAGGAGGTATGTTGGTGGGAGCTTAATAGGGTTCGACAATTGTTCGATGGTCCTTGGATTATTTGTGGTGATTTCAATGCAACTTTGTGCTCAGAAGAGAGAAATGGTAATGGGGGTTCTCTTCGTGATATCAATTCTTTTCGTAAATTTGTTTCATCTACTTCTCTTATTGATCTTCCTCTTTCTGGCCGGTCTTTCACTTGGTCCAATAAGCATCACAACCCAGCCTTGGCAAGACTAGATAGATTCTTAATAAGTGCAGAATGGGATAGGAAATATCCCCTCAGTTTACAATTCTCTCCGCCATCTTCAGGCTCAGATCATATTCCTCTTGTTCTTGATAGTGGGGGTATCCAACCAAAATCACCTCTCTTTAGATTTGAAAAGAGTTGGTTTCATAATAGTAGTTTTGTTCCTTTTATTGAAACAGCTTGGAAATCCTTTCATTGCAAAGGAAACCCCGTTGACATTTTCATCAATAAACTCAATCTGTTAAAGAGAAGAATAAAGTGGTGGAGAAAACATGTTTATGGATCTTTATTCATTAGGAAAACTGACTTATTAAACAAGATTAATTCTCTTGATCTTATCGAAGAAGAAAGACCTTTATCTTCTGCTGAGTTGAATGAGAGGATTTCATTACAATCTAGTTTTTCTTCTATTATTAAAGAGGAGGAAGCCTATTGGTTGCAAAGATCCCGCATACAGTGGTTGAAAGAGGGAGATGCAAATACTACTTTTTTCATAGAACAGCTTCCAATCACAAAAGATCCAACCATATTGCCTCTATCTCCCATTTGGATTCTGAAATCACAGACAATGAGGAAATTACTAAGGCTTTTTATGACTATTATCTTCATCTTTTTGGTCAGGATAACTCTAATAGCCTTTCTGTTGATTGGGCCTTTTTGTACCCTGATCAGAATTCTAATCTTTCTTCTCTGGAGGCATCTTTTTCTGAAGAGGAAGTTAAACATGCTGTTTTTAGCATGAATCCAAACAAGGCACCTGGTCCAGATGGTTTTTCCCTACTTTTCTATCAATCTTTTTGGGACTTAATTAAATCAGATTTGGTTGCTCTTATTAACTTTTTTGGGGATAATCCTTCATCTCTTCATAGAGTGAATAGAGTCCTCATCACTCTCATCCCAAAATCTAAAGACATTCCCACAGTTAAAGATTTTAGGCCTATCAGTTTGATCAATTGCATTTTCAAAATTTTTACTAAAGCTCTTGCAATCAGATTGGCACCTATTATGCAAGATTTGATTGCTCCCTCTCAGTCAGCATTTCAAAAAGGCAGATCTACTCTTGATTCTATTCTTATTGCCAATGAGATGATACACTTCTGCTCTAAGAGGAAAAAGGAAGTTGCTATGGTTAAAATTGACTTTGCGAAGGCTTTTGATTCTATAAGCTGGAATTTTCTTATCAATTTGCTTAAAGCTAGAGGTTTTGGGGACAAGTGGTGCTCTTGGATTTACTACATTGTTTCAACTTCAAATTGTTCAGTGCTTGTTAATGGTTCTCCCTCAAAATCTTTTACATGCAAAAGAGGTCTTAAACAAGGAGACCCTCTCTCTCCCTTGCTGTTTAACTTATCAGTAGATGTTTTGAGTAGAATGATTATGTATAACGTGGATGAAGGTTTGCTATCCAGTCTTCAAATCAGAGAACCCCTCAACCATATTAGGATCTTGCAATTTGCCGATGATACTTTGCTCTTTGTCAGAAGCACACTTAAAGACATTAGCGCTTTGAAGGCTATTTTATACATTTTTGAAGACATTTCAGGTTTGGGCATCAATTATTCAAAATCATCCCTCTTATATTTTGGTAATATTCAAAATAGAGGCTTATCTTTATCATCAGCCCTCAACTGCAGATTTGATAGTCTTCCTATCAAATACTTAGGTCTTCCTTTGAAAAGAGGTAAACTATCAAAATCTGATTGGCAACCCTTGTTGAACAATCTGCATCATAAACTTGCTTCTTGGAAGTGCAACTGTTTGTCCTATGGAGGAAGATTGGTTTTGCTAAACTCTGTTCTTACCTCAATACCTCTATACTTTATGTCTTTTTACAAATTACCAGGATGGTTGATCAAAGAAGTTGACAAAATCAGAAGAAACTTCCTTTGGTCAGGTAAATCAGTTTCTAAACCTTTCAAATGCCTGGTCAATTGGAAAAGGGTTTGCATGAATAAATTAGAAGGAGGTTTGGGAGTGAAAGATCTCAAAACTTTTAATATCTCTCTTCTTTCAAAATGGCTATGGAAATGTCTTGATAGAGATTCTTATATTGGTGCATTCCTTTACCATCTATATGTCAGAAAAGGTTCTTCTTTGCAATCTGTTGCTTCAAAAGCTTCTAACTCTCTAGTGTGGAATGATATCATTTCAAATAAATATGTGTTCTTACAACTTCTATCATGGTCTCTTGGTTCTGGGGATAAAATCAGATTTTGGGAGGATAAATGGATTGGTAAGAATTCCCTTTCCAGTTTATATCCATCCTTATACTCTCTAGCCTGGTCTAACAATGTCTCTATTCGTAGTCAAGGAAATCTCCAAAACAACAATTGGCATTGGCACCCCCTCTTGAAGCGTAGCATTACATCAGTACCACATTCTGTCAAACTGGATTTCATGAATTGTATTGGTATGCACAAAATTTCGAATCAGGTGGATATTCCATTATGGTCCTTAACATCGAATGGCCTCTTCTCTGTTAAATCCCTTTATGACTTTTTAATTTCCAGAGGCATTAAATCATCCACATATAGTATTGTTTGGAATCCTCTCTTACCAAGCAAGATTCAAATCTTCACATGGCTTTTATCTATGAATCGTCTACATACTAAAGACAATCTCCTGAAAAAAGGTTGGCAAGGTGATCCTTTGTGCGTTTTCTGTAAATCTAATCCTGAAACTGCAGAGCACATTTTCTTTTCGTGCAATTTTGCATCTAATGTATGGAAACATTTCAGTGATTACCATCTGCCTTTTACATGGCCATACTCTCTAGAGGATCTTATGCTATATATTGCATCTCTGGATAAAAAGGAGGGAATTCTATGGAAATGTATTTTTCCTATAGTATGCTGGTTTATATGGTCTTCAAGGAACAAATTTGTATTTGAAGAAGCTTCTTTCTCTGTTAGATATATCATTAATTCTACCATCTCTTATTTATATGAATGGTCAGGAGCAGGAAGAAGAAAGGATGATCTGTGTTTGGCTAAAGCCTTACAAGAAAGACCTGTTCCACGGCAAGGAGATTAACATCTACATTTCTGTAGAAGAAGGATGGCGCTGAAGCTTAGAGTAGTGTTATATCAGCTTCTTTCCTAGAGACATATCATTATCTTTTTGTAGCTTCTGATGTAGCTGTGTATATATCAGCTTTTGTTTTTATTTTGTTAAATTAGTTTATAGAAAACTTAATTTCTCTTGATCAAATGTATGGCTGGCTTTGGTTCTTACCTATATCCATGTCAACGGTGAATGACGGCAAGGCCCTCTCTTCATCTTCATGGATGTTTGTAAGAAGAAGGTCCTACATCCCTAACAAGAGAAATTATTTTTTCTATCTACTAATCTCTATGGATACAATTCGTATCTTGCTTTTGTAAACATACTTTTGGTTTTAATGAACAGGGTATAACCCTTGTTTTTTAGTCAAAAAAAAAAAAAAAAATTCAAATAGAAAACATTACAATGAAACTCAATGAAATACAAACAGCCCCAAAATTTTAGGAATTGCAAAAAATATCTGAAAACTTATAAAACTTGCAAAAAAACACTAGAAAAATTCTAAATTTACAAAAAATGAAAATTTCTAACATAAGACAATAAACAAAAAAATCTATGAATTACAAACATCCCCCTAAAAAGTTTTGAACCGTCAAAATTTTAAAACTTATAGAAAAAGCTTGAAAATTTCAAACCTAAAACAGAACACTGAAAATATATGAATTACAAATTGCCCCCTAAAATTTTAGAATTTGCACACCCAAAACATTCAAAGTTGTAATAAACACCCTCAAAAAGTTCAAATTTTACAACAAACTTTGTGAATATTTCCAAACCTACAAATAGTATGTTGAAAATCTTAGAATTACATATAGCGCCCTAAAAATTTTATGATTTGCATAAAACACCCTAAAACTTTTAAAACACTCCCTCAAAATTCAGAATTTGCAAAAAGCACCTGAAAACATCAAACCAAAAACAGTACACTGAAAATACTAAGAATTACAAACAGTGCATATACAATTTTGATTTACAAAAAACACCCTATAACTTTTAAATGTTGCAGAATGCCCCCTAAAATGCAAAATTTCCTTGAAATTCCCAAAAAAATTAACCTACAAATATGAAATTGAAAATATATGATTAGGAATAGCCCATTGAAACTTTTGGAATTTGCAAAAATATCCTAGAACTTTTAAATGTTGCAATGAACACCCTATAAATTTTGACATTTACAAGAAGCACCCTAGAAAAATAAACAATTACAGAGAGCTATTTTTTGTAATTTCAATTTTTGAGGGTGTTTTCACCAATTTCTATAACTTTTAGGGTGTTCTTTGCAAAGTCAATTTTTGTGGGGACTGCTTGTTAGATTTTTAGTATATTGGTTCTATGTTTGAAATTACACTAGTATTTTTTATAAATTTTAGATGTAGGAGGTGTTTTTTGCAACTTCTAAAAGTTTTAGTTTATTTTTGTAAATTCTAAAATTTTCAAGGGGCTGTTTGTAATCATAGATTTTCAATTTACTACGTAGGTTTGAAATTTTTAGGATTTTCTTTAAGTTTCAAATTTTGGGCATGTTTTTTGCACCTTTTAAATGTTTTAGTGTTTGGTGGAAATTTTGTAGTAAAAAAAAATTGAAAGAAATATATTTGATTTGTATTCTCTCAATCTTAATTATAATTTGGATTTTCGATTACAAAAGAGAAAAGAATCGACAGAGATCCTCCCCTTTGTTTAATTCTTGGTTCTTCACGGTGGTGATGGAGTGCCTCACTCGAATGCTCGCGTCGAGTTTGCTCTCCGTTGACGATCCGAACGTCTTGATTCACTGGAATGATATCTTCTCATCACGATTAGACGTTGTGAAAAACTTACAAAGCAAGTTTTAGAACTTTGAACGAGTTTGAAACTCTATGAAAGAGTTGATTTAACCGAAATCAGTTTATAAGCCAAGGATGAAGAAAGCTCCTGTTGTCGATCTCTAAAGTTCTAGCAATCCCCCCCCAAAGCCAACGATCTCTTCTTTGCTGCCGAGTTGAAGGACCGAAGGATGAAGGACCGAAGGATCAATTTGAGAGCCGATCTCTAGATCTCCAAGATACTCCAATATCCAAATATCCGAACTCAGTTGAGTTTACTCCTATCTATAGGGGATTAAGGGGTGTAGCCGCCCCCTTAATTCACTCCTAAGTAGGGCTGAATGAGGTGTAACCGTCCCCTTAAACTGCTCCCCAAATCGTGGGGAAAGCGGTTTTGAAACCGTTCAGTTTGTGCTTTGAATAAGTCAAATGCTAAAAAATAGTTCAGGGCCCAAACTCTGCGTTTTAGACTTAAAACGCAGAGTTGGGCCTATTTTGGTGGCTGAACGCACAGGTCGCGCTGCGTTGTAAATCTGAAAAGCAGAGTTGGGATGCAGAGATGAACTCTGCGTTTTGAGTCCACGAACTCTACGGTTTTTAATTGGAGCGCTGGAGATGACCTCTGTGTTTTGACTCTGAAACGTGAGCATGACATCTGCGTTTTGATGTTGAAACACAGGGATGGCCTCTGCGTTTTGATGTTGTAACACACTGCGTTTTGATGTTGTAACACATGGATGACCTTTGCGTTTTGATGGTGATACGCAGGGATGACCTTTACGTTTTGATGTGAAGAGACCATCAATTTGTGGTCTCTTTTACTGGAGTGTTACAAAGACCGTCATCTTGTAATCTTCATCTTGGCTTCTTAAAAATATAAGAGTCGTCAATTGTAACTCCCGATGTTAATTGTGAAGGCTGTTGAACTAGAGCTTTCATCGGTTGTTGTAAAGGTCGTCAGATTGTAACATTCATCGATCTACGCGAAGATCTTCAAATTATAGCCTTTTGGAAGTCGTCAGATTATAACTTCCATCATTCGTGTTTGATGGGGGGTCATCTATCTGCAGTGATTTTTAGAGAACCTACATTTAGGGTATTTTTTTTACAGATTTTAAAATTTATAGGGAGTTGATTGTAATTTTTAGGTTTTTTATGTTCTGTATTGGGCGTGAACTTTCAAATTTTTAGGCCTTTTTTCATAACTTTCAAAATTTTAGGTCTTTTTTGCAATTTTAAAAGTTTTGGGATTATTCTGCAGCTCCCAAAAATTTTAGGGTGCTGTTTATGAGGTTTAAAATTTTAGTGTTATTTGTATGCTATGAATTTTGAGGGTGTTTTTGTAACTTTTTTTTGAATATTTTCTGTTGAGAATGGAAGAGATATGTTTGAGATTAAATTTTATCATTGCTGAAAGAAATGTTCAACGTTCTTCTAGGGTTTTATTACCATGTTAGAGTTTTTCCCTAATTTCTTTAACCTCAAACCAAATGGGCCCTTAATTGTAAAATAGTGACACTTTAATACCCTAAGTTATAAAAAACTTGCACGTTAGTACTTCTCAGTTAATATGTGGAAATATTTTTAGAAATATTCCCATGTGATTATCACATGATAGTTTTATAGTTGTCTTGATCCTATTTGTTGTCATGTTTACCGCTATACCTACCATCCATATTTTTATTAAATTTTTATGGAGGAGTATTTTTATCATAACAAATTCTTTTACCGTTGTTTATCATATTCTAACGGTATGTAACTTAGGATATTTATGTGATAGTTTTTTTTACAATTTAAGTTATTAAAGTGTAAAAATAGTGAAACAATAGGGTATTAACTACCATTTAGCCTAAGATCAATGACTTTCAAGTTAGGTCTAAGCACTTGCTTGAATTGAGGGTAATGAGAGGTAAGAGAAGATAGGGGACATATTAACCTTGTTCAGAAATTCATTTGAGGTAGATAATGAGGGGGACGGTACAGACGTACAGTAATTGAGGCTGTGAAAATTTTGAGATTTTGTCCCCCCCCCCCCCCCCTAAATTGGGGTGTAAACCGTTGTAATGAAATGAAGGGAGCTCTTAAAAAAAATTACACAGAGACACAACTTTACCCTTGTACCAAGACGATATCCAGATAGATGAAATAACATGTAAGGTTATTCATATAAATTTACATATCTTTCTTCACATTCCCTTCATTAGATTAAACTTTTTAAATGGGGTTAAATAAGTTCTCCTTTCTAAATTGCCGAACAAGTCCTGTATAACTTCTTTTAACTTAACTTATCGTATATGTGCCTAACTTTCTTTCAGTACTAGAGTCAAATCCAAACCGAGACTAAGGCTCTGTTTGGTTTGAGAGAAAGGGAGAGAAAAGAAAAAGAAAGAGAAAGTAAAAAGAAAGGAAAAGAAAAAGAAAAGAAAATGATATGCTTTTTATTGTTTGGTTAGAAAGAATATTGTAAGGAAAGTTAGAAGAATATTCATAAGAAAGTCATTTTCTCTTGTTTGGTTACCTTTCTGAGAAAAAGAGGAAGAAAATTATCACAACATAATTTTAATTCATACTTTTTAGATTTAGATTTAGATTTTAAATAGTTCACAAAAAATAATTAACATGCAGAAGCACAACCACAATTCCACTAATTAAAGAACAACATTTCTCACACATAATATTAACAAGCAGAAGCACAACCACAATTCCACTAATTAAAAATAATATTTCCCACACACAAGATTTGCAGAAAGAAAGGTCAATAAAAGAACCAAAACAAATCTAAAGTAAATATCATGATAATCCTAATATAAAGTATAATCAATTTCATATAGAAAATCTTAACTAACAAAGTCTATTACAATCAATTTCATATAGAAGATCTTAACCAACAAAGTCTATTACAATCAATTTCATATAGAGTATCTTAACCAAAGAGAGAGAAAAATATGTCGAAGTCCTTGGTTTTTGACTTTAGTGAGCCCATCAAAACATCAATCTCGCATCCTTCATCCCCTGAAATTAATTCAAAAAAATTCAAATAAGTAGAATATAAACATCAAAAACCTATAAAATGAAGTCTTAAGATTCTTTTAGAAGCAAAATGAAACTACCACGCGTCGTATCATGGTTCTTTTCGTAAGACTAATCATCAGAAATGATGGAAGTGACTAATCATTGTAATGTTAAGTTTGTCCTAAAAACATGTGGCTTTGTATTCTAATCTTGTGAAATTTACTGAATACTTCCATATGGACAGATCACTTGAAGGCATGCTTATTGTAAATCTGTATATAAATCAGTATGGGAGAAAAGAATTTCAAAGCAATAAACTCAGAACTAGAAAAAATTTCACACACACACAAAAAGAAAAGATGCATATATTGGTGATATAAGTAACTTTGTACGTGGAACAGACTTCAATGATAACATTCAGAAAGTTGTTCTCCAGGGAGAGAACAGAATGCATTATAGAACACATGACTGGTATGAATTGTTGACATACTCAAACTTATAAATTTGTAATACCTGTTTAAATATGGTACTGGTTCCTGATCCATCATATCCAACCAACAAGAACTTTTGAAGCATTCTTTGCTAAAAAAAATGGAAATGCTCCATTAAGCATGTTATTCACTTCTTCACCGGAGGGATTTTCACCCTTACAAGGAACTGGCAGTGACAGAAAAGAGCATAGAAGCTTGGTTCTAGCACCGGAGGGATTTTCACCCTTACAAGGAACTGGCAGTGACAGAAAAGAGCATAGAAGCTTGGTTCTAGCCTGTTCAAACAAATAGATCAGAAAATTTTACCTCAACTTAATCGAAAAATTAAAGAAACACGGTAATTTATTAAAAGCATGACCATGAAATTACCTTGTCCCATAACTTCCCCTTTACATTTTTCTGTCCCTCCTCCCGTTATGATCCATCAGCATCCACCCAGAAGTGAGGACTTCCAGCACATTTGACTCCTGCCCACTGGGATACAACCACATCTATCAGGATTGCAGGAGCTGGCATCGGTAAATGTAAATACATTATGTTTAGATTGCATCTGCAGCTCAACTTTTGTTATCTCACGATTATTTATCATGACACCAGTATTCCCATTGCTTGCGTTTTGCATCAGACAACCTCCCACATTGAGGTTTACAGTAATTATCTTGTCAGGTTTATGCGCTTCCTGTCAATGTGAGAAAAACAATCATTCCCACAAATTATCAAGCTCAGAACCTTCATAATCCTTATCATGTATGAGACATTACATTCTGGAAGCTAGAATCGATGTTAAGCTACTCATCCAAATTTTTACTTATTTTGTGGGGAGTTCACAACATCAAAGTAACTGAACAATATTGTGGCCATAAATTAATTTCCTGTAAGACTGCATTGCCAACATATTTCTTATTGTGCATCATATTTGTTCAAATGTTAAATTAAAAACTTACATCTGCAGTAAGAACAAATAAAATTCTCACCTTTCCCCAAAATCCCGACACCTTGTCGTACCCAGAATGTAATGTCCCCAAAATTTGTATGCTAAATAGGATATGTAAGTGACAGTGTAAATTGACTTGTGTTCTCAACAGGCTAAAGAATTGATGAGAGGTACAAAAGTGTTCAACATACCCATGTTCAGGAAAAACAGTCTTCTGCAACTTTGATGTGGATGAAGATGCCTGCATCAGACATATGAAATAAATATTCAAAAATTAAGTTAACTACACAAGAACCCAAATTCAAATAAAACTACCAACATGAAAATCTCTGATGGGCATCGTTGACCAAGAGTATGCTCATAAAGGTGCCAACATCGTAGAAAATCAAAGGAAAAGAAATATCCATCGAGATAAATTATGAAGCCATCGTACGTGGTCTCGGATGATATATTGAATGGAATATTGTAAACAAAGGAAAATTGAAGATTAAAATCTGAAAATGCACATCTTTATGTCAAACCAAAAGACAAAGGCATGTCTTTTTGCATTAATTGAGAAACTGCAAGGAACGAGTACATAATCTATTTATGTATGAATTTCGTTCAAGAATGATATGTGCAATTTGTGATATTACAGTATCATGTACATAATCTATTTATGTATGAATTTCGTTCAAGAATGATATGTGCAATTTGTGATATTACAGTATCATTTGTAAAATTTGAGAACTTATGTGCAATTTGTGATATTACAGTATCATTTGTAAAATTTGAGAACTTAAAATTAAGTAATATTAGGGCTTTGGAGCATTATACCTAGCTTCTAGAGAGTCCGGTTTCTCAAAAAAAATAAAATTTGGAGCAAATTGAAATGGAATTGATTAACAATCTAATAACCAATCAAACATCATAATCAATCAGACTCAACCTAATACCATAAATTCAATATAATCTTCCAATTTTGCACTTTAACTTGAAAACTACAGAAGTTACAAGATTTCACAAAAAATTAAAAGAGTGCATGATATGGTTCATAAAACAATTAAGAACAATAAATAGCAAAAATGAAATGCAAAAATATCAAGTTTTGATTAAAAAAGTCTAAGGAGCATTTCATCAAACACTTGGAAAGTAAAACCTAATTGAAGATCATGTGGGCGGATTTTGATACCTTTCAAGTGTTGGTGAACTCGACAATGGCTTGGCTTCCCCTCTTAGATCAAAATAGACCTCTGATTTTTCTAAAAAAGGTAAAAATTGATGAAAGGTAGAGAGAGATTAGGGTTACCTCGATGAGTTTTAGGAGGCGGCGGCAACGGTGGTGGCGCGGTGGGATGCCGGCAGCGGGGATGAAGGAGATCCGAGAGAGGTCGAGGGAGAGAGATCCGAGAGAATGACGAGACTACGAGAGAGAGCTCAAGGATATTTGAGATCGAGAGAGAGAGAGAGAGAGAGAGAGAGAGGATGGAGTCGCGATGGAGTCGGGAATTTTGAAGGAGGCATCGACCGGGATTTTCTCTCCCTCTCTCTCATTTTCACGCCGATCAAGTGAGGAAAGGGGAAAAGAACTGGGTATATGGGTGTTTTTCTGCAGTGATTTTAAGATTCATTTTCTTTCTTGTTTTCTTCCAAACCAAACAAAGAAAAATTACTTTCTTCTGCACTTTCTTTTCCTTTCTTCTATTTCCCTTTAAACCAAACAGAGCCTAAGTGTCTTGGAGGTTCAATTGTAAGTACTATGCGTTTTATCGGTTGGTGGAATCCCGAAGCTGAACATTGGCATTTTCCTATAACTTAAACAAAGCCGTTTTATTGAGCCTTATATTTGGACTTGGGCCTTTATTATTCACCACACGGTATTTGGGTGTGAAAGGTCAAAGCCCACTTCTACCCGTCCTAGAAGCTTTATAGTGATGAATACGTTTAGATATTGGTTGCACTCGCAATTGTGGCCATTTTGAGTAAAAAATCTATTAACAATCCTATCACATGAGATGATCTATATCATTTATGGATAGTTAGATGGTTAATTTGAGAATTATAATTAACCTATATATGGTATAAACTTCCCCTACTTCTATGAGGGTGGTTTTGATCGCATTACTGTAATTTGGTCCGTTTCCCTAGGGGGACACATGTTTCCTAGTGAGTGATGTAGGCGTGCATGTGGGGAGTTGGAGCATATTTGGCAGCCTTTGAATTATAATCCACTTGGATTATAATCCATAGTGTTTAGTATGTTTAGGGGATTATAATCCACACCCAGAAGAATGAAGCGGCCTACCTATGAGCTATCACAGGCTCAATATCATAATAGAGAAGTCGATGTTGAAGAGTCTTCCACTCTTGGAGATTTAAGAAGACACTATGTGCGAAGGCTGTTAATATACTAAGGCGCATCAATTACCGTACCAGCAGTCACAATTCATAGCAAATGAACTTTAAGAGCCCGTCCACTTAGATGTATTGTGCCAAGTGAAGTAGGAGTCAATCGATGGCATGCAACACATAATCACTTTTATCGATGATTACTCGATGTATGTCTGGATTTATTTCATGAAGGAAAAGTCTAAAGTGTTCTCTAAATTTAAACAATTCCAAGAATAAGTCGAATGAGAACTTGGCAAAAAGATTCATTGTCTACTCACAATTTACGGAGAAGAATATACATCAAAGGAGTTATACAATCATCTGAAACAACACAAGATTTGACAATAACTAGAGTGTCCAAGTACTTCATAACGGAACGACATTGCAAAAAGGAAGAATTGACACCTTGCTAAAATTTGCAGAAGCAAGGCTTCATGATAAGAACATGCTAGGACATTTTAGGGAGTGTATGAAGACTGTAGTGCATGTGATTAGTTGACTGCCACATTTACACCAAAATTAGAGTTCTAGTCACTAGTCTAAAAGCTGTGGAATATCAAGCTAGCATTAAGTTAATACAAAGTTTTTGATTGCGTTTGTTATGTCTTTGTACCTGGCCACATATGCAACAGGTTTAATAAAAAAAGGCATAAGGTGCTTTTTGGGATAAGGTGCCTTTTGTTGTATGAAAACAAAAGAAAAGAACGGAGATGTTGTGATCTCATAATTACACGGTGCTATATGTCAAGGAATGTAGTGTTTGATGAAGTCTCATCTTGGTAGGCTCCATAAGAAGTTGTGATCCCACACTCTAATGATCTAGATGATCAGTTACAAGAGAAGCCAGGGGAGTCAATAAGAAATTTTAAATTACTGATATATGGAACCATCACAACATTCGAAAGATGTATGATCTTTTAAAACCTACTCTAAAATCCACACAATTAAATCTACTATATTTTACCAATATACAGACATGTTATTGCACCTTTAAGGTAAAGATAACTATCATTTATAATAGAGTTGAGTTATGGTTCTACGCTTACAAAGGCTGTAACAAGAAGATGGATAAAGAAGTTAATAACGAGTGTCCAAATGATAAATATCACATAATCACAAATGACTTGGTACCATGGTTAAGTAATATCCCTTTTTTATGAAATAAACATATCAATCTTAAATATTAACATTATAATCTAAGGCAAATTGACAATAAAAAAATGTAGATATTTAGTTCAGATCCTCTTAGAAAATGACACAAATAGAGCAAATGTAACATTATTTAATGATGTAAAAACTCTTATCGGATGCACTACATAAGAATTCGTTGCGAAGAAAAAAGGTAATTTCTAATTTTATTTAAAGTAATAAATTAGAAACTCATAAAATTTCATATATATGAAATTAACATTTATCCTCGTTGAAAAAAATAAAAAATAAAATTAAGTTTGCATTCCAGAAGTTTGACTTGACCATCAGAAATACATTCAACTCCTTTGTAAAGTTAGACAAAGATAAACGAGCCAATGGGAAGATAACGACACAAGAATCCAGCTCCATCATGATGTCACAATTGATGTAGGCGATGGAGAGACTACTCTAAAATTGCCCAAAAAAAGATAAAGGTGGAGAATGATTGATTTCTGCTCAATAAAAAATAAAACAGAAGGAATAAAATAAAATAATTTCTAAATATTTATAGAATAGTTAAAATTTTTAAGTAAAATTAGGATTCTTTAGATGAAATTTTCATATTTTAATATTTTTATATGCTTATGTGAGTGCTTTTATCATATAAAAGTATACTAGAGTTATCATTAATATTTAATTTATAGTATTTTATAAAATCTATTAATGATTAGGAACAAAATTCATATTCTCTTTTGTGTCATTTTATCGCACTTTTAATCAATCATCTTGACTTATATTGCCATTTTATGGTATTTTTCACTTTTTCAACACTATACTTTGCCAGTTCAAACTTGGTTTCGTATTGATCCAAATAATACAAAAATTTAAATTGGTTTCAAATTAAATTTATTCCATGTTAATCTAATTATCAACATGAAAATTTAAATTATATGTAGAAAATTTAAATTGTGTGTAGTGCATTCAGACAAACATTAAAGAAAATAAATAGTCACAATGCTAGAATTTAGAGACAAAAGTGAGCAAACACTATCAAAGTAGAACCGAAGAACAAATTTAATTAATAAGAAAATAAGCTAAAAATACTTGATCATGATATTTACCACGTGCATTGCACGTGCATAAAACCTTGTGTGTGTGGGGCACACATCCTCGTTTCTAGTTCCAATATAGACAACAATCTGTTCTGTAAGGAGATTTTAAATCTAAACCATTGAGATATTGAAAAGATTACAAAGTTCCAACTAATGGTTTTATGTCTAAATCATAGTTATTAGCTAGCTAGTCAGGCAGATACAAAGAACTATATACGTATGAGTGGGAGCGCATCTTTGTTATTGGATCTGAGATGCAAGTGTAGGGGAGGGATGTTAAATAAGTTTACTATAGTTTTTCGCTAAAATATAGAATATCCAATAGAAATATAGAAAAATAAAAATGAACAATCAAACCAAAAAACAACTAAGTAACACGCGAAATTTTTATAGTGGTTTGAATAACAATCTTACGTTCATTCTTTCTTCTTACGAATGTGCTTTCTCGCTATAATCTAAGTTCACCTAAATCATAACTCAATTCAATAGACTTACAAAGAAAAGCACTCTGAAATCTACTCGAAACCAGCCATCTAACTTAACATCTCACTGATGAGTAACACCTAGCCCTAGATAGTCCTAACCCTCAATTATCATTGGCTTGAGTACATCATAAATCCTAGATTAATACTAGCTTGAGTACGCCGTGAACCTTCAATTAACACTAGCTTGAGTGCGTTGTAAAAGTAAATTTGAAACAAACTACCAAAAATAGTTTAAGCACAAAAACAAAAAGATCTTACAATCCTTTTGATAAGCAAACCGTTTTTCAAAAGATTGCAGTGAAGCTCGATGAAGAACAATCTAGATATAAATTGAAAGGGCAACTCCTCTAGCTAAGATGACCTGATACTGTTGAGTGGTTCAAATCACAATTCAATTTTCTTCACAAACCCTAGAATAATCTCTCTCTTTATTCTCTCCAAAAGCTCTCCTTTTTTCAAACCATAGGATATCTTTAAAATATGATCTCTACCTATCTTATATAGCCTCTGATGAATAAGAAAAAAAATATTCTCTATTTATATTTACACTTCATTTTCATCCAACTAAATAGCCTCTATATATAATTGAAAAGCCCAAATCCAGAAAAAATTAAGATTGTATCAAGTCAAGTACTTTGCTTTGGATTTAACATCCATGAGACACACATGTTGATTATGCAAACACTTAAACCATGGTGGTGTACAATAGCGAGGGTAGAAATTTTAATGGGTGGGGTGGGGGAGCAAGAATCCATGATACATAATTGTTTCATAAAATAGTTTTTATATTAGTTCCTCAAATTTTAAAATATTTTAAATGGGTCCTCAATCTCAAAATTGCTATTAGGCTTTCTAATTCGTAAGGTATTTGCAACGTAGTCCCTCAAATCATTGACATTGCCATTAAATCTCTAGTTCTCATGATTAACTTGAAACAATTCATAAGAATTGGAGGACTTTTTTAGAGAAATAATTAATGGAGGGCTTAATAGCAATTTCAATGATTTGATGGACTAACTTTAGAATTGTATAAAGAATTTGGAGGGAGCTAACAGCTATATTGATGATGACTGAAGGAGTAATTTTAGAATAGTAAATATTTAAGGCCTTGAGGGACAAATATGAACAAAGACCTATAAAAAAACTAATAAAATTTTTGGGGGCCAACAACCCCCACGCCCCCCCCACCACCCAACCCAACATTCGTATGTGGCTCCGCCACTAGTTAGTGTAATGAAGGTTATTAATATTTAAACGATGGTGGTGGATCAAGCATCATCTCTCTTTCT
>NC_033795.1:11736843-11763870 GCF_001876935.1 Asparagus officinalis | reverse complement strand
AGAAAGAGAGATGATGCTTGATCCACCACCATCGTTTAAATATTAATAACCTTCATTACACTAACTAGTGGCGGAGCCACATACGAATGTTGGGTTGGGTGGTGGGGGGGGCGTGGGGGTTGGCTCCGCCACTAGTAGTGTAATGAAGGATTATTAATATTAAACGATGGTGGTGTGATCAAGGGGCGTATAAATCATTTGTTTGAATTTATTTGTTTATATTCAAAGAGGACTGAGATTATGATAATTCCTATTAGTAACAACATGATCCAGATGATGAGCTTGATCGTTTCTTCAAACCCTAAGCACTTCTCCCTCTTCCTCTCTCTTTTTCTCTTCACAATTAGGTTAGAAAAATTGCTAAAAAAAGGAGAGAAGAATCTTTATCAGCAACGACCGGTTGAGATTGTGTCTTTGATTCTTTATATAACTTCATGATAATTAAATAGGGTTAGAGATCTATCATGATTACGAGGTTGAGTCTCATCATGATTAGGAGTTTGAAACCTATTCTAATTAGGAAGTTAGACTAAAGATAGGGTTTTGGTTTCCCTATATATATTCTTTTATTGTTGGAAGAAAAACCAAGCAGAGAAGAGAGAGCCAATATTCTTGTAATTTAGGGTTAGCAGAGGGTGTAGCCTGATTTAAGAATATTGTGCGAGAGGTAAGAGTTTCGTAGTCTTTATCCGTGAAAAAGATTACATCATTGGGAGAGGGTTTCGCAGTGTTTGTCCGTTTAAAAGATTGTAAGGAGTGAGCTTTGGAGATAATATGAGAGTGAATTATGTATGTGAGGTTGAGAGATTGAGAAACGAGAGTTGAGTGGTTTCTCTTATAGTTCTCCTTGATACATAGTGAATTTCTCGTATTGTTGCCCGTGGACGTAGGTCGAAGTTGGTCGATCGAACCATGTAAATCTCGATTTTCTTTCTTCTTGATTGCGGTTGTTTTATATCTTGTTGATTGTGGGTTGGCTTCCGAGTTGAGCAGATCGCAGTAGGCGGGGAGACTAAATTTCCCAATACAACCAATGACTAAGATTAAACCTCAACTCAGTTGCTGATTTGGCCCAGCGTCCATCAATGGGCATAAGCTCGTTGATGGGCGTTTTGCTCTTCAATGGGTGAAGTCGAATTTCCCCATCGAAATAAGTTTAGCAAATCGATTGAAAGAGCAACATGTCAATGTTGTGCGCAGCGGAAATTTCGGCAGAGTTTCTGGTGCATAATAATAGAGAAAGATCGATAAGAATTCTTGTTTCTTAAAGGGAACAAGAATCTGAAAGCCTAATATCCCATCAAAGTGGGATATTTGCTCTTCCTCTCGTCAGCTCTAGGACTGCGCGTCGAGGGATCCTAAAACTATTACAATGGCCACAAACTCAAACAATCAATTTTACGTGGTTCGGCAAACACTGCCTACGTCCACGGGGCAAGGAGGGGGATCTACTATTATAGAGAAAAAAGAATACAAATGGGTTTATAACTCTCACAATCTAAACCCTCGAATAAGCTCCTTGCTTTTCTTCACAAGAAAAGGTCAGCCACCAAATACTTTTTCTCTCTTCACAAAACCCTAGGATTTTTCTCCAAAGCCAAGCTCTCTGCAGCCGCACCTATTCTCTGCAGCCGCACCCCTGACTTTTCTATCCCCAATTTTCACCTGCACCAAGCCCTAGGGAAGAAAACGCGGAGGTATTTATATCTCAAGTTGAGATATTCGGGTTGGCCATCACCACACAGAAACAAACCGCGTTCGTTGCTGCTCACGCACATCCGTGGCCCCCACCAAAGTGGAATCTCCTTTCATGCGTTCACATTGAGAACGTGGTGGCCCACGTTCACAGTCAATCGATTGATGAATGCTCATCGATGGGCAATCTGCCAATCGATGAGTGTAGATCAATCGATGGAGCTGCTATAGTTTCATCGTTTTGAACTGAAACTTATATCTGCTGGTGCTCATTTTTCACTCTTTTCTTCGTCATTCTACACAAGTGACCTCATACACAAATTGGTAACAAATTAAAGTTTGTTATTAATCAATTAAAGGATATTATACGGACAGGGTCCTAATAATTTGGTTTCAATCTAGTACCAAATATTTAGATGATGTTGGAAAGTAATATTTGTTGATGTTAGAAAGTAATAATTTAAGTTACTGTTTAGATACCTCTCTCTCACATTGTCGAGTCTCGGCAAGAGACTCCCTGTTTGAAATTCTTGAAAACCATAACTTGCTTTCCTTGTGGTAAACTCAATGCCGATTACATCTGCACACCAGTTTAATCAGAGACTACTAAGTTTACCCCCAGAGTATGTACCATCGAAAAGATCATACCGAATTCAAAGAGTTTAGGCAACAAAAGAAGAGTAGACACAATTTTACTCAGATGCACTAAAATATCAAAAAGTGCAAATCACATCACATTTAGATTTATGTTGTTTATGCTTGTACATTCGAGTCGAAACAATCAAGAACTCCCCAAAGAAATGCCACTGAGGTTTCTGATCAAAGTACACGCAAAGCTTTTCATTGCAATATATTTCTATTCCAATTGCCTCTTACTCTGTATCAATCTTCTAAACAACACGGAAGGACTGTGCAATCTGCTTTAAATCCTTGTAATGCCTCTTCCACTGCAAACCTGTTGGGGGAAAAAATCCGATATCAGAAATGATATATTTTTTCTCCTAGAAATTAAAATGGGTTAATTGCACGTAGACCCCTTGTAGTATCGCATTCTTCTTCTTACTTCCCCCGCTTTCCTTGTTGCAGATAGACCTCCTGGTTTTTTTTTTCTTAACGCTTTTACCTTGATGAAATTTTGACATATATTGCCTCAGGTGGAAGTTAATACGTCTATCTAAAGGTAAAAGGGTCAAAAAAAATTTAACCCAAAAGGCAGCTGTAAAACAACAGAAGTAGTAAGAGCAAAATAGCCGATACTACAAGGGATCTATGTCCAATTAACCAAATAAAATTTAATGAGAAAATAATTGTACAGTTGTTTTTTTACCATTTGCAGTGACACCAAACAGGTAAAGTCTATTTCCAGCAGCAGTAGCGGTAATTAGTACATGAGGAGGTTCTAATTCAAACTGGTAATATTTTCTCCCAGAATAATCTGCTTCTTCCATGCTTAAAACTTTGCCTTCTACATTTTCTCCAATCACTTCTGGTCCGAATGCATTTATCACCTTTTCCGGCGACCCAACCTGTTCTATTTTAACATCATCACCGAGATCTGAATCACAATTAACAGTTGAAGATAATTAGCTCTAGTCTATTATTATTTACTATCAATAAACATTAGGCTGAAGTTGTTTCTCAAACATCTTTAATGTAATTTACTCAAAGCCTATCAGAATTAGTAGTTTCATTCCTGTGCATTCCAATGGAATGCGTTGGGACGTCTTGAATCCTAATCTGCTTGATATTATCTTCAGTATATTACAGTTTCCAACTGTCAAAGGATCTTTTCAGAAAGTTCAAACTTGTTGAAAGTGTACTCTGGGCATTTCGTTTCATGATAATAATCTCAGAGTTTCAAGATATGATTTATGATTTATACGTACTATGTGTAAGATGAGGGCTTGATGATTGATGCTACAAGGATCTCTTCTAATTGTAGTTTCTTTCTCTCTATTCTAATTAGAAGGGATCATCTGCTACTAAGCCTAAACCTCGTTAATTTTGGTGTACTTGTGATCGATATTGTTCTGCGAACAATCTCAATTTCTGTTTTCTTTCATACTTTTAGGCGTGGAAAAGACTAATGTACAAGTATGTTCAATTAATTTAACGCTTCCCATTTATGCTCTGCTTTAGAACTTGCTAGAATATTACCTATAACCCTCACCTTAATTTCTGAGTTCTGGTGTAATGGTTAGGGACTTGAACATGGTATCAGAGCAAACCAAGTTTAAATCCCACCGACCACGAATTTAAAGCAGATTTTAAATATTGACACCGTTACGTGAGTCTAGATTTCGGCCCATAAAAAGGGCATTCAACATGCGGGAGGCATTGTTAAGATATAAAAATATAACCCTCAACCCTCACCATTAACTTCGAAGTTTTGATATAGTGGCAAGGTCCTTCGACAGATCTTTAATCAATTTCATTGTGAATCTATCAGTAATTTTTAGTACCTGCAGAAAATCTTAGAACTGGAGCCACAATAACAAACAAGCGACCTTGTTGACTGTTTGCAAATCTTAAGTCAATCTCTGTTCCGCCAAGGTCTGCAATTGATACAGGAACCTAAGGCACAAGAATCTATAAATGCTCAGATATTAAATCAAATTGAATGAGAAAAGAAAGAAAATAATCAAAAAGCTCACCTCTTCCCAGCCTTGAGGAACTTTGAAGGTGTATGGGATTATAGGACTCCACCCAACTCCATGTCCTCCAGACTTTTCATCTGGCCTCCTATAAGTCCTCCAACCTGTCTGAGCCATTCCTTCCTCTTATTAAGAACAATCCACTATTTTTAAAAAAAAGAAAATAAGAAAAAATAGTAATGTAAATTGCATTACAGACTAAAGACATCCATATATTTATATATCCCCGTCATCAAAACTCCGAAGTCGTGGTATTAATTTTTTTAAGTCTGCTTTAAATTCACACTCTGGTAGTTAAATCTAGGTTGCTCTGGTACGATGTCAAAAGGCTGATAAAATTAGAATAGCCTAGGTTCAAATCCCATGGGCATGCATATAAATATAACCCAGTTTTAATCCTTAAAAATAACGGTTAATATAAATATGAATTCTCAACCGTTATCGTAACTCTGAAAGTTGATACGTGAAAGGGATTTTGACTAAATAACTAGTTTAACATCCAAAAAAAAAAAAAGCTTTGTCGGAATCATATAGCACAAAACTAGCTTCAACTAGAAAAGCATAAACTTTAAAAAAATCCATGAAAAAGCACAAGATTAAGGACCAACCATTTTCATCTGGGTCTGATAATCCAGGAATCCTTCCAGCCAAAAGCCCCTGCTTCACTGCAGCAACCCCATCTCCTGTAAAGCCCATCAAAACCCCAGAAGCTAAAGAAAGCCCAGATACCAAAGCAGGCCTCCTCCCTAGAGTCCCAACCCCATCTCTCTCCTCATCTCCTCTTGCTGCCCGTGAACAGAAAGCTCTCGTTCTGAGTCTCTGCATTCGGCTGAGAGAGAAGCAGCAGCTAGTAGTGAAGACTGCAGTGCCCATTTGCTCTCTGTTAAGTTCAGCTTCTTTCTTTATTGAGTTTGATGAAGAGCTTTAGAAGTGATTGGCTAATTTGTGTTGCTCTGCTCTTCTCTTCTCCTCCAGCCTCTTTTTTTCTCTCCCCTTATATCTCTTCCTGCTTTTGTGAATTTTTATCATTAATTTTGGAGATTTTGTGTAATTTTTTAGTCCACAGGATGAGGCTCGGATTGAAGGATTATGATGCTCCGCAGTACAATTTAATTTATCTGTAGTCTGCAAACCTTCTCCCTCATGAAGCTTGGATTTGAAAGGAAAAGTTTGTTTTTATATTGAATCAAGTTTTGAACTTTTCTTGAGCTTGTTTGCCTACTACTTATTTTTGGAATACTTGTAAGTTATTTATTACTTATTCTCAAAACTTATTATAAGTATGTAAGAAAATGAGATAGTTGTTTGGTAAACCCTTTAACTTATATGGATGCACGGATAGTTATGGGTTTGATAAACTAATAACTTATAAGGTTGTGATAAATGCCTAAAAAGAACGTATTATTGTAACTCTATATTATGAC
The DNA here is from genome assembly GCF_001876935.1 of Asparagus officinalis. Classification (NCBI taxonomy): domain Eukaryota; kingdom Viridiplantae; phylum Streptophyta; class Magnoliopsida; order Asparagales; family Asparagaceae; genus Asparagus; species Asparagus officinalis. The sequence continues at coordinate 11,758,097 of NC_033795.1, read as the reverse complement.
TAATTAATTTATTTTAATTTTTTATATTAACCAGATAATTAATAATATAATATTTATTAATTATTTAAAAACAATTAATTTAAGATTAACTATTTCAAGTTAATTATAATTATCAATTAATAATATTGAGTTTAATTAATTACTTTCACTGCCATGAAATATTATTATTAATTAATTAATTAATTAACTAAAATTAGGTATTTCATAATAAGAAAGGTGTTTGATTAAAATAATCCGATATATTACATTATTTGTGATTATTAATTACTAACATTGAGATTAATTAGTTAAATCCATATTAGTAAAATATTATTAATAATAATAAAATAATTAATCAATTAAATAAAAATTATTTATCTCACAATAAGAAATATATTTGACTAAAATATTTGTATGTATTAGATTATTTATGATTATTAATTACTAATACTATGATTAATTAGTTAATTTCATATTAATAAATATTATTATTAATAAAATAATTAATTCTTATGTAAAAATTTGTTAACTCATAGAAAGAAATATAATTTACTAAAATATTTTTATATATTACATTATTTGTGATTATTAATTAGTGATATTGAGATTGATTAGTTTTATGTTAATAAAATAATAATTATTAAGTAATTAATTAATATATTAGTCACTTTATAATAAGAAAATATTTAACTAAATAAAGGGAATACGAGGGTATTTTTGTGCTTTGGCCAGAATAAGGAAAATTACTTATAATTAGAGAAAAAATAAGTTGAGAAATCCTAACTTATTGTCTCCCTACTTAAAGTAGCAAATAAGTAACATAAGTAATCCTTACTAAACACAACATTGACACCTTATAAATAAAGAGTTACTTACAAGAAGAAATAAATAAGTTGTTAAACATGCTCTTAAAAGTGTATTACAGTAAACCTCCAAGAACTTTTAGTGTTTTATAGTTAACCTCTAATCTATACTACTTATAAAAGAGAATACCCATGTTAAAACTTTTTCATACCCATTTTGCCCTTTACAAATTACTTAATTCTAATTTTCTCCTCATCACAATAGTAAGCTTTAATTAGTGTCTTAGACTCTTAACCTTCCATAACTCATTAATTAATGTGCTGAATACGAAAACTCACCAACCCCTTTGGCTTGAATTTAAATCTCCATAAGTGACATGACCAATTGAACTCCACGCATAATGCAAAAAATTCCTTCAGCTAATGTAGTCATTCACATTATCCACGATAGCCATGAGCTTTTAATGAAACTCCAAGGCTTTTCGTTTCCCATTCGTTATCCTTATCATTATGCAACAACGCTTAAACTTTTATTGATTTCTATTGACTATATCTTTCATATCTCCCTCATTTCACCATCTCCGCTCTCATCTAAATTTCTCTCTCAACTCTACATTCTCCTCTGTCTTCCTTCCTCTTGGTCAATGCTTTGTTCTCCTCCTTCTCAATATCTAACCAGCGTTAGCATCTTTCAAATTCAATCTCAAGCCTGTCATTTGTCGAAGGGGGTTATACAAGGAGAGAGCACTGGTATGAAATCCATTTCATAATTTGAGCTCTGTTATATTTCTTCTTCATCTGATCTCTTTGTACATATTGGTTAGTTTTGTTTGATTTCTATGGTTTTAGCTAATTAGATCTCTTCAAAGAGTGATGGCTAGAACTTGTTTTGATCTATTTCTTGTGATAAATTTATGTAGCAAGACGAAGTGCGCTCAATATCACACCGTCGAAAAAGAAGTCGGCCTAAAGCAAGGTGTGAGAGACATTTTCATCCACTTCGATCGAATTTGTTTTCTTTCTGCATTTTTATTAGATTTATTAAATTTATGTTATTCTTGGGCAAATTTTGACTTACATTTTCCATGTGATGGATGTGCCTTGGATCTTAGTTTTTTTTGCAGGATCTTTCTCAGAGCTGGATATCTTTCACGTTTTTGTTAGTTTAGATCCTAGATCACATTTATGCATTTATTATCTTAAAAAAACATAACCTTCTAATATCATTGTGGATTTTAGACTTGAGGTTAAATTTTCTAAATTTATTTACTCTTTGTAAATCCTATTATGACCCAAGTTCAGTAGTCTTTTTAGGTGGCAATTTGGTACTACAACTGGTTATTTGTATTCTACTGCAAACAAGAGCATGACTATTTTCTTGAAGCATAACAGTATGCATGATTACCTACTTGATCCAAAGAAGGTATGACCTCTCAGCCTCATAATAACGCTATGTGATATGAGGAACTTAGCTTAGATATTGTAATTAGTTTCGAATGTGCTTGAACTTGAATTGCACTGAGTGTCTAATATGGTTGGTCTCTTATCATTGCTTGATTATGTCAATTTTATTTATACTATTGATTGTGATACTAATTAAATTCAAAATTTTGAATTTTACAAACATAGTGGTTACTTTTGGAGGTCAAACTAAAATTTTTGTTGGAGGGGAAAACTAATATAGAATATAAGAAATATAAATATGCAAGTTTGAATGTTTTAATTACACATACAATTGTCTATTTCAAATTGGACCTCATATTTTTATATTTAACAAGTATAAAATCTTTTTATGCAAAACCAAGATTAGTGTTATCTACTAAATATGCTCATGTATAGATATTTTTCTAGAGCTTATATTACAATGTTAAGGAATTTAGTAGCGAGGATCTAACAAGTGAAAGAAAACCTTATTCACACACGTGCGCGCACACACACACACTACATATAAAAGATGATATGGGTGACAAAACTTTTGATTATTTTTTATTTAAAATTTTTAAATATAATGGTCATTCAAATATGATAAGAGTAAATATCCCCACATTTAGGGGCAATTTTTAATTTAACTTTGTCATTTTCTATCTTTTGTTCTTCAAATAACTCCCACTGACCGATGAGTAGTCTTGTAGGCTAATGGACTCACTGTGGCAAATTATTCTCAGTTTGTTAGTCTTCTCCATAACACTGTAAAACATATGTATAATATAACTTGAAATACACATGCCACTTAAGATGGAAATAAATTCTATGTAACTATAATTAATCACATAATTCATACATGTGTTTTTGTGATCAAATGCATTTGAAACTCCATACCTATTTCATTATAATTAATCACATGGTTCATACATGGTTGGGCGTGGTAGCCTTTGACATTTTGTAGTGAAATTTGGATAGGATTGGAATGAAGGTGAAAGTAATTAGCTCATCAAACAGCAAGGAGAGGGAGGCTATTGAACACTTCCAGTGCTGATTCTTTCCTTGATAGCAGTAGTATTGAAGAAATATAGATATGAACAATATGGATAATTTGAATTTACTCTCTTACTTGATACTATGAGTTTAATTTGGATAGAGGAAATATTTGCAATATGAGAATCTAAGGTGACATATAAAATGTTTCTAAATTGGGCAAAGTATTGCTTTTTTGGATACATGTGTAAAATTTGCTAAAATAATATTGTAATTTCTGATTATGGACTCATTTGTAATTCTCTACTATATGCATATTTGAAAATGTTATCATTTATTTAATTCATATATTCTATTCTTTCCTGGATCCGACGAGCCAACCTAAAACATTTTACATTCTTTAACTCTCTTTAGAGGGAGATAGAACGCATGCATGGGTGTGAATTTTTAATCGCATGAATTTAGATTTCTAATCTCTAACTCTCTCTGAGATTTTGTGTTTGTTGATGGGATTTTTCTTTTTATATTGTGTCATTTTCAGGGAAAAGTAAAATATAAGAAAAAGATAGAGAAAAATAAGAGGGAAGAATGGTAAGCGCAAAGGCGAGTTTCAAGATCAGAGTAACTTGTCAAGAATTATGAATGTTTTTGTTAAAAAGGGTTTTAGTCTAATTTATTTAATTTTCTCTATAATTTTTTAATGATTCAGATCAAATAGACATATTTATTCTAAAACCATTGCAGATAAGAGAGGAAAGGTGCAGTCAATTATGCGAGTTGCTCAAGATATCTGAGGTACTGCCATTTGATCTTTTAGAATATAATGCTATGATCTAATATGATTTCACCTCCATTTTGGGGGAAGATTTTGATGTGAGTACTTCAATTAATTCATTTAAAATCTTCATATTTGTATCTTTTGATTCAATGTAATTTCGCAAAGTGCAATGAAACATTCAGGCCTTGTTTTATCTTCTACATAAACATACATCACTGGACGTGTTTTCCTAAATGTTATAGAATTTCCCCAAAGTTATAGAATTTCAGGTCTGACCTTTCTTAAGAAATGTTTTGTATTTGATTGGTAGCATATTGCTTAATTTAAATAAATCATTATAATTCTAATGCTTTCATGTTCTGAAAATTTCCTATCACTTTTTTTGGGTTGAAGTTTCACATGTATTGAAACTTAAAGACATGCACAGTGGTGTTGACTTCATCATTGTCACATTATAGTGAGTTTTAATACAATGTGGCATCAACTTCATCCAATGCCTTGCTGAATAATTTTAAAGGTTACTCCCTGTTTAGTTAGAAAGAGCTTTGAATAGGACGTATTAAAGGTCAAACATGCATTTTCCTATTGTCTATGCTATTGCGTTTGTTGCGTGTACTCTATTTATTTTGTTAATTATTGGTTCCGCTCTAAGTGTTTATTGAAGATATTTATGTCTACTGATAGTATTTGCCTCACTATTGACATCCTACTTGGGCGTCTCATATTGTGGCAGAGTACAGATTAGGTTTATTTTCTGTGACAACCTTGAATATGATGCTCGCCAATTAGGACTTCAGGTAGCTTTTTAGCAAATGTGGAAAGGTTGACATGAGGTGAGTTAAATCCCCATAACTGATACTGGATTGGAGAACTTTTTGTACTTTTAATTGTTGAGCACTTTGTTCTGGCTATATTATTGACCTCTAAGCATTTATAGATATTAGACATGAAGCTTTGAGCGATGGTTTGCGCAAAAAAATATGCATCTCTGGAGCATGTATTGAATTTATGGAATATTACGGGGCATCATCTGAAGATGCATTTCATAATTTATTCCTCCCTAAATACGAGGATGACCATCTTTGATTCACAAGACTACATGTTTGCCATCTTTGATTCACAAGACTACATGTTTGCCATCTTTGATTCACAAGACTACATGTTTGCCATCTTTGATTCACAAGACTACATGTTTGCCATCTTTGATTCACAAGACTACATGTTTGCCATCTTTGATTCACAAGACTACATGTTTGATTCCTAAAAATTTTGAGTTGCTTTCTATTTTGATCATTCTTTACTTTTTAACCTTGAACTCGGCGCATAGATACTATTGCACGCGCAATGTCTATTTATGAAAACTATTAATATTAGTTGGAAAGATATGGATAATATTGTTCTATAATTGACAAAGATTACATAACCTTGAAGAATATGCATATGTAGAAATTCATACATAAGCATAAATGGAATAAAATCACTCAGATACAAGTAAAAATCTTAGAGGTATATTCATTTTGAAATTGAATAAAGAAATCTTAGATAGTGATTGTTAGAAAGTAAACATTGAGATGGACGATATTGAGTTTAATTAATAGGTAGTCATTTAAGTGTTAACTCAATCATTCTTCGTCTAATACTCTCTCAGTTTAATTAATAGGTAGTCATTTAAGTGTTAACTCAATCATTCTTCGTCTAATACTCTCTCTCTCTCTTTGGTGCAGATGAAAATTATGTTGAGGTCAGGAGAAATTAGCTCGCATGCGTGGGAATTGGCTAATTTTAAGATCGCTTTACGAATCTAACAATAAGATATTAATACTTCTTAATTAAGTATAGAGTCAATAAGATACTAATTTTTTTAATTAAGTCATCTTCCTCTACTCCAAGAAAACCATAAGAATGGCCTTTGTGAACTTCTTAAACACCATGAAGCGCCAGCTTCGTAGCGTATTGATGAGTATTGATACTTTCTTATTGCTAAGAAATTAGAGGTAATTTTGAAGGTGATGGCAGTCTTGGTGGCTCCATTTGGAGCTTGACAACAGATATAATTGCACATGACACAACAACACAATGTATGTCTATCATCAGATATAATTACATACTGAATTATTGCTAGAAGAGCATGGATAACGGTCTCGTGTTCACAGTATCATCTTCAAAAGTAGCATAGTCAATCATCAGTAGAAGTACATGGAACTATATTTGGTCACTTAATCACCCATTATAGGTGATATCATCGAGATTTGAATGTTTGGAGAAATATTAATTCTTACATCTTGCAAATAGGTTTTGGTATGAACTTAGTTGCAGTGGTGAATTCTTTTAAAGATTTTTTTTATTTTCATTTTTAATTTTTTCCGTATTAATTATCAAGTTAAGAGAATAACATGTAGTTGATTAACTACAATTTGTTGATATGGTCATGTGAGTATAAATTTGTGACATATACAAGTAATTAGGAGAAATTAGCTCTTGTTGATAGATTTTTTTCCCTCGCATCAATTTATAATTATAAACTTTTAAATTTGTTTAATTTGTCGATTCATTAACACACCCATATGTTGATTAACATGGTTGTTCTCTCAGAGAAAATCTTTAAAATAATAAGTGAGTACCTACTATTTCACTTTGACATCTCAAAGTTTACCAATTTTTAACTTTAAAACCCCCAAAGTACTTTTTTCAATATTTTGATATCTCACTGTTTTAATCGTATTTTAGTTTCATAACCCCAAAGTACTTTTTAACACTATGATATCCCAAGGTTTCTATCTCCTTTAACTTTGATACCTACACCTAGATCTATTAGATTTTTTTGTTAATTTTCTACTGCTGTTTTAGCAACTGGGCAAACTGAATCTAAATGTATCAGATGCTAAAGGCACCATACAAATTAAACAAAAGATCTAACACAACTTGGATAGGGTATCAGAGTGAAATATGATTGGAACTTTGGATATTAAAATGTTACATGAATACTTTGGGTATCGAAGTAAAATTGGATTCAAAGTTTGGGGTATCAAAGTGTTAAGAAATCCTTCAGCCTATTGAAGTAGAAAGATGTAAACTTTAGGATATCAAAGTGAAAATTATCATTTTCGTTTTAGCTCATCCTCTTATAATATTGCAAGTTTAAGGATTATTCCGTATTTAACAAGCAATTTTTCCTCTCTGCAAATGTATCCTCTAGCAATATTGTTTTCAAGGTTGATCTTTGAACTAGCATGTTTTTGTTTTTTCTTTCTTTGTATAGGTTGTGTAGCTTGAATAAGAAGCCCACTCTCATCTTAGGGATGTAATGTTAGTTCATTATGGATGTAGCTAACATTGAATAAATCTAAACCATATTTGTGTGTAGTTGCTTAATTTGTGTGTAGTTGCATAATTATTTTTTTAGGTAAATGTTAGTTCATTGTGAGATTTTTGTTGTTTGATTTGTTTCTTTTTTTGTAGTTGTTGCATTTTTGGTGAATTTGCCCATTTATGTTTGTTTTCTGTGAAGATTGTGGTGAAGGCGATGCTGATAATAGACTCTTGTATAAGCATGATGCTTGTACTATTATTGTAGAGTTAATCTCTACTCTATGTGAAGTATAAGTGCGTGCTTCATAAAAATATTAATATTGATGTATGCAGCATTAGTTGACCTTCAGAGGTTTCCCCCATAGAGTTCCTAACATGCATCACGTGCAACGCACGTTTTGCATACTAGTTAATATAAAACTATAAATTAAATGAGTTTCTATGTTTTGCAGATAACTCTCATGCCAACATAAGTCCACATTTTTGCATTGCGCATTAGCAACAGCTTTTAGATCTTATGTGTGGACTGACACTATCATGAAGATTATCTACAAAATGATGAAACTTATTGCAGGTTTTCTGCAATTCTGATAGTTATGTGGGTTTTGTGCAATTTTTGAAGTTAATGGGAGTTTACTGTAAAATACTGAAAGTTATTGAGGATTTAACTTACCCTTTTAAAAATAATATTAGAAATCCTAAATCAAAGGTAACTTGAGTAAATTTGAAGAAATTACAATAACCTATGAGTAATGATGTCACGGCCCGAAATAGCTGCAGAAGATATACATGTGGTACATCACAGCAGTAACCCTTACACAACACAAGTCTCACGCATGTGTAAGCCTGACACTTCATATCACATAGCTTTTTATAAAAACATACTACCTACTGAAGTTGAAGTTCAGAGCAAATTATATAAAAAACCAATACTTTCAATCTAAAAAATCACCATCATGAGTATTCATATAACCCAAAATATGTTGTTCATCTATACACCAAGCAAAAGAGATGTTTTTTTTCATATAACACCTCCTAGCAACACGCCAAATCCGAAAGTCCAACTTGTACATGAACCTACATGTAATACAAAAAAAATAAAAAATGGCCGGTGAGCTAAAAGCTCAGTGAGAATATTTCCCACTAGAGTTCTAGATATCTAACAAAATAATAATTCTCAAAAGTAGCGAATTATAGGTTTTGCATCTGAAATTCTGAGATGATAAAGTATTGTGTAAAAAAACACATTATTAGTATTTTCAAGAAAGAATGTAAAAATTTAAAACTCTTTAATATTTGCAAACTGAATACACTATCATAGATGCCTCAATCAGACTTTTTGAAATCAAGATAAATACTAAGAAAGGAAACATACTGTTAAGTTTTGTGCAAAACTAAAAGATTACCATTTTCTCAAATTCATAGTGAATGTTAGAATCTCAAATCTCAATGAGTTAGTCAAGTAGTTGCAAGAATCACCTCATAGGTCACACTAAGACTATGAATATTATAGCCCAATAGCATGTGTATGCGTAAAATGCATCATAGAATAGATAATTCTCGAGAATAGAATGCATCTAACACCGTCATAAGCTGCCAGCCATTTAAAAAAATGCTCAAATAGGCAAGAATAAATTTAGAATTACCTAAAAAGGGCTAGATAAATATGCATTCACCATATGACATGCACAGACATAACACTCCATAGTGGACTTTCTGAGGGTTTTGAAAATATCGAGAATCACTTGGCAAATAAAAACATATTACCTATCAGAACCATAAACACTTCGAATCGGATAGACAAGTGTAAAACTCATCATTACAATTAAATCAGTTTATGAAATTTACTTTTATTTATTTGTATCCAATGCCAAATTACGAAAAAATTTCTTGAATCCGTTAAATTGTTGAAACACATTCAAAACATTTCTTTCTTTACTAGCTTTCAATAAAAGCAATGTCCGCAATTAGTTGAGATCGCATGAGAACCAAAATCGCTCATCACATTTTATATTAAATCAAATTTACTTGTAATTTATCATATGAATCAAAATCATACTATCAGTTAGACCACAACAGAATAGATCAAGTAACATTTCATTATATATGCATGAAAAATGATAGAATAATTACCTCTCTAGCAAAAGATCAATCAAATACAATACGCATGAGATTTTTAAAAATACTAGTAAGAAATGAACTCACCTCTAGCGGATACAAACCCCCAAAAATTTGATCCCTCTTAATATCAACTAGATCCCATAGTGTAAAGTTATAAGGTCAATACCAAATTAATAAAAGTTATATTAATCACTCCATAATTTATGTCCAAAAAGGATCAAATAGTAATTAAGACCCATGAAAAGGTTTCACATAGATTCATGACTAACTTTAGCAATTTATCAAAAATTTATAACATTTTCTAGCAATTTTTCACTTGTTAACAATTTATGGAAACTTCAGGCGGTTAAATACAACTATTCATGCCTGTCTGTGATCCTGCTTTTCCTAGATTGGACCTGTTTGCAAATTCTGAAAAGAATAGGGGTCCGAACAAACTTTTTCCTCCCAATTATAACTCGGTTTCACAGTATTTGGACAAGTCCACGATTTCGGTGAATTTAGGGATCTGGAGGTAATTTTTTCTCAGTCCAAAACCAATATCCCTTTACTCAATCGTATATATTAGTAAGGTCTAATTGACTTAGGAACCAAAAAATAATTTTCCTCTCCCCCTATTTCTGGTCTCTCCTCTGTACACGATCATCTTTTTCCTCTTTTCTTTCTTTTTTCCCCGCTCGTTTTTTTTTCCTTCTTCTTTTTGGTAGCCACACAGACCGAGCTCCCCTATAGTTTATGATTTGCATAAAGGTTCTTACTTCACAATTATTTTATCTTTTAATAGTTCATTTAGTAAAATAGGTTGTCATCTTATATTCATTTTTTTTCATATTACAGTCGATTGTACATACGATTCTCCATACCATTTTTTGCATGAACATTATTGAGATGTTGATTATCCCTCCACATATCCATCCAATCCTCAATTAAATTTGGAGCAAACTCGCCTAATCTCCCCCTCTTCGCCCACCTTCACACCAATCATACCCATTTTCACAATTGACCGCACAAAATCCGACCCGAACTCGAATTCGGATCCGGACCTGGGCAACCCAACATAGGAGTCAATAACCGCTTTCATTGACGGGACGGTATATAACTTAGCATCGGTTTCTATGACCGCGAACCCCGTCCGGATGTTCTTGAGGATCTTGGTATCGAACCTCCGCTCGCTGCCGTGATCGAGAGGGACCCGAACCAAAATGTCGCCGCCCTTCGGGCACTTGGATTGGAGCTCCGGCAAGAATCTCGGGTTTATTAGCGGTCGGGCCTGCCGCCCGGTAAGAAGTCGTAGAGCCTCCGTTCTAGGAAGAAGCATGCAGTAGTGCCAATAGTATGTGCAGCTGGATACGGAGAAATATTCACTCGGGGTTAGAAAACCAAGTAGAAACTGGGAATCACATTTTTACCCTTCTGAATACCAACTTAGCTTACCAGGACTCTCATCAAAACTAGTGAAGGGGAAAAGGCGAGTAAAATGCTTAGAATGTGAAAAACCTACACAATCTGTACAATTGTAGAGCTTACTTAAGCGCATAAAGTGCGGAGAGATTCAATCTTTTATGCATTTGTGTAACAACTAAGTGCAATGCGCTAATATGATGTTAGTTACATTCGATTTATATCTCAATGGTAAGCAATGCGGTGTGAGTAGTCGGCGGATGGTTTTGTCACTGAAAGGGTTTCGATTCGCTTTGGCACAAATCCAAGCTTTAAAGCATACTGGGAACATCGTTGATCTAAATCCTATAGTGAGATTATGGTGATTTTAGATGTGTGTAATGTCAGCGATACACTGATCAAGGCCCGTGAAGGGACACAACGGCTGATTGAATCGTTTGGGCTGTTCTATCCAACAGGCCTGTAGAAGTTGGGCCGATATACTTCACCAATGAAAAGATTAAAAAAAGGACAAATTTTCAAAACCAACCTATTTACAAATTTAATCGCAGAAAACAACCCATTTCAAATTTAATTGCAAAAACCGACCTGGTTTCAGCCTTGACACTGAAACCAGGTCGGTTTTTGTGAAAAAACTTTCGAAACTTCACGGGAATTGAACTCCCGTGAAGTTTCCCAGTACAAAAAAAAATTTAAACTACGAAACTTCACGGGAGTTCAACTCCCGTGAAGTTTCGGATAAAAATTTTCAAAAACCGACCTGGTTTTTGCTCCAGGGCTAAAACCTCGGTTTTTGCAATTAAATTTGAAATGGGTTGTTTTCTGCGATTAAATTTGTAAATAGGTTGGTTTTGAAAATTTGTCCTTAAATTTTTTTTTTTAAAGAAACAACAACGTTTTCTGGAGTGATTTACCACTGAGAAGCACGAGATCCTTCTCCGATAATCCCTTTTCGGCAAACTTTGCTCTGATCAATGCAATCGAGTCCTGCAGATCCGGCATGCTTGCCGCATCGGCGACGTTGGAGACCAGGCCATCTCTTCGGCCCGTTGGAACTCGATAAAATGGGCCTTGGCTCTGCAATGGTGGATTAAACTCTCACGTTTTAGCTACTAACCATTATCATTGACAATGAGTTGGTTAATTTCACAAAAGTAACATGAAGTTCTGGGTGGTTAAGCGCAAATTACCATAAACGTATTTTTATTTGAAAGCTCTTACTGAACTTTCAATTTCAGATAAATGCCGTGAAATATTCGAAAGTTATTGTCGACCACTTACGTCGTTCGGATGAAAGGTCTCAACTACCCTTTAAAGTATGTAAAGAAAAAGATGCTCAAAAAATGACATAACCGTCGATAAACATATGGTAATTTCGTGAGGGAAAAAAAAAAGTTCATGACAGTTTCTCTAATAAAAAAATTTTCAGGTAGTTTTGTGCAAAACCCCCCAAAATTAATGGAAGTTTGTTGAAATTTACTTTTAAAATAATTGATCAAAAAAATTATCGGAGAAGTAAGGTGAGGATTTTAGTACCAAGGCTATGGCATCTCTAGCAGCGAGAGCTACAATATCAGCACAGGAAACTACGCCAGGACATTGGGCTTCAAGTTGGGCTTTTGCGTTCTCTATAACGTCGAATCCTCTGAGCCCAGCGTGGTTCGGTGAGCTATTCTCTGGGCCTTGGTCTCTGGGCTTCTGGATCAGCACTGATCCATCACAACCCTGCATGATATTGACAAATCTTAGATGTAAAATGAAATATTTTTGTGAGTAAATGACATGTTTAAGGGATTTATTAACTAGACAAAAATAACTGAAGATATGAATAGACAGACTCAGAAAAAGTAAGTACAAGATGAATGGGTAAGACTAAAGAACAACCTAAATCTAAATTAAACCGGGATAGACAACTGATTTAGAGTATGACACCTAAATTCAAAAACCAATACTAACCTTTTCGTACTTTTTCCCAAGTCAGGACATCTTATTTACACAAAAAAATTGTCAGGACTATATAAATCAAAATTAATGACTAAATTTTTATATTGCGAGTCTAATTAGAACAGTGATTTCTCCATTGCTTTTGAAAGTGGGGAGAATCCATCTCGGGTTCATACCTCTATAGTTGTGCTTCAAGGATTTTCTACTCTTCAACGAGTGTAAAAATAAGAGCTTTCGAGATTGGAGGGGTTTCCTCCTCTTGGTAAGACAGTTGGGCTTTAACATGAAGTCAACCCAACTCAGACTCAAATTTCACGGATCATATATTTAAATGGGTTAAATAATAATATTGTGTAACTTCACATATATTTCGGTCCAAAATGCCCGAAACCTACGGGACATGTTGTATTATAAAATCATAACTTTCAGCCCTTGTCACAACTTCACAGTTTTAGTCTCACAACTTTGAAATTTTAGCCAAGTATAATTAAATAACTTTCATCGCCTGTAGTTTTTTATAAATTGAGTTTTGGAAAATGAATTAAAAATAAAAAAATCATCAAAGCAAAGTAGAGAGAGAGAGAGATCTCACTTGAACAATACAATCATGGTAATGAAGCCTGAGGAGGGCAGCCGGCATCGTCGGATCCAACCTAGCAGCCTCCTTAACGACTGACCTCACGATGAGCTCAGCTCTTGGGCATGTAAACGAGTAGAAACCCACATCAAGAAAACCAAGAGAAGTCCCCAGCAATTGCATGCACAAAATTAGCCCAAAGTTCTCTACTGAACTTGACCAAGACATGGGTTCGACAAAGAGGAGAGATCAAAGAGAGGAGTTTAAGGCACTCAGTTCAAAGCAGCGGTTACAATTTATAGTATCATTTGGAATACAGTGCAAATGTGTCACAAACTTCCATCGTAAGGGGGAGAGTAGAGCAAGTGGCAAGCAGTAATGTTTGTGAGTAGAGCAAGTGGCAAGCAGTAATATACAAACATTTTCCATGAAAAGGTAATAATATTTGGATGCGTTTTCTTTTGCACTCTCTGCATCCAAATTGGTGAGCTTACCCGTGAACATTTCCTTAAGTTAGATGAAACCACGTGAATTTTTTCTTAAAATTAATTTAGAAAGTGATGGAAGGTGGAGAATGGTCAAAGTTTAATTAATCATGCATTTTATTTACACAATTTTAGGGACTAAGGCTCTTTAATGTGCCCCCCTGAATATCCTACCTTCTTGATTGCACATTAATCCTACGAACGTAAAAGAAGCAAAAAAAAATATTAGTATCATCTCTTTATGCGCATCACATGTGTTCATAATATTGTGTTAGTAGTAAGTTTAGTCTCACATTAGTTACGAGGACAAACCTCACCCTCCTCTGCTTGTATATCTATATATATACACATTCAATATTCAATTCAAAAGAAATTTACCCAAGACTCTCACTCTCTCTCTCACTTTAACATGGTATCAGAGTTTGGTTTAGGGTTTCCCAAATAGTAAAAAATTTCCAAATAATTAAAATTTTCCCTTCTGTCGTTCTATATATATACACATTCAATATTCAATTCAAAAGAAATTTACCCAAGACTCTCACTCTCTCTCTCACTTTAACATGGTATCAGAGTTTGGTTTAGGGTTTCCCAAATAGTAAAAAATTTCCAAATAATTAAAATTTTCCCTTCTGTCGTTGCAGATCTCGGTGGAGATATGCTCAATCCCACAATCTTCACCGTAGGAGATCTGATTGGCCACCACGATCTCTGACCCCAAATTATCACCGCGATTTTTTGACACGATCTCCGCGAATTGAGAGCGATTTAATTGGAGATTTTGTTGAAATTTATATAACCATATATATATATATTTATATATATATATATATAGATATATATATATAATGAATTTATTTTAGGTTCGTGTTCCATTCTAACACTTCACAGTTCTATTTAAACCTACGGTTCCATTGCCTAGACCTTTGGTGTTTTTATCGTCAAATATATATATATATAATATATAATATATATATAATATAATATATAATATATATATATAATATATATATAGTATATAATATATATAATATTGTTCCGCGGAAATTCGTTGGCTTTTCTTGTTGGATTGATTCCGAATGTCATCTTGAGTTACAACTTTATGAGTTACAATAAAGATCTGGTGCTTTTTATAAGATCCGTTACAACGAAAATCAAAATAAAAATAAACAAAGATACAAATTTCTCCGTTTTGTGTCGAACGAAATCGCGAGCTCCTGTTTTGCGGATCGCATCGCGTTTGGTGGGATTCTGCCTGCGCCGGGTTGTTGCCGTGGACCACCGCAAGATCAGATCCGGTCGATCTACGCAGGTACGACGGTATTATTTCACCAAGGAAATAATAGCTGGGGAGATTGTTTCAACCAAGGAAACAATGCGTCCAGTCTCGGATGCTAAACCAAGCTTAGATCCGGAGTTAATGCCTGCGTAGATCTGAGAATCCCGGTTCCTTCTCGAGACACGCGCTGCCTTAGATTTGACGTTGATCGATCGCCGAGCACAGCAAGATCTGGATGAGCAAGTCCTTGAGGTCCAAAAGCTTGATCTTGTTAAGTTCTGAGTTCTTGAGTTCACAGGGACTTCGCACTCTCCAAAATTTTCTCAACCTCTGAAAATGAGCATCTCTAGGCCTATTTATAGGCTCTCTAAAACATGGCCCAGGCGAGAAAGAACAAATGCTGGCGCACTGTCGAGACACTGTCGGCAACTGTCGGCCGACCAGTCGGCTCGCACCTTTACTGTGGCCCAGGTGCACTTCAGAGGGTGGCCACCCATGGGTGGCCGCCACCCATAAGGTGGCTCGGTCAACACGCACACCATGGGGTGCTCGCCACCCCATGGGGTGCTGTCGGCCCACCCATGGGGTGGCTCGGTGCCGAGCCACCTCCGAGGTGCTGTTGGTCCTCCGAGCCACCCTAGTGCTCGTGCCTGCCGAGCCACCATGGGTGGCTCGGCCACTGCGCCATGGGGTGGCTCGCCGCAGGCCCGAGCACCCGCGTTGGTGAGCTCGGCTTTAGCGAGCCACTCGGGTTTTGGCTTTGGCCGATTTGTCCGGTGTGTGGCGCCCGTTGTGTTGCGTTGTCCAGTTTTGTCCGTGATTCGGATTATTGAGATCTGATTGGTTATGCATGATTTGGCAGTAAGTCTGGAGTCCTGATTTGACAGTAAATCCACTTCTGAGTTAGAAGTACCAAAACCGATCTGATTCGAATCGTGATCTGTCCAAGTATGCCCTTCGGTTGGATGACTTCGTTGAATTCTTGACACTTGTCTTGATTCCCCGAACGCGTATGATGCATTCCATCGCTTGATGGCGATCGTCGATCTCGTCGCCTCGTTGGGTCGTCGGAGTTTATGTGCCGAGCTGACAAAAAGGGAGCATATAAGAGCAATTTTATATGCCTACAGATACCCGCCCTCCAATATTTCAAGGTCTCGTTCTTTTATCAGAAGAGTCTGAATACTTTGGATATGCATGTCCGCAACCTTCAGTCGTGTAATGGGACCTTGGAATGAACTCCGTCTTGATTACCTTCAATCTTCCAGGTTATCGTGGGCTTTGTCGAATGAGCTGTAAGAGTTCCGCGGTGCTGCAGTTATTGTCTGACAGCAGTTGTCGGAAATTTGAACTTGAAGTCAAATTCTGATTCGAGTCTTAGCTCTAGAACTACCATCGAATTGACTGGCGTTGAGTCTTTATTTGTGACGCGTTGTCCGGCGATCCAGGCTCTCTTTACAACCGCTGTGCGCAGGCGTTTGTGTGTGAGTTATCCTTAAAAGATATTTTTTTAGATAAAAATACTCTCCAGAAACTTCTGACAACCAAAATTATGGAAGCAGTTTATACTCATGATAACCTTATGGAGTAAGAAGAACAGTTTATATCTCGATACTTTTCGGAGTATATTAAGAAGCAAGTTTATACTCGTAGTACTTTCGACGTAAGAAGCAGTTTTATACTCGTATACTTTTCGAGTATTGGCAACGCATTGAAATAGACTTGAACTCTATAGGGCTTCGCCCGTTGTCCGCGATTGACCTTAGGTTTCGGACGCCTCGATCGTTGAATTTTGCTCGCAAACGCGTTGACGGCGTTGTAACGTCCTAGGTTATACGTAAACGCGGCCGTTAACCAGGGTTTCGAACGTCGTTGGATCCAGGTCACGCAGACCAACCTAATGAAGCTGATAGCGTCAGTAGACCCCGATGTAAGGATTTTTGGCAAACCTCAAAGCCATCACGCGGGTTTGAAGAAGCCCTGTTACCAGACTAACCGTTTAGTCGGGCTAGCAGCCGGAATGTTTAAGTCCGTTCCGCATGTACGTTACGCTAAAAGAGTTAACACCTTTTAGGCTAGCGATATTAAAATATCGTAACCTTCGTCTTTTCTCCTGTGAAAAAGACCTAAACAGCAAACGTGATATCAGATCGTTGACTAGGATTTTTTGCAAATCCTCAGCCTTCAACGATTGACATGCTTTACCGGATTACGCGTTTGAATCGGCTAACATCGAGATTGTCTAAGTCCTCCGCATTGGTACGTTGTGCTAAAGGGAATGAAGCTCACCTTAGACTTGATGCTAACGACTTCGAAATACGTAGACTTCGTCTTCTCACGGAAAGACTATACCGCGGCGATCGCGTTTAGGCGTTGACTTAGGATTTTGGCTAACGCCCAGCCTTAAAACGATTTGATATCGCTTTACCGCTACCGTTTGAGTCGGGTTAGCATGCGGATTGCGCAAATCCGTTCCGTAATGCTAACTTGTGCTAAGAGAGTAATCCCTTAAGACTTTGGCTACGGGATCGTTGAATACATAGACTATCGCCATTGTTACTGAATAGCACCCGGCAACAGTGTATTAGACCGGGACATATCCCTACTTTAGGCTTCGATAAAATAACCGTCACCAGACCTGGTATTGCGGTGTCTTTTTCAGATGTAAAAGACTAAACCGCGACATGTTTAGGTGTCGACATATCCTTTCTTTAGGATTCAGGATGATGCCATGTCCCATGCCGTGGTAAGGCAGGATTTTGGTGTTATTAATAAACAACCTTGCCACATTATGTGAATAAGTGACGGTATTCTTTAAACGGATTAAGGAACTAACCATCAATCAGGTTAGCGCAGACTTATCCTTACTAGTGTTAGAAGGAATAGCCGCCCAGATAACGGAACATCTGGTGTCTTTTTGTGCCGAAAACAGACTAAAACCGAGGCAACGCGTGTTACGCGTTGACTTAGTGCCCTACTTACGGACTGGGATAAAATTCCTGTACCTGTGAGGACACAGATTTTGGTTAAAAAAGGTGGTGTCTTCTGCTTGCAAAGGACTGAACCGAATGAAGGATAAGAATTTATATCTATCTCCCGAACATGAAGAAGAAGAATTTTATATCTATCTCAACTGAGAGGAACCTCGAGGCTGGATCTCCACCGCCCAAACCCAGGAAAGTGAAATTGAGAGTGGATCTCCACCTCCCGAAATCGAAAAGATTCGGATAACCCATAACTGTCGCAAGTTTGATTACCGAACTAAAAGATGAATTCTTGTTTATCGAGAGTGAGAATTAGTTTGAACCTAACTGTAGAAAGGTTGGCCAAACAGAGTGTTGAAGCTGACCACTAACGTGTAGGAAGGTGATCAAGTTCGTTCTGAAAGTGACCTCATCGTTCATGTGAGAATCAGAGGGGATTTTGGTTTGTCCTACTGTAGAAAGTTGACCATTGGAGTTGAAAAAGACCTAACTGTCGGAAGGTTGAATCGAGCAGTCGATTCGAAATGATCTACTCTTCATTGAAACGAGAGGGATTTTTACTGTGGCCATAACTGAAGAAGGTTTGACCAAATTGGAGAAGCTGTTAAACATGCAGGACTCTAACAAGAGAAATGTTGATGCACAGACACGGTGGAGATTTCTTATCATTAACAGTTGCTGTCGGTTTGAACTTCCAGTACATGAAAATGTCCACCCCCAGCTTGTCTCTGCGGGAACTGTTAATCGTACATTATAATGCATTAACTAACGTCGTTGTTATCCTTAAATATTAGCTTAATATTCTCCAGGAACATTCCCGTCAAAAGTGGGGAAACAAGTTTAGACTCATAAGCTATTAGGAGTAGTCAGGGAAGTTTAAACCTCTTAATACCGGCGGCGGAGATTGAGAACAGTTAATACACTCGTATAACTTGAGTTACAGGGAAGCAGTTTAACTCTTATACCGGTCGGTTTGCCGTTCCATTGCTACCTGACGTTATTAGCCCACCGAGCTTCAATACCAGCTGAATGCTATTCCGTGAAGCAAACAATCCATTGGTGGGATGCAACGACTCTCCTGTTGGATATGGCACAGTACCTGCTTGGTCTGTATGGTTGTCAGCTTCCTCCTGATTCCTGATAGGTTGTAGCCTGATCTGTTACCTCAAGAGGATCGAAATGCTGGAAGTCATTCGTCCTTGAAAAGGAATACTCTCCTTATGGAGTCCGACGCCGAATCTTTTGCTCCCTTCGAGATTGCTGTTGTGACGCTTGATTAGCACTCACCCAGTACCTCAGGGCTGTTTTGCCCTTACCTACGAGATGCCGAAGTTTGAGTCCAGCGGTAACCCGTCGTTGTTCCTCTCCGCCTTATTCCTTCGAGGAACGTTCGCTTGTTCTACGTCACCTCAGTCTTTCCAAGTTCAGACGTGCTTTTCCCGCGATTGCTTCACAACGATCAACGCGAGGTTTGGGCAAGTTTGGAGGAGAATTCACCTCTGTATCGGGTCCCGCAATTTCACGCACTTGTTCCCGAACCTTTGCGAAGAAATTGTCGACTAACTCCCGTCTTTTGTTTCTCGTCGACAAACGGAGTCCGATAGAGATCTCGGTGTCGTCGTTAAGCGAAATTTGCAAGGACTGTCGTCTCCATGACTCGTCCCCACGTTTATGCTCCTGCTTGAAGGCGAGATACCAATCGAAGGCGCTCCGGCGAAGAGTGCGACGAATGACCGCACCGTAAGAGCTCATTACCAGAGATGATACCCAGTCATTTGAAATAATCAAAGCTGATAGGGGAACCCTTCATCGATGGCTGAAAGTAATCAGAGCTGAACTTACGCACGATAGGGATGCGATTCCATTCTCAGTGGTATTGGACAGGAATGGCATTATCTTCGTCTCTTGAGGCGGAGATCAATGTGCTTGATTTTCTTCTCGGATATCTTTGATCTCAATCTTCACTTGTATGCTCCGTTGCATCATCGTACACAACCCGCATGACGGGAGGTTGTAGCTTCATAGCCCTATCCATGGTCCCTTTCCTGAATAACCTGGTTACGGCGGTCGATTCACCTTGTGTTCGCGAATGCCTGATTGTTGCCATGCAGTCTCTCTCATCTGCGCAGTGTGGCCATGCGTCCATCTCGAATTTTGAAACTTTCCTTCTGCTTAGCCAACGTCTCAGCACTGCCATTCTTCCGCGCTATCAAAATGATCGCGAGCATGTCCTTGCGCTGACACTTATTAATGGGTTCGCGATTGCGACAGCATAGCAGAAAGCGCATTCTTCACTTTCCGAAGCAAATCTTTCCCAACCCTACATATTCCTATCGTGCGATGGCTCCGACTGCAACGGGTTACAACCCGGGATGCTTCTCAGAAACGAACTTAGATTAACCTGTCGAGCTCTCTGCTGGTCATGTGGCGGGTGACCCTCGGAAATTCACACGTCTTAAACACACGTTCTTTTTGCCGAACGCCTACACTTGTTTTAGCGTTTCGACTGAGTCTTTCGAACACTGGAAATTCTCTCGGTACTACCGTGAGTGGCAGTGCAATTGAGACAGTACGCCCCGAATATAGCTTTGAACAAGGGCACTGGAGTTCCTGTCTCGGGGACCCTCTTCCGGTTCTGTTCGTCACCCCAGCACGATAATACAACTCGTCATATTTGACATCGAGTAACCTATCAGTGGCGGGACGACTTCTCAGGTAATAACATTATCACAACTATCAATGATAAGTTCCATCTGAGGGCGAATGCCTTCCTTGGACTTTCAGAGTCACCCTTGAGACATGCTTTTGGCGTGAATTCTCAGGGCTCTTGGAGCCTATGCGCAAATTAGCGTACGCAGTTGGCTTGAGCTTGCTCTTGTCAATGTTGAGGTGGCGCGACCCACAGCGTGTGATTCCGTTCGGGTTTCTTAGTGGCCCCTGTAGGCGTAAGAAAATCTGAAAGATATCCAATATACAGCTCAATAAGAAATCATATCCAAAAAGTCAAAGAACAGTCTTGACTGCATCGCGTCAGACAGACTGACTGCGTTCGCCACGCGGAGACATCTTTACTGTCTCGCCGTGCGAGACAGACTTGACTTCTCGCCACGCGAGACAGTCTTTACTGTCTCGCCGTGCGAGACAGTCTTTACTTCTCGCGGGCGAGACAGACTTTTACGTCT
>NC_033795.1:11724711-11735843 GCF_001876935.1 Asparagus officinalis | reverse complement strand
ACCTTCAGAAGAGGATTCCAAGTTGTGAGTCTCACGATCCGAATGTTCGGTCGCTTTCTGTTTTCCCTTCGAAATTGTTCTCCGGGAAGATTCAGGTTTATGGCCTTTTTCTGCAATAAGTTGGGCCATCATATCCTTTAACTGGAGAAGTGTCTCCTGCTGTGTCTGGAGCATGGCGTGATGTTCTTCAACTCTCTTGGCTATGTCTTCGGGATTTCCCGCCATATAAACAGATACCCCTTATGGTCCGATCGAGCTCGAAGATTGAGATTCAGCTATTGCTGAATGTTCATCAGCTGTTGTAATTCCTTTGGCTAACTTTTGGTAGTTAACCGGGCGGATAGCTCCCGTTCGAGACCGAGTATGTTGATATACCCCCTCGAACTCATCGCAAATTTCTCGAACCGTCGGAGAATGGCTCCTTTCTGACTCGTCAGAACTAGGACATGGGACCTTTCCCCTGCTGGTCATGTTGACGGAGACTTGCGGGTATTCGGCTTCCGATACTCTCTTCCTTTGACGTCGTCGTTTGGTAGGTCTTGCGACGTCAGTCAATCTGTCGAATACAGATCTGCGAGGTTCAGGAATACAACAGTGACATTCGGAAAGGACTGTGGGGTGGCTCAGCCATGGCCGAGCCACCATGGGGTGGCTCGGCCATGGCCGAGCCACCTCCGGGTGGCTCGGCCTCCGAGCCACCCTAGGGTGGCTCGGTGGCCGCCGAGCCACCATGGGGTGGCTCGGCCACCCCATGGGGTGGCTCGGCTTTGGCCGAGCCACCATGGGGTGGCTCGGCCATGGCCGAGCCACCCCTTGGTGGCTCGGCTTTAGCCGAGCCACTCGGGTGGTTTTGGCTTTGGCCGATTTGTCCGGGTGTGGCGCCGTTGTGTTCGTTGTCCAGTTTTGTCCGTGATTCGGTTGATTGAGACTCTGATTGGTTGATCTGATTTGGCAGTAAGTCGGATTCCTGATTTGGCAGTAAATCCACTTCTGAGTTTGAGTCCGAAACCGATCTTGATTCGATCGTGATTTGTCCGAGTATGCCCTTGGTTGGATGACTCGTTGATTCTTTGACACTTGGCTTGATTCCGAACGCGTATGGATGCATTCCGTCGCTTGATGCGATTCGTCGATCTCGTCGCCTCGTTGGTTCGTCGGTTTGTGCCGAGCTGAGCAAAAGGGACCTATAAGCAATTTTATATGCCTACAATATATATATATATGGTTCGGGTTCTATTCTAACATTCAAGTTCTATTTTAAACCTACGGGTTCCATTCTAACCTTTGGGTTTTTTCGTTCAAAGATTATTATCTTGAACTTCGGTTTGCTGTTATGGCTCCTTCATAGAAGATTCCTAAACCACCCATGTTCCTCAATGATCAAAGTGATTGGGCAGAGTGGTCCATTATCACCAATGCCTTGCGTGGCGCTAGTTTGCTTGATCATCTCACCAGTATGGGACCAGTTTCACCATCCATCAACATTATTGCTTCATCTAGTACTGTTACATCTAGCAGTGGTGATGTCGATCTTCAGACCGCTCATGCTCTCTATGTCAAGGAGAGTTTGAACTGACATTTGTAGGAATTTTGTGTCATGGATTATCTCACTTGCTGTGTTGGCTCCGGTCTCACTATCGAAATTGGTTCGTTTCTCTCTGCTAGGGCCATGTGGACTCGCCTCACCGAGCGTTTCACTGAGTGTTCTGGTGCACATGAGGCATATCTTCTACAACGAGTTGCTCTATAACACAAATGTAGTTCCTCTCTGCAGTCTCATTTTGGACAAATGCAAGCTTTTTGGACAGAATTACGCTTCATGGTTCTTGGACGTGATTCTACATATGAAGACTGACTAGCCTGGTACGAGCGGCATGAGGTGCATCAACTGTTTTAGTCCCTTTCTAAATATTCAACTATGGCTGATCAACTACTTCATCAGCCTCAATTTCTGACTTTGGCCTCAGTTATGAGAGCTCTCACTGCTTATGAGACCTGTTAGCAGACATCACGACCCAATTTGTCAACAAACACTCTTACCTCTTCACTCGAGACTGATCTGTGTGTACCTGTCACTGCTCCTGTTATGAATCATACTTATCAACAAGTTTCCTCTCCATAGACTCGATCTAAGCTCTCTTGCAAATATTATAAGAAAGAAGAACACCACATTGAGACATGCTTCAAGCTTAATCCTGAGTTACATTCCTTAGATACTGGTTATAGTCGGCGACCCCCTTGTAGGCATCGAAATTACTTATAGGTCTCCACGAACAGCTCAGTATTAGGAAATGACGATGAACGCCACCATCTGATTCACAGAATCTTGGTTAATGTCTGTGAACGCTTGAAGTAAACTGACGAACCACGTGAAACAACGGAACTTCGGAATGGTGAAGATATGAACCGATCGGGAACCTCGTATCGTTCACAAACGGTGAAATACCTTTCGTGTCTCATTTATCCTGCGGATGATTTAATCATTGAAACTTGTAGAACTCCTCGTCAGCTTTCCAACACCCTTGGAATCACTCAAATCCAAGTTCGGATGAAGAAGTTACGGTGGAAACGGACGAACAGGCATAACGGAGCGTCTCAGACTGAACTGGGGCACCCGAGGTGTCTCGGCACGAGCGAGACACCCTAGGGTGTCTCGGCCTAGTTTGAGACACCCTGGGGTGTCTCCAACGCAGAAATGGCCAGTTAGGTGGTTTTAACCACCCGAAACCCCTTGGAGCCTATAAATACAGCCCCGGGTCCTCATTTTTCGAGAGGGGGAATTTTGGAAGATTAGGCGAAGCCCTGCCGGATTGAAGACTGAAGGTACACGGATTTCAGAGAGGAGGAGGAGAGATCGGATCGAGTTCTTCAACACAAGAGAGAGAGATTCGTCAGATCTACAGTTTCCCGGATCCGTTCCTTAGGATTATCCCGTTGCAGTAATCTTAAGAAGAGTGATTATCTCACTTCGCCGAGATAAGAGCTACGGTTTTCTCGATCCCTTCGCGGATAGACAAAGCTCTGCCTAATTTTTCAGCAATCAGATCTGATCGACGATGGTCCACGGATAAACCCTGATACAGGCAAAGATCCCACGCAAGCAGAAGACCGATAAACGATCTCCCTGTGTTTGTTTGATAAAGTTGTAAACTTGTTTTATTTTTATTGTGTAAGGAGTGTTAGACCCTAGAGGGGGGGTGATTAGGGTCTTATGCTAATCTAATCCGATTTAAATGCCAATTAAAATTAATTAATGAGTTATCCTAGCAAGTATGAAATACAATAATATATGTGAGCTAGGATAAACAATATGAACAAGGGATATATCCTAGCAATGAGATATACTATGAGTTATATGCAAGGATATGAAACAAAGGGTGATATAAACATAAATAAGATAAACAAGATAGTGGATAATATGAACTAAGAGTAAATGACAATGGCGATATAAGATATGAGCATGAATATAAATGAACGCCAAAGCACACTCAAACACACTATAGTGTATCCTCACAATTAAGGCTCAATACAAAGTGTTTGTTCTCTACAATGGATGAGAACGAATTGTAAGCTCACTCTCTAAGATACACAATCTCACAACCCAATTATACTATGAATGTAAATACAATAAGCTCAATAGGTTGTGTGTGAACAAAGAGATAATAAAATCAACTAAACTCAATATGAACACTAGCTTAATAAAAAGATAATCAAACAATATAAAATATGAAGCTAGATTGAGTTTAGAAAACTTCTCAATAGATCAAGAGTGGAAGGAGAAGAGTTGGATGCTCAAACACCAATAGATGATCTCCTCAAGCTCTTGTGGAAGTGATTCACAAAACCAAAACACTCAAATGCTTAAAAGCTTATAAACACACTTAAACCAAACATAAACCCTTGATTAAAAACTTTCTTAAACTTGTTTTTAAAACTCTCTTGTTTAGTTTGAGAGTTGAAGGCAATGGGGTACTTATACCCTCTCTTAACTCAGCCAAAAACCTGAGCAAAAGACAAAACACAACCCAAAGGCAACGGTCAAAAAACTAGCCGTTGGAAGCTGAACTGGACGGCGTCGGTCGACCGAAAATTTCGTCGGTCGACCGAATATTTTCATCGGTCGACCGTACCGGTCGACCGACAGGCTTCTGTCGCCCAGTGAACTTTTGACCTCAGGTTCGGTCGACCGGTGCGGTCGACCGAAAACAGATATGTCTGAAAAACAGTTTTGCTGATTTTAAAACGCTGTTTAAAAATATCAAATAAATTCCAAAAAATGTAAAACTTTGGAGAATGATTGTAGACATGATAATAAACATGCTACAACGACTGGTTTCGAAAAAGGACTTCCCAAATGTATCAGAAAGGACTTCCCAAATGTAAAATATCATCATTTTGCAAGATAGTCCAAAACACGAAAATGTAAACATGTGAATTTTGACATTTTGGCTAAACCAACTTTTGAAACTTTACAAAATGATTTTATAGACTTGAAGAAAGATGTAAACTATTGTTATGAAGTCTATAAACAATGAATGTAGTATTTTATCAAAATACACATATAATGCACTAAAACATGATTTCATTTAACTAACTAAAATTGATATTGATGAAATCATATATATGCATATGAGTATGAAACAAAAATATGTTTTCTAATTATATTCAATTGTTTCATAGTAAAACTTGAAAACTATCAAACCAAAACATATATGTATATATATAACTATATATATACAAAAACCAAAACGTGTATGTGTGTATATAATTGAGCTTAAAGTACTAACACACATAATATAAATTCCTAAACTAAATTACCCAAGCAACGATCTTGATCTTCGATAAGCTTGACTTGGTAATCTCGCAGATAAAGCTTTAACTTGGATCTTGAACTTTGAATAGCAAGGCTTCACCGACATTCCGCCAACCTCCATTGGATATCATCGTTGAAGCTCTATTCCATCCATCCTCCAACAACGTTGTTTGTCTACAATATATAAGAATGTACAAACACTAGACAAACAACATTAGTAATAAATTGTTTGTTAAACATCATCAAAACAAGAAGGCCAACAAGGAGATCTTATAAAAAGATCAACTTTTTATTTTATTCGAGTTTATTGTAATGACTAAAGTTGTAATAGATTCGATAGCAATGAAAACAGCAACTTTCACCGCAAACACCCCTCAGTTTTAACCCTCTCGTATACCAGGATTGCTGGCCAATGTTATACCTTCTACCACTTCAGACTCTACTATTAAAGCTATTGAAGGTTTTCGCCTTCAACTTGATGCTTTTTAGCATATCATCTCTACATCCACTACACAACTCTCTGGTATGCATTTTGCTGGTTCTTCAGCTAATCCTTCGGTCTTTGATATGAATGATCTCTAGATTTTTGACTCTAGTTGCTCCTTTCATATTAAAATTACCCTAGAGATGGGAGAGGGTGAATAGGATAATCAAACAATAATGTGCAACTAATAAAAATACAATGCAATTTAAGACACAAAATATAATACTAAGGCAATAGTTAAAAGAGAGAGAGAGAGTGAGAGATAGTTAGCCAATAAAGAGGACGATATGTTCACGAGGTTCGACCACTCTTGACCTATGTCCCCAACCACCTCTCTCGATGGTAATCCACTACACAATCCGGTTTGAAAGACGAAACTTCTACATAATGATCTCCCCGAGATCGAACTCTTCACACAACGATCTCCTCGAGATCTAGCTCTCCACATAATGCCACACAATACAAGATACAGTAAAATGATCTCTCTTACAAAAATCCTATGGTAATGATGAAGAGATGAACAGTTGAAGCACGGTGATTTTGTGGAATATGAAAGTAAAAACCAAAAACGTGAGAATGAGTAGAAGATTTAAGCTTAGAAGTCTCAAAAATAAAATCTCATGGTTTTTCTTGGTTATTTTTGCAAATGGGTCATGGGGACTATTTATAGTCTCTCAACCAAATCACAAAATCTGCCCAAAATCCTAAAATCCCTCAAAATCTAGATTCAGATAAAACTAGCTGTTATAGTGCAGAAAATCACAATCGGTCGACTGATCGATCGAATCAGTCGACTGACTAGTACGATTGAAAACTTACAGGCTGATGATAACACTATCGATCGACTGAAAACACTATGTTCGGTCGACTGATTTTATATGTCGGTCGACTGATAGACTATAAAAATAAAAGTTGTAAAAAATACTTCTGGTCGGTCGACCGGTTCAATGTTCGGTCGACCGAAAAATATGCACACCAGATACTTGAATTTTTGCTGAAAAGTTGATTTTCTAAATTCATTTTGAAATATTAAAACAACTCTAAAAATAGCAAAAATTGGGAAAAAGTTTATAAATATGAAAATAAACATTTTAAAAGAGGAATTTCTAAAATAGCATTTCTCATTTGTGAAAACTCATTATTTTGTAAAAACCATCAAAAATGTGAATTTAGAAATGTGTGTGTAATCCCCTAATGCTTTAAAAAGCTATCAACTTTATTTCTTGCCTACATTATGATCTAGAGAGAAGTAAAATACAAATATCGCTTACAATTGTATACAAAGCTTGAGTATCGATATTTTCAAAGATTTGTTGATGAAGCTCTTCTTGAATATATACTTGAAATCTCTTCTTAAGTAGATGTATGCTTGAGTCGATCTTTGAGCATTTAAGTCTTCTTCATCAACTTGCCTCCACCTCCATGAATATCATCGTTAATGGCCTGTTTGGATGAAGAGTAGAGAGGGGGAAGTGAAGGAAAATTTCATTTTAACCTTGTTTGGGAGTTTCATTTAGGTGGGTAGAGAAGGGGAATGGAGGAGAAATTTGGCCCAAATTCTTACACCCCAAATTGGGGTGTAACGGAGGGGAAGGAAGGAAGGGAAATTTTTTTTCTTCCTTCCCTTTCCTAAATAAACTCCCAAACACACCATAAGGCGTAAATCCATTCATCCTCCTTTAATAACGCTATATTGGGGTGTAACGGAGGGGGAGGAAGAAAGAGAAATTTTTTTCCTTCCTTCTCTTTCCTAAATAAACTCCCAAACACACCATAAGGCGTAAATCCATTCATCCTCCTTTAATAACACTATATTGCTTGATAAACATATCCTACGTAGGATCACTTGATAAGAAAATAATACTAATAATAGGGTTTGTAAATCATCATCAAAACACATGACCTAACACATATGACTTGTAATGCCTCACTTTTATCCTTTGCCTTCACGTAATCTTCTCTTTCCCCTATCTACACAGCTGTTGGACAACCATTGTCTATCACTCAGTATGACTTTATTACTCCACAAAATGATCCATCTGGTCGTCTAAAACTCGGTCCCGTCTATGTAGCTCCTCACTTGTGCTTGAACTTAATTAGCTCTTTATGTATGGTTGGCATGCTTGTCTCATTTTCTTCTGATACTTGTCTTGTGCAGGATCCACAGACAGACAAGATGGTTGGGACGGGTCGTAGGAGACACAAGCTGTATTTTCTAGAATATGTTCACCTTCTAGAGTCCATACATCCACGTTCTCTTGTTGCTTCTGTTTGTTCGTTAAAACCCTCTACCTCGCTTCCTGCCAATTTGTGGCATAGACGACTTGGTCACGTGTCTAATAAAAAGCTGGATAGTCTTATTCAGTCTGGAGTACTTGGTCTTGTATCATCTAGTTTTAGTATTGAGTCATGTACTGGTTGTAAATTGACTAAATTCAATGCTTTACCATTTAAAATAAGTATATCTGTATCCACTTTCTTATTTGATTTAGTACATTCTTATATTTGAGGGCCAGCTCCTCTATCTTCTTCATCTGGCTACTTATATTATGTTAGTTTTATCGATGATTTCTCTCGTTTTACATGGGTTTACCTACTTAAGAATCACTCTGACGTACTTACTGCTTATTAAGCCTTCACTACTATGATCTTCACTCAATGGCAATCTCGTATTAAAGTTTTTCGTTCTGACTGTGCCAAAGAGTACATATCCTCTACCATGCGCTCTATCATATCCTCTCAAGGGACTATCTTTCAACAATCATGTCCCTACACTCATGAGCAAAATGGTATTACTGAACACAAACATCGTCATATCTTCGATACCGCTTAATTCATGCTCATTTCTTACTCTGTTTCTCGTCGTTTCTAGACTGAGGCCATTCTCATTGTACTCATGCTATTAATATCACTCCATCTAGCTCTCTTTCTGGTGCTACTCCTCATAGTCGTATTTATACTCATCCTCCATGTTATGATCTAGTCCATATTTTTGGTTATCACTGTTTCATTCGTCTGCCATCTCACGAATGTGATAAATTGTCTCTCAGAGCTGTTTCTTATGTCTATTTAGAAATTAGTTCAAAACATTAAAGTTATCATTGTTATGATCCCGCAACTCGTCGAGTTCATATATCTCATCACGTTCAGTTCGAAGAGGATTCTCCATATTATTCTGCTTCTGATGACTTTAATTTTCTCCACTCTACTGATCATGCTTCCCTGTCAGCTGCATCACCCACTTCTTCACCTCAGTTTTCCTTTCGAGATCTCCCTGACATCTCTCCATCCCCTTCTGTTGACTCTTCCTCGCCCGAGCCTTCTCTTACACCATCTGCTGATCCCATCCCGTGGACACGACACTCACTCCAGAAAGTACTGTTGATCTCCACGCACCTTCGCCAATATCTCCCCCGCCTGAGGTTCCTCTTGCTCTTCGTCGAGGCAAACACTCACATGTCATGACTGCTCGGTATGCTTCAATTACTTCCTATTCACCTATTTTTCATAACTTTATTGTTGTCATTCATACTACCGTTGAGCCAAAATATTTTCAAGAGGCAGTTCAATTTCTAGAGTGGCGACATGCTACGGTTGAGAAATTTCAGGTGTTTAAGCAAACACATACATGAGATGTTGTTCTCTATCCCTCTGGGAGCTTTCTTACTGGCACTAAATGGGTTTATAAGGTCAAGTATTGTCCTGATGGCACCATTGAACGTCGAAAAGCTCGTTTAGTGTCTTGAGGTTTTACTCAATAATAAGGTATTGATTATGAGGAAACATTTGCTCCTGTTGCTCAGATGCTCACAGTTCGTACTCTACTTACGGTTGTTGCTGCTCATCGTGCAATGTGCACAAGATATAATTCATCACCGAGGTAGAGTATCGTGCAATGTTCATAACAGCTAAAGAGATTATTCATCTTCGTCGTTTTCTCAGTGATTTCGATATTTCTGTTACGACTCCTACTCCTCTCTATTGTGATAATAAAAGTGACATCCAGATTGCTAATAATCTAGTATTTCACGAGAGGACCAAATATATTGAGATCGACGCTCATTTTGTCCGTCAACAAGTTATCAAGGACAAGACAAATTTTACTTCCTCATGTTTCATCCGCTGACGAGCTTACATATTTCTTCATAAAGGCCTTAACCGTTCATTGATTCTAGTTTTTTGTACGCAAACTCACTATGTTTGATACAACATGAGTTTGAGGGGGGATGTTGATAATATTATGTTAGTAGTGGGTTTAGTCCTATATTGGTTATGAGGACAAACCTCACCCTCCTCTATTTGTATATATATATATATATATAATTATATTATATATAATAATATATATATACTATAATACTATACTATATATATATATAATATAATAATAATAGTACTATATATATTTAATATTATAATATATAATAATATATAAATATATATATAATATTATAATATATATATATATATATAATATATATAATAATAATAAATATATATATATATATATAATAATATATATATATATAGATAAATATATATGAGAAATATGGAGAACCTTGGTACCAAGTTGCTTAAAGCAACTTGGTAGTGATGTTGCCTAATCTTGCCCTTACATCACACCTCGAAGATAGAGCCTCAACCACCCTTCACCAACTCCAATATAGATGTATGGACAAGATTAGGCCACATCACTACCAAGTTGTTTGGAGCAACTTGGTACCAAGTTTCTCCATTTTTCTCTATATATATATATAGAGAGAGAGAGAGAGAGGAATATGGGTATACTTGGGCAAGGATCCTTGGTAGTGATGTGGACACATCTTGTCCATACATCACACCTTGAAGTTGGTGAGGCTCCATTCTCTCTCTCTCTCTCTCTCTCTCTCTCTCTCTCTCTCTCTCTCTCTCTCTCTCTCTCTCTCTCTATAACAACAGGAAAGTTATATTGTTTGCATGAATTATTTGAAATTTGGGTTATTTGCAGTAGATCTTCTATAGTATTGCCCGGTTGCAACTAGACCTCTTATAATTTTAATTGTAGAGATAGGTGAAAATTTCCCCCTCTTAAAAGAGCAAAAAGAAGTTTTGCAGAGGTGGATAGACCACCTTATAGTTCTTTCAGTGTGGATGGACACTCAATTGCTAAATTTTTTTAAACACGCATAAACGTCAAAAAAGTTCACCAAGGAAGTATATTCACATTTCTGGCAAATACTATAGAGGTCTATCCGAACAAATGGAACTACATAAGGAGGGGCTATTTGCAAATGGACGATGCTAAGGTTGTCTATCTGCAATTAACCCTTGAAAGTTTTATAATTGTTGTATTCAAATATATATGAGATATCATGTTACTAATTTACATAACAATTTGTAAGACTTCTCTATAATCAAGGATATTTGAAGTCTATGAACGCGTATGATGAAGGAAACTGTCTTCTTTGGTGCTAATACGTGGACTATATGAAGCAGCAGAAGATCTCTAATAAGAGATTGTATTCCAAACTATCTGAATTGGACTATATTAATTTTTGTTGATTTGAATTTTGAAACTTTGAATTGTGTTAGGTTAATTCCTAAGCAAATAAGAAAGGATCGGTATAGATGAGAGGGTGGACCAGTTCTAACCTAGTGAACTAAAAATCTGGGCTAATCTCACCCCAGTTTTCGCCAAACAATATTAACCCTCCAATTGGGTTGGGATTCTCTAGCCCGATTAAAGGAGATTTTACAAATAAAGCGAGAATAATATTTTTTATTGGCAAAATATCTCCTTGTGTGTAATTTTATCTACCCACTTGAAAATTGCAGTTGATATTTTTAGAGGGTCTT
>NC_033795.1:11660177-11724701 GCF_001876935.1 Asparagus officinalis | reverse complement strand
GATTTCTAACATTTTGAAAGTTATAGGGAGTTATCTGATAATCATTCAAAATTAACCGGGGGTTTCAGAAATTTGGTCTAAAGTAAAATTAAAAAGTCTGTGGTGGGTACTTTTGTTGACGTAAATATAATTAGTTTGTAAGGTTTTATCCTTCCAGTTTTTAGTATTATAGCACATGTCTGTTAAATTAAATCTAGATTAAGTCTCGTTTTTATTAGCTAAACATACTGGCTTATAACGTATTTACAATTAGAAGTATAATTATGAATAACAGTATTACAGTACAAGTAACAATCATACTTTGTTGTAACTCTTTTACTGAAGACTTACCCAATATAAACAGCTAACTTAAAGGTCAAACTCACACTAGTTGTATGACCTTTAAGCATCATTAAAACTCAACAAAATTCATATTTAGCGTTTACTATTATGTACGTCTATGATAGTAATATTATATAGATGAGCTGTAAATGGAAATAATACTGATAGAAAGTTCAACATATTGAGTATCTTTTTGTTTATTTCTCTAATTATACGCTTGCAATTTTAAGTTAGCTGTTTATATTGGCCAAATGGCAAGTACTATCCATTATTGATTAAGTAAAGAAGAAGAAGGTGCACTGTTCAAATCCATCCACATCAAAATATGCTTTACGTACCTTTAATTGGGCCAAGTGATGAGAATATCCCAAAACAATTTTGTCTAGTAAGTGCTAAGGAACCACTCAAAGGGAGCCCATAAATAGAAAAAGCAAAGGGTTTGAAGCTCACTGCTAAAATTAATATTAACTCACTGCTAAAACTCCGTGATGTTCTACCAATAAAGTGTTCCATAGTTGTCAAGCATTTCCTCCTTCACTTTCAAGTTGCCTGCTAAAGCTATAACTTTCTTTTTTACAGTAAGATATTTATGATATATTTGGCTAGGAGAAGTTGAAATAACACAAACCATTTATGGTATTTTGTAATATATTTTCACAAGATTGCCAATATGAAGTGTTTTCAATCGTTTTCAATACGTTGTAATGCTGCGGCGGCGCTTCAATTTTTCAATTGGTACAGCTCTCATCCGAGAAGGCGCAAGTTATGACAGGCTTGTAAAGAGATTTTGCCCTTGCAGTTACTGTGTATCCCATCTAGCAAGAATGAGAGAAATTAGAGAGAGCATTATTCCACTTCTAAGAGCCCACCTGGGATCCTAATTAAAGCCATCAAAGTTAATATTCTTGTTGTCCTCTATCACAATCCAATTCCTGAAAATTTCGTTGTTTGGCTGAATCAAATGTAATTTGTTAATTTCTTTATTGTTTTGTGAGCTTCTTCCCTTCCATTTTCTTGATCAATAATGTACACTCTGTAGTGCCTGAGTTCTGGTGTACTTGAACTTTTCTTTTGGTGGACGAAAATATTTCTTATTGGCCAAAAAGTTTTAAACGCAGTAACAATTTCCTGTTCTTAAGACATTCTTTTTTTTTTCCTTATAACTCTCTGAAACCGCAATAACACCCGACTATTAATATGTATGTAAGTTGAAATTTGGATGTAAATCTTAACAAAAGACTCAACTGAATCAGTGTTTTAGAGACGGTTTAGAAGTTTATGGATTTGGACCCTTTTTATTATTCCTTGCCTTTTATTGAGCCCAAGCTCAATTTGGATACTCTAATTGGGCTTTCCTTGGCGACTGTAAAACGAAACTGGGGCAGGTCTGGTCTTTGTTAACAAGGTGAAGGCGATCCCAGGGGGGTTGATCTAAAAAAAAACTAATTTTGGAGCCAGAATTTGAAATAAAAACATTGATTCAATTCTAATCTAGTTTTTGCCAAACCAAGGTCTACTAAACTATTTTTGCGAAGTTGCCAAATGCAACCTTAAATCAGAAACATCCGTGTTATTCTAATAATTATTTTAACAATATTGTTATGGTGTTCTCAATCGCCAAAGTACAACCATTTGCCAGCAACGAACATGTGTACTTCTACATACAATTCTCCAATTAAATTGGCGGCCAAGACCAACAATGGTTCCAACTTAGCCAACTCTTCGAGTCGACGTTCCTTTATGTGGACTCAAAATGCAGTACTAGTCGACCCTCTTGTCGAAGACGATTCGCAACGAGTCCACTCAACCTGCTATTTGGCGCCTCGCAATGACGACTCGAAAGACGTCACTTCTCGGCAAAGCTAGAGAACGACTTCAGCCTCTAGCCTCTCCCATTGACACAACGTCGACGTCGCATTTAATGCTTGGCAGACGCCATCATACCTCTAGCCCCGATAGCCATCATGACTCATCGGACCACGTCGACGCCACCATACCACAGATCGCGTCACATTTAATGCTGAGGTGATCTCTCCTCCAGTCGCCAGCCGACACTTGTAAAGCAGGAGCTGACTCAGTCGCCAGCCCATGCTTCTTCACCGGCATTCTATGCCCGACCATAATGACGGTTCTACCATTATAGCACCACTAAAAATACGAGGTACTATTCTAACATAAAGGGATTCTTTTTTCAGACTTCTGGTTCCAAAATCTGATTTTCTAAGAAAGATCTGCAAATTATACTGCACACACAAGAACTCTCACAGTTTTTTACTTTTTTCATTCAAGTTCACCAGCTGACTTGACCGTCAGAGGAACCACGGGGGACCAGTCCCCGGTCCTCTCACGGGTTTCTATGTGTGCAAACTTCAGCCACTCAACTCAAAATCGGATATTCGGGGAAGGAAGCGGCCCCTCGTCAACTTCACCCCTGTTTTCGTCAAAAGTTGCCTTCATCATTGATTTCATTAGAACTTCAAACGTTTACAAATGAATTCAAATAACGAAAATAAAAATTACAACTTTCTTGAAGATAAACACAAGATCCGTTTATCGTCTCTTGCTTGCGTGGGTCTTTAGCCTGTGACGGGGACGTCGATATCCGTGGACTACCTGGCAATCAGATCTGATCCAGAAAAATCGGGCAGAGCTTCGTCGATCCGCGAGGGGATCTAGAAACTTGAAGCGCCTATCTCGGCTAAAGCGAGATATTTGCTCTTCTTAGGATTACCGCTGAGGGGTAATGCTAAGGAACGGATGCGGGTGATGAGGAACTCCCTTGTGTTGAAGCGCTCGACCACTCTTCAAGGAACGGATGCGGGTGATGAGGAACTCCCTTGTGTTGAAGCGCTCGACCACTCTTCACTGCAGCAGGGTTTCGCCAACTCTCCAAAAATCCAGATCCTCCAAAATAAGGCCCTAAGGTTCCTATTTATAGGCATGGGGGGCACATAGGGCGTTGGGACACCCCTGGGGTGTCTAGGCAAAGTCGAGACACCCTTGGGGTGTCTAGGCAAAGCCTAGACACCCCTGGGGTGTCTCAGCTTGGCCGAGACACCCCTGGGGTGTCTTGGCTTTGCCTAGACACCCCTGGGGTGTTTCGACTTTCCCGAGACACCCCGGGTGTCCCAGTTCAGCCTGAGACGCTCCGTTGCGTATGTTTGATTGTTTCCGCCGTAAATTCTTCGTCTGAACTCGGATTTGAGTGATTCCAAGTGCGTTGGAAGCTTGACGAAGAGTTCCATCCGCTCCGATGGTTGGATTATCTGTAGAGTGAACGATATATGAAGGGCGTTGCTCTTTCTGTGAACATCGCAGGGTTCCCGATTGGCCCGTGCCTTCGTTATTCCGAAATTCTATCAGCTCACGTAGTTCGTCGATTCACTTCAATCGTTCATCGACATCAATCTAACTCCTGTGGATCGGATAGTAACGTTCATCATCGTTCTTTAACACTGAGCTGTTCGTGGAGACCTATGGGCAATTTTCGATGCCTACAGATACCCCCTCCAAAGCGTTCCGGACTCGTTTCTTTTATAGAAGAGGCTGGAATACTTTGGATGTGATTGGTCCAACCTTCAGTCGGCGTAAAGGACCTGTAATTAGTTTCGACTCTTGGCTCCTTCGATTTTCGGTCTATTCGATGCTTTGACGAATAACCGAAATTCTTCCGGCGCTGTGTTTATCGCCTGGCCGTCGTCGGAGTCTCGAGTCTACCACCAGTGAGTTGAGTTTGGCTCGTGTCATTGAACTGACTGTCTCTGTCACATTGTGATGACTTAGGGTTTCAGATCATCGTATATTGACTTCTTGTCACAACGCGTTGACTGGCGTTGACCTAGGGTTACGCGTTGACCGGCATTGACCCTAGGGTTTCGAATCATCGATCGTTGACTTTTGGTCGCAACACGTTGACTGGTGTTGACCTAGGGTTACGCATTGACCGGCGTTGACCCTAGGGTTTCGAATCGTCGAACGTTGACTTTTAGTCGCAACGCGTTGACTGGCGTTGACCTAGGGTTACGCGTTGACCGGCGTTGACCCTAGGGTTTTGAATCGTCGAACGTTGACTTTTGGTCGCAACGCGTTGACTGGCGTTGACCTAGGGTTACGCGTTGACCGACGTTGACCCTAGGGTTTTGAATCGTCGAACGTTGACTTGTGTGGATTTCGTCGAAATACCCAACAACCGGCGAAAGATAGGCAAATTCGGACTTCGAAAAGGGTTCGGGGGGTCAAAATTGGGTTAAGACACCCAAGGGGTGTCTCAACAAAACCGAGACACCCTTGGGGTGTCTCGGTTTTGCCGAGACACCCAAGGGGGTGTCTTGGCCAAAACCGAATTCCCCCCCCCCTCTCTTTTTTCTTTCTTCCCCCCCTCTTTTTTTTCTTTCTTTTGAATTTTCTTTCCTCTTTTGTTTCCCCCCTTTTCCAAATTCTTTTCAAAAGAGGATTCTTTCCCTCTTAAACCTCTTCTTCTACCTCCATCCCTCCACCATTGTTTCATCTCTTTCAAGAACTCCAAACCCACACAAAACTTCGGATTTTGGTGTTCCTCTCTTGGCCGAAATTGATCTCTCCTCCAAGCTAGGGTTTCATCATCTTCAACCTCAAGGAAAGCTTCTTGATTTGGTAATCTCAAAACTTTCTCCTCCCTTTTGAAAAGATTATAGCTTTATGCTTGTAATGAATTTTCATGCCAAGATCATGTCTTTTTGGTTCTCATGGGTTGGACTTCATGAAAAAGATAAGCTCTTGATGATGGGTTGTGAGTATGAATCAAAATTTGGGGGTTTTATGCAAAACATGCAACATGGCCGAATTTTGGGGGGGGTTTATGCAAAAGTGGACTGAAATTTGTAGGGGTTTTTATGCAAAATGGGGCTGAAATTTTGGGGCTTGGACTTTAGACCCACTTGGCCACAACTTTGAGGGGTGTTTCGTACAAAAAGACCACAAATTATTGAGGGTTTTATGTGCAAATATGGGCCGAAATCCTTTTTGGGGTTTATTTGCAAAATTGGCCGGAGAATTGAGGTGGTGTTCATGAAATAAAGGACTGAAATTAGGGTTTGGATTGCATGTCCATTTGGTCGAAAATTTGAGGGGTGCTTTATGCAAGAAGACCAATGTTATTTGAGGGGTTTATTTGCAAAAAAACAACCCACAAAGTGTAGAGGGGTTTATTTGCAAAAGGGCTGAAATTTAGGGCTGAAATTCCAAAAGTTTAGACCACAACCCAATAACCAAAGTTTTGATAAGGGCATGTGGACGTTAAATTGAAATTTGTGAAGGGGTCTATATGCAAAATTGGCTAAATTCTACAAAAGTGCTTATTTGTAAAATTAACCAAAATTGTGGGGTATCGGGGGTGCTATATGATCAGATATGATGACCATGACCCAACTCGAGCGTGTCCTTGACCCGAATTTAGCCTTGAACACGAAGGGTATTTTGGGTATTTCACCAAAATTCTCCGCAAAAAAATGACAATCATTGTTTCGCATGCACGAAATTTATAGGTTTAACTAGACTTCAACTATAAAATCCTATTTATACATAGGATTTTAATTAAAGTTCTTAATTTCCCTTTTAAATTTCGTGTATTCATATTTTGGATTGTACCTGACTTGCTGCTTTTCATTACAGATTTTCAATGTCTCCACGCCGATCTCGACCTCGTAGGAGTCGTTCTCATTCGCAGCACAGCGAGGAAGAGGTTCTTACGGCATCTTTTCTAGCGGCCTCTTTCTTTGGGGGTGAGAATTTATATTTTCTGTATCCCTGATTGACCTCTTCGCGGGTAGCGGCCTCTTTCTTTGGGGGTGAGAATTTATATTTTCTGTATCCCTGATTGACCTCTTCGCGGGTCATAAAGGAAGAGCCGACACCCTCCTTCGCGGGGGTTAAGGTTTCGGACTTGCCTTGCTTGGCCAATTCAAGTCTTCTGGTATATTGGGACGATTTTGTGTCATCCTACACCTTATAGGTCGGTGTATGTTACCACATTATTTATGTGATGATGCATACCGTTCTTCCAGTGTAGGACACTCAAAATCGTCTCCCCAATTATTCCGTGAATGAGCTTATCTTTCTTCTTATGAGATGGATTTTCTGACTCTATCCTTGTGTTTATTGCAGTAGAGTTTCCCGCGGGTAGCCTTCCTCCTCATGCCAATACTGGTTGTAGCCGGGAGGTCTTCTCTTCGGCTTCCATCAGGCAGGTCGTTAGTCCACTCCCTCAGTTTGACAGAGATCGCTCCGACGAATCCTGTTGTTTGATACGGGAAGGAGGGCGTCATTGCTTACGCCAGCTTATTACGGATGCCTCCTTTACTGCGGATTCTACCTCTACTCAGGCTTTAAAGAAGCCCAGTTTCTTGTTCGGAGATCACTTTGAGGATCCTGATACGTTGACCCTTAGCGAGGAACACTGGCTGACTCTCGACGAAGGAGCTCTCTTGTACATTCCCTCCATTCCGCGTCAATATTCTTTCACTCATTTGAAGGGACAGGCCGTGGGGCGACAGATCTCCTGGCACCTTACTAATGATGCTGAGCGAGTCGAGTGTGGATATGCCTCTTATCACAAGACTCCAGGTTCTAGCGGGTATCATCATATTCGTGGTCTTCGACCAGGGATCATGGGCCTTGACACTGCGCCCCCAGGCGAGGTGTCGACAGCTACTCCTACCGTGAGTAACCGTCTAGCTCTTCTTGGGAGAAGGTTACCTCCACCGGATTATAGATGCTATGGTTGGGCTTCCTCGTTAGCCAAGGGATGGTGGGCACGCATGACCAGTTTCGTCTTGGCGCGCTGGGAGAGGGATTTGAAGAGCAGTGGATTGTATGCACCTATACGAGCCACCATGTACGGAATCCCAGTCAGCTGTCGCCATTTCTTGGCGTTGTTAGAGACATACATGCCTGACAGCAACACCTTTCTGACCAGTGGTGGTGAGTTAGGGTTGGCCTTGCGGAAGAGGCAGATCAGCTTGAAGCAGTTTGCTAGCTATTTGTTCCAGAATTTGGAGGGTGATTCCAGCGAGCCCATTCGTGAGTTAGATGTGTTGACCTCTACCGCCATTAATGAGTTGGTGGAGAAGGCTGAGGCTCGTTCTTACACCATTGCCAGTGCTGAGGGAGCTTTTCCTGCGGGAACCAAGTTTCGTTCTTTTCTCTGCCGTGCACAGAAGTCCATTGGGCCCCGGACTCTACTAGCAGGCTACATTGCTCTCTGGTTGAAGAAATGTGTTGTTCCATATCAGCCTTCAGACGCTTTACCTATCGAGGTGCTCTTCCCTGCCGTTCAGCTAGCTTACGGGAGAGAGCTTTCCCTGCTCCCAGCGATGGTTGCTGGCATCCATTGCGGGCTTAGGTGTCTAGTCAGTAGTTTTACACAGGGGGGTTCTGAACCATCGACCGAGCTTATTTGTCCGAAGGTCGAGCTTCCTTATGCATATCTGATGGCGTGGCTTGTCCTTCACCGTCCTGACTTGATGTCGGCGCCCAGCGTTGTAGATGTCCCCGTTCCTTTTGTGCAGCTGTTGGAGAAGAGCAGATGGCTCGAGAACAAATTCAGTGATGTACAACGAGAGCTTCGAGTCCGTAAGAGCTGGGAGTTCTTCAAGTGTTTTCCTCACTTTTCGGGTCGCTATGGTGACGTGCTGATTGACGAGGAGAAACCTAGAAGTGACCGGACTGTTCTCGACGTTGGTTGTTTCCGCTGGTTAGTGAACATCCGTGTTGGGTATCTTGTTCTCCGGGTGAAGAATCGATGCCACATAGAGCCTTACCTTCCCTGCCGTTTTGCTCGTCAGTTCGGCTATGACCAACTATATGTTGGGAATCCAAGCCGTGGTCTGCAGGTTGAGGGAGGGCTTATTGACGGCGTACGAGCATGGCTGTGGACTATGGTGGGCTGTACTGGAGCCCATTTTGCTCTTCCTTCATATAGGCGTAAGCCGCTGACCACTTTCCTCAGTTGCAAGTGGTTCCTTTCCTCCCATGAATCCATAGGTGTGAGGAGCATTTCAGAGTTACAGTCTGAGCATTCGGTCCAGGTTGCTATGATGGCTGCTCGCAGGGCTGAGCTTGCTCAGAAGCAGAGAAAGGGGCCTGCCAAATCTCTTCTCGAAGATGATGAAGAGCTCCTTCCTACGGGTGATGACGACGAGACTTCTGAGGAGGAATATGTGGATATCGATACCGACAGAGAAGAGCTTGATACAGGTTTGTCATGCTCTTCGATTTTCCTTCTCCATTCTAATTGGTATAAACGACAGCTCTTGTTCGTTTAATGAAATGACCATTGTCACTTTAGGTAGGACAGTTGACGATCATGAGTCGCTAGCTTCTCATTATACGAGCTTAGGGCCCGGCGATCGAGCTTCCACGCATGTTGGGACATGTGACAAGTCCGTGCATGACCGACCTGTTGGTCCTAGGAGGGCTGGCGCTCCGAAAAGGAAGAAGACCGCTCATAAACCGCACGACGGTCGGCGTCCTTATGTAGTGGATGTAGGAAGCATCGCCGATGGAGGGGAAGGTAATATTTATTTTTATTGCTTTAACGTGATTTACCTTTTGGGATTCGTAACCATGTTTTATGCTCCAGGGTTCTTTGAAGAGGGCGAACTTCCACCGGGTCCGGTATCTCCTGGATCTGATAACATGGACTGCTTCATGCAGCAGATGTGCGACGCCCTTCATGACGGTTCTCTGGGCATCGATCTAAACATTGATCTTGAGCAGGTGAATAGTGTTGAGCCCACCGTCCCATATTCAGGTATATCTACATCCAATGATACCCCCCTCAAGCATGGGGAAAGAGAATCTTCTGTTTTTGCTGCAGGTATTTCTGAGCTTTCCTTTCTTCCTCATCTTCCAACATTTAGGTTATCCTGCAGATGTCGCGATGGAAAAGCCAGTTGAGGATGGAGCCTATCATGATGTAGGTTTCGAGGAACATGGGTGTGCTCCTGTACCAAGTTTCTCGAAACCCAACGCTGGATTATTAGCCAATATGTTGGCTGAGCAGGCCACCAGAAGAACCGTAGGACCACCCTTTGAGAGTGATTCATTCACAGGTATATATCTGATTCCCTTCATCTTGCCTGATCTTTTGTCTGACCAACGAAGGATTAATATTACAGCGCCAGTCATTGGGATTAACCCAATATCGATTCTCGGCATATCTAGCTTACCTCGGAGTGACGGACTTGCAGGTACGCATGCGATTTAGGGACATCGTACTCCTCTTTATTTATCTGACTTTTGACTAATATATGGGTGCAATCATAGGACCAGCCACCGGGACTGATACTCTTATGACTCCTGGCATTCCCCGGATACCTGAGGATGATGGACCTACAGGTATGCAGATGACCTTATCATCCCGATCCTCCTTATTCGTCTAAATTTTTTATTTTGACCAATAAAGAAGTACAACTATAGGACCAGCCGTTGTGCCTGATGCCACTACAGTTTCTGGGACTGATAGTCTGCCTGAAAGCGCCTTCTCCATATGATCACATCCTTGCCATCTTGTCTGATTCCGATCCTCGCAGAGACGTATTCCGGATGGATCTCAACTCCTTCGTTGTCTTTTTTAACAGCATGATCGAGAAGGTTCTTCACCAAGGATATGGTTTTGATCAGTACAGACGTTCCCTTTCTCGCTACATGACGATGATCCGAGATGACGGATACTCGGAGTTAGCTGACTCTCTCGCTGCTGATTTTATTGTCCTGGAGTCTGAACTCCGGGAGTTGGAGGAGCTACAGGCTAGCGGAGCTTCTTCTTTCGTGTCTTCTCAGCTGGAGCATAGGTTGTCGCAGTGGCATGATTTGAGATCTTCCATCGGTCATGAACTTCAGTCATACGAGCATTCCGTCGCACAGCTGATGGCTGGTATCGCCAGGAAGGATACTGACAGAGCCGAGTTACTCAATTCTTTGGGCTCTCAGCGTGAGGAGGTAGATAAATTGAGGAAGGCCTTGAAGCTTGCCGAGGAATCTGTTGGTATTATGGCGGAAGAGTTGGCTGGACTAGAGAGGTCTCGCGATCAGATGCTTGAGAGATTAGGACCTACGCAGGCGAGATTGATGGAACTGAAGAAGGAAGCTGCGAGGATCTTGAGCAATTCTGAAGAATCCATCCAAGCTGACCTGCAAGTAGAACTAGAACAGAGTTATATAGACAAGCTTTCTAAGTTAAAATCTCATGTTCTTAGCCGCCGACTGTCTTCAGGATGATGAGCTTTTTATCGTATGCTTTAGCTTGATCTATTAATAGAAACTCAGCCTTTGATTCAGTTATGATATTTCTTTATTTATTTTGAACTCAGCAATGACAAGATTTACAGGATTTTTGGCAAACCCCCAGCCATCAACGGGTTTGATATGTCTTTACCGATCACCGTTTGAATCGGACTAGCATGTGATTTATTAAAACCCGCCTCACATGTAACGTTTTGCTAAGAGAATTGCTTTTCTTAGGGTTGATGCTATGATTTTGAATACATAGATTTAACTATTTCTTATAGGGAAAAAGGTACCCCGCGCCGCGTATTAGACGACGATTTATCCCTTCTTAGGCTTCGGGATAAAATTCCCCAGAGTAAAATTCTGGTGTCTTTTTCAGTCGGTGAAAGACTAAACCGGCAATGTGTGTTAGACATAGACTTTGGGATTTTTGGCAAACCCCCAGCCTTCGACGGGTTTGGTGTGCCTTTACCGATTACCGTTTGAATCGGGCTAGCATGCGGATTGTCTAGATCCGTTCCACATGTAACGTTGTGCTAAGAGAGTAAATTCGAGGCTTTGTGTTATGATTTTGAATACATAGGCTTCGCCCTTGTTACGGGAATAAGCTACCCGGCAACACGTATTAGGTGTTGACTCATCCCTACTTAGGCTTCGGGATAAAATTCCCCCAGGTGTAAACCTTGGTGTCTTTTTCAATCGGTAAAAAGACTAAACCGGCAACGCGTGTTAGGCGTAGACTTATCTCTATTTAGGAGTTGAGATAAAATTCCCCAAGTTTAGACCTTGGTGTCTTTTTCAATCGGTAAAAAGACTAAACCGGCAACACGTGTTAGACGTAGACTTATCTCTATTTAGGAGTTGAGATAAAATTCCCCGTGCACCAAGTGCCCGGATTGGAAGTTGGGAATTGTGTCTTTTCTCAGGGTAAAGACAGACTGGGAAATGGGAGAGGAAGAATTTTATATTCTATCTCCCTGTGCTGAAGAGGAAGAATTTTATATTCTATCTACAGCTGGAAAGGAAACTCGAGATGGGATCTCCACCCCCAGAATCCGGAAGGATGAAACTAAGAGTGGGATCTCCACTCCGAGAATCGGAAAGGTTCAAACGACTCTAACTTTTATAGGATTGTCATTTGAACCCAAAGAATCCCTCATTTATTGAGGGGAAAGCCCAATTTCAACCCTAACTTTTATAGGTATGGTGAAAAAAGGAACAAAAGCGGATTTTCGTTTATCGAAAAGGAATGACTCAATCTTAGTCTTAACTATTTGTAGGCTTGACTAAGTGAGATCGGGAACAATCCTAACTTTTATAGGTTTGACTGTTCAAATTGAAAGTGGACCTCTCGTTCATGGAAGGAATCGAGAGAGGAATTTGGCTTTGACCCTAACTTTTTATAGGTTTGACCAATTGGGAGGTTTGAGATAATCCTAACTGTAGGAAGGTTTGATCGCTCGATCTGTGGACCTCTCGTTCATTGGGGGAATCGAGAGGGGGACTTTGGTTGTGGTCCTAACTGTAGGAAGGTTTGACCAATTCTGAGGTTTGAGATGATCAATGTTGGTGGATCCACTGTCGTTTGATTTGATCAGCGGATGGTTTGGTGAGGAAAGATTAACCTATCAGAGGATTGGATCTCATCTCACAAAAATAACTCATAAGACAAGAAGAAATATTCTGACATTCAGAGTTCGAACGTAGATTTCTTATTCATCAATTCTACAGTGACTGGGTTATCCCTAAGAATACCCCATGTAGTATTCTTCTGG
This sequence comes from Asparagus officinalis, assembly GCF_001876935.1. Taxonomy (NCBI): domain Eukaryota; kingdom Viridiplantae; phylum Streptophyta; class Magnoliopsida; order Asparagales; family Asparagaceae; genus Asparagus; species Asparagus officinalis. Next base: position 11,712,339 of record NC_033795.1, on the reverse strand, counting down.
GAACTTCCCGATACATTAGTTATCCTGAAGATACTAAGGATAGTATTTTTTCAGGAACTTGCCGTTTATCGGCATCATAAGCCGGTCACCGTTCTTGGTGACTAGGCGATATGCGCCACTCGAGTAGACTTTCTCTACTACGAATGGTCCCTCCCATTTGGGTTCAAATTTGCCCTTCTTCTTGGAGTTAAGGATCATAGGCCGCCTTTCAGTTAAGACCAAATCCCCTTCCTTAAAACTCCTTTGTCGAACCTTTTTGTCGAAGGCTCGAGAAATTCTAGCTTGGTACTTCAAGGCGCTTCTGATGTTGTTCTTCGGTCGTCATTTGAGTCGCGAGGGCAATTCGAAGTGACGGGATTTGAATCTCCAATGGAAGAACGGCTTCACATCCGTATACCAGTGAATACGGGGTTGCTCCTGTCGGTGTGCGCACCGTGGTCCGATAGGCCCATAGAGCTGCGCCAAGCTTGTCATCCCAGTCTCGTTTATTAGTTTTCACGATTTTTGACAAGAGCTTTACGATAGTCTTGTTGAAGGCTTCAGCTAATCCATTTGCTGTGGGATTATAAGCCGTTGACGAGATATCCTGAATTTTAAACTTTTCGCAGAACCTTATGAAGGCGTTGCTGACAAACTGAGGACCGTTGTCATGTATGATTCGTCTTGGAACACCATACCTATAGATGATATGGTGCTTGATGAATCAATGACATTGCTCGTTTTAACTTCTCTGAGTGGAACTGCTTCAGCCCATTTGGAGAAGTAATCGGTAATTGCCAGGATGAACCGGTCACCTTTGACTGATGGGGGATTTATAGGGCCAACAATGTCCATTCCCCAAGTCTCGAACGGCCATGACGTTACCGAAGGATGCAGATGCTCCGGAGGTTGGTGCATATAATTCGCATGTACTTGACATGCGTGACACTTTCGGGCGTATGTGATTGCATCACTCATCATGAAAGGCCAAAAATATCTCATTCTTCTGATGCGATCATAAAGTTTGGGACCAGGTTGGTGTGCACCACACTCTCCTTCATTTGCTTCTCTAAGGACTTCTTCAGCCTCTTTCGTCGATAAGCAACGCAATAGTAAACCATCTTACCCCCTGCGGTATAACGTTCGATTCTCAGTGTTATAGTAGAATCTTGGTGCTCTTCGTCGGATTGACTCTCTTTCCTTCATGTCTTCTGGTAGGATTCCATGTAGGACGTAATCGATGATAGGGAAACGCCAATCTCGGGATTCAAACTCAATTTGGGTCGAGTATGTTTCCTTAATCTCTTCTTCTTCGTCCTCTTCATCGCAGATCGGTACTAGAAGTTGGTGAGTCTTTACCGTAACGAACTGTTCGGTTTCAGGAGGCTGTGCCAATGATACGGCTAATGCCGCTAACGCGTTTGCGTAAGTATTCTGTAGCCGTGGAATATGTTCGATAAAGAATCCTTCGAATGATTCCGCCATCTCCACTGCCATCTTATGGTATGGTATTAAATCTTGACTTCGGACTTCATATTCTCCTTGGACTTGCTTGACTATTAGCTGAGAATCGCCGAAAGCTTCGAGATACTCAACCCCCAGCTCTTTAGCGAAATTGAGTCCTATAATCAATGCGTTATACTCTGCTACATTATTCGAGCATGGCTCGGTTAACGAGTAAGCTCGAGGCATCACGTGTTTTCCTGGGGAAACTAAGACAACTCCCACTCCGGAAGAAATCTTAGAACTTCCAGGAGCACTTGCTACATTAGTTGCTCGTGACGCGCCGTCAAAGTATAGACGCCATACTTGCTGGTGCGAAGTTGCGTTTACTTCATGGGTTTCATCGGGTAGATCGTCATATATCTCAGCGATGTCCGTAGTTGGATTAGCTGCCAGGAGATCACAGATGGCCTGTCCTTTTACTGACTTCTGTTGTTTAAAATATAAGTCATATTGGGACAAGAGTAAGGCCCATTTTGCTAATCGCCAGCTCATGGAAGCTGGTTGAGTCATGAATACTCGAACCAGATTAACTTTAGAGATAACATAAATGGTCTGTCCAACCAAGTAATGCCGCATCTTCTGAATAGCGAACACCAAAGCGAGGCATTCTCTCTCAATCATGGGATATCGAGATTCAGCGCCTACCATGGTTCGGCTTAAATAATACACTGCCTGCTCGTGACCGTTATCGTCATCTTGTGCAAGTAATGCACTTAATGAGTGGCTCGTCGCCTTGACATAAATCAAGAACGGTTTGCCCGATTTCGGTGCAACGAGTACAGGAGGTTTTGAGAGATATTCTTTAATACTCTCGAATGCCTTTTGACAAGCGTCGTCCCATACGAATGACACGCCCTTCTTCGTGAGTTTGGAGAATGGCTGGCATTTTCCTGAGAGGTTCGAGATGAACCGACGGATATAAGCTAACCGCCCTTGCAATCCTCTGAGCTCCTTAAGGTTTCTCGGAGGTTGCAATTCATTAATTGCCTTTACCTTATCAGGGTCGATGTAAATACCTTTGGTAGTGACAACAAATCCTAGGAATTTACCACTGGACATTCCGAGGAAAGACTTGGTAGGATTCATCTTCAATTGATGGGCTCGCATCAGGTCGAACATGGTCTTCAAGTCTTTAATGTGATCCTTCTTATCACGACTTTTCACAACCAAATCATCCACGTAGCACTCGACAGTCTTCCGGAGATGCTCCTGAAAAATCTTCGACATGGCTCTCTGGTATGTGGCACCTGCGTTTTTTAAACCGAAGGGCATGACCGTGTAGCAGAAAACGCCGAGGGGTGTTCTAAACGCGGTATGCTTTTCGTCATCTGGATGCATCTTTATTTGATTATAACCAGAGAAACCATCCATGAAAGACATCCTTTCGAACCCGCACGTATTGTCGATGATGACATCCGTGATAGGAAGGGGAAAATCGTCTTTTGGGCATGCAGCGTTGAGGTCTCGAAAGTCGATGCAAATCCTGACCTTCCCGTTCTTCTTAAGAACTGGGACAATATTGGCAAGCCACTCTGGATGCTGCTCTTCCCTAACGAAGCCCGAGTCAATAAGCTTTTTAACTTCGGTCTCGATTGCTTCCATCATTTGCGGACGAAACCGTCTTTGTTGTTGTTTGACAGGTTTGACATCCGTCTTGATATTGAGACGATGCACTGCTACATTTGGATCGAGCCCTGGCATGTCTTCATAATTCCAGGCAAACACATCGATGTATTCCCTAATAAGAGAGATTAACTCCTCTTTCTCTTCAGGCGGGAGGTTGTCTCTAATGAATATAGGTTTTGGATTATCTTCGCTACCCATATTCACCTGGAGTACTTGATCTTCGGTAGGAGGTTCTCTTTGTTCGAACCTATCACCATACTACATGTTTAGGAGATGAACCTAAGGATCTTCCCATGTCGGCATCTGGTCGTCCTCCTCTATTGTGGTAGGATCGACCGTAACCATGTTCGAGTGTCGGAATCCCAAGTCGAAGAGTCAGAAGAGTATCCGTTTCTAGCTTTGTTAGCAATTTGATCGATGATTTGCCAGCAGCACTCATCGTCGGATGAGGAGACATAACCCAAACCTCTTTTGTAGCGATAATAATCATCGGGTTTTCCCTTTGGTACATAGGCCATCCGAGGTGGAACTCGCGGACCTCGACCAAAGCAAAGACCCTCTCCGAGTGTGAAGTCATATCCATACTTCTCCATTAGATCGCGCGCTTTTGCGTCATACATGAATAAGTGAGGAGCAGGTTTATCATCATCATCTTCCTCTTCTAAGAAGTGATCGGGTATTGGAGCTTCTTTTCCTTTGCCGTAGACGACTTCTTTTTCACCCCCTATTCCCGCGGGGATGACAAGTGTTGCTCCGCATGGATCTTGTACCTGCTTTTTCGTCATGCAAAATGATTGAAGAGGTATATACAAATCAGGGTTATCATAAAGCTTTTTAGTGACATTATCAAGACACATCGAGTACTCTAAATCATCGTTTATTGATAGTTCTTCGGCAAGTTGCCAATTACAACTACTTTCCGATGATTTATCATCGTCAAGATTGATTACAATGGGTACAATGTCATTAAGTACAAAACCACCATCATAATCAAACCCAGTTTCGGTGTTGTAGGCATATAAAATTGCTTATAGGTCCCTTAGCACAGCTCGGCACAAACCGACGAACCAACGAGGCGACGAGATCAACGAATCGCACGCAAGTAACGAAATACGTCCATTCGCGTGTGGGATCAAGCCAAGTGTTCGAAGAGTCAACGAGTCATCCAACCAAGGGCAGACTCGGACGAATCACGATCGAATCAAGATCAATTTCGGACTCGAACTCAGAAGCGGATTTACTGCCAAATCAGGAATCCAATTTACTGCCAAATCAGATCATCAAATCAGAGTCTCAGGTCAACCGAAACACGGACAAACGAGACAACGGAAAACGACTCGAAAAAGTCGGAAAACACCGCCCGCGGGGGCTCGGCCAAAGCCGAGCCACCTCAAGGTGGCTCGGCCAAGGCCGAGCCACCTTGAGGTGGCTCGGTGGCTCGGTGGCCGAGCCACCTCGGGGTGGCTCGGTGGCCGAGCCACCTCGGGGTGGCTCGGCCATGAGCCGAGCCACCTCTGGGTGGCTCGGCACAGTGCCGGCCACCCAGAGGTGGCCGACAGTGGCCAGAGGTGGCCGACATTTCCCTTTTTGCAGCCACTGTCCTGAGAGCCTATAAATAGGCCTAGAGATGTTCATTTTCAGAGGTCGAACTTTCAAGAGCCGAAACTCTGCCGGATTGAAGAGTGAACTCGGAGCTTTGAAGACCAGAAGACTTGCACATTCGGATCTGATCCTCGGCGACCATCCACGTCAGAAAAGGCAGGATCTCGAGAGGAAGAAAGAACAGATCTGAGATCTACACGAGACTACACTCCAGATCTAAGCTTGGTCTTAGATCTCGAGATCTGAGCGATTATTCCCTTGGTGGATTAATCCCTCCCGGCTATTATTCCCTTCGTGGAATAATACCCGCATACTCGTGTAGATCCGACCGGATCTAGATCGCGCGGTGGTCCACGGATTAACCCCGGCGTCGGCAAAGAACCCACACAAGCAAGCAACCGCAAAACAGGAGCTTGCGATTTGTTCACAAGAGGAAAGTTGTAATTTTTATTTTTTTCTTTGATTTAGTTGTAACCGGATCTATAAAAGACCGGATCTTTGTAACCCAAGATGACAATCATATCAATGAAAAAGAAAACAGTTTTCCACGCGAACAATTAGTGGCTTCTGGGGCTGCTGTTGCCATCTTGATTGTTGAGGCGCCTTTTGTTGCTGTTGTTGCGGTTGTGCTTGCACCTCGAATGTTTGATTCGCGTCCACAGCATTCGCATGTGCTTTTCCCTTAGGGACAAAGTTCTGTTGCGGGGCATTATTAGCTATTTGGCCCCTTTCCACCTTCTTCCTTTTAAGGAATCGCTCGGCTCGTTCTCCTCGCACTTTCAAGTCCTTCCAGGTCTTTGGTGGCGCCATTCCCATAGCTTCGAGGATGTCCAATGAAAGATTATTGTGACAAGTCTCGAGGATAAAATCTTCACTGACCGGATCCCTGCAGTTCATTGCTTTGTTTCGGAATCTCTTCACAAAATTTTCGACCGTCTCACCGTTCTTCTGCTTCTCATCGAATAGTGTACCGATTGAGATTTCGGTGTCGTCATCGAAGAAGTTTGTCAGAAACATATCTTCCATGTCGTCCCAACTGCTGATACTCCCGGGCTTGAGACGGCGATACCAGTCGAAGGCTGCTCCGCGAAGAGTGCCGACGAATGACCGCACCATAAGAGGTTCATTCCCAGAAATGATTCCTAAATGAGACTTAAAATATATTAAGTGTTGGGTAGGGGAACCCTTTCCATCAAACGGCGTAAAGTTGATTAAATTAAACTTTATTAAATTGAACTTTGCCGGATATGAAATTGATTCCCACTCCCTTGGGTATGGACATGGTATGCCGGACCTTTTCACTTCTTGAGCATTCATCAACGCGTTGATTTTGCTCTCCAAGTCCTTCATCTTCTTGTCCTCACTCGTATCTGTCTTCGAGTGGTTTCGGGGAGAGGTAACATGATCTTCTTTCGTATTATCATCCGAGGGATCACCTCCATTATTGTTGTTGACGGGAGGGATGTTCATGTTGACATTTTCCTCTTCCCGTTCATTCTCATCTTGATTCGGCTAGCTGATTTGACAAAGCTCGGATTTGTTGGTCGTGCATTTGTCTCATCTCCTGCATAGCCATCTCCATTTCGATTTTGAATGCTTCTTTCTGCTTGGCTAGGGCATCTTCAAGCATCTTGCTTACTTGCTCGGCGCTAATCATAAGTGATTCGTAAGGCTGTCCCGCACTAGACGCCGTGTCATCGGATGCTATAGCCGAGTAGGAGTCTGAACCAGCATCTGACGCCTCCTCTTCCAAAGGAAGTCCCTTTTGCATTCTTTGGTAATTCTTTCGCCTATTGATCCCTAACCGCAATCGAGTCATGCGCTGGGACGCTTCGGTAAGTTGATCTGAGCTAGAGGGTCGTGTCGATTTGCCTCTGCTGGTCATATTAACAGACACTTCTAGGAATTCGTCCTCTTGGCGAACGAACTTCTTCCCACGAAAACGCCTTGGCTTGGAAATCCTTTCGAATACCGAGACTCTCTTTGGGATTTTAGAACAGCAGCATTCTGACAACACCGCCTTGATGATGTTGGCACACGGACAGTGAGGTTCCGTGTCTCGAGCATCTCTCTTTCGAGACTTACTCGCATCCCCAGCTCTATAGTACAACTCATCAGTTTGATAACTGGAGCAACCCATAGAGTGTTGGCATGACTTCCCAGGTATAACACAATCATCATCAGACGAATGTGTTTCCCTCTGGGGATATGACGCTTTATTAGCGTTTTCAAAAGTCGCTCGTTCAAGTCTACGCTTTTGCGAGCGTAAAAACTTAACGGGCTCTTGAACTTCGACACGCAACCCAATGCGGTCGGTAACAGGGGCTTTCCCTTTGTTATATTTCTTGGAGGGATTAACACGACCCCCAGTCGGGTTTGTTGTTTGGGGACTTTTCAATGGTCCCAATCGTTCCTTGACAGGTGCTTTACCTCGGTTCCCCGGTAAAGGACCGAGGCGACCTTTCAAAGGAACCCTGGATCTTGAAGGATCCATGTTCTTACCTGACTCCGCCGTAGGTGCGGGGGCAAGGGAGACGGGATCTGGATTTGATGAAGGTTGGATGGCATTTCCGTCCACCTTTGCCTTAGGCGCCGGCATTGCCTTTAGCACCCACACATGCTTGTGTTTCGACGGATTCTTGACCGTCTCTTCTTTCTGCATCTCCTCCGCTTTCTGCAGAAGGACTCGGGCATGCGCAAGCAATGCGCGGCGTTTCTTGATTCGCTCTTCGAGGGTTGAGCGAGTCCTCGTGACACGAACCCAATCGTTCGTTTCTGCCTTGGAGGAGGAGTTGGTTATGCGCCGTTGTTGCTCTTGGCGCTGTCTGGACTTTAGATCTTCATTGTAGCGGATCCCGTCCATCGATTCTGTGGCCTTGGCCAGTTGTCGCGCAAGGCGTTGGCGCCGTCTTTGGCGCGCCCTTTTTGACAGAGCCGGAGCAACTTCAACAGTCGCCTTTGTGGCGGAAGGGAGATCTGGATCTGCAGCCTCGACCTCTTTGGATGCCGCCAGGATGTCACGGGGCACGGGTGCAGCAACGGCGACGGGATCTTGGATCTTAGAGCCGGAGGTCCCGTGAGCATTTCTGGAAGATGAAGTCTTCCTATGCCTGTTTGGAGAGGCGGATCTGGAGGAGAAGGAAGAGAGGTACTCTTCAAACTTTTGTTGATCGAACTTGTATTCGATCTCTTCATTCACCCGGATCTTGAATGCCGGTTGCGTCACGACGGCCTCGGCAGCGAGGCCGTTGGCTCCCACTGTGGTCGCCAGCTTGTTTTCGTCAAAAGTTGCCTTCATCACTGATTTCATTAGAACTTCAAACGTTTACAAATGAATTCAAATAACGAAAATAAAAATTACAACTTTCTTGAAGATAAACACAAGATCCGTTTATCGTCTCTTGCTTGCGTGGGTCTTTAGCCTGTGACGGGGACGTCGATATCCGTGGACTACCTGGCAATCAGATCTGATCCAGAAAAATTGGGCAGAGCTTCGTCGATCCGCGAGGGGATCTAGAAACTTGAAGCGCCTATCTCGGCTAAAGCGAGATATTTGCTCTTCTTAGGATTACCGACGAAGGGTAATGCTAAGGAACGGATGCGGGTGATGAGGAACTCCCTTGTGTTGAAGCGCTCGACCACTCTTCACTAGACACCCCTAGGGTGTCTTGGCTTTGCCTAGACACCCCTGGGGTGTTTCGACTTTCCCGAGACACCCCGGGTGTCCCAGTTCAGCCTGAGACGCTCCGTTGCGTATGTTTGATTGTTTCCGCCGTAAATTCTTCGTCTGAACTCGGATTTGAGTGATTCCAAGTGCGTTGGAAGCTTGACGAAGAGTTCCATCCGCTCCGATGGTTGGATTATCTGTAGAGTGAACGAGATATGAAGGGCGTTGCTCTTTCTATGAACATCGCAGGGTTCCCGATTGGCCCGTGCCTTCGTTATTCCGAAATTCTATCAGCTCACGTAGTTCGTCGATTCACTTCAATCGTTCATCGACGTCAATCGAACTCCTGTGGATCGGATAGTGACGTTCATCGTCGTTTCTTTAACACTGAGCTGTTTGTGGAGACCTATGGGCAATTTTCGATGCCTACAACCCTCATCCAACCACAGATATAATTAACTGTGTGATCACTTAACATCAATAGTTAGGTGCCCACTGTGGGGCTATTTTCTTTTTCGAGAAAGCATGTCTGGTTCTGAGGATAGGGCTGATCAGTTTCACCCTATAGAACCACACCAGAGCTATGTTACTCGAGCCCAGCTTGAAGAAACAGGTCAAAAAGTTTCTCAATCTCTCTAAGAGCAATTTGTTACCTTTACTAGCGAACTTCTCAACCAGCTTCCACAGCCACACGAAGCTACCTCGACTATCCCCCCACCTTCTGGAGACCTGTGGTCGGAGACTCACCCTCCTTCCAGAGCACATCAAGTAGTCCCACCCCGGATGCCTCATGCTGCTGCCAAGCAGTTGGGGGATCGCGTTGAGTACGTGACCACGCCACCTGGTCGGTCGAATCACCCCGGAGAGCCTCACCAACGTCTTCTTTCTCATCAAGAAATCACTGGCGAGAGTCCTGGCCCTGGTCACCTTGGGGATCACACTAAGGGAGTGGTCTTTAAGATTTTCCTCCATCACCGTACCTCTCCATCCCACTCAGCTACTATAGGGGCCTCTGGCTACGATCGGGTGTACAGACCTGTCGCAGAAGCCATTGGGGGAAACACCCCTCTTTGAGATGACCTTATAAATGCCCCATGTGAGAAGTTTAAGATGCCTCACGTGAAAAAGTATAAAGGCGAGTGAGACCCCTCCTAGTATGTTCTTAACTACTATGATATGATGAGCATGCCCCAAGCATCGGAGGCAGTTATCTGTCGATGCTTGCCCATCACTCTTTTAGGAAGTGCCAAGCTCTGGTGGAACTCTCTTGAGAATAAGTCCATCAACAGCTTCCAACAACTCAGCAGGCATCCATCACTTCTTGGCTGACACCAAGCAGAAGTCGCCCCCTCGTGTGTTGATCCAGATGAGGCAAGGGCCCGGAGAGAGCCTTCGAACTTACTCCAAGAGGTTCTAGGCGAACAGGTTGGAGGTCAACGACCCAGGAAATGCAGTTGCTATGTCTGCACTCATGGCCGACTTACAGAGTAAGGAGTTAGCCGACTCGCTTACTAAGAAGTCTATCGCCAATTATGAGCAGCTGATGTCCAAAGTTCACGTGTATATGGACATGGAGGATGCCCGAGCTTATAAGGCGTCAGCCAGGGCTGCAGATACTTCCACAGCCACGACTTCAACGGCACCACTTGCCCTGTTGCCACTAGCAGCAGCAGCGGTGGCAGCGCCAAATCGGCCAGAGGGCCCCCTACGATTCTTGGATAGGTAGGAGGAAATCTGTGTGTATTTGTTCAAAAATCTAGAAAGCAAAGTGTCACTGTTAAAGAAATGTAAGAGATGGATTGAGGGTTGTAATCTTCTCTTATGATGCTTTTGTAACTCAAGTCTTTGTGTTGAGTTTGTGATGTAACCCAAATGTTCAATGGTGAATGAAGCCTTTTTATTGACCAAAAATAAAATAAAATATATGAAAAAGCTCTCATGCTGGATATAGTTTGGGCACATCAACATTCAATATATACTAACTCAAATTTTAGTTAGCATCTAATCTTCTAAAGTTTCATCCATTTTCATATCAAAATTAAATTTTTCTGTGTATGACTTTCTGGTCAATTGTATCTAGAATGATTTACTATGTTCTCATACAATTTTATTAAATATTTTTAAATAACCATTCATTTTCATATCAATTTCTAGATTAATCAAGTTCCAACCATAGTGACACAATGTTACTCTTAAAGTTTCATAATGCTTAAATAATTTTTAGAGACAATGGTTCCGCTTTGTTTTTGGCAAATATAGTTTATTTAGGTTATGGCCTCCGTTTCATAAATAGTGATAGGATTGGTGCTTTTAGTAATAAAAAATAGATGTGAAATTAGTTGCATATTAATAATTTATGCACATGAGAACTTATTTAGTGGATGACTGTTTAAAACTACATGTAATGTGCAGTTAGCATGTGTTCTATGTGAATAATGTATTTAATAAATAATTGTAAAATTAGTGAATGAAAAATATTACTTGCCTCAAATATTTTAACTCTTGTAGTTTCTTAACATGCATCACGTGCGCGCTGCATGTATTGCATACTAGTTAATAGAAAAAGTTATAAAATATTCCTTCATTCAATAAAAACAATCAAACATTTATAATTAGAAAAAGTTCTTGAAAATTGATAGATTCTCGAAGTTAAAAAACGCACTTGGAAATTTATGGATCTTAACTTCTTTCCAGGTTAACGTTCCTAAACCCTTGTCTCACCAACATTTATCTAGCTCAATAAGAATAGACAAATTCCCAATTGCGCTAGAACTTGATTTTCAAAAGTTTCTCTTAAAAAAAGAGAAATCTAAAGTCATTCATACAAAACTTCGACGCCCAAACGTCCGGAAGTCTTGTACCCAAAAAAAAAAAATTCTCAAAATTTGAATTCACTCAAAAGTAAAAACAGAGTTTGTTGTTCACGATGGTATACTATTATGAACATCTGCAAGTTACTCCTCTTTCGGTAGTTCTATACCCAAAACTTTTCACAAATAAATAAACTCAACCACTATTACAAAGATAATAATCAACCTAAAAAGGAAAAATAATTTTTTTCACTTCTAATTTTACATAAGAAGGGAAGTTAATTCATCAGCTGCATCATTCACTTTTAGAGAAGTCCCGGCCTCGACTGAAATGGGAAATTGGGCACCACTATAGCCGCGCTCTCCTTCTCCTTCTCCTTCTCCTTCTCCTTCTCCTTCTCTGTATTTGCTTTGTGATCAACATTCACCCCTTCAACTCTTGCTGTTGTTTTTTGCGTCTCGAAGCAGCAAAAGCTCATCACGCCCATCTTTGCTCTTTGCTTGATATTTGCTCCTTTGTCTTGTAGGTATAAGCTATTTCTAGTATGAAGCATGAACTATGTGCTGGTAGCCTTCATATAGGGTGAAAAAAAAAGAGGGCAATTGAAGACCACGAGGTGATTGACCAATGTTTGCTTGGTGATCAAGGAACATAGGAGAGTGGAAAGTTCCTGAAAGTTGTAGATAAGTCTAGACTTGTTTTAAGGGGGCTGTTTGGTTCCCTGTTTTTGAGGAAAATGCTCTTTTATAAGCCTGTCAAAAGTATCAAAAATATTATTTTTTGACAGACTTTCAGCCAAATTTTTTTTTAAAGGCGATTTTAAATGAAAACATGCCAAAAAGTGACACTTTTGACAGGCTTTTAAGAGATTCTTTCTTTTAAAAACAGGGAACCAAACAGCCCCTAAAGCTACAATTGCCTGGTTACCAGCGCTGGTCAGATTGGTTGCGTGGGTGCTGGGGCGCGGTGGGGTCGGGGTGGGTGGGGGGGGGGGATAGAAACCACTGATTTGGTTTTTCCTCCTCTTTTTCTTTCAGCTGAGTTGGCGGCAGTATCCTCTAACATATATTTTTTTCGATCATTTATTCGTGGTCTCTGTTTGATAACATCATCATGCTCATAGCGTTGTTTTCAGAATCAAATTATTCAATTATCCCTTCCTTTTATATGAAGACTTGGTAGCTTTGAGGAAAAGCAATTAAGGCGCTAAATGAGGAAGGTTCTCTGATGACAGTGATCTCATCTGTGTAAGAACACAAAACACGCCCTGAACTTTAGGGGTTATTGCACAAACCCTCCTAAATTTTGTTTGTCTCACGTAACCCTCCTGAAGTTCATCTTATTTCACATAACTCCCCTACATATAATTTAAGGGGAAAAAATCTTAAAATTTATCACTTGTCATTTACATGCAACACACTCCCTCCCTAAACTTTTGTGTTTTTTCTCTCAAGAAAATTTTAGTTATTTGCAAATTACAGGTAGATGAGTTAGGTGAGATAAAGTAAATTTTAGGGGGATTTTGTGAGACACCATATAGTTCTAGGAGGTTAAGTGAGATAAACGATATTTAGAGGGGTTATGTGCAAGACCCCCTATTCAGAGGGGTTTTATGAAATTAACCCAAAACCATCCATTACTTCTATTGGAAATTACGGGGCTACGCTAAACCCCTAAAACAGCAAGAAAATGCAGTAGAGAAAAGTACACTAAGATATAACGAGATTCGACAAACTTGCCTACGTCCTCGGGAGCTACACAGAAAATTTATTTATTACTTAAAGAAAAATTTACAACTTGCAAAGAGCAGATTTCAAACTCTGAGATCTCTCAATCAAAAGTCAAAAACTCGTTATTACAGATTCGCTTCAGTAACTCGTCGAATTTTTCAGCTGAAAAATCTCCGCTCAGAACTCCCCTCGGAATCATCCTCTGAGTGCTGGAGAAAATCGTGAGAAGAGAGGTTGGAGAAGAACTCAGCCGCCACTGTGTTTCTGGAGAAGATAGCACTGAAAATCTCGGTTATCTTGTGCTCTGGGTTCCCTTAAATAGGGCAACCCTAGGTTGAAAATGACAAGCTGACGACAACCTCGACAGGATGGCAATAGGCTGTTGCCAGCCATGTGTGCGCTCGACCTCGCTTGCAGGGCCGCACTCGACCTCGCCTGAAGACGAGCACTCGAGCTCGCTTGACTGGATCCCCGAGCTCGCCTGCGCCTCACCTCGCCTGACTGAATCTGACTTTCTCTAAATCGTTTCAGGCTCTAATATCAGTTGTTAGGAATTACGAGACTACGCTAAACCCCTAAAACAGCAAGAAAACGCAGTAGAGAAAAGTACATCAAGATATAACGAGGTTCGGCAAACTTGCAAACGTCCTCGGGAGCCACACAAAAAATTTATTTATTACTTAAAGAAAAAGTTACAACTTGCAAAGAGCAGATCTCAAACTCTTTGAGATCACTCAATCAAAAGTCAAAAACTCGTTACTGCAGATTCGTTACAGTAACTCGTCGAATTTTTCAGCTGAAAAATCGCCACTCAGAACTCCCCTCAGAATCACCCTCTGAGTGCTGGAGAAAATCACGAGAAGAGAGGTTGGAGAAGAACTCAGCAGGGAAACCCTATGTCGAGCTCGCCTGCAGGGCCGCACTCGACCTCGCCTATAGACGAGCGCTCGAGCTCGCCTGTAGGGACGCACTCGACCTTGCCTAAAGACGAGCGCTCGAACTCGCCTGACTGGATCCCCGAGTTCGCCTGCGCCTCACCAGCTCGCCTGCGAAGCTGCGTCACGTTGAGCTCGCCTGACTAGACCACGAGCTCGCCTGACTAGAGTCGACCTCGCCTGAAGTCATGACCTTGCCTGACGCCACGATGCCTGCAGATCTTGTCGTCAACCTCGCCTGAAGGTCTCGAGCTCGCCTACAGCTACGTCGACTTCGAGCTCGCCTGCGGAGGTTTGGATCCACACCCAGATCCAACAACTTCTTCCTTGTGAAGCGTCAAATTGTATACTTTTAATACAACACTTTCCGATTTGATAATTTTACCTTCTTGGCAACATAAGCGTTTAAAAGGATCCACAAGAAGGTTTGCATGATATCAGTTTGGTTATATAACACAGTCTAAAATGCTGGAGTGCAAAATTATAATTTCAATCATAATTATAATTTTAGGATTTTAACGTAATGAAATATAAAATTATAATTCTCATTGCTCGCTATAATTTTGCATTTTGATTCGACCAAAATAATTTCTAATGAGAAATTAGTTCAAAATCACATTGAACAATAAATTTTAAAATATAAATTATAATTCTCACTGTAGGGCAAAAAAAATGAAAGTCATGAAAGCAACGAACATTACTCGCTCACTAAAGTTATCCGACCCTCTCTGGCTCTCTGTATGGACCAAAATATTGGAATATTTGCTGTCATCCGCTTGGATGGTAACAGTCTTAGAAATGAGTGCTTTGTCCTTGCTGTAAATCTCAAAGGGAGATAAAATCTGTATGAGCTATTTCAATTTTTTTTTTAGTCATGTCTCTTGAATTTTATAAATGAACAAATATTGAAATTTATAAAAGGTTTGTGGTTAGTTTCACAAAACACCTAACTTTTAAGGTTTTGCACATAAATACATAGCCCTCCTAAACTATGAGATATACATATACAAACTTTACTCAACTAACCCCGCTACCAATAACTGCAAATAACTAATCAAATCAGTGTGAAACTTTGGGTTAACAAAAAAAAAAACATATTTCTAAAAGATATCAAGATTAAATTGACCTTCTACACCCAGACCCTTATTGCATACTGCAGTGAGACTTACTGGGTTTAACTTCATCCAACTCTACTTATCAAACACAATCAGATCTCGAGTCACTGTGATGATCGAAATTAAATAAAAAAAACATGAATACAATCTGAATAACAAAATTTACATGAAAATTTTCATCGATAAACAATCAGAAGGAAATTGAAAATTAAGCATCAGAGCAGTCCTGGCCTTGTATGGAACTGGAAATAAGGAGCAAGCTTAACAGCCTCATCAAGATTGCTCTTCTTCTTCTTCTTCTTCTTCTCCTCCTCATTTTCTTTCTCTTTCTTCTTCAAATCCTCTTTCTCTTTCTTCTTCTCCTTTTTCGCTGAATTCGATTTCGAGACTGATTCTTCTGCTTCTGATGGCTTCAGAGGAGAAACCTTAAGAAGACAAGGGCAGCAAAAAGCCATCTCTGGTTCTTCTCAACTAATTCAAGCTGATTTCTTGTTTATGTTACTAAATAGATTCTTGCGCGAGCCCTTTATACTAGATGGCTTACTTGTTGAGACATGTTTTTTCATGGAAACTACAATTACACCATTAGTACTTAATTGATAATTAGGTCAGATTTGATAGGTATACTAGCCTACTAATTAAGGTTTAGAGGATTGAACATGTTTTTAATATATGTAGAGGTTATGTAAACCACAGTTAGCAACGCCCTCTAAGTCCAACTTAGCGCTCTACTAAATTACCTTATTATACTACGAACTTGAATTGTTGATATGTGTTTCACTTTAAGCATAAAAAACAGAAACATTTACTAAGAAATAGTATTGGTTTTGTTGATGGCGATGATCAAACAGTCAATAGTATTCAGAAGATGATATGTTCGGTTCAGTGTTGATGAAGGGTTACTTTCTTCCCTAACTTTATGTTTGGTTCTTGAGTTTGGATGTCAATCAATCTGCACGTGTAGAAACTCGTAAGAGGGTGGGGATTAGCTCCCCCCGTTGTACCTCCAACGATCAAGTTAGTTGATATGAACTTGAGTAGGAAAAGTTAGTACAGTGTGTTCTTGTGTGCAGAAAAATACTCTAGGGTTCCCTCTCTGTCTTTTTCCAAAAACCCCCCCTCTAAGTTTGAATGATACATGTATTTATATCCGAAGCATGAAGGGTTAATTGGTCACTTCGGCCTAGCACAGTGAGACGGTGGCGAAGTGCGGGTTGGCAGCTGAATCGTCTTTTGCTTTGTAGGTGTCGGATGGCAACGGGAGGGTAGATCACTTTGGCATTAAATTGGAAGTGGTCAGTGGCGGGATAGTGTCCCACGTGATCCGATGAGTCATGAAGACTATCGGGGCTAGAGAAATAATGCACCTGCTATGCATTAAATGCGATGCGGACATGTAGCCATTGATGGTAGCTTCGTCGAGAAGTAAAACTGTTTCAAGGCGGTTGCAAGAAGTGTTCTGGACGAGTAGTCGAGTAGACTCTTGGTGAGCCGTCTAGGGTGAGAAGACCGACTAACACCGCCTTTCGTGTTGGCATAGAAGAATGTCGACTAAACGAATCGATTGAGTCGGACTATAGGGGATTCGGGCCATCTCTTTGAGCGGGGAAGACGTATAATAATACATCCATTTGTTTACTAATACGTCGTATGTCCAAGAGTAGGAATACTAGAACATGTTTAATGAATAGAAGTTCTATCAGAATATTCGCATGAATTAGAGAGATCTATGCCATTTCCAGATGGTAATGAATTAGTTTGGAAAGTTCGGTTTTTCTTTTTAGGGGCTATTTGGTTCGTTTTTTAACTCGGTGGAAAAGTTTCACACCGCCTCCACATCAGATTTTTCGTGGCCACGTATGATATAAGTTTTCCGTCGGTTTTTTTTCTCATCTTTGGTTCGCTAGGGTTGAAGAAGAGAAACTTGGTAAAAATCACAGCCACATCAGATTTTTTTTCTCTCCCCTAATTCCTTCCTCAATCTCGTGAAATCGATGAAAACTACAGCCACGTCGGCTTTTTGCCATATAAACAAAAGTTTTCCTTTTTTTCCATGCGAACCAAACACAAGAAAAATAAATACATTAGTTTCCCATCATTTTTTTTTTGCAAACCAAAGCGGAACAATCTATTTCTTGAAAAAGTTTAAAAAACTTAAAACTTGTGTTTTTGTATATAGAAATACATTTTCCTATATCTAGGAAACGAACCAAACAGCCCCTTATTATTAAAACCACTGCACTTGTATAAGAATGGTTTTGATAAGGATTCTCCTGGTTTTATATTAGAATGGTTTTGATAGGATTCTTCTGATTTGATATTAACTATTGACAAATCGAATTACAGGAGCTCAGCTTCATTCCAAATAACTAGTATGAGAAGTGAGGAATAACAAAAGGGTATGATTGTTATTATCAGCTGAAGAAGTGGGCTTTTTGTTGGTTTATCTCAGGTGTATTGGAGAAGATAACGAGAGAAACTTGGGAGGCAAGCTTCAAAAAGGAGCATGTGGGTCAAAGGGCGAATAGTAATAAACTCTCCTTAACGAATTGACTGGTCAAATAAGGCTGACAGCTTAGCATTAGATGCCAGGTTCTTGTGTCGGGTGCAGCTAACCCTGTCAATTTTTCACGCCAATCAAAGAATATCAAGTTGAATTTGGGCTTGGATCGGCCACGTATTCTTTAACATCTGTGTACATTTCTTGGGGATGTGAAAGCTGTTGGGATCTAATACCAATTGTTGTTAAAAACCGTGTCAAGGAACCAAACCAAACGATAATCAAAGAGGGCCAAAACCAACCAAAATCAATGCACAAACAAAACACCAATTTTAACGTGGTTCGGCAATTATCTACGTCCACGGGGCAAGAAGGGGATGAGGTTTCCATTAATAGAGAAGAAGAGTACAACTTGATATTACAAATCACTCGAAGGAACAAACTAATCTCACCAACAAAACTTGAGATTACAAATCACTCGAAGGAACAAACTAATCTCACCAACAAAGCTCTTAATCTCTCCAAATAAACCATAATCAAATAGCTCAGAAAATACCTCTTCTAATCTCACCAACAAAGCTCTTAATCTCTCCAAATAAACCATAATCAAATAGCTCAGAAAATACCTCTTTTCTGTGCTCCAAATATCCCAAACTCTTGCCTTAAGAAACTCTAGAACTTGTATTGGTGTTTATACAAACACCAAAACCAAATAAGAACAGAAAAACAATTTTGGGCCTGACCCGTTACGCGGTCGACCACCACGGTCGACCGCGACCAACGACAGAGCCTAAAATCACTTACAGGGTCTGGCGGTCGACCGCGACGGTCGACCGCGACAAACGACAGAGCCCAAAAATGTCCTACAGGGTCTCGCGGTCGACCACGGCCTCCCTGTTTGGGTCAAAAATCGCTGTTTTCATTGTGATTGAATCTATTACAACTTTAATCGTTTACAATAAACTCAAATAAAAAGTTGGTCTTTTTATAAGACATCCTTATACAATGAAAATACAAAAGATACGACTATTGTCAAACAGCGCAACGAACGTTTATCACCCGCTGCTTGCGTGGGAACTTTGCTTGTGCCGGGGACGTTAATATCCGTGGACCGCTCTTACTTCACGAAGGAAGTAATCGCTGCAGCGATGATCTCGACCAAGCGAGATCACGGCTCTTCTCGAGATTTAAGACCAAGCTTAAATCCGGAGGAATAGGGGACGGGTCTCAGATCTCCCGGACTCCACTCTTTATGCACAGTAATTTGCCAAGATCTGCTAACCTTCGCTGTAAATTCGTGGCTCCACTCTCCACTTCAGCAGCGTTTCGCCCTCTTGATTTCTTGCCCCTAAGAAATGAGTACCCGAGCTCGTATTTATAGGCTCCAGTTGATGGGTTTTGGGATCAAAACGAGTGATTCCTCCTTATCTTCAGTTAATAACTGAATAACCACAATATCAGATCAGTTGGGACGCTCAGGAACAAACAAATCCCAAGAAAAACCGTCAAAACCGAAATAGGATCAAATCTGACCGATGCGTCACCCGGTGGCTCGGCCTGGCCGAGCCACCAATTGGTGGCTCCGGCCGTTCGGCCGAGTCGTTTCGATGTGACTCGGCCGCCAGCGGTTTTTATTGGTTTTCCGGGTTTTGACTTGTTCCGTCGTTACGCGTATTTCGTCGTTTCGTTGACTTGTACGTCGTTTTGGTGGCCGATGAGCGTGCGGGCCACTTAATGGTGGTCGGTGAGCACGCGGGATACTTGGAGCTGGCTGACAAGTGCACGGACCACTTGGAAGTGGTCGGTGAGTGCACGGGCCAGTCGGTTCGCCGATTTGGTGGCCGATGAGCGTGCGGGCCACATCATCAACAGTTCGTTGATTCGCTTGTCGGTGTTAGATAATTCTCTTTGACTTAGATAAACGGCGTTCATCACATTCTCTCCGTCTCGAGCTGTGTGTGGATACCTATAGATATTTTTAGACGCCTACACTCCCAGAGTCTGTGCACGTTTGCGATCGACCGGCCTTGCGCCGCGGTCGACCGCGCAGCTCCCAAACTGACTCATGCGGATCCCAACACCTGTTCTTCATCGAAAATTCTCACGGTTTCTTCAAAAGCAACGTTGATGAAGTAACAATCATACCCTTTGTATTATTCCTTACCTTTCTATTAAGCCCGAGCTCCATTTGGATAGGCTTTCTTTGGCGACTGTAAAACGAAACTGGGGCGGGTGTGGTTTTTGTTAACAAGGTGAAGTTGATTCCAGGAGGGTTATCTAAAAGAAAACTAATTTGGAGCCAGAATTTGAAATAAAAACATTCATTCAATTCTAATCTCGTTTTTGCCAAACCAAGGTATACTAGACTATTTTTGTGAAGTTTGCCAAACACAGTCTTAGATGAGGAGCATCCATGATATTTCAATAATTCTTTATCATTATATTTAAAAAAAAAATGTCAGTTTGGTCGTCCTATCTATTAGGATATTCTTACGGTCCAAGGGCAGCAGTTTTTGGACCCAAACTCGATACTTGATGCTCCTAAATCAGTGTCTTTGATTGATGTAGCCAGATATCCTCAACATCTGTAGTTATAAAGAAACTTGACAACTAGTTTAACCTAAATAAGTTATACAAAAAATCTCTTAATTGTGAGGTCGAATGAACCAGTACTATTTCTCCACTTAACTAACGGTAGGAAATTAATTCAATGATGTAGAGAATTTACAGCGCACTTCCTATCGGAACCCCGCACCATGCACAGTTCTGATAGCCACATAGGCACATAGTAAGGAGCCCATTTACGAAAGTGTCCTTGGACTTCCGTAAATGAGCGGCTCGCTCCGCACCGTGAAGAGCATGATGACAGTAAAAAAACTCCAATCAGAGGATGACAGTTGTCTTTACTACCGGCCCTGTATTAACAAACATGGAAGGAGATATCATTTTCCTCCACGAAAGGCCTCCTGAACTTTTTGAGGCACTCATTCTACGCGCTCGGATTCGTGAAATCAAGTTTTCCAATTGAGATTTACTGGTCACGAGCAGGTTCATACAGCGAAGTTCCAGGTACATTTAACAGCCACATCTGGGCCTGCCTCTAATGACAAACACAACAAACAAATAACTCGAAAAAAAAAAAGAGAGAGATCAATAGGAAATATACATGTAGATGTTAGTATTTGTTTGTAAAAACAAGATAGTCCCACATTGGAATTTTGAACATTCTTTTAGAGGTTTAAAAGCATTGAATGCTTATTGGTCTTTAAATAATGGATCAAAGTGTAGGCTTCTAAACCTGACCCTTTGCTCTAAGGGGTGTTTCGAAAAGTTGTGACTGTTGAAAGCACCTTTTCAAAACCTATAAATAGTTTATGTTTTCAGACATCTATTTACAATTCTTTTCTCAATCTTTTCTATCAAAAACTTCTGTAATATTACAAACTTGTTTCATAATGAATTAAGGAAAATTCCAGATTTGCTTACTGGAATTTTCATTTTCTGTTGTATCCTGAGAAAAAATTTTGTATTAACCCGAAGCAACTTTAAATATCAAGTAAGGGCAAATATTTCTTTAAGGAAAGTGTTTCACGCTTCAGAAATTTCTGTCTCCTTCAATTTTAAAACTAACAAGTAGAGAGACCAATAGGAAATATACAGGTAGAGAGTAATGCATACGCCTTGCAAACCTCATTCATGCATATATGTAAAAGCAAAAGAACTAAGTTACAAGTTCAACACGGCTTTGATAAATACACAAACAAACAAATAACCCACTCTTCTGAAAAAACCAAAAATTACACTAAACTCTCAGTAAACCCCTCAAATGCCCCCATTTATTTAGATATAATAGAACATCAGGCATTTACGTTCCCACGTAAAACAGAGATCTCTCTTTTAAATTAACCCTCCATTCTGATGATGCAACGGAGACTGACACCTTGAAGCATGTAATCAAAAGCTTTGTTGATCTCAGAGAAAGGCACCTCATGGGTGATGAACTTTTCTATCTCTAGTTCCTGCATCAGTTGAATCAATATGACAATTAGAACCATGCTTTATAGTCGAATATCTTAAAGCCCTTTCTACTTCATCAAAACTCCTATCATTGTCGATAAGATTTAAACTAGAATTGATGTGATACAATCTTAAAAGGTTCTTCTACATTAGATACAAACTCATGTGCTATGCGGACATAGCCACGTCTCATAGATTTTTTTTAATTAGCATTTATACCCAATATGTTTCAGAAGGTGTAACGATGAATATTGTCACATTATTCCCGAATGACTTATGCACCTAACAGGAGAAATAATGTCATCTGAGAATAGCGTGGTGTGAATGCTAATAAAATAATTTAGAGGGTGATTATCTGTTACTAAACCCTTACAATCTTGTACTGCTGAGAATATTGCTCTATGAATATTGCTCTATGCGGATAGAGAATACAGTAACTGACATACCTTCTTCATGTACATCTCCACAACCGAAGGGAGATCACTGCGAGGTTTGTAGTTTCCAAAGAAAGTACCCTTCAGAGTCCTCTCATTGAGGACATTCATGGGGTTCGTTTTGAACACAGCATCTTTGTGAGGCACGCCAACAAGCACCGCAACACCCCAACCCTAAACATTTTAAAGAAATTCATTAGACTTCTCGAACTCTAGGAAATTTTCCTATGAATAAAATTAGGTTGGTAATAGATATCATAGTAAAATTACATCATGAACGCATTCAAAGGCAGATATCATGGCATCGACATTTCCAGTGCATTCTACACTCCGATCAACTCCCCCGTTAGTCATCTCAGCAAGAACCTAAAAGAAAACCCAGATCATTCAAACTTACCACCAAACTCTTGCATTATGGTTTGAGAAATTTCATAAAATATACCGAAGTACCTGTTGTACTGGCTTGTCATGGTCTTTTGGATTCACAAACTCGTTGACACCAAACTTCTTTGCTGTAACAGAAATAATGGAACTGTTAATACCATAACTTAAATACTTAATAAGTTTTGTAAATAGATTCATTCTTGGTGGAACTGGAACAATAAGAAGCCACTTCACCTTCATTAAACCTTGAAGGATTCAAATCAACACCAATGATCCTAGAAGCCCCTGCAATTCTAGCCCCTTCTGCCGCCTGATTAAATGAATATAAAATTAAACTGGTCATACACAAATGAAACCTAAATATGCACATAATTGAGCAAAATAAGACTCATAGTAATTCGGAGTAAGAGAGACTCACAGCAAGACCTACAGCCCCCAATCCAAAAATGGCCACTGTCGACCCCTTTGGTGGCTTTGCTACATTCAGAGTAGCTCCGAGACCTTAAAAATCCACGCAAAATTTGTTAGCATACTAATTTGTAAGTAGGTTAATTGCAGAGGGTGTAAATCCCCTGAGTACAAGGTTTTAGATATCGGTTATCAGGGAAATATCAGATGTCCAAATTTCGTATCAGACTGCAGATATCAAGGAAATATCGGGGATATGTAGTAAATATCAAGTGCCCGATTGGATGACGTGCATATAAGATGCAATTTCCTAAAATGTAACCAAAATATACTTAATGAAATTTAAGCATACAAAATTGTAAAAAATATATGTTTAGGAACACTAACCAATTATAGAAACTTACTTAGGGAAAAGAACATACTAGAACTTGCTACAAAACTTCATAGATATATAACTTTTGCTAGAAAAACATTAACGACATTTTACAAAACTATATTGTTTATTGATAAGTTATACAAAAGGACATATCGGCCTACATACCATCTAATATACCGGCCATGTCGGATATTGAAACCATATCGTTTTGCGGAAACCTTGTAAAAGGATACATCGGATATGTCAGGAATATTTAAAAAATGCTTGAGTATCTCAAGCAACATCACTTTTGCCCTCAATGAGATGGTAGGTAGTCTCCCCGGTTAAATTGAGGGCAAAAGGTAATTTATTATGATTACCATGTGACATCTCACTCTAAGTTGGAAAATAATGTTGCCAGGAGTTCAGAGGGTGTAAATGCTAATATAATAGTTTTGTGAAGGTAATAAGTGGTAATACCTCATAATACAAAGGGTGTAAGCGCAATTGAACCTTGTAAACATCACTATTCAAATAGAAGAAATCCTACCTGTCGAGATGCCACAACTAAGAATACAAACTTTGTCAAGGGGAGCCGAAGGGTTGATCTTGGCGACACAACCAACATGGACAACAGTGTACTCGCTGAAAGTGGAAGTTCCGACGAAATGGTAAATAGGCTTTCCGTTGATAGAGAACCTTGATTGCCCATCGCCTATCATGACTCCTCGATCAGTGTTGATCCTGAGGAGGTCACACATGTTGCTCTCCTCGGATTTGCAGTGAGCACAAGCTTTGCACTCTCCCGTGAAAACAGGGAGAACGTGGTCTCCTGGTGCGAGATCAGTCACGCCCTCACCGACACTTTCAACAATCCTAAGGATGACAAAGTAACAAGTTTAGGGCTCATGTAAAAAAGAAATATCATGATATTAGTCTGGATAAATTGCAGATAAATTCCCTCATCTATATCCTAAATAGCACCAATCAACCCTCACCCTTGAGTCACACTAATAAGTTATCACCCCAAGATTGGTTTGAAAAGGGATAAATTGCAGATGAGCCCCCACTCTCTCACTAAGGGTCGATAAGTCCTAATAATGAGTTGAGGGCACAAGTGCTATGAAGGTATAGATGAGTGGGTTGTCTGCAATTTACCCTCTTAGTTTCATCATGTATCAGCAAAAGAGATGAAATCTGGTCTCGTGAGGAATCAGATTTTCTATTTATTTGGTTGAACTAGACTGAAATGCAATAAATTATGTTACCAATGTACATCCTACAAAGCAAAGGGTAGCTAGAAAATAAGACTTTGCAAATAGTAGTGTGTAGAAGGAAACTCTTCTTTTTATTAACCTAAAGAGTTGAATAATCAGAGTATGACAGTGAAAAGGGTGGAAAATTATTAATAGTTTTTTGAAAATAGATTTTCTCCCATCGTAATAAGTCAGCAAGTTAACATACATATCAGCATTCACATGGACATGCAGCAGCATGGCAGAAAAATCAATGTCTAAAGAACCGCTTTTTTTTCCCCTCCCCTGGTGTGTGGAGGGAAGGAAAAATCAATGCCTAAAGTTATAGGTTATGGGTTCTACATTTTCCTGATAAATAGAAAAACACTACCATGAGAATGTATAGTCTAGTTTATAATCTTATCAAAGATTGTAATCTCATTTGCCTTCCCATACTTTTAGCACAAAAAAAATTGATGGATATTGCCAAAGATGAACTGCTTGCTACTTGAATTCAAGCTTTCATAAGATCCCATTCCGCTCAATGATTTTCGTTTCTTTTACTTTTTACCCTTTTGTCTTGCAACAAAAACACAGTTTCACCTCTTTATACCCTTATTCACATTTCTTATACTAAGTTAGACATAATGCAAACTAAAACTCCTACTATGTTGGGTTCCCATTTGCCATTAACATCAGATGTAGGAAATTTTTCTCAAGCAACAATCAAAAAAATTGGAATGAATATTGAATCTTCAAAAGAGCTAGGATGCTTAAGAAGCCTCACCCTCCTGCTTCATGCCCAAATATCCTAGGAAACACTGGATTCTGGCCCTGTAATAATCCGAAACAAGCGTCATTTCAATCACCCACATTATACATACAAACAGAGTAAACAATGGATCATTATCCAAGGATCTCCACTCCATTTTGTGACACTTTGCATAATACTGAAATGTGACTAAGTATAATGAACATATGAAATTTGAAGAATATACCTTAGCTTCCCAGAAATAGACATCAGTGTGGCAGAGTGCAGTATATAAGATTTTGAGGCGGACTTCGTTGGCCTGCGGTGGAGCCACCTCGACCTCCTCGATCACTAGAGGTTTTCCTGCTTCCCATGCGACCGCAGCTATATATTTGCACAACAAACAAAAATAATCAATGAATCAATGTGGTTGTAAAATTTATACGATCCAAAATAAAGTCAATATCCAAAAATTCATCAAGATTTGCAAAGATATGGAGAAAGAACACACAGCTAATATTTGAACCTAAATGGACCAAGAACTAATACAAACAAATTCAGGGGCAGAGCAACACTATGTTGATATAGGGCATTGTTTATTGTAATTAAGTAACTACTTCGCTGATTATTCTTTGCATGTGTATCTTTGATCAATTTTCAGTTTAAATTTGTAACTTTTATTGATTATACGGATTATCTCATAATTCTTAGTGAAAAAAATTTAATCATGTGTTTTTAGTAATATTTTGATTTTATAAATTTTTATTAGCATTCTACTTCTGCCTAATCTGATTGAAAATTCTCGCTCATTGCCAGACTAAATTTCCTTCATTTAACAGAAAATTAAGAATAAAGAAGAAACATAAGCACATAACATCTACTAAATTGTGATATGATGCATGTCAAATTCCGAGCTAAAGAAAAAGGGGGAAAAAAAAAGAAAGAAAAAAACATATACCACATTGACTAAATTAAAAAAACATATACCACATTGACTAAATAATAATTAAATCTCACATTTAAATACAAATTATGCAATCACGATGAGTAAAATAAGAAATTTACCAACGTCCTAAATTCAGATAGCTAAAAATCTGTAAGAAAGCTAAAACCCGATTCTTAAATCTCCCAAGATAGTAAAAAAGGATTCTTCAAGAAACTGAAGAAACATATGACTTTCCCAAAATGTACCCATCAAGAGCACCCAGGTGCACCGCAAAGTGACCCGGGGAGTTTCCAATATACACAATAAACTCATAAATACTTAATTCATTCAAAATAATCACCAATTCAATGTTATATAAATATCTAAAACTTTGCACGCCGAGTTTTCATCTTCTTAAAATAATCAATCACAGAATCATATCAATTTCTTGAACACTTTCTTTCTCGATATACATAACTAAATTATCTGCTAAGAATGCGTCTTCCATCTTGTTGCGGAGCCTTATTTTTACAATTTTCATGTCAGAAAATGCTCGCTCGGTAGTAGCTGTAGACACCGGAAGAGTTAGAACAAGGCGAATTAAGCGGTCAACAAGAAAATATTCACTTTTCTTTTCAGTTTCAGCCAGTGCCACACATAACTCGGAAATAATTGAAAGACTTTTCAATTTTGGATCATTGCAGGCGTCGAGGACAAAATGTTCCAGTTGAAACTTCAAAATGAGCTTATCTTGACCATCAAAATCAGCAGGATAATATTTGTCAACAAGCCGATCCCCCCCCCCCCCAAATATATATAATACATCAAAAAATTTTGAAACGAAGGGGGGCGATCGCCCCCCCAAAGAACAACTAAGCTCCGCCACTGGTTTGGTTCTCCGTCGCTTCATTAGACCCATCAAGGAAAATTAATAATATAGTAAATTTTACAGATTTTACAGAGCAGAACTTGTGTCAACTTAAGTGGATAGTGGATAGCAAAAAGTTATCCACCAAACTTTTTAGTCATTAATGTTGACTAGGGATCTATAAAAGATATGAAGATGTTTTTTTATATATACAAATGAGTAGCTAAAAAGTTTAGTAGATAAGTTGATATAAGCTCAACTCAGTTTTACATATTACGTACCAAGTAACCGTGATTCATAAAATGTGAGCCATCAAGATCCCAGATGGGTGTTACAATAAAATGTGATCTTTGAAGAAACTTCACCCAAATTCCAATCCCAGATGGGTATTAAAATAAAATTCCACAATAAGGCTACAACCCAATTCCTAATTGAAAGATCAATAATTTCCCAAAATGGACCCGTCAAGATCAAAGATCCACTAAAATAAAAATAAAAAATAATAATAAGAAGAATGGCTAAAGATTGCAAACCTCTGCACTTGATCACTTTCCCACGTGTGCTAGCCATTTCCCAAACCTGCAAAAAGAATCCCAAAAGTTCTCTCTCTCTAACTCTTCCTTAAACGCCCCTGTCTTGATCACTCTTGTTGTGATACTTGTCGATTGAATAAAAGTTCGTGATGCAAACTAATTTATAGAGAGAGAAAGTTATAGAGAGAGAAAGTTATCGGAAGACTTCCGAGTTCCAAGTCTTAATACAGCGGCGTTTTGGGAAACCAGAGCAGATTCTGCTGTTCTCTCGCCACAAGTTTCGTTAGCCAGAGACCGTCCTAGAAAACAATGCGAGTCAATGGCAAATAGTAGCACTTAAATATCTCATGGTGGCACTCATTTTCTTAATTCTAGTGTAAAATAGCTTTGGGATATGTTTAACTATAAATTTGACAAATATTGATGATTAGAAAGTTATAATATTAGCACGTGAATATAATATAGTAACTCTCGGATGAAACTTTTTATGTTTATATGATATAAAAATATCAATATGCTAATTATAAACAACTTAGAATCTATAAATATAGTGAAAAAAAATAAGTGCAGCTAGCTATGTAAGTCGAACGTAAGTGAAATTATGAGATATTTAAGTGAAATTATGAGAAATTATGAGAGGAGCTCGAAAGCAGTAGGCGGTGGTTTTTGGAAAACCGCTTGGAGAGCCTCCGGGTTGCCTCTTGAACTTTTGCTGGATTGACTTGTTCTTTTGGTCAAACCCTCGTAGGTGGTATTTGATTTTTCCCACGGTTTCAAGATTAAACATGGACAAATTTTCAAAACCATTCGGTTTTGAAATTTATTCCCAAAAAAAGACAATTTTCAACTTTAATTACAAAAACAGACACAGTTGGATGAAACTGAGTCTGTTTTTTTTAAAAAAATTCAAACTTCACGGGAGTTCAACTCCCGTGAAGTTTTTTCTCATAACAAAACTTCACGGGAGTTCAACTCCCGTGAAGTTTGAATTTTTTTTTAAAACAGACCCAGTTTCATCCAACTAGGTCTGTTTTTGTAATTAAAGTTGAAATGGGTCGTTTTTTATAAATAAATTTTAAAAAGTGATGGTTTTGAAAATTTGTCCGATTAAACATCGGAGCAGTTATGATTAAGATGGTGACTAGGTGTGGGAAAAAAACATATCTATATCTGTGGATATAACCGTATTTAGACAAGTACGAATATAATTACTAAATATCCATATCATTTCATAGATCAATATAGTAAAATATCATAATATAAATTGATCATATAGTTGCGGTTGTTTTAGTTATTAGATTAGCTACTTTGAGGTTAACATATTGAAGAACTCAGCTTGTTTCATGTGAACTATATTTTTTGAATTTTATCTAGTTTTCACATATCTGTTTTGTACTTGCATGCATATGCGTATATATATAGAGAGAGAAAAAATGGGTATGGTTGATACCAAGCACAAGTTTTTGTGCTTGGCAGTGAGGTGGCATATTCCCCTCCACTCATTGAAATCAGGGCTCACATTTACATAGGTTGGGGAGTGGTTGAGAATTGGAATGAGTGGATGAGAATAGAACACATCACTACCAAACATAAAATTTGTGCTTAGTACCAAGCATATCCATTTCTCTCTCTCTCTTTCGCATGTATATTTGTATCTGTATCTAATTTTAGCGGACATTATTATAAGTTTTACTTACCGACATATATCCATATCTGTATATGAGATTGATAAACAAATATGGATATATTAATTATTATATTAATGTCGTATCCGATTTGTTTACACCGCTACTAGTGACTCATAGGCACTGTTTGGCAACAAGAGAATGTGTCTTATCTAAGAGATTGTGTCGTATTGACTTAGTCAATAAGCTAGTAGAGCTGTTTGGTGAGAAAAAATAGGAGGAGATTATTTTGGAGATTGTGTCTTTTGCAAGTAGCTTTTGGAAAACTACCTCAAGTAGCGTTTGTCTTTGGGAATGAGCTGCCAATTTTTTTCTTCCGTTTTTGCTCCTAATAATTCTAATTTTATATCAATAATATTGCATGTCCTTTTAGTCGTTTAACAAATTTAAGCTAGTTGTACAGCTACTTTTGCCAAACAACTCTAGTCAATCGGCTAGCTATACAGCTATCAGCTTTCAGCTACAATTTCACAGCTTTCAGCTAACTTAACAGCTTTCAGCTATAATCTCGCAGCTTTCAGCTAGTTTTACCAAACAGAGCCATAATTTTTCACTATTAGTTTCTCGTACTTTACACTCATATACCCTAGCTTATTTATGGCCATAGCTATTTATCCTGAAATTTTTATAATTTGCACTTTAATATTTTTTTATGGAAGCATGAGCATTTTCTTCAAATTTTACATTTAACACTTACAAGCTAAGTTTAGAACATTTTAATCCTTATATTTTTTGAATTTATTGTTAAATCCACCATAATTCTATATTTAAAATAATTGAGGCCACTTAAATTATAATTAGATACCGTTTAACAATTAATTAAAAATACTAAATGTTCAAAACTTCTAAAATTAGCTTGTGTACATGTGAAAATTTGACGAAAATTCTCATGATTGCTTAACAGAAGGCATGATGAAAAGAATTTTAATATGCCAATCGAGGCAAGTTAGATTCCTATCGTACTGAAAAAAAACAGATATAAAATATGGGAAAAAAAAATTTTGGCTCGCCACGGTTGTAAAATATGTCATACAAAAGCCTAGGCCCTAGATTCAATGCATAGAAGAAAAGAGTAGAGCATGCTTGAGTATTAACATTATTTCTCCGTAGCTCTAAAACTCCAAAACTTATCTTGGCCAATCCTTACAACTTCTTTTTGAGTTTTAACGCAGCGGTAGTGATCTTTAACAATCTTCATACAATAATATTGGATACAATCAAATCAAACAAATCACCTAATTTTGGATACTATTCCAATAACAAGTTTAAAGAAACCAGTCAACAATGACAATCATGGATCCTTGAAAGTTCATCTAACCATCATTTATTCAATTCTCATCTATCTACAAATTAAAGAGTCACTAATGATCCATTTTCCTCTAATTTCTTCATCAAACTGAGTTATACGCTTAATCACCAATTGGTGGATAAGTTGTGTTAGGCAATCTTTGACCATTTATGAATGATTTGAAGAGAGCCAGAGCTCTGGCTGGCTGAGCAAAAGGAACCATGTGAGATGCTCCTCTCACAGTTGCAAATGTCAATATATTTCCATACTCGGTTGCAAATCCACCCACCTACACGCATAATAGCAGACGCCAAGCAAAATCATAATCAGTATGAGCTAGATATGTAGTTCAGTAGAATGTCAAGAGTTGGAAAAAGATTTCTCTTCTTATTTATTGTTGGAAGGAATTGAAGAGAGCAATACTCTATATACACACGTGTATATGATCATATAAGCTATTTGTAGAATGGTTAATTGCTTATGGACCCCCCTAGCATGAATGTTTTGAAATTGCCATCCGTGTAGTTCCATTGTTGCAGATGGACCCCCTGGGTTAAAATTTGTACCTCTTTTTTACTGGGTGAAATTTTGACAGATACTGCCCCCTGGGTGAATATAGTGAGTCTATCTGAGGGTAAAATAGCCACGCAAAAATTAACCATGCAACTCTTTATAGAAAGCCCTAAAAATTTGTAGAGAAGTCATACGATGAAATGCAATGATAATATATGAGCATAGTTGAACAAAATTTTACATGCTTTGAGTTTTAGTAGCATTGGAGTAAGAATTCACAATCTCCTAGTAACAATGGAATTTTTTTAAGGTATTCATTTACTTTGTTGTTTGCTCATGTATGCAAATATTTTTACAATAATTCAGATGCTCTGAAGTTCATTATTTCTAAAGCATGCGTTCGGTTATGAAACTATGGTTAACTCTTCTTACTGCTTCGTTACGCTTGTTATAATAATGTGCACTATAAAGATCAGGAAAATAAAAAATAAAAAAAGACGGTATTCTCATTGTCAACAGAATATTCATCTATTTACACTTCTGTTAAATTTGGCATTATGTACGATAGAATCGTAAAGATTTTATAAACACTTGAAAAAAAAAACTACTATTATGGGGAAACATAAGGATTATACCTGTCCTTTGTTGAACCAAGCACCATAAGGAACGGTAATTGGAAATTTAAGATCATGAGCCAATTCCCTCACTAGCGTTCTAGAGCCCAGCAGAGGAACTACAGAGTCTTGATCGCCACTGTAAAAAAGAAAATTGTCAATTCCACAAGGAGTTTGATTTAAAAATAGAGTATTAGCAAAGGTATTTACCTGTAAACCCAAATCGGTATTCGATGACTAATTATTCTTTTGAGAAGAGGCAGGATATTGATGTTACCGTCTGTATCGCTATAGTTCAGAACGCTGGCGAAAACATTTCAGAGACATCAGTTGTTTCATAGAAAAAGTGCCATGCGTAAAATAAAAACATCAAAATATTAATATGCCTTGGTTTATGTTAGGACTTCGCAGCTTATCTTACGGTTCTGGTAGTTATGAACAATTCGTAACCCGATATAAAGAAAAGGTTATTAGAAGCACAAATTGACAAGTCTTTAGTTTTCTTAGATAATAATGTTAGGGGACTGAATTAATAACATAAAATTTGATACATCTGACTCATAAGTATTTTAGAGGTTATCTTATTGTAGTCTACTACAATGATCATAATGATTATGCGTAAATCTTAATAAGTATGGAAAACAGAGATATTAAATGGAAAAATAACAATTTTTTTCAGTTTTCTTAGCCAATACTTTTCAGGAATTGGAATAATAATAACATAAGGTTTGACTTACCTGTCTATTTTATGTTAATCTATCAAACAGATCATAATAATTCTGAATCATGAACAGATATTTAAAAAAAAAAAAAGTTAATAAGATGCACAAACTCGGCAAAATTTTTAGTTTCGCTTAGATGTTATGTAGCGACTGGCTTAATGACATAAGATTTAATGTGCCTATTTGATTCACATAACTATGAAGTAAGTATGACAATTATCTTATGATAGTCTATAAAACTGGTCATTGTAACTCTGAATGAATCTTGATCAAATATACAAAAGAAGTTGTTGGATGCAAAAAAAAAAAAAATTGTAAGATTTTCAGTTTTCTCAGCTATTGCTAATCAGAATTAGGAATACTCACCGACTGCACATTGACCAACTATAAGGCAATTTTGTTCTGTTGGCATGAAGAGCATGCTGCACTCTTGGGAGACTGAAGTAGAGTCTCCTCTCATAACTCATACAAACATCAACCCCGACACTAATATGAGTAGCCTGAAATCATGAAAACCAGTATAATCACTGACCCAGAAATTTGAATCAATTGAATAAAGAAAATTAGAAGCAGGGAAAAACATACAACTTTTCGTAATCTCAGTTCCTGCTCAACTAATGATGGATAGCACACATCAAGAATCACATCGTAATTATCAATGTAATCTCCAACTGCGTTATTTGCTTTAGAAATTGCGTCATTGCAGGATTTGGTGACATTATGGGGGTCCTCAAAGGTGTAATCTTCAAAATCACAGTTGTTCATAATTGTGAGCCCAACCTCATCAGAAATCAAACCATGTGACCAAAAGTACTCATAAGTTGCAGGAACATCTCTATCGAGCTTTAAAAGAGGATTCCCAATCTATTCGAAGGATATAATGATAAGTGTTATGATATTATCATCAAAGCTCAGAAAAGAATCTGAAGCAGGGGACTAATACTTACAGCAACTCCTTTGATATGAAATCTGAAATCAGTTGAATGTTTATTATGATCCAGAAGAGCATTGGCCAACTGTGGTATATAATGTCCTATAAAGAAAATTACCAAATTAACAAACTTTACCATAGAAGATGTAAACATAATGAAAAATGAGTAATTTAGACCTGCATAGCTTTCTCCGGTCAAGAACAAGCCCCTGGATTTGAACTCGGGGAATTTATCATACCATCGCATTAAGAATATGTGCATATCATTCGCTTCAAAAATTGAAACATGGTCAGACTAGTATCACAAAACTGAAGCAAGATCATATATAAGATAAATTTATGTTCATTAAGTCAAATTACCAGTTTTCTCGTCTCCAGTTGTGTAATCAGAAGTTGTATTTGAATAAGACCACCCAACTCCAGCAGGGGATTCAACAAAAAGGAGATTTGATACTATGAATGTAAACAGAAAAAAGGTTTGTGGTCAATGAAGGCTTGAAGTATTAATGAGTTAGAGAACATATAATCAAAATTTTAATGAACTCTAAGGAAACCTTTATTCCATGACTTTTTGTTAATTCGAAGGCCACGACCATCGCCTCGAGGGAAAAATGGACCCAATTCAGTGAAGGCTCCCCCTCCAACTGAAGAGCAGCCAGGACCTGATCATAAGATTAATTAGAGCCTTTAAAAATGAGAAATACACTGATAAATTCTGACGTTGATCAAAGACACTGAGAATGATATTTATTCTGCTAAAATATTTTAAAGAATGATTCTCTTTACCATGCATTTTTTTTCCTTTGAAACTGAAACAAAGCAAAACAAAACTTTTGTTATCAGAATATAATACAAGGAGATAGCAAACTAACTTCAATTTATGATTTTGGACATTACTCTGTCATTAGCGAATTTCTTTGAACAACATGTTTGTTGTAAACAAAACCCACAAATTACATTGACGGTTGAGAAGAACTTTATAGTTTACAAAAATATCAGCAATTAACCATTACAATCTTGCTAGTTCTAAACTTTTGACCAGTGAATCGTGGGTAAAGCCAATGTAGCTATTGAAAATATTCAGAACTCTTTTCCTTTTTTGCTTATATTATAGACTCTAGTTATATCAGAAAGTCCTCCTATTATTTGTAGAGACAACACGAAGAAGAAAAGAAAAGTTTCTAAGATTTTGAAAGTGACTCTCTTTACCCCCGTCATCTTCAAACGTTTAGTTAAATAATGATCTCTTTCATAAAAAGTCAACTTTTGATATAATAATGAAATGCTAATTTACATATATAAGCAAAAAAAGCTAAGTGCAATTTCTTATTGATTGGACTTTTTACAGTGTAAATATTTTCTGTAATTCAGCCTTATTCTAATAACAGAGACGAGAATAAGAATCTTACTGAAGATTCCAATCCCAAAAACAGTACAAACCCAGAATACATTTTTTTTTAAACGAAAGGGGAAAAAACAAACACTTTCACCTGATTTGGTAAAAACAAGTACAAATGAAACAGATCTGAACCAACACTACAAGTACTCAAAAAAACTAACAAAAATCATCATAAAATAAAATTACAAAATCAGCATATACCTCCATTGAGCCAGAGAGTTAAAGGTTTTTTATCAGCATCAACTTCAGCTTCAACAAAATAGTAAAAAAGGCTTCTCCCTGCTCTCTCATCAACATCAACATAACCTGCATATTGCTTAAATCCAACTTTTGGTTGTCCAGGCAAATTTACAACCAAATCCTCTTCTGGGTATCCTTCAATCTTTACTCCCACCATTAAAATCAAAGCTACCACCGTTAATACACATTTTTTCAACAAACCCATCTCGTGATTCCTCTCAAAAAACAACACCCAATTGCTTTTTTTCTAAATATTCTTCTATTTGTGAGAATAATTACTGAGATAGAGATAGGAGAGAAGCTATATATGCGTGTACTTCTAAATGCAGTTAAGATATGGCACGTGAAGCCCGGGGTTGATGATACAATAAATGTTGGCAGCTAGCATTTCCAAAACTTGTCTATGATAGTTATAATTTCTCAAAAACAAATATTTTTAAATAAATCTTGGCAGCTAGCATTTTCAAAACTTATCTGTGATAGTTACAATTTCTCAAAAACAAATATTTTGAAATAAATATCTCTGGATAGGTACAGAACAATAAATGGGGATGCCCTTTTTAGATAGGATTCTGCCTAGCAAATTAGTTAGAATCGTACTTGGTCCCTAATTTCAGTTAGAATCATGTAACTTTAACAAAGTTCATTTTATGAATAAGAGGTTGTTTTTTTATGCTTTGTTTGGGAGTTTACTAACAGTGTGTTTGGGAGATGACTAAAGAAAGGGAAGGAAGGAAAAAATTTTCCCTTCCCTTCCTCTTCTTTACCCCCAATTTGAGGGGTAAGATTTTAGTTCAAATTTCCCTCTCATTCCCCTACTCTACCTTTCGAAATAGAACTTCCAAATAAAAGTAAACCAAATTTTCTTTTTACCTTCCCTTCTCTATCCTCCATCCAAACAGGCCATAAGGGAAGGGACGGAAAGTTAAATAATGGAAAGGAAAGATAGAGAATTGAAGTGAAAAGATAAAGTGTTGTCTGGGAGTTTAGTAAGGGGAACAAAAGTAAATTTATTTTACCTTATTTGGGAGTTCTAATAAAGAAGAGAGAAGTGAAGTGAATATATATAAAGTTACGTAAATACTCTTACATATTGGATAGAGTATATCTTAACCATTGATTTTAATGTCATAAAAGTATAATTATCTTATCACATTATAAAATTTTACATTGGTTTCAATTCCATCCTCTACCCCCTAAATTGGAGGGGGAGGAAAATGAAAGAAAATTTAACATTTCATTCCATCCTCAAACCCTTAAAAAAAACTCCCAAATAAGATGAAATTGAAATTTCACTTGAACTTTCATCCATTAATCTCCATCCAAACAAGGTGTTAAGGATAAATTTCTTGATGGACTACTTAATCCGCAAAAACAGGATTTTTATATTTTGGTTTTTGAAAGACAATTGAGATATTTTATCTCTCATGCTCTTTATTCTAGCAGCTTATGTCATAAATAAAATGCTTGTTAGAAGTGTTGATTCTAGTTCTCTTTCTGAACTTTCTTGCTAAAATTCTCAACTTCTCCTTTGACAAACCTCCTTTTAAATACCTCGGCCTACCTCTCAAGAAAGGATCTCTCTCAAAAAGTGAATGACAGCCTATACTTGACTCTTTTAAGAGGAAATTATCTGTGTGGAAGAGTAAACAGTTGTCTATAGATGGAAGACGGATCCTAATTAACTTTGTTCTCTCTTCTTTACCTTAATACTATATATCTTTTTTTCAAAATCCTCAGATGGCTCATCAAAGCAATAGAAAAAAGTTCTTTTTTTTTGTTTGGGGGAGGGCACAACAAGAAACCAAAACCAAGACTATTGTCAAATAGGATATTGTTTGTAAATAGCATATTTACATCCTATTTACAAACAAGAAGCCAAAGCCAAAGGCAATGATATTGTCAACTAGGATAGAAGGGGGTCTTTGTATTCCTAACCTCTTTACTTTTAACATATCCCTTCTTTCTAAATGGCTATGGAAATTCCTAGCTCAAAATTCTATTGTGAGAAGGGTTCTTCTTTCTTTGTACTCTAATCATCAATCTTGTCCAAGCACAACACCACATAGTCTCTTAGCCTTTGGGGTTTGGAAAGATTTATTCTCTATTAACCAAGCTCTTTTTAGTATGGTCTGAAATTACCCTAGAGGGGGGTGAATAGGGTATTCGCTAATCTAATCCGATATTGATGCTAAATTAAAATTTATTAAAGAAATATCCTAACAGGTATGTTATGCAACAAATTATATGCAATGATTAGCAAATATAAACAATGTGACAATAGGCGATATAAACAATGAGACAAGAAAAAGTACGCTAATGCCAAACAAAAACAATCAATATGATCACGGAGTTCGGTCACCCTTGACTAGGTCTCCGCTCCTCACCATTGAGGAGAATCTCCACTAATCTCAAAAACAACTACACAATCGGTTTTCTAGCTCACTGATAACTTTTATAACTCTCACAATGCAATCACACAACACACCCTCTAAGTGTTGGCCTAGCTTGTCGTCTTCCTCAAGTGCTCGGATTTATAACATCTCCCTAGGCTTTACAACCAACGTCACTACTCTTGGAATTGACCATATCTCTCCTAACCACTCCTTAGTGTCCTTGTGTATTACAATGTGATCTCTCGACAAATAAGCTCAAACACAAATTGTTTGTTCTCTAACAAGATGAGAACTAAGTTTAGGCTCACTCTCAAAGATACAATCCACAACCCAAATTACTGTGTGTGAAAATTCTTAAGCTCAATGGGTGTGTGTGTGTAAACAATGAGTATAATAAAATCAAAATTAAACTCAAATCAATCTAGAATAAATATGAGAATTAAAACAATAGATAGCTAGAAGATGAGTTTTGAAAAACTTCTCTAAAATAAGAGAGATGGAGATATGAAGCTTGAAGCTCAAACCGAGATGATCTCCTCTTCTTGTGAAACTCTCTTCACAAAACTAAAACACACTTTTGATCTTTGAAAACTTGAAACAAACTTGCAAAAACTTGTTTTAAAACTTTTCTTTGTTCATAGTGAGTGTTGAAGGCTGAATGGTATTTATAGTTGCTTAAAACAATAGCCCAAAACCCAAGAAAAATACAAAAAACTAAAATTTGAAAAAACTAGCCGTTATTACAATGGATTACTGTTCGGTCAACCGATGAATAATGTTCGGTCGATCACACTGTTCACCGACACTGTTCATAGAATCTGAAACCTGAAAATCTGTGTAGCTGATTTTATAAAATCAATTAAAAATAGCAAATCAATTAAAAATAGCAAATCAATTCCAAAAATCCAAAAATTTTGAGGGAAATTTCTAAACATATAGATAAACATGTTAGAAAAAGAATTTCTGAAATATCACTTCCCATTTGTGATAAATCACTATTTTAAAATAGATATTCTAGATTTTGAAAACTGATGAAACACTTGAGTTTGTAAAATCAATTTAATATAGTAAATCAACTCCAAAAATGATAAAATTTTGAAAAATGTTTATAAATATATAATAGAATATGTTAGAAAAAAAATTTATCAATTTTCATTTCCTATTTGTGAAAATTTATTTATTTTGCAAACTGTTAAACAATACGAAATCGTCAAAACTTGATTTTAATGAAATCAATACAAATAAGTTTTGAAACACTTTTTAATAGAATAATAGACTTGAGAAAAGATATAAAATATTGTAAACAAGTTTTTAATCCATAAACACATTATTTTCCAAATAAATATGAAACTAGCATGTATGTCGTACATGTAACTATTTATTTCATATTTATTTGATTTAACTTGA
Source organism: Asparagus officinalis (assembly GCF_001876935.1). Classification (NCBI taxonomy): domain Eukaryota; kingdom Viridiplantae; phylum Streptophyta; class Magnoliopsida; order Asparagales; family Asparagaceae; genus Asparagus; species Asparagus officinalis. The sequence goes on along the minus strand of NC_033795.1, from coordinate 11,673,763 downwards.
AAGCGATAAACCGAAAATGTGTATGTGTGTAATATTTGAGCTTTCATATTTATTTGATTTAACTTGAAAGCGATAAACCGAAAATGTGTATGTGTGTAATATTTGAGCTTTAAGCATAAACACACAAAGTATCTTGAAAGCGATAAACCGAAAATGTGTATGTGTGTAATATTTGAGCTTTAAGCATAAACACACAAAGTATTAAATCTAAACTAGAAACAATATACCTAAGCTAAGAGATCTTCGATATGCTCGTCTTGGTTGCGGATGAAGCTTGAACTTGTACTTGACTTGAAATACAAAGCTTCATTCCAATATTCCTTCTATTCTCCAATGGATATGATCGTGTAGGCGCAAGTCCATCCAACCTCCAACAAAGAATCTTTGTGTAGAATACCTAACAATTAAATACAAACACTCGACAAACATTGTTAGGAATTATTTGTAAATCATCAAAACAAGATTAGAGAGTAGGCTCATAAACATAAGACCTAACATGATCAAATAAAATTTGGGTGATGACGCCTCTAGAAGATCCAGGGAGGATAAATGGGTGAGTAACAACTCACTTATGAGTTTGTTTCCTCAAGCTTACAATCTTGCTTTCTATCATAACGGCTCGGTGAGATCTCCAAGGCTATATAGAAATGATACATGGACATGTCAGCCAACTATCAGGAGACCTATTTCAATCACTACAAGGAAAGCAATTGATGACATGAAAGCTTTGATTAAGGACCACAATATCAACTCTCATAAAGACCAAGAGTGGTGGCCTTTAAGCTCTATGGGTAACTACACAATCAAGTCTATATACAAGCTTCTCAATGGTGGAGTAGTTGTATCACATTTCCATTCTTTCATCTAGCAATCCATCATTCCTTTAAAGGTAAAAATCTACTATTGGATTTAATCTAAAAGGAGGCGCAACACTAAAGATTTTCCTATCAAAAAGGGGCGGAATGGTGATATCCACTACCCTTTTTGCCTTAATCATCCAGAGACCAACGAGCATCTATTCCTTTCGTGCTTATATTCATCTAACATTTGGTCTATCTTTAAGAAATTTCTGCATATTGATCAGTGGCCTACATCTCTCTCTGACCTCCTATAGTCCAATGGGAACTTTCTGATGAGCTAAAAATATGTTTAGTTGTGGTCTGTATTCTTTCCAACCTTCTGTTGGTGCTTATAGATGGCTCGGAAATAGAATCTTCAATGACAAAGTAACTCAGATGCTACCATCTAATTAACTTTGCCTATTTCATTATGTTGTGGATAGGCAATTCAAATAAAGAATAAAGCAAGGAAAATTTTGGACACATTGAGGGAGGAGGGGCTCGACAGTCTCAGAGCACCAGAAGATGAAGATGTTATGGAAGATAACTCCCAAGAAGCGTCAATTTGTCCGTTCTTTTGCTAGTTTTCACTAACAATCCTCTACTTCAGATTGTTGTTGACATTGGATTTCTTTGTCATGTAATTATCACATTCTGGCTGTGTTGGGCTGCTATCGTCCAGCTCAAGCTATGCTTTTATTTGTTTCCTTTAGATTCATGTTGTTCTAAGTTGTGTTTTACATCATAATACTTTGATGTAACATTACTTACTCTAGTTTTTCATGAAGGCAATTTAGCTTTTAATGATATGAATGGGGCATCTCACCCTGGTTTCCCGTAAAAAAAAAGACATTGAGACCATCTTTTAAAAAATTAAAAACCAAATAATAAATAGATCCATGCTATGCACGTATTTGAAATCAGTAACAATAGAGAAAATTTTATAAAAAATCCATTTGCAGAGGAGCGTCATTCTTAATTAAGAAGGTCTTTCAAAAATTATAAACTTTAGTTTGCAATAAATAAAATAAATTATTTTTTTTAATTTTCTTTTTTCTTCTCTTTTGATGATGAAGATAAAGATTTGCTTAACAAGGTCCACTCCTTTGAACGTAATTTTTCATTTTCCTCTTTTATTTTTTGTTTTAAAATTACATATTTTAGAATTTTATTTCTTATTTTCACTTTCATGTCTGATAGATTAGCTTTATTGCTTTATAGTGTAGATTTTATTTCATGCTTTAAAGTATAGATTTTATTTTATTTTTTATTTCCTTTTATGATTTATTTTTACTTATTTATTTATTTATTTATTTTGTGATTTAGATTTACTTTCTTCCTTTTAATGCTTTCTAGTATAGATTTTCCTTTTTTTTTGTTTTTATTTATAATTTAAGTAGTTAATTCTTGTAGGAAATCTAGCATTAGATGAAACTAGTTCTTTTTTGTATTTTTTTATATGCTCTCTTTGTGCTTAAAATGATTATGTTAGGATAATGAGCTAGAGAACTAATCGATAGAAAAAGAGTTTGATAGTTTATATTTCCCTTGAGTGATTTGATATGCTATGCTTATTCAATTTTAGGGTTACTATCTAGTTTTTATTTCTTTTCATGAGTAATAATATTGCTTAGATATAATTTGATAAGCTATGCTTGTTTTAAGTAACTTGATAATCTATATTTAAGAAATCTAAGAAATGTGTGAATAAAAAGAGAGTACTTATTCAATGTAAATTAAAGTCAACATCCTATCTTCCTATTCTCCTCTCTTGATTTCCTCCATCTTTTCATTCCTTTCTTGTTTTGATTTGATTTTGATTTTAGTTTTTTATTTTATTTTTCACTTTTTCTCATTCTTCTCTCTTGTTTTAGCCTTTATTTTTGTGACAAACTTCTACCGAAAACACTATACACTTTCATTTTTTATTCCTTCACATTTCAAGAACCAACTTAGATTGATCTTTCTAATACTCTCATTCTTGATATCTTAAATATTATACTTGATTGTTATGCTCTTGCAACTTGCATGTTTTATGCCCCATCATACGTCAATGCTCACACAGCTTGATGTGGTTGCTTTGAAAATTGAATTGTACATAATTTTTTTTCTTTGAACTGTTGCTTCTTTTTCGAAAATGGATAACTTGATTCAGAGTTTTTTCTTATAAGGGGTGGTTAGGTTGGTTTACTAAAAAAAGCTTGAAACCTATTTCACGACATGAAACTCATTTAAGAGTTTTAAGGGCTAAAATGAATTTTATGAAAAAATTAATATGAAAGAGCTATTTATAGACTATTTTTTATATGAATTATCAAACCAATCAAACACAAGAAATGTAAATATTTTTTGTCATTAGAATTTCAAAGGTGATATGGCAAGCATGGAAACCAATTTTATCCTTTTACGATACGAACCAAACAACCCCTAAAGAAGATTTAAATTAAAGAGATAGATAATTTTTATATCAAAAATTAAAATTCATATTAGATGGCTTAAGCGTCAATCCCTCATTTATAATATCCCTCTTTTTTATAATACTAGTTTTTACACACGTGTAATGCACGTGATTTAATACCATGATTAAGTATTTTTAACAATTTGTGCTCACTTTTTTCTTTAAACTCTTACATCCTGATTATTTTTTTATGTTTGTTTAAATAGGATACACCCAATTTAAATTTTCATGTTGATATTTGAATTGACAAAAAACAAATATAATTTAAAAATAATTTAAATTTTTATATTATTTTTGACTGATATGAAACTAAACTTTATTTGAGAAAGTATAGCATTGCAAAGTGAAAAATATTAAAATAGTGTTATATAAGGAAGGTGAATATTTAAAACCAATATGACAAAATGATTGATTTAAGGGAAAAATATGTCCAGACCCTAAAAACAGAAACTCCATGTGCTGCAGCCCCTCCTAGTTTCCCCCATGTGATTCAGCCCCTTGAAATGTGACATTTTGTGCTGCAGCCCCTTTTTAACAATTATTACATGCCAACTAAGCTAAAATCCCCAAAATAACCTTATCCCCTCTCCTCAATCCTTCAAACCCAGTTCTCTCTCTCTCTCTCTCTCTCTCTCTCTCTTCTTCAACCTGCTGATTCTCTTTAAAAACAAGGGCTTTCTAAAGCTCGTCGCTCTGGCCCTCGCCCTCCTCGCCGTCGCCACCTCCGCCCAGGCACCCAAGCCTCCCCCGAGTTCGCCGCCGCCTCCCCCCTCTCCTCCGCCCGACCTCGTCGCCGTAGCTCGCCGTAGCTCGCCGCCTCGCCCTCGACTCAGGAGATATCACTTTATTTTTGATAATGATCCATTACAGATAAATGCAATGGAAGAATTATAACATCTGAAACAGAAGCAAGATTGAGATGTCATTATTATCTATATGCAGGTTGCGAACAAAAGGAGAACGATAATGATGCATGATCTTATAAGCAGGTGATTAACACTGGAGAGAATGCAAGTCAAGTGATATTGCTGATAAAAGAATGTGCATGACCCATCAAAAGGATGTCGTGCATGGCTCGGAGAGGAAAGAATTTCAATCCGCGAATTTTACAAGATCGACGGCCATAACAAGATCGACGTGTGGTATTTGTTTAAGTGTTAGAATTACTTGATCAATGAACATTGTAGACCAATCCATCAAATTAAGGTTTTGGTTAATGTGTGATGTGGTTATCTAAATTGGTAAAGAGTTCACTGTTTTAGGGTTAGGCAATTCGTTGTGTGTGGTTATCTAGATTGGTAAGGAGTTCATGGTTATAGGGTGGCAAAGGGGTTGTGTGTGGTTATGTTAATTGCTATAACATAAAACTAACTTTGTTATAAATTAGAACTAACTTGTTATAAATTAGAACTAATATGGTTAAAATTAGAACTAACGTGGTATAAAATAGAACTAACTTGGTATAAATTAGAACTAACGCGGTATAAAATAGAACTACGTGGTATAAATTAGAACTAACATGGTATAGAATAGAACTAACACTGTGCAGATTAGAACTAACACGCTACAGAATAGAACTAACACGCTACAGAATAGAACTAACACTGTGCAGATTAGAACTAACACGCTACAGAATAGAACTAACACTGTACAGATTAGAACTAACACTGTGCAGATTAGAACTAACACTGTGCAGATTAGAACTAACGCTGAGAATCAATGCTCATGAAAATTGACCCAACAAAAACTACTAACCAAACTAACAACTGGACGGTGTTAACGGCCACTAGAAGCTCATATAACTTCGTGTTGAACCTACATTTTGCTACCGACACTATACAGGGTAAGGGATAAAACAAATAAAAGAACATATACTTTTTTTTTCATATTCAGTTTAGGACCCAGGAAGATTAGAGCTCCTTGGCACAGCTTTCTTATAGGGTGATTGTATTTTGGACAATTCTGGACAGCAATAATTGTGGTTGGTAACACCAGAAATTACAAACTTGGTTGAAGGGATTCGAAGTAAAGATTGAGGCATTCCGGCATGTCTCGCAGATTCTCCACACTCGTGACAATTGTGTAGAGTCTTCCTGCTGCTTTTGCCCATTTTCAAAGCATGGTTCCTGTTTACAGAATTGAGAATAGTAATCAGCCAAAATGTTGCCAAGGAGCAAAATGCTGCATGATTTACGATACGTTCCCATTTCCAAAATAGAAAACTGTAACCACGTAGTCAATTTCAAACCACTAAAACTTGTATGCAAACGAACTACATGTCTATAGTAATCCAGAAGTCCAGCTCGAGAGCTTAAACAGGCAGAGGAACACATTAAGAAACTGATACTGTTATTGTCAACCAATGACGAAACAGCCAGAATGCTCTATTTCAATCTAATGACAGGGTGTAAATTTCTGTAAAGAATATGAGCATGCTCATTTGTTGAATCATAAACCAATACCAGAAACTAGACAGAGTCATAAGTTGCATCTAGTTCCAAGTTAAAGTACAAGAATATGCTATTCTGTCTATAAAATTAGTTCTATTCTGTCTACAGTTCTATTCTGTCTACAATGTTAGTTCTATTCTGTCTATAATGTTAGTTCTATTCTGTCTACAGTTCTATTCTATCTACAATGTTAGTTCTATTCTGTCTACAATGTTAGTTCTATTCTGTCTACAATGTTAGTTCTATTCTGTCTACAATGTTAGTTCTATTCTGTCTACAATGTTAGTTCTATTCTGTCTACAGTTCTATTCTGTCTACAATGTTAGTTCTATTCTGTCTACAGTGTTAGTTCTAATCTGCACAATGTTAGTTCTATTCTGTCCCCTTCATTTTTACTTTTCTTGAGCATCATGCACTCTTTTCTCTTGGTCATCCTCCTCCGGCCTACCATACTATGGGTTCAAAAGTGGCAGGCACAGCGACGAACTCCGGCGTAGTCGAGGGCGAGATGGGGAGCGACGGCGAGCTACCGCGACGAGGTCGGGCGGAGGAGAGGAGGGGAGGCGGCGACGAACTCGGGGGAGGCTTGGGAGCCTGGGCGGAGGTGGCGACGGCGAGGAGGGCGAGGGCCAGAGCGACGAGCTTGATAAAACCCTTGTTTTTAAAGAGAGAGAGGGGAGAGAGAGGGGGGAGAGAGAGAGAGAGAACTGGGTTTGAAGGATTGAGGAGAGGGGGTAAGGTTATTTTGGGGATTTTAGCTTAGTTGGCATGTAATAATTGTTAAAAAGGGGCTGCAGGACAAAACGTCACACTTCAAGGGGCTGAACCACATGGGGGAAACTAGAAGGGGCTGCAGCACATGAAGTTTATGTTTTTGGGGCCTGGACACATTTTTCCCTTGATTTAAAGTATGTTAAAACGATGCAAAAGAGAATATGAAGTTTATTTCTAATCATTGATAGACTTCATAAAAAAAATATAAATTAAAGATTAATGCTAACTCTAGTATACTTTTATATGATAAAAACATCCACATAAGAATATAAAAGTACTGAAAAAAATTCATGAAACTCTATTCTAAAGATTCCTAATTTCACTCAAAATAATTAAACTATTCTATAAAATATTCATAAAATATTGTTTTTATTTCTTCTATTTTATTTTTTATTGAGTTAAGATCAATCCTTCTTCAGGTTTATTATTTATCATTTCTCGGACAATTCTAGAATATTGTCTTCATCATCTACATCAATTGTGATATCAGACTAATTTTGTATTTTTTATGCTATTATCTTTCCTGGGCTCGTTAATTTTTTATCATCTCATTTAACTTTACAAAGAAGTCAAATGTACTAATGATGTTCAACACAAACTGCTCAAAATATAGACTATCATCTCATTTAACTTTACAAAGAAGTCAAATGTACTAATGATGTTCAACACAAACTGCTCAAAATATAGACTTTGATTTTTTTTTCCATTTCAATGAGAATAAATATTAATTTCATATATATAAAATTCTTTTTGTTCCTAATTTATTACTTAAATAAATTAGAAGCTATCTCTTTATTTTGCTCTAAAATGAATTCTTCTGATGTGCATCTAATAAGAATTTCTGTTATTTCAATAATATTACATTTGCTCTATCCCTGTCATTTTCCATAAAGATCTAAACTAAATACCTGCATTATTCATTACCAATTTCTCTTAGATTATAATATTAATATTTAATTTGAAGAACACAATATGGAATTTATGAATACTTACTAATTTTTCTTATGTCTTCCATGGAGATTTTTTCTTTGATTAGGATAAAGTTATTAAATTATTTTTTAATGTAACTCATTCAGTGCTTCATTAATAGATATGTCTTATGTTAATGCCAATTCAAGTGATTCATTGACGTTTTCTGAATTTTAGATTTATTTCCATCACTTTCCCATTTGCAATGGAAATAACTCAATTCTTTTAAAGTTATCTCTAAATATTCTAATAGTTTCTCCATATGTAATTCCTTGTATTCTTTTACCCTATAAATATTATTAACGTCAAAGATTAAAGTTTCTAAATTAAAATCAATTAATGCTAAGGTATAATATTATAGTGTTTTATCATTTCTATGGATTTAAACATCTATCCATTAATGTTACGAATGTATTTTGGCTACCCCAACTTATTGTTGGCCTTCTTATTTTGATGATGTTTAACAAATAATTTACCACTAATGTTGTTTGTCTAGTGTTTGTGCATTCCTATGTTTTGTAGACAAACAACGTTGTTGGAGGATGGATGGAATTGCGCTTCAACGATGATATCCAAAGGAGGTTGGCGGAATGTCGGGTTGAAGCCTATACAATTTAAGTTAAAGATCAAGTTCAAGCTTCATCCGCGAGATTACCAAGTCAAGCATATTGAAGACCAATCAAGCTTGGGTAATTTAGTTTAGGAGTTTATATTATGTGTGTTAGTACTTTAAGCTCAATCATATACACACATACACATTTTGGTTTTCGTATATATACAGTTATATATATACATATATGTTTTTTGGTTTGATAGTTTTCAAGTTTTATATATGAAACAAATGCATATAATTGGAAAATACTATTTTGTTTCATGTTTATATGTATATATATGATTTCATCTTTAACAAGCTTATATTTAATGAAATCATATTTAGTATTTTGAATATATTGCATAGAATATACAATTTTGTGAAAATATTGTATTCTTAGTTTACATGTTTTACTAAGTCTATAAAAACATTTCACAAAGTTTCAAAATTTGGTTTATGTCAAAACATCAAAATTCAAGTATCTCATATTTTCATGTTTTGGACTAGTTTGTAAAATGATGATATTTTTCATTTGGGAAGTCCTTTCTGATAACCAGTCACTGTAACATGTTTATTATCATGTCTACAATTATTCCCCAAAGTTTTACATTTTTTGGAATTTATTTGATATTTTTGTCTACAATTATTCCCCAAAGTTTTACATTTTTTGGAATTTATTTGATATTTTTAAACAGCATTTTAAATCAGCAAATCAGATTTTCTGGAATGTCAGTTTTCGGTCGACCGGTAAATTGTTCATTTGCTCAGTAACCGACAGAGAGTTCGTCGGTCGACCGGTCCGGTCGACCGAGAGCTTTTTCGATCGACCGGACCGGTCGACCGACGCGCTGTCAGTTCTCCCAACGGCTATTTTTCTAGCCGTTGCAGAATTTCTGTGTTGGGTCTTTTGGTCATTTTGTTTGGGGTTTCTTGCTGATATTTCCTCTTCCTATATATACCCCATTGCATTCAATTCTAGTAAAACAAGAGAATGTTTAAAAGACTTTAACAAGGGTTTAAACTTTTTTAGTGTTTGTTTAAGTTTGTTTTATGAAGCTTTTAAGCAATTGAGTGTTTCGGTTTTGTGATTCAATTCAACAAGAGCTTGAGGAGATCATCTATTGGTGTTTGGGCATCCAACTCTTCTCCCTCCACTCTTGATATATTGAGAAGTTTTCTAAACTCTATTTCTAGCTTTTTTATATATTTTTAGTTTAATTGTTTTATTGATACTCTTTGTTCACACACAACCTATTGAGCTTATTGTATTTACATTCATAGTATAATTTGGGGTTGTGGGTTTGTGACTAAGAGTTGTGCTTAATTGAGTTCTCACCTTGTTTTGAGAACAATCATTTGTCATATTTGTGCTTATTGTGAGAATCACTTTGTAATACACTTGTACACCGAGTGAGGAGTGTGTGGTGAGAGTCGGGGATCGTCCCAAGAGGAGTGGCGTCGGTTGACGTGCCTAGGGAGAGGTTGTAACCGAGCACTTGAGGGAGACACGGCTAGGTCCAACACTTAGTGGGTGTAGAGTGTGATTGCAAGAGTGTGAGTTGTAGAGTTTTCGGTTAGCTAGAAAACCGAGTGTGTAGAAGAAGTTCCGGCTTCCAAACCGGATTGTGTTAGTGGATTTCTCCCCAGGAGTGGGGAGCGGAGACGTAGGACGGAAGGTCCGAACTCCATGATCATATTGCTTGTTTGAGTTTATCTTTGGCGTATTTATTTTTGCATTCATCTTATATCGCCAATTGTGCATTGCTCATTCATTTCATCCAAATATTCTAATAGTTTCTCCATATGTAATTCCTTGTATTCTTTTACCCTATAAATATTATTAACGTCAAAGATTAAAGTTTCTAAATTAAAATCAATTAATGCTAAGGTATAATATTATAGTGTTTTATCATTTCTATGGATTTAAACATCTATCAATTAATGTTACGAATGTATTTTGGCTACCCCAACTTATTACTAAAATTATATGAAATTACTTTAATTTATATAGTGCCGATAATTTTTAATCTATAATATTTTTAAAAATTTTATCCATTAACCGGATGTTTTTAATCAATTCTTATTGTTTTTGTTTACCAGTATCAACTTAGACTATTCTTAGATGCTGAAAATGGATAGTAAATCCCTAAATTAGAAATTTTAATATATATATATATGAAAAATACCAAACAATTACACTTTTCTTTGCCAAGTTTTAAAATTTTAGCCCATTTTTGTGGTTTTGAACTTTGAGGGTGTGATTTATAATTTTTAAAATTTTGAAAGAGTTTTTAAAAAAATTTACTTTTAAGTTTGGTAGTTGTAAATTCTATGTTTCATGTGTTGGTGGTAATTTTTTAAATGTTAGTATATTTCTTGTAACTCTAAAGTTTTGAGGGTGTCTTTTGTAATTATTAAAACTATAGATTAATTTTGAAAAATATTAAATTTCAGCGGTCTACCAATCGACGAATTTGATGTGTGCTAGTTAAAAATTTTGAAAATTTAGAGTTTTTTTTACGATTTTTAAATTTTGAAGGAGTTTTTTAAAAATTTTGAGGTTAATTTTGGCAAATTTTAATTTTTTAGGTGTCTAAGGGTAATATATTTAATTCATCTTATTTTATTTACAAATTTTAGAATTTTAGGGTGGCTTTTTATAATTTAAACTTTTGAAGGTGTTTCTATAATTTTTGAGATATTGAGGGTGTTAATTAAAATTTTTAAATTTAAATATCAAAAATTTTAGGTGTATCATGGTAATCTCTTGAATTCATCTGTGTTGTTTGTAAGTTTTAAAATTTTAAAATTTTAATGTGCTTGTCTGTAATTTAAACTTTTGATGGTGTTTCTATAATTTTTGAGACATTGAGGTGTTAACTGTAAATTTTAAATTCTTTGCAAACTGATGTTAATTTTTTAATTTCATGTTTTTTATTTTAAGTTTTGAGACATTTGGATGAGTTTTATAATTTTGAACTTTTCAGGGTCTTTTCTGCAATTTTAAAACTTTTTATGGTTTTTTTGTAATACTTCATGTATTATAATATGTTATCTACTTGTAATTTCTTTATTTTAACAAACTAATATCATTTTTATGTTTTATATATTTTATTAATATTAGTTTTTTTAAATTGTTAAGCTAAACATGGTTCACATAGGATTAGGATAAGATATGATTATGATTAGGATAGATTAAGATATAAATAAAATATTCAAAATAGTGAAGGGTAATATTGACCATTGAAAATTAGAATTTGATTATAGATAAGGTAGTTCAAACTATAAAGGGGTATATTTGTCTAAAAAAGATTTTCCGAACTCGTGCTTTAAAAGAAGTATGATTTCAAAAATTAAAACAAAAGAAAATATTGCCTCACTTAATAAGTGTGTGTATAGTTTTTATTTTAAAATTTCAAATTCAAATTAGGAAAGGACACGTGATATTTCTTGAGAACTAATGCTAATAATAAGTTACAAATTTGTTTTATATAAAAGAAGAATTTAAACCATTTCTTTTTCCATCTCTACCCTTTTATGTAATTTAGTTTATTCATCCGTTCACAGAACAATAGATCTAAATTTTCTTTATTTATAATTTCTCACTTGATTATTCTGCCCATTTAGGATTTTAATTCGCATCTTAATTTGATAGCTAAGGTATATTGTAACAATAGTAACCAATAATCTATTTTTAATAAAGATAAGATTTTTGCATGCAAACATCACTTATTTATCCTCTCTATAAACGGTTAATATGGGTAAATTTCACCAAACTCCCAATAAGTTTGGTGTTTGATATTAAATTCCTAATATGTTTGAAACTCTAACTAAAAATACCCTCAAAAAATTTTGGTAGAAAGTTTCTAAACTAACATTTTCAATTAACATGTGGTCAGATGACATAAATGCCCCAATAAATTTTGGAATATACTACCTAATAAGTTTTTAATTTTGTCACTTAACACCCAAAATCTTTGATAAAAAATCCCTAATAATTGTTGTTTATTACTTTCTGGCTTCTATATATTTTTGGGATTTTAGGAGGTTATTTCTAATTATTAGCTTTTAAAAGAGATTGTTTGTAATTTTTTGTTTTTGCAATCAGCAATTTATAATATTAAATTTTTTTGGGTAATTCTCTTTTTTTTTTGAATTTTTAGGTATTTTTGCATTTTTTATAGATTTGTCAAAGGCTTTTTGTAGTTTTAGATTTTAAGGGACCGCTTGTAATTGTTATATTGTTTAAGAGATCTATTTGTTATTTTGCAGTTTTCAGGGATTGTCTATTACTTTTTAGATTTTAAGATGGTGATTAATAATTTTTGGATTTTCCTAGGGGTTCATTGTAATTTGTAGAATTTGAAAGGGTTTTTTTCATAGTTTTTAGATTTTTTAGGGAATCATATATAGTTTTATATTTTTCAGGTGGTTATTTATAATTTTTTCTATTTTTAAAGGGTTGTTTGTAATTTTATTGGTTACTTCGCAAATAGTAAACCACTAATTATGAACCACTAATCCTTTCTTTATATGTTAAAGAAAAGATAATTAAAAATTATAATTATTAGTTTTTTAATTATAAATAACAAAAGAAATTTATAAAATATAATTATTTGTTTTTTGAATTACTAAAAATTGAGTCTGCTTGGTTTGGTCTGAGATCATAGAAAAAGCATCGCATTGACAATGGCAGGCGGTCTATCAACACCCCTTCGATGGCTAAGTCAGATCCTTGATAAGATATCATAAGCAAAAAGTAAATAGGCTAGAGTTTTAGAAGAAGACGGCCCTTAACCTAGGTCCTAGAGGCAAGCCTTTGTCAAAGGTCATCATGTCTATTTCTTTGTTAATCGGTTCTCAGCTTAGGCAGGATGGGCATTTATACTGATTGAGTAGGGCAGATCAGCCTCCACATGTGTCACCATCCGACAGCCGAGATTGTCGCGGTGTATAATTGGCCCTTGAAGTAGTTATTTAGCCTGCAATGTATTTACTTAGCATAGGATGGTACAATGATGTACGTGTAGATTGACCAGTTATAGAAGTCAGCAACTAGGGAGATTGGTTATCTGATCAATATCTCCTAAAATGGTATGTTGAGAAAAAGACAGATTCGAATCAATCGTCTCTAATTAGGACATGCCGTCGTAGGAATTAGGCCGGATTGAGATAAGACATATTAATCGACATATGTTGAGACCAGTTATACCTGGGCCTCAGAGTCAGGTTAACGTGCAGTGACCCTATTGCATGTTGCGTAGTACGCATGTCCTATACTCTAAAGAGTTAAAAGTGTATATCTAGCTGATCGAGTCAGCATGTCGTCGCGAAGTGGTCTGGCTAACCCAATTGTAAAATCTAGATCATGTGCATAACAACTTCCGACTTCCTTCGTGTAAAACTCAGGAGGGTCTGGTGAGAAACGCCAAAACGTTTGTAAGGGGTTTTATGAAGTCTACCCGGACTAGTTCAGAAAAACAACTTCGTCGAGGACCAAAAGG
>NC_033795.1:11656534-11657947 GCF_001876935.1 Asparagus officinalis | reverse complement strand
GGAGTGGAGTAGCCGGGTTCCGGCGGAGAGGGTGGGGGTGTATTCTGTCAGGAATTTTATCCAGGGTGATCAATGGACTCTGTAGATATGATGCATATTTATTATGAAGCACTAAGTTGCATTTTATCTACCCTCTAATTTATGCATCCATCTTTATAATTGTGGAGTGGAGTAGCCGGGTTCCGGCGGAGAGGGTGGGGGTGTATTCTGTCAGGAATTTTATCCAGGGTGATCAATGGACTCTGTAGATATGATGCATATTTATTATGAAGCACTAAGTTGCATTTTATCTACCCTCTAATTTATGCATCCATCTTTATAATTGTTCATATTGATAATTACGAGAACTAAAAGATAGAACTCAATACGAGTCCTGAAAAAACAAAACGTACACAATAACACTGATGATGGAAAATACAATGATCACAACGTCAATCGTCAACGCGGTCATTGCCTGATCACTGAGCTTCATATTCTTCCCACCAAGACGATCCACGGTATCAGGAATCGACTCCCAGTTCCTCAGATCTTGTTCGTATGGATCCTCGATCCTCATCCTCATTCGTTGAGCTCGCATGCTCTCGGCCTCTTGGGCAAGCGTCCAGTCATAGAACTGGCGGCTGTTTTCGTTGCTGAGAACGTTGTAGGCTTCTCTCAGCTGCATGAATTTCTCTGAGGCTGTTTTGAGAGGGAGCGAGGTTGTATCTGGATGGTACTCTTTAGAGAGTTTCCGGTATGCTGCTTTGATTTCTTCGACATCTGCATCCGCGGAGACTCCAAGAAACCTGATAGAATACAATGAATGAGTTCGTCATTAGAAATTTGTTATGCTCAGCAAAACTAAGATTAGATTTTAGAAAAACCCCTTCAGATTTGCCTGATGTACAAGAAATATCCAATTTTGAAAATGGACTGTCTGATTTGATTTTATTTTTTCCCCCTCAGTTTGCTTTCTACTAATGTATTAAAAAAAAATTATAATAACTCGCTCCTGAATCGAACCCAAGACCATGAGAGCCACATTAAAACCTCCTAACCGTCTGAATTAACCGCAATGGGTATTAATATGTTAACTTGAATGTTAACTTCTGTATAAACATGTATAGGATTATTATATTGAAAAGGGTTACTTGCAGATACGCCAGTAGATTTATTAGCCCCAACGAGGTTACTTTTTGCCCTCAATTTAGAGGCAGCATAACAATTTTTAGTTAAGAGCAACAAAGATAACACAACATCTCAACCAAACAGGATAAATACTAATGTCCGGAGTGCAAAGGGATAGTTGTAATAAAATACTTGACTTATTAGTAGAAAGCAAACTGTCAGTTTTGAAACCTCAGAAGATTTCTCTGTAATTAAACCCCAAAAAAATAAAAATAAAAATAAAAAGACTTAACTGGTAATGAGAAG
>NC_033795.1:11619964-11656510 GCF_001876935.1 Asparagus officinalis | reverse complement strand
GCCTCGGTTTCGGGCTTCGACCTCCCCCCAATCCAACCTTCATCTTCATTCGACCAGTGGATCCTCGTATCAATTACAGGCTTCCGTTTAGTTCCCGTAGCATCGCCAGATGGATCGTCGGAGGCCCTGACGTGCATCCGTCGTGGCTTAAGATGCCTCTGTTTCTTGCTTAAAAGCAGGCAAGAGAACGTCGAGGAGGCTGTTGAAGCCATGAAACGGAGCGGTGAACTCCCTGAGCTGAGAGAGAGAGAGAGGGGACGGGATGTGTTCAAGTGATTGGTGAAGGTTGAGGGTTGTTTTTCGCTTGGTCCCTTGGCGTGCTTCGGTTCCACTCAGATTATGTGGTGCCCAATTTTCGTAGTATTTGCAAAAAAACGCCTGCTCACAAGTCTCGTACTCGTCATCACATCATCATTCAATAAAAGAAGAGGGTTAATTACACGTAAGACTTTAATTAGGAGCATCCAACGTAATGTGATTCTATTCCTTGCAGATAGATCACTATCTGTTGGATAAATTCCGTGGTACTTTAACCCTCTCGTAGACTCACTAATTTCATCTGTGAGTAACCTTCGCCAAAATTTCACCGAACAATAGAGCCAAAGAAATTTCACCCACAAGTCTATCTACCGAAAATAAAAATTTGATGCTACAGGACGTCTATCTGCTATTAACCCCGCCTTAAAAAAAGAGAAAAAGAAGAAGAAGAATAAAAAAAATAAAAGGAATAAAACAACTGTCTAAATGGCGCTATTTACTAGATGGTATATCAAAACCTCCGTGATCCTTGCATCAAAGATTCACTTCTTCTGCTAATTAGAGTAAGCAGTCCGAGTCCAGAAGTTGACAAGTAAACGGGCATCATAAGTAATTTCTCAACAAGGAGACACAGCAGTCAGGAGCTTCCATTGATCGGACGGCTGGGATTTCAACTGTAGCAAGTAAAAATATCAACAATACACCAAGGAGCAAAATATAAGGCCATATAATATGCATATCACAATATCCTGGTCTTCAAACTGGTGATATCACTTGTAAACGTTCTAAACTACTAAACTGCAGTTTTAGGCTTTGTGCAAAAGCTTGAAGAGGCAAAAACCCAGAAAATTTGATGATATTCACTCCAAAATAATAATAATAACAATCACTTCTTTTTCGTAAAGAGCAAAAGAGGCATCGAGAATGAGTTGAAGTTTTTTTTCCTCAAAAGTACACATCTGGTCTTCTCTGATACACATGTAAGCGCCTTGCGCACGAAAAAAAAATCTCAGAAGTTACAAGACTGGTAAATGAAAAACATGAGCAAATTTCAGCAAGAGGCAGGGGCAGAGAAGTTGCACCCGCAACAGAAGCAGCAATACTAGTAATGGGAGGAAGCAAAAGCTGCAGCAGCAGCAGAGGCAGCAGTGATAACAGTCAGCAGTGGCGGCAGCAGCGATAGCAACAGTTGTGACATGAATGAAGAAATGCAGTGGTGCCTTGCAATCAGCTTACAAGAAGAGCCAGCATTCAACTAAAAGTTAGAAGAACTGACATGGGGTATACATACTTAAGAACCTATACGATAGACGAATTAGAAATAAAATATATGATTTCTGAAATATGATTCTAAGACGTAAAAACCTGCATGGGAAGTCTTAATTTAGTTGAACTGTGAGAAATTGGGAGCTGCTAACCTTGAGGGGAAGTCACAAGAACTGTAATGAAGAAAAAAGTTTATAATAAAAGCACACATGCAACAAGATGCTTTTTTGCCCTTTTTTGTTTTCTGGTGTGAGAAAACACGATGCACAGCACTTGAAGCAGTTACTTACATGTGACTGTTAATGCATACACACTGTTTCCATTTTATTTTATTTCCCTCTAAGTAGAAGGATGGAATACCATCCTTGTTTTCGCTAAGATTTAAAACAAAGTTTCATAGTCTGATGAGTGATGAGTCATAGAATAACGAATTATGCAGTAGCATATCAAAGTACAATTTGAGTTAAGGTTCAATTGTTAAATACGCTCCATAGTACACGTCAGCCTGATATTACAATGCTACTTTGTTATCACTGATAGACCTACATGCAAACACTCATTGGCTCTACAGAATAGTCCCCTCTTGCTAGCAGCGCCCGCACACAAAAATTGAAGTATATTCTTCTGTGGAGCTTTTTAGACGTTTGACTATGACCCTATTTTAATGGGAGAAGTCGGTGACAATGACGATGATAATGATAAACATAGTGATCAATGCTGGTAGATTTACCTATAATAATGGCATATAACTATAGAGGTTTATGTATAACGGTTGTGAGAAAGCACTTTATAATTCCTTATATAAACAAGCTTAAAGTTTACTCCTTCACAAACTCTAACATGGGGTCAGCTTAATTAATGATTGGCACTATTCATTTTGACCTACACATTGTGAAACACTCGTGGGAAAAAATTTGTAGCATCAAGATCTAACTCATTCATCTATTGGTTGAAAAACGAACTATTTTTTCTTGCAAAACCAAAGGAACAATTTGATTTATGACATAAAACTTTGAAGTCATAAATTTATGACATAAAACTTTGAAGTCATAAATTTAACTCTTATGTATGTTTATGATATGACGGGAATGATGAGAAAAATGAAAGGTTTGGATCATCAACTGGGCGGGCCATCTAGGTGATGACGAACATAAAATTTGTTCCTACGGGAACCATAATGCCCTACCCACTGCTGTTAGCTGCAGATGCTGATAATGTTTACAATTATAGTTTTCCTATGTGTACTTCCTTTGCAGCTTCAAACAAAAGCCATTTTGATGAAAAACACCAAAAGATATGATGAAGAATCAAAGATCAGTCACGCATTAACATACCATAAACTTAACACTAACAGTATTGACCAACCTAAATATATTACTGTAAAGGCAACATGCTGAGCATGATTTCAGTAATTATTAAGATTATAATTTTGCACTCACAACCATTAGCAGCCCGGATCCAGTTTCATGCAACTATGCAAGGAACACTATGTTTTGAACACATGAAATAAGAATGTGAAAAAGAATCGAAAATTTTGCTCAAACCTGTATAGCATATGTAGACAAAATAATGCAGGAAGTCAAGTCTGATTCACTTTGTAATCTTAGAGGCAGGCGGGTGATAAAAGCGGCAAACAGTTCGATGGCAAATTCCACGACGAAAATCACGACAGACTTCAACTTGGTTATCTACCACCTATAAGAGCAGCAACCAGATGCATCTCTGACATGCATCAAACATAATAATATAGAGGACAATGATATTCTACATCATTATTATCTATGAAAGTGTTGTTTAGATGAAAGTACCTTAGTTTTTGATTCAGGATGAGCATATTTACAAGAATCTCGTTTACACATTTTGTTTAAGAAGTCTCTGCACACTTGTAAAATTTCCTGACCTATATAAATATTAACACACTATTATGAAAAGGAATATAATAAACAGAAAGATATCATCATTATAAATAAAAAAGACTAAATTATAGGAATTAAGAATATATGTCTAATTTTTCAGGAATTTATATTAAGTTTTGGCATGTAATAGCAGCAGAAGAAAAGAGATGTGGATTTGCAAGATCATCTTCAATAAATCAGTTAACTAACTCTGAAGGAGAAATTGCAAATAGACTTGCATTTGCAAAAATAATGTTTACTATAGAACTAAAATGGCGAGCAACCAACCACAGTTGTCCCAGGAAATGATAAATACTGAAAATTTTGAAAAAATAAATATTGATCTCTTTGAACAAGGATGGAATGGCCTGGTTTGGTTTTAAAGGTGGCAATAACGATGATCCTCCTCTTTATGGTAGCTTACATAATTCAGGAACAGAAACTTTTGGGTCAGAGGCAAATATTTAAGAATAATACTGACATACTCATTCAGAGCTAGCAAAGATGGATATATGCTTTTAACCTTCCCAGAAAGCACAAAGTAAAATTGTCCATGTAACATGATTCCATGTGAGAAAGTACTGCATAGCCTTTTTTGTTATGGATGATGAGATTTAATATGCTAAACCATAACATTTTGGGAATACTGTTCTTTTAAAAGCACAATTTTTTTGTATGAAGGAAGCTAATCTAATTGCCATTTCAAAGGAAAGGTAAAAAACAAGTTTCTTCAACAAGGACAAGTTCATAATCTTTGAGCAAGGTATTACCTTTTCCAGTTTGAGGTGGAGAACTAGGACGTACCATTGGTCTTCCACATTGTTGTAGGGGAGCCTTCAATAGAAAGAAATTTTTACTGTTTAGATTGTGAATCACTTACCTTGGTGATTATAAGTGGAGAAACAGGTTGGTATATCGCAAAATGCAATTGATATCAAATATCATTAACATCAATGGATTCGGAACAACCTTTATGATATCCAAGAAACAAAATAAGAACAATTTTATAAAAGATAAAGATATCATTGCTAATTTTCTGATAGCTTCAGTGTGTTACAACTTATAACAATTCCTTATTCAGTAGTACGCTTGAGTAAACACCACATGATATACACCTATTACTTCCTTTGAGATAATGGCTAACGAAAATGGAAAAGTAAGTACAGCTGCAGAGTATTCACCCAGTGTGGTTCTTTTTATGCAAAAGCCTATGAAGCATTGAGACCTAGTGTTTTTACAATCAGATGGGATGAAATAAAGAATAAATGTCCTCTACTGCTTTCATTTCTCTACGCTTCTCTTTTCATATTCAGAAGCCCTAACTTATTGGAGATAACAGGATTTTTCTGCAGAAGTTCAATTTATTCCCATTGCCTCATCCTACCCTAAAGTTCATTCTTCTCAATCTTGAAGTTTATCCCTCTCTATAACACTGGTATTGCAGACACTTAGTTCCAATCCAAAGAACCTGATTAGAATTCTCAGCTTGTCCTCACCTTGCTGGAAAACCAGTACAGTAGCTACAACTTACTGGTTAAATCCTTAAAGCATCACAATTTGAACCTTCTGAAACCTAAATCATTTCTTAACTAGTCTATCAATCCAAAGCAGATTTAGTTTACAAAATTTTCCTTCTTATGTAATAGAATTCTTATTAGCTGGTACTAAGAAAAAAATCTTTGAAGAATGACTGGATGTAATATATTAGAATATGTATGATTCCACATCAAAGTTTAGGAAGGCAATACATAGAAGATGATGCATGATTCCACATTAAAGTTTAGGGATACAATGTATAGAAGATGAGGTATGATTCCACACTAAAGTTTAAGAATAGCAGTTAGGAAACTGACGCCCCAAAAGAGAGCCAAGTCCTCACATCATGTTATATAACATAAAGAGTAATTGTGCAACGACAACCATCTCTAATTTAAATTAACAGGAAAAAAATGGCCTTTTAGGTATACTCCCTTCAAAGTTTTCTTATCTCGAAAACAGCTTCAAGTCTATATTATTTATATATATTCTAGAAATCTTCCCTCCCATATAGTCCAAAATAACATGCATGCAAACAATTTAATGTCAAATCAATAGGATTGAAAAGGGGCCATTGAAGGAGGTATATCAAAACAAGGAAAATTCAGGTGGGTATATCTTAGAAACCAAATAAAGCAAGTTCAGTGAATCAAAGAAAGAATAAAAGTAAAATCTTAAATAACAGATTAAAGTATAAGGGAACAACTTACGTGAGATGTCTCTGGAACTAGAACATGAGAGTACCGACAAGTTCTCCGTTCGCAATTTCCTCGTGAAAAATCTTGGCAGACCTTTAAAAGAAAATGGGAAGAAGAAAATTGAAATTATAAAACAATAATACCATATGAACAATGAATATTGAAATCCAGCAATAACAATCAGATACATGTGCAATTGCTCATAATTATTATAACTGTTGGAACAAACCTAAGGTTATTTAACAATTTTCACTTTGGAGATGATATCATATGCATACACTGGACTATCTGAACCAGTGTAATATAAAAACTCTAGATCAGAAACACATACAAATTAAAAACAGTTCAAACATAATTGAAAGCACGCCATTATGTAGAGAATACTTATTTATAATATCGTAAATGTAGAACAAGAATGAAAGAACTCCCAGTAAGAATTCCCTGTAAATGTAGATCATGAATGAAAGAATTCCCTGTAAATGTAGATCATGAATGAAAGAATTCCCTGTAAACACAGATCAAGAACTAAGTTGCATGGGAACAGGTACGGGTGCGGGCAGGTACGGATACGAGACACGGCAAATTTGTAAAATGTAGGATACGGGGACACAACTACATAGATATATTGAAATTAGTAATTTACATGAGATCATTAATGTTTTTCATTTAATGTTGTTATTAGAATTAAAATTCCTATCACAATTTTATCATTCTTCCATTATGTTGATTATTATAAGTTGGAAACGGCTCATTTTTTAACTAGACACTCAAAAGACCCTTTCAAATCATAGTTTTGTACATGGTTATGGGCTAAAACGAACCCGACCGAAGTCTACCGAGTTTCAAGGAATGGATAAAAAGTGTAGGATGAGCGTCCAAGAAGTATATGACAAGCGATTTAAATTAAACACATGTCATATAGTTGGCACGTGTCTAAATAAAATAAGTGTATGCATTTATCCAAGGAGTGTCCATGAAGTTTGGGTAGAGGAACGCGTCGGGTACCTGTCCAATACGGGTATGGCTTCATGATAAAAGTATCTTGGTAACATAGATCAAGAATGAAAGAATTCCTGTAAAGGTAGAACAAGAATGAAAGAAGTCCCTGTAAGCAATATATGATTAGGTATATGTGACCTGTTGTCACATCCTGAGCCTGAGAGCCGGTCTGAACAATGTAAACCGTGGGACTCACTGAGTGTATCACATTGTTTGGCTCAAACAACTGCTAAAATCAGCTAGCCAATGCTACCCTTGAATCTCACAACTTACCTTGCCAACACTATCTCACTCTAGTCACCATCTGATCTGGGACTAATATGTTAGGATGTTACACCTGTAGGAATGGACATGGGATGCTGAGCATCTCAAGATCAATAAGAGGTTCTGTGCGAGGCAACTTAACAAGGTTAAGACCCAGAACATGGTATTTTCTGTGTTTTTTTAATATATTCTAAATGTGCATTACATAATTTCTCAATGAAAAATAATGCAAAACTATCAAGGAAGACAACTAGTTTCCTATGACATGAAACTTTAAGATATGAATATGTGAACAAAGTCCAAATCACAAGACCATATCCAAGGATCAGTTTTGTTTTATGCCAAGAAAGTCTACAATGGGAGTTACTCTTCTACGAAGTTGATTGGTAAAGAAAAGAATGAGTGAAGAAATTCAAATATAATTTCATTGATTCATTAAGATATATAACTAGGTCCATAGAGAATGTTTAGCTGCTGAATCACGAGATTCACCAACAGACACCAACTTTTTGCTGGCTCTTTTTCTAAAATTTAGCATGTCAATTTTCTATAATTTCCAAAAATTCAGCTACTTGATCTCATCCTAGTGAACCTGTTGAGACTCTCATTCTAAAATCCAACTTGATGGATGCTCAGGATTAGATTCTTCACATGTCTGTCCTCAAAAAAATAAAATCAACCTTAAACTGCATTTGCCTGGACCTGGAAATTTGCAAAGGTGCACAAATTCATTAACGCAAAATACCTAAGCATGTAAGTGAACAACAAAAGGTAAAAGCTTATAATGAAGCACAGGGTAAAACTGGACCCATGTTCAAATGATAGAACAGACATCAGGTTAAGTAACAAAGCAGCAATATCTCTTACAAGGGACCAATATCCATGTCAAATAATCACAAGATGTGAATTCAAGAAAACCTTTAAAATAGAACTGTGAACAAGTAACACGGTAGAAACTTAGGATGATCAGACAAGCAATATTGCAATGATAATAGTAGTAGAATAAGAACTGACCTGAGGCATCTGAGGAACTACAAAATGAGAGTACCTACAAGGTCTATGTTCACATTTTCCCCGTAGAAAATCCTGGCAAACCTTTAAAACAATTGGCAATAGAAAGTTAGAGTGAATACAAACCAAAACCAATAACAAGGTAGAACAACAGAAACAGACATGAGATCAACAGCATTGCTATCATAAATTATAAATGCCTCAGAAGAAATACAGGATGCCCTTACATATAAATACAGCACACCATGAACATTAAGGTAAAGCATGGCAGAATATAAAGAAATAAATATCTAAAGGAAAAGTGGATGACGGTAAGAATTTGATGAGCAGAGTGACACTAAACAACCAGATTACAAAGAGAGACAAGAAATATGGCATCTGGGTGTGGTACTTTAAGCTAAACGAACTGTACAGAATTTATAATAACTATGTTTTTCTTTTAAGCTAAAAGTTCAAATTGTTTAGAGAATCAAGCCACTAGAAAACCACTGATGTTGTGCAATTCTATTCACCAGAAACAATGGCTTGAGCTCTGCAAAGAGGAGCTAATAAATATAGCAAAGCATTGGTAAAGTATTGGAAAAAGAATTAACCTCAGGTATCTCAGCAGCCAGAACATGAGAATACCTACAAGATTTGCGCTCACAGCTTCCACGTACAAAATCCTGGCAAACCTTTGAAATAATAATTATCCAGAATGTTAGCAAATAGATAACATTATCCCACCATATGACATGGATTCTCAAACAATCAAGCAGAAATACTGCAGGAAAAAAAACATGAGATTAAATGCATGGTTTCCAGATACTATGACTTGTGTCAAATGTGGAAATAAGATATTTGCACAGATATATATGAGAAATAGTCTCAAATATTAGGAGAAATAAGATGCAGATAAAGTAACAATGAAAAAAGAGAAATGCATGCCAGAAAACATGCAGCAAAGAAAAGCATAGCACTCGAAAACATCTAATACCTATCCTAACAAGCTCTGAGATGATTCAGGCACATGAACACAATGAGTTTAAGTTAAAAAGTAAAAAAAGAGGCTGTTTACTGAACAACTTGGCAACATTAAAAATTAAAAAAAATAAAAAACTGTTTAGAAGAAAAAAGGGATGTGAGGCATGATAAAAAAAGAACTACAAGGAACTATCTACATACCAAAGAAAAATGAAATGGTTACAAAGAAGAAGACACCAAATAAAAAGTTGAAATTTTGGAATAAAATGAAATATAAATGGCAGAAAACCTGTAAAGTAGAATTTCTTATCAAAAAAATTTTGAAACACTCTTACTTTTTCTGATTTTATCCACCAAAAGGTAGGAAAATGTCAAAAACAATTTAAAAGAAGACTGTAGATCAATTTCATACAACAGCACAATGATCGATCGGCATGTGGTGTGCAAAACGGCAGTTGCTGGCTGATCTCAAACATCGACCACGTAGGAAGTCCTTACAGACCTGAAATAAGTATAATTCATAAAGAATGTAAACAGAACCTCATACAATCTCATAGCATAAGTGATGCACAACTTAGAAAAATCTCTATCCAAACAGAAACAAGGTGCACTATATATGTGTTACACACTATACTGGTCCAGAAATAAATATGCCCATTCCAACTATAAAATTCTATCCTACTTGACACAAGCAATTACACTAATAAATAGGCTTATCAGCCTTAAATATTTATACTACAAACATCTGATTCCAGGCATGATAACAAGAAAACATTTAAACCAATAACACATACCGTCTCAACTTCAGAATGCTCTACCCCGATCGCCTTTAGCAGAGACCTAAACAAAGACAGTAGTTAATTATCCTCATCAAATTTCCATCTTAAGGGGGAATAAGAGGAAATCAAAAATTGAACAATAAACTGAAATTTGAGGGGGGGGGGGGGGGGTTAGAAACAGGTGAAAGGGCACTTCCCACTATATTAAACCATAGCATGTAGGTTCCTTTTAATTCTATCACCACCCTTCAAAGTTCCTTTTTCAGGTATCTAAGATATCTCTGAATTGTCAACCAATGCCAACTGCTCTGATTCAAGTTGAATTTCCGAGTATTTTTTTAAAAGGGTTACTAACTCCAATCAAACAAATTAATGAAGTAACTACGATGAAAAAGTAAATAATTAGGTTGTAATCTCATAGGCATATAAATAAGTCATTGGATGGCCTAAGGTTAGCAATGAGAGAATAAGAACTTACGCAGAGCCGGAAAGAAAAAATAATAATCAGAATCTTGTCCATCTCAACAATTAAAATATGAAATTTTAGCCATCATCACTTCAGTCCAAACTCAACCAAAATTTAATGACATGTTTATAGTGTTCCAACCTGAAAATCCCTCTAAATTTTCAAAATTTACCATTTAACAAAGGCTAATCATCGAGGAGTGAAATAATTAACGGTATTTCTCATTGCAAAGGCAACTCCTTTTCAAACCAGATATTCGCAAGACTAAAACTTTAGAAAATCAGGGGAAAAAATAATTCATGAAGATAAATACTGTTGAATGTGAGGAGGAGGATGATAATAACGGCACGTCCTCCCTCGATAGCACTTATTCCTCAGAGAATCAGCACAAGCAATCACCTTATCCCTAAAAACAACAGCCACAATCAAAGTAAACCCTAAAAATCAAATTAAACAAGAGAAAAGAGATCAAATTACTTGACGACGGCGACGGCGGAGTGAGGGTGAGCGAACTTGCAGTCGATCTCGGATCGCTTGCAAGAGTTTCGAGTGAACTCTTTGCAGACCTCGACGGCGAGATCACTGACGCGGCAGCGCTTAGAGGAGGCTTGTTCGCTATCGGAGGAGGAGTTTGGCGTTTGAGATCGCTCGCGCTTGCGAGGAGCGATGGGGGAGGAGCTTGGAGAGCTTGGGGTTTGAGATCGCTCGCGCTTGCGAGGAGACATTGAGGACGGGAGAGGGGTAGAGAGAGAGAGGGAGAGGGGCAAAGAGTTTTCTACATTTATTTATTTTTTGGCTTGGCAAAATGGCCAGATATATTTTGTAGACACAGGTTGATAAATTGGTATAAATTTTTTAAATTTTGTCAAATTAGTATATATTATGTAGTCTCCAGCGTCATATACCCCTTAAGTTTGGCCGGATTGATTTTTTCGGTCATTTTTCTCACGTGACGGATCACATGACTCTGACATGGACTCCAACGTGGACTCCGACGTTGGCAGTAGTTGAGATGAATACATCTCATTGAAAGGGAGTTTTTTCTCAAATTAGAGTTTTTCTCGTCGTCACCCCTTAACTGCATCCGTCTTCTTCTTCGTCTTACTTCATCTTCTTCTTCCTCCTAGGGTTAGGGTTAGGTCCAGTATGAGCTAAATTAGCGATGGATTCTTCTTCTTCAAGCTGTCGCTTAAGATCAGTGTCAAGCACGAGCATAGAAAGAAGCAAACAATGGTTCAATGGGATAAAAGCTATACGATAGTGGAATGATCTAGCAAAGCAATCTGGGGTGAAGGTTTGTAATTGCGGTTTGGAATGCTAATATTTTACTTTTATGACTGATGAAAATCCGGGAAGGAGGTTCTACAAATGCCGCAATCATTGTGTAAGTTAATTTTACTTCCTCATTTGTTGCAGTAATTATTGCAGTTTTTACTTGGAAGCTGTTATTTTTTGCGCATCTCAATAGACTATGGTCTCCTTTGATTTTTAAGTAATGATAGGCTGGTGGTTGTGGTATTTGGGAGTGGATTGACAAACCAATGTGTAGTGTTGAATGTCAATTGTTTCCGCTTCTAAGAGAGGAGATCAATGGTTTGAGGAATACGTTGCTGTTGAAGGAGGAGTTACTTCAAAGGTAAGAAAATGAGCTAAGAGGATGCAATGAGCACACATACAAGCTTAAAGATGATGTTGAATTGTCTCAGCATAAGGCTGCTTCTTGTTCGGAAGAAGTGGAGAAAATGATGGAAGAAATATTAGAATTACACACAAAGATTGCAGAAGAAAAAAGGCCAATTAAGTTTATTTTGTTATTAGGAATGTTTACACTCTGTTTAATTCTGTGTGTTGTAATGTGAAGATGGTTGTAATGTGAAAGTGGTTGTAATGTGAATAAAGCACTATATTTTGTGAGTTGTCTGATTTATGAAGTTAATGTAATTTGAATATTTAACGCAATTTATTATGGAGCTGAGTTAATTGTACATGAATACAGGATTGATATATTGAATACACTGTCAAGTTGAATACACTGTTAAGCTGAATATACTTCATCAACTATGTGTTGTTATATACAGGCATGAATACACTGCCAAGTTGACAGATTGGTATATTGAAAACACGTGTACCTATTTTTGAACCAAAATGTACATGACCCGGTTCAATGATGTCAATAAAACATGTAAGTTCCAGATAGAACTGTCCAGAATACCAAATGTATCGGATAGAACTATATCACATAACAAAATACAAAATATCAAATGCATGTAAGTTCCAAAATACCAAATGTATCAGATAGAACATGTATCACATTAACCAGACAATAACAACCGGTAGTCTAGTTGAGTTAATTACAAAACACTGGTAGTCTAGTTATGTAACAACTGAAATTTTCTGATACATATTTAAATAAAATTTTCTAGTATTTAAAATATTAAATATTATTTTTAAATGAAGAGCATTAACATTTTCCAATTCTCTAGAAGCTTCTATGATTTTTTTTAAACATGTATAATAATAGTGGATATTATTATTAGAAAATGATAGGGGCACACCCTCAACCACATCCCAAAACACACCCCCTCTCTCATATGCTACAGTACACCGGGCTTCACATGGGATTTTAAAATTTTAAAATCCCATGTGGGGCCCGGTGCGTTGTAGCATATGAGAGAGGGGGTGTGGTTTGGGATGTGGTTGGGGGTGTACCCCTAGTGCCACCCATTATTATTTGGTTAACTATTACTATAAATGTTGATATTTATGTACATAGTATTAATAATTCGTTGTCACACTATCTCACAATAATCCCCATCTCCTTTAATCACTCCCATAATCACGTTCCCTCTTGATTTCCTTCCTTTTCTCCTCTACCATTACCACCCCACGTCCTCTCTCTCCTCCCATCTCTCCTCATCATCATATCCAGCTCACACACACTCTCTCTCTCTCTCCAATCAATCTCCATCTCCCTCTCTCCTCTCGTATCCTCTCTCTCTCTCTCTCTCTCTCTCTCTCTCTCTCTCTCCCTTCCTATCACTCTCAGAGCTCATCTTCCTCTCTCACCGGAGACCCAGCCCTGAGCTCCGTCGCGAGCTCCTCCGCTCATCAGACCCGACCATGCCGACTCCCCAGCTCTGACCGTGAGCCCCTGAGCTCACCGCTCTCCGCCCAGCTCTACCTTCGCCGCCATTTCCGACCGAACCACCCTCGTCGCCATTTGCCACCATTATATTTAAAAATTATTTTTAGAATTATTATTATAATGAGAAAAGAATTTATTTTGGAAGAGGGAATATTAAAAAGAATACTTAAAGAATATTTTTAGAATTATTTAAAAGAGTTTATTTTGGAATAAGGGATTATTTTGAATTATTATAATAATAAATAATTTAAAAGGGGTTATTTTGAAAACAGGTTTATGTTGAATTAGTATATGAGAAAATAATTTAAAGAATTTATTCTAGAAAATGAGAATTTTTTGGACTATTATAATGAGAAATAATTTTAAAATAAATTATTTTGGAAAAAGATTATTTCTAAATTATATAGATGTTGTTTATGATTTATAATTCTTAGATTTAATTACGTGACATGCCATGACATCGTTGTACAGGATTGATTATTTTTATTTATTGTTCCTTGTTTTGTTTGAGAACCATTAATAGTTCATGACTTAGTGGCTTTGCACATCATGAACAAGACTTAGTGACATGTGTATGTGCGTTGATTAAATTTAGGAGGTGGACCAGAGGTCTAGTGTAGGTTATGTTTGTTAACTTAGAAAAGTGAGAAGAGTTTGGATGGAAAAGTCTTGGTTCATGTGATGTGGTTGTTGATGTATCTTCCAGACTCGCATCATTGAATTTGTGTAGTCACTAGGGCTAGTTTGTTGGGCTAAAATGAATTCGTGTAGTCACTTTGGTCAATGAATTTATGTAGTCACCCGAGTTTTACTTGAGTTCGGACCAGGCCGAAATCGGATTGCGTGTAGTCCTCTGACCGATTCGTGTAGCGATATTGGATGCACGTAGAAGATTTGTGAACAGACATTTATCCAAGAATATGAACATTGATTCTATGTGAAATATGGACCAGTGATCTATTTTAGGATGGCTAGTACTCGACCTTGTTATTGTATGATGTTGGCCCCTTATGATTATTATGCTCTAGAGGTGGATTGCATTTTGATTTGTTAGATTTCTAGTTGCGCGTTTCTATTGTTATTTCTGTTGTTGCATCTGTCATTGTATTGGTCATTCGACTGTTTCTTTTCTCCCTTGTGGGATCTTATCGTGTGCCATGCACGTTGACGTACTCCTGTTCTCTCGGTTTGTACGTCAGATTTAGAGGACGGACATGTCCAGCTTGGAGATACGCCAGAGCCAGAGTATTCTTAGCAGGAGTGCTTTGTAGACAGAGCTGAAGAAGCTGAAGCTTAGTTATCTCTTTTTGTCAGTTGATGGATTTAGTTTATTTTTTTTACAATACTTCATTTCTATTTCTATTGGATTATGTATTTCTTGAGTTGGATTGTTTTGTAATAAGGGCGTGTTTGACCCATATTTTGTGTCTCGGATGATATTTTATATGTGATATGGATCATTTCTGTTCTGAGTTGTTTATTATATTCTTGCTAATTATGATCGGGGACCTGTAACTTCGTAATTTATTTCTCCTCAATCTAATATATCGTGGGCTTGTTCGCGTTCTGATTCCCGGGTATTTTTGGGAAGTGGGGCGTGATAGGTTTTTATGGTGGCCCATGCAGGTCATGGTCCTGAGTTTTCACTAGTAAGAATATAATGGATAATTTAGACGCATATCATTATTTCATATGTAAGACTATACTTAAGCCCTTATCATATTATCTTGATAAATTATGTTTGTCCCTACCTTATCACTTTTGACTTCGGAACTTCCCATTGTTCTTGTCTCGTCACTTCCCGACTACACTCTCTTCGTATAACTTCTCTTTCCTCGTACAAGTCATTATTTTATGTGTTATTATTTTTACACTATGTTTTCTTTGATTTGACTTATGTATCGTTTGATTATATTGATTTCTGTATTATTTATTATATTATTTTATGTATCACACACAGTGTTATGTTGTATGTTTTTTATTAAAAATTTACAAGTAACATAGTCTAATAAAAATCATTACTTATATATTTTTAATTGATCAAATCATGTTCATTAAGTGTTTCGCATTGCTCTAGGCTTCACATATATATCACATAGCATAACTGATATTCAGATTATTTTCTTGTGTTTAATTATACTTTGCATATCTACATTGTATATGTGCTTTTTTCTGTCATATCATCTATTACTTACTTATGTTCTAGATTATTGTGTATTGTTCGTATTTTTAGTGATATACATTAATAAGTTCATGATTTTAATATTCTACATATGCATTACATTCTTATTCTTTATTTATTCAACTCGCAATATTTTCAATACATAGTTTTCTTATCAATCAGTTTGTCTTGTTAGGTTGTTTTAGTATATTCACATTGGTTTTGTTATTTCTAAGAGCAATGTATTTCTATTTTGAATTTAAGATATTATTCCTATTGTTAGGTTTGGAATTTGAGTTACTAATTATATACATTTTTGTTACATTATTTCGTATCATTAATTCTTATTTTTTTATAATTAGTATAAAGATAATTCTAAATAGCGTTTGTGGGTATGCATGATATTTACTCATGAGTTGTTTATAGTACATTTGCATATTTGTTGTTTGTTTGCTTCGTTTTCGATATGTATATTGCCACAAATGACAAAATAATACATGGGCAATATACATTGTATACACATGTTATTTTTTAGTATTTATTTTATGGTATTTTAGATTTTTATTTCCTTTATTGAGTCATTGTTTGTTGTTCATTCTCTATTCATTATTTTTGTTTACTTGTGTTGTGTTTTATTTTTTCATTCTTTTATACTTACTATTCTCTTTTCATTATAGTATATTCACGTATATTATTATATTTACGATATATACTTTTATTAATTTATAGTCATTTATCATTTTTAGTATCAACTTTGTCTAATCATGTTCTGTTTCATGTATTATCAGTGTTTATGTTCATATGTCATCAATCATTCATGGTATGTTTATCTAAAATATATCGATGTTTTTATTATACGAATTTTTGCCCTTCTTCTTTTTTTATAAATCTATATTCTATAGTTCATGTTTTATGTATTATACATATTTATTTATATATATTTGTGTTGATTGTATTTATGTAATTTTGACTACTATGCAATATATTGCTATATCTGAATTATTTTATACAGTAATAATTATTATTGTTGTATCTTGTTTATATTTATTATTTTACCTTATGAATATTACATTATTATTGTTGTATCTTGTTTATATTTATTATTTTACCTTATGAATATTACTAATATTTCTAATTTATCATATTGTTTATTTTACCTTATGAATATTACTAATATTTCTAATTTATCATATTGTTTGTCGAATATATATAATTATGTCATTCTTATTATGTTTTATATAATATGTTTATTTTGGATCACTTGTTGTTCTTATGTCTATTTTATCATGTAATATTTTCTGACTGTTTTCATCATAATTTATCTTGTTGGCATGATTAGTACTATGAGTATTCAGACTTTTTATATGCTTATTATTATGTATGTGTTTTTATTTTTAACACTTGATATACATGATGATTATATTTGCTATATTATATAAACATGTTCATATTTGATTTAGTATTATGTCTTGTATGAAAATTATTTACTGCCATATGCTCTCAAAAATTATTGATTGTAACTACAACTATTTTTTATTGTATTTATCATCATGTTCTATCATTACTGTTTGATATTGTTTAATCATTATATCTATGCTTCTTTACGTGCGTTTATATTTTTGACTGCTTTAAACATATGTTGTTATAATACTATCTTTAAACCTTTTTAACATAATTATAAAATTTTATTTTTTAGAATTTTTGCCTTATATGTCTTATTTGGTTGAATGTGATTTGCTGATTTCATTCATGTGTTTGTTGCAATTATACTTTTTTGTATATTTGAATATCTATTCTACTAACTGATTGTATGATATTTTTATTGTGATTTAAATTTTTTCATGTCTCTTTATGTTGTCTATTATGTTTGTCTAAACTATATGTATGTTTATCATCTGCTTACATATGAGTGATTTATATTTTGTTGAGATCTTTTTCTTCTTTATGCTCTTCTTTAATTATTTATATTGTTTAGTTGATATGCTTTATCATATATTCTAGAGATTGACAAATGTTTGAATTTCATATCATGTTTTTGTATGCTATATATTTGTTATATTTGCCAATCATGTGCTATTGATTATATTTTAACACTGTGAGGTGTTGTCTTATGATATTATATCAATAATATCATGTTGATATTATATTTTTTCTATGATTGAATATTTGATGTTGACTTCCTTGTTATTATGTTACATTTGACTAATACTTATATTTTTGCCTGCACCTAGATAATTGTGTTATTTTATAATTTAATACGTAACAACTATTTAATTTACAATATATATGCTTCTTTATACCTGTGTAATCTCTTTCAAATATATATTCGTTCTCTTTATGTTATACTTACCTTATTCTTAACATTTATACTACATATCAAACTTTTCTTCTGACCTTGATTTGCTTTATATGTTTGCATGACTATTCAGAAGATTATTACTCTAATATATACACACCGTGAATGAACGTGATATTTTGTGTGCTGTATTTTTCTTTTGAATTATTCTTTATTGTGTCGTGAATAACTTATAATATATTATGTCGCACACATACATATCTATTTTCTCATTTAACATTTACTCACATAATTTCCACGATGTGTTATGACCTTATGTTACATATATCCTCTTGATGATTTACGTACTTTTATACTTCTATTTTATCATTATTCCTGCTTATTTTGTATCCTCTGACTATATATTATTTATCTATATTATACACCTTTTACTATTAACTGTTATTATTATATTCCGCTTGTTTGACCTTGTATTTGACTTGCACGTATAACTTATATTTGATATTGATGCCTAATGTATTCCCATAACATATTTCATGCCCTATATATACAATATGTGAATTCATATTCATGTTTTTTTCCTTATCTTCTTTATTTATATAATATTATATCTAAATGATGCTGTGTAATATTGTATTTGGCTACCTCTGCTATGTGTATGTTGAATCTCAGCTATCACATCTTATATCTTATCTTGTATCGTTATTGTTTTACATTCTCCTCTGTTTATGGATATATGGTTTACTTTCAATCTTCTGCATATGTGTTAAGTTGAATCTCACATCACATATCACTACCCTTGGGTTGTTGTGCACTGCTCTTATTTTAATCCCGATGACGAAATTTGTTTCAAGGGGGGTAGGATGTAACAACCAAAATTTTTTGATACATATTTAAATAAATTTTTTCTAGTATCTAAAATATTAAATATTATTTTTAAATGAAGAGCATTAACTCTAGGATCTTCTATGATTTTTTTTAAAAATGTATAATAATAACGAATATTAATATTTGGTTAATATTATTATTTGGTTAATTATTACTATAAATGTTGATATTATTATGTACATATTATTATGTACATAGTATTAATAATTCGTTGTCACACTATCTCACAATAATCCTCATCTCCTTTAATCACTCCCATAATCACGTTCCCTCTTGATTTCCTTCCTTTTCTCCTCTAGCATCATCACCCCCACGTCCTCTCTCTCCTCCCATCTCTCCTCATCATCATATCCAGCTCACACACACACACTCTCTCTCTCTCTCCAATCAATCTCCATCTCCCTCTCTCCTCTCGTATCATCTCTCTCTCTCTCTCTCTCTCTCTCTCTCTCTCTCTCTCTCCAATTATTCCTCACCTCCTTTATCTCTCTCTTCTCTCAGATCTCATCTTCCTCTCTCACCGGAGACCCAGCCTTGACTCCGCCTGTGAGCCTTCCACTCATCAGACCCGACCACGCTGACTCCCCAGCTCCGACCGTGAGCCCCTGATCTCCCGCCCTCCGTCCAGCTCTCACTTTCGCTGCCATTTCTGACCGAACCTTCCCCGCCCTCAGTCTCTACTGACACTCTGACCTCGCCCCGACGTTGCCTCACGCCACACAGCTCCTCGTCGCTCGTCGCGCTACCCACTGCCCAAATCCTCCCAAGCCTCCTCCCCTTCAGCTCTCAACCCCGCAGCCACCACCCCCCGCCTTCTCCTCTCACCTACACCGCCTTCGCCGCCTGCTCATTCCACCCTCCTTGCTCGACTGCCTACGACGCCCCTGCAGCACCGCCTCGACCTCCGCTCGAGCCGCCCCAAGCTCCTCCAGATCCATCGTCGTGTCGTCGTCATCTCAGCCTTGACCTCGTAGGCAAGATCTCGCTTCTCTTGACTCATCATTTCATATTTATATCTATCATTTATTAGTTGCGTAGATTAGATTGTGATTAGTTATTATCTGCGAGGATTGTTTGATGATAGATGAGAATAACTGATATTATAAGGATAAGAATTATTTTTTGAGAAAAAGATTATTTGAATTAATAGATTATTATATTTAAATATTATTTTTAGAATTATTATTATAATGAGAAAAGAATTTATTTTGGAAGAGGGAATATTAAAAAGAATATTTTTAGAATTATTTAAAAGAGTTTATTTTGGAATAAGGGATTGTTTTGAATTATTATAATAATAAATAATTTAAAAGGAGTTATTTTGAAAAAGGGTTTATGTTGAATTAGTATATGAGAAAATAATTTAAAGAATTTATTCTAAAAAAAGAGAATATTTTAGATTATTATAATGAGAAATAGTTTTAAAATAAATCATTTTGGAAAAAGATTATTTTTTAAATTATATAGATATTGTTTATGATTTATAATTCTTGGATTTAATTATGTGACATGTCATGACATCGTTGTACAAGATTGGTTGTTTATATTTATTGTTCCTTGTTTTGATTGAGAACCATTAGTAGTTCATGATTTAGTGGCTTTGCGCGTCATGAACAAGACTTAGTGACATATGTGTGTACGTTGACTAAATTTAGGAGGTGGACCAGAGGTCTAGTGTAGGTTATGTTTGTTGACTTAGAAAAAAGCGAGAATAGTTGGGATGAAAAAGTCTTGGTTCATGTGATCGGATGTGACTGTTGATATATCTTCCAGGCTCGCACCGGTGAATTTGTGTAGTCACCGAGGCTGGTTTGTTGGGCTAAAGTGAATTCGTGTAGTCACTTTGGTCAGTGAATTTGTGTAGTCATCCGAGTTGTACTTGAGTTCAGACCAGGCTAAAATCGGATTGCGTGTAGTCCTCTGACCGATTCGTGTAGCGGTATTGGATGCACGTAGAAGATTTGTGAACAGTCATTTATTCGAGAATATGAACATTGATTCTATGTGAGATATGGACCAGTGATCTATTTTAGAATGGCTAGTACTCAACCCTGTTATTGTATGATGTTGGCCCCTTATGATTATTATGCTCTAGAGGTGGATTGCATTTTAATTTGTTAGATTTCTAGTTGCGCGTTTCTATTGTCATTTCTGTTGTTGCATCTATCATTGCATTGGTCATTCGATCATTTCTTTTCTCCCTTGTGGGATCTTGTCGTGTGCCATGCACGTTGACGTACTCCTGTTCTCTCGGTTTGTACGTCAGATTTAGAGGATGAACATGTCCAGCTTGGAGATACGCCAGAGCCAGAGTATTCTTAGTAGGAGTGCTTTGTAGACAGAGCTGAAGAAGCCGAAGCATAGTTATCTCTTTTAGTCACTTGATGGATTTTTTTACAATACTTCATTTCTATTTTTGTTGGATTATATATTTCTTGAGTTGGATTGTTTTGTAATAAGGGCGTTTTTGACCCGGATTTTGTGTCTCAGATGATATTTTATTTGTGATATGGATCATTTCTGTTTTGAGTTGTTTATTATATTCTTGTTAATTATGATCGGGGACATGTGACTTTGTAATTTATTTTGACACTTAGCGTATTAGATTGAGTAGAAAGAATTTGGTATTTATTTCTCCTCAATCTAATATGTCACAGGCTTGTTCGCGTTCCGATTCCCGGGTATTTTTGGGAAACGGGGCGTGACAAGTTAAATGTTAGATGACCCAAAATACAAAACACTAGTAGTCTTGTTGAGTTAATTAAATGGCCAAATCCTGAGAGGGTGCACTCTTTGAGGATGATGCATTAGTTGTCAACTGTATCACATTTACTTGACTGTCACCAGGAGCTCTAAATGCATTTCCCCTTGTGGTCCTTGCCACAAACCAAACCCTTCTGGCATCCGTAGTTGACTTGCACCACCTCTCCCTCTCCCTCTCCCTCCTCTACCTCTTCCTACCTTAGTGCTGATAGTTGGAGCTTTTCTCCTTCTTCCAAGGATAATTGATGCTGGAGTTGGAGCATTGCTTGGAGGCATGTCATCACATCTAATTTTGTCCAGGCTTCCCTTTGGTCTCTCCTTTTTCCTCACTTGTGATGGACCTTCATCAACTCTTGTTCCTTGTAATTCCTACAATATGGCTCAGGTAATTAAAAGTTGTTTAATGAACACAAAATACAGCTACATAAAAATAATCTTACTTGTGTAGCTTGTTGTCTTGGTGGTGCAGTGTGGCACTTTCTCCGTGTATGTTCACTCGATTCACAATGGGTACATCTCAACTACACTCCTTTCCTTAATGCCTTAAATGGATTTCTTGGACCTTCTGAAGGGTCACTCCTTGTAGCTAGCTTGGGCCTCCCTATTGACCTCCTAATACTGTGAGGAGGCAATACTGATCCCTCCTGTTGAAGGTCCCAAAATCTTGTACCTTGCACAGGGTTTAACAAGCTCCCATAAGCATTTGTGTAAGCTTCACTTTTCTCAATTGCTTTAACCTCATCCATTAGTCTTTCTATATTCAGACCATCTTTGTCCATAAATCTAACATCAGATCTACCACCAACATAATCTTCAACCCAGCCAAGCGGGAAATTGCCTCCATGTCTGATTTTAACCAATATTTGGACACTCATCTATAATATCACAATAAAAAAAACCCTAATTTCAACCATGCATTTCAACTCATCAAATCTACCCTAATTAGTTTCAAAGATATAAAATTTGCGCTCACCTTTTCCATCACGCCAAAGACAATAATGAAGATGGAAGCTATTCACTTAGATTGTTTGCAAATTAGGAAAGTTGATAGCTATGGGGATCATCACGCTCTGGGGTTCAGGGGAAGAGAGGGGAATCAGAGAATGGGAGGGATTTTTTTTTCTGGAGTTTTCTACATAATCCCATTGATTCCTTCCCGCTTAATACCACCACGTCGGAGTCCATGTCGAAGTCACGTGATCCGTCACATAAGAAAAATGGCTGGAAAAATCAAACCGGCCAAACTTAAGGGGTATATGGCGCCGGAGGCTACATAATATACCAATTTGAAAAAAGTTAAAAAAATTATACCATTCTGTCACCTAGTGTCTACAAAATATATTAATTTGGTCATTTTGCCTTTTTTGGGGTTGTTTATATCTTAATCCCTCACATCTTCAATAACTCCATCTCCGTCCCTCAAATCTCAACCATTGCTCATTAGTCCCTCAAATTTTAGTCTCATTGCAGATTAGTTCATTAATGACCAAAATACCCTTAGCTAATGCTTTTTTGAAGGGAGTTGATGTCAGTTATCTAACAGGGGATTTGAGAGTGGATTTTGTTAGGGTTCTCAAGCTTCTTCAGACAGCTAATTCTTGAGCAAAAGTCATACCCTACACATGAAAAACTAGTAAGAGGTCGGAGTTTGGGATCTTCGGTGTTTCCTTGGACGATCAAGTCAGTTCAGAGCTTGAGTAGAGACGAAGGAGATAAGTGTTTAGGGGTGTTTCTAGGCAGAATTTTGTTTACCCTAAGCATCAGACAGCACCCTCCTTTTATAGTAGATCCAAAGAGGTAGATGAGTAATTCCAGTCTAATCCAAGCAGTCGGCTTAGTTGGCATCTGCTTTACAGGTGTTGGGTGTGGATGAGGATGAGTCATCCCTACATTCAATGTGAGAGTGACCGAGTATCCATAGTGCTGACAAGGTCTGATGAGTTATAAAGACTTTTAGGGCTGGAGCAATGATGACTCTGATCATGCATTTGATGTGATGGCAATTAAATATCGGCGGGGGGCTGGAGGACACATCGCCTTTTTACTCATCTCGATGGAGGTCGATAAATACTTCCTTTTTAGTCGGCCTTGAAAGTTATCGACCCTGAATGGTCAAATGTTGAGGGGGAGTGGAGTCGCCACGAATGATACGCAGAGTGAGGATGCCTCTTGTCTTGATCTTGCAAGTAGTCTAACAAGTATCACCTTTTTAGTCGGCCTTGAAGGTTGTCAGCCTATAATAGCAGAGTGTTGAAGTCACTCGAGTCGTCTCTTACCGAATATGGCTAATTAGGCAAAGGAGGGACACATGTCTGTCTCTCACTGGGGATTAACACTTAGCCATTTGGATGATATAACAAAGGGTTATTTGCTATTTGGCACTCTAAAGTTTACGACTTTTTAAATAATGATATCCTAAAGTTTTTTTGACACAGTGATGCCCTAAAGTTTATATTTGTTAACTTTGATATCCCAAACTTTTTTTGACACTTCGATACCCAAAATTCACACATTTTTAACTTACATACCCTAGAGATTCCATATGTTTTAACTTGATACTGCAAAGTTTATACATTTTAACTTTTGAT
Source organism: Asparagus officinalis (assembly GCF_001876935.1). Classification (NCBI taxonomy): domain Eukaryota; kingdom Viridiplantae; phylum Streptophyta; class Magnoliopsida; order Asparagales; family Asparagaceae; genus Asparagus; species Asparagus officinalis. The sequence goes on along the minus strand of NC_033795.1, from coordinate 11,632,534 downwards.
ACCCTAAATTTATAGTATCAAAGTGTTAAAAATAAAACTTTAGAATATCAAAGTGAAAATTATATAAGCTTTATCATAACGTACGTGTTAGAAAAAACTTTAAGGCCATGTTTGGCAAAGGGTTAAGTAAGTGGTTAAGGAGAGTTAATCCCTCTTTAGGCTGCCAAACACAAAAAGTATATGTAGTGTGTAAACTTAGTTAACCCTTTGTTATTTTCTAAACAAAAAAATAGCAGAATGATTTTAAAAAAAATCCCTTTAGAGCTGTTAAAATGAGCTAACCCCTCAAAATGAATAGTTTATAAATTCACATATTTATACGGATTAAGAGATAACCCCTCTATTAGAGAAAATGATCATAATTCTTTTTATCCCCAAACACGAAATAATAACCACAAGAAATAAAATAAACTAACTTAATGGATTAAAAAATATAACCCTTCAAATTAATAAATAGACTAACTATTTTATTCCTTCCTTTTAACCCCTTCTCCTTAACCCTTTGCCAAAGGGGGCCTAAAGTATTAAAGTTAAGAAGTGTAAACTGTAAGATATCAAAGTGTGAAAAAACTTTGAGATATTAAAGTTAAAAAGTGTAAACTTTAGAAGATGAAATTTTTTAAAAAGAATATGAGCTTTAAGAGATAAATCATAACTAAGGGGTTTTGGTCACTGAATGGTCAAATTGCAAGTGTCCCAACTCCTGAGGATTTGAGAGACTAATGAGCAATTATTAAGATTTGAGGGATTAATATGGAATTATTGAAGATTTGAGTGACTAATATCTAAATAACCATATTTTTCCGAGGGTTTTCAAGTTGAGCATTGCTCCAGTACTTCTATAGCTCTATTTATTGTGAATAGACCTCCCTGTTAGACCCTAGAGGGGGGTGATTAGGGTCTTATGCTAATCTAATCCCAATTAATATCAATTAAAAGTTATGTTGATCAATTTTTTCTTGCAAGAATAAATATGATATGAATATGAGCAATAAAGATGAATAATATGTACGCCAACCAAAACACAAACACACGATATGTTCACGAGGTTCGGTCCCCACGACCTACGTCCCCGCTCCTCACCTCGAGGAGATATCCACTATCACAATCTGGTTTGGAAGCCGGAACTTCTACACACTCGGTTTACAAGTTCACCGAAAACTCTCACACTACACAATCACTCAACAATCACACTTTACACACTAAGTGTAGGAACCTAGCCCGTGTCCTCCTCCTCAAGTGCTCGATTACAACCTCTCCCTAGGTTCGTCAATCGACGCCACTCCTATTGGATTTGACCCCGTCTCTCTCTCCTCACACTTCTCTCGGTGTACAAGTGTGTTACAAGTGAATCTCACAAATAAAGGTTCAATACAATGATTTGTTCTCAATTAACAAGTGAGAACACAATAAAGCTCACACTCACTAAATCCCACACTACAACCCACAATATATAATATGAGAATATCAAGCTCAATAAGTGTGTGTGATAATAGTGAATGAAACTCAATAAATATAACTCAATGAATATAGCTTAAACAAATGAAAGTGAAATAATAAGCTATATAGGAAAGAGTTTAGAAAACTTCTCAATGAACAAGAAGAGCTGAAGAATTGATGATTCCAATAGGGTTTGAAAGCCTCTTCTTGTTGTAGAAAAACTTCTCTTGAAAACAGATTGATGAAATAATTCTTAAACAGCTCTTAAACGCGATTAATAACTTGTTAAACAACAAACTTGGATTTCTTGGTTGTTTTAGAAGAAGAGCAGCAATGGAGTATATATAGCACCCCAATACAACAGCTAGAAATAAGTAAAAGACCAAAAAGTCCATTTGAAAAACTAGCCGTTAGGCTCATTCTGACAACTCGTCGGTCGACCGGTCCGGTCGACCGATTAGTTCAAAAACCCAGAGAGACAAGTTTTAAAGCTGGCGGTCGACCGACGTAAATTTCGGTCGACCGAAAATTCTCTCGGTCAACCGGTGCGATCGACCGAAAGGCTCTCTAGAACAATGCTATGAAAAAGAACAACTGTCGGTCGACCGTACCGGTCGACCGAAATCTGATATACACAAAATTGACAGGTTTTGGGCAGTTTTGAAAATTCGTTAAAAATATCAAATCACATCCAAAAATAGTGAAACTTTGGGGAAAGTTTCTAAATGATGAAATGAACATGTTTAAAAAAGAATTTCTGGAAAATTAATTTTTGTTTGTGAAAACTACCTGTTTTTGAAGAATGCTTAGAAAACCTGTAATTTTTATGAAAGTGTTTTGATATAGGACTTGTAAATATTCATATATATATATTGTGCATATAATATATGTATATAGTGATGTATGAAGGAGCTGTAAACATGAGATAAAGTATTTTAACAACGTTTAATGAAAAATCATCTATATGATAGAAAACGTCAAAAATCGTGTTAAGTGTATATATATTGAGCTTAGATATAATCATACTATATATGTAAGTAAACTAACATATACCTAGGTAAATCCACGCAAATGAACTTGAATCTTTAACGCTTGATTAACGCGTGTTGAAATACCTGAAAGAAAAGAACATAAACACAAAACACTAGAAAACTTATTAGTAATAAATTGTTTGTCAAATCATCATCAAAACTATAGGGTCAACAATCTCCCCCTTTTTGATGATGGCAAACAATTTATACATGAATATGAAATATATACTGATAATCCACATATAAGCCAAAAATCATAACAAGACCATATATATATATAAAAGAATCAATTTGTAAGCTATATGTGGTATTTTCTCCCCCTTTGACAACATCAAAAAAAGGGAAAAATGAAAGATAGGAGCAATGCTCCCCCTGCTTATAAGCATAGATAAAAAATAAAGAATTGTATGTCAAAGGCTCCCCCTGTCAAATAGACTAAGTGACATTTATTGAACATACATACAGGAGCTAAACCAACAACTTTTCATCAAACATATGCATAAATAATACAAGTAATTCAAATTCTATAAACAAAAACATGATTATAGTCTTAACCATGCATTGATCATAACATGATAAACTGGCGTAAGTAATTTCAAAACATCATTTTAGCATCATAGATTTGCATAAATATATAAAACCTAAACAGTGCAAAGAACTCATGACAGGCAACTAATATTTACCACACATCAAATTATGAATGTTGTTTCAACAATGCATTGATTTATAAAAGAAATAAATTAAACACAATAGGCCACAAAATATCACATAAGCATTAGAAGCAATATAGTTTTGCACTAACCATGGATTCGTCCACAAGATAAAAAATCACACAAAACCATACATAGTTTGTTCCACAAAGTATCATAGAGTTATTACACTCAAATAAAACAGAGTTATCAAATCAGTCATCTCCAAAAGAGAACATCAAAAACAAAGATAACCATCACATAAAGAAACTCAAATCAGTCATCTCCAGCATCATCACCACCATCATCACCACCATCATCATGACCACCAGAATCAGAAGAGCCTGAGCCATCAGCAGAATCTTCACCAGAATCAGACTCAGAATTAGAAGGGATCCCGAGAGACTGACGCTGAAATGAAAGAATAGTCCTAACATCCTTCTGAATAGATGAGACTTGCTTCTGAATACCTGAGTACTGAGTCTCAAGGCGATCCAGACGGTCACAAATATCAGAAGTGGAAGAGGTTGAGGCTCTAGAACGGGAGTGAGAAGATGATGAAGGAGTGGAGTCAAGGGCCATCTGCATTCTAGAAAGAGAGACCTTATCAAAGAAATCTCTCGTAGATTCAATCTTGGGTTCATTTGTAAGATCAACATTGAAGTGTTTGAAGATGAGGGTGAGAAAGGAGCCAAAAGGTAGAAACTTTGTATGCTTTGATGCCATATTATTGATAAAGATAGTTACCCAATCTACTTTGATTTTGGCAAAAATGGCGTAAACAGCATTAATTTTATCAGAAGCGAAATGATCAAAGCTACCGGTTTTGGGAATTAAGTTCTGAGCAATAATTCTGGCAATGAGTCTTGCATTAGGATTAAGAGAATTGTTGCTCATTGGGTAAGAGCAACCAGGCTTAAACATGAGTGGGTTAACATCTGGATTACCAACATCAACAGACATGAGATGAACGTCACTTGTTGGGATATTAAGAATCCCCGCAAGTTCGTTGGCAGAAAAGGTAATTTCAACATTTTTCACTGATGATGTAATGGTTAAACTACCATCAGCAGAAGATGTTGTGGACAGGTTCGCATAAAACAGATAAACAAGAAATGGATAATAAGGAACTTTATGTCCCTCATCTAGCAACCTGTCTAACCCAACATTGTGAAGGATAGACTCAGTGTTATACATGAATAACTCAGAATATTTGATATATCTGGTAGGAATGATTTTCAATTTGCACAGTTCCCTGTATTTCCTAACAAGAGATTTAAAGAGTAGATAATCCTCATAATGTGAGGCTTTTATAGATGAGGAACTAGACTCTGGTTTTGATCTCTTTTTAGGGGGTTTGGGAGGCATGATGAGTTAGGGTTAAACAGATAGAAGAAATTTTCTTAATTTCCTGTAAACAAAAATAAATTTAGAGCAAATTAATAAAATGCCCTAAAACTAAAACCCTAGATGAGAAAGTAGACATAAGAACTCAGAAATCAAAAGGTAAAGGAAGAAATTACCCACTAAACTGATGAGAAATAACTGAAGATAGCAGCGGTTGAATCCAATCGGCCGACCGAAAAAATTTAGAACCCTAGGTCTGCGATTTCAAAATGAGGAGGAAGAAGAGGGGTCGGGTGTTTTAGGAGAGAAGACAACGGCTGGGATTGAGAGGATGATAGATTAAGGGTGATGTAGAGTTCGGGTTTAAAAACAGAATCCAATAACACAACCAAAAACCCGATAAAGAAAACAAAAATGCTGCAGTATTTCATTTCGGTCGACCGACTCGGTCGACCGAATCGATTATAGAAAGATCGTCGGTCGACCGGGTCGGTCGACCGAGGGAAAATAAAAGAACCAGGTAAAGGGAAAAATTGTTTTTGAGAGATTTTATAAAATAGACCCTTTGGAAATATGTTTTATAGAATACTTAAAGTTTTGTAAGGTATATATAAGTATTTTTAATTGTGAAATCATGCAAATAATTTATTTTTAACATTAGGAATATAATTTTTCATTCAAAGCCAAAAAGAAATTATTCAAAACAAAAACAAAACAAATCATTAAAAAAATACTATATAAGTCTTTTTGGTACCCAAATCATTTTGGTACCACTAGAACTTGGGACATGACCCCTATTATTTAAATTCAAGGCCCTAGGGTTATGAACCCGCTTGAGCGTATTTTGTGCACCGATACGATCAAAGCAAAAATTGTAAACGTGACCCATACGATTGCAATTAGTGCAATGTAGAGGTTTGAATGGTTTGCGTTGACCAAAATGGAGTGCACGTGGTTCATTTACAAAAATAGATTTTTCTTTGTAATTATTTTGCAAACGAGAATTTCTTTTCAAATCGAAGCAATATTTGGCCAAATGACCAAATCGACCACAAAAATCACATTTGTACACATAAGCATGTTTATGATTTATACTATGTGTGTGTACATGTGTATGTGATGAAGAAGCTTGATGGGATGCACAATCATGTGTAAGCTTGTCAATTTTTGGTGCATTATGACAAAATTAAGCTAAATGGCCTTTAAGACTGCAAATAGAACATTTGTGAATTTTGTCATACATATGTGCATAGTGAATAGGTTTCTTGGAAGAATTATCATTTAACTTTGCACATAAGTCCATAAGCTTTTTATTATTAGCAATACAAGTATTTAGTGTTGAATCTAAGGTAGATATTCTTTTTCTCATTTGATTCAACTCATCATTGTGCATATAAGTATTGCTACTAGAAGTAGGATAAACAAGATTACTCATCATAGATTTCAACTTATCTACTTCTAACATAGCATCACGTTTTTCATGAAGCAAACTAGCATTTTTAATTTTCAAATTTTCATTGCATTCTTTAAGAATTATATTTTCATTTGCAATAAAATTAAACTTAGTAGCTAGTGTTTCATGAATAGATTTTATATTAACATACTTACTTTTTACATCAATATAGCTATTGTGTAATTTTTCAAACTCAAGAGCAAGTTCATCAAAAGTAATTATATCATCGTTGTTGCATACCTCACTAGGGTTATCACCTAGTGGTATTGTACATGGGGATGAGGCTTCCTTAGTACTCAAAGCGGGATTTTCCAACGCTTGTTGAATAGCCTCCAATTTTCCTTCATGTGCTTCAATAAGTTTCCATAAGACGTAAGCACTATCAAAATTAGCAAATTTGTTAGAAAACGATGAGTAAAAGGCACTAATCAAATATTCTAACAAAAGCTTATTCATATTAAACAATCTTTTATCATTCTCACACCATTTGGATTTGTCGAAAGTGGGAACAACATAGACATCCTCAATAATTTCCCATAAATAAAATTGATTTGATTGAACGAAAAGTTTGAATCTAATACGCCATTGAGCATAGGGAAAAATATCCAAACGAGGAGCAATATTAATAGCATATCCTAAACAAGATGAATCATACATATCCATATAGATGAAATGCAAGAAGCACAATGTAATTGAAATTAGATTGGCACAAATGCAATAACTTGGATCTTTAACTCAAGGCGGTTAGTCCTTAAATCAAAGAGCACCAAGCTCTGATACCAATTGTTAGACCATAGAGGGGGGGTGATTAGGGTCTTATGCTAATCTAATCCCAATTAATAGCAATTAAAATTATGTTGATCAATACGTTCTTGCAAGAGATAGATATGAACAATAAGAACAATAAGAATATGCACAAATAAAATATGAGACAAGCAAAACACAAACACACGATATGTTTACGAGGTTCGGTCCCCACGACCTACGTCCCCGCTCCTCACCTCGAGGAGATATCCACTATCACAATCCGGTTTGGAAGCCGGAACTTCTACACACTCGGTTTACAAGTTCACCGAAAACTCTCACACTACACAATCACTCAACAATCACACTTTACACACTAAGTGTAGGAATCTAGCCCGTGTCCTCCTCCTCAAGTGCTCGATTACAACCTCTCCCTAGGTTCGTCAATCGACGCCACTCCTATTGGATTTGACCCCGTCTCTCTCTCCTCACACTTCTCTCGGTGTACAAGTGTATTACAAGTGATTCTCACAAATAAAAGTTAAATACAATGATTTGTTCTCAATTAACAAGTGAGAACACAATGAAGCTCACACTCACTAAATCCCACACCACAACCCACAATATAATATGAGAATATAAAGCTCAATAAGTGTGTGTGATAATAGTGAATGAAACTCAATAAATATAACTCAATGAATATAGCTTAATCAATTGAAAGTGAAATAACAAGCTATATAAGAATGGGTTTAGAAAACTTCTCAATGAATAAGAAGAGCTGAGGAAATGATGATCTCAATAAGATTTGAAAGCCTCTTCTTGTTGTAGAAAAACTTCTCTTGAAAACTGATTAACGAAACCAACTCTTAAACAGCTCTTAAACGAGATTAACAACTTGGTAAATTTCGGTCGACCGGAAATTCTCTCGGTCGACCGGTGCGGTCGACCGAAAGGCTCTCTGGAACTATGCTAAGAAAAAGAACAATTGTCGGTCGACCGTACCGGTCGACCGAAATCTGATATACACAAATTGACAGGTTTTGGGCAGTTTTGAAAATTCGTTAAAAATATCAAATCACATCCAAAAATAGTGAAACTTTGGGTAAAGTTTCTAAATGATGAAATGAACATGTTTGAAAAAGAATTTCTGGAAAATTAATTTTCGTTTGTGAAAACTACCTGTTTTTGAAGAATGCTTAGAAAACCTGTAATTTTTATGAAAGTGAACTTTGATATAGGACTTGTAAATATTCATATATATATTGTGCATATAATATATGTATATAGTGAAGTATGAAGGAGCTGTAAACATGAGATAAAGTATTTTAACAACGTTTAATGAAAAATCATCTATATGATAGAAAACGTCAAAAATCGTGTTAAGTGTATATATATTGAGCTTAGATATAATCATACTATATATGTAAGTAAACTAACATATACCTAGGTAAATCCACGCAAATGAACTTGAATCTTTAACGCTTGATTAACGCGTGTTGAAATACCTGAAAAAAGAACATAAACACAAAACACTAGAAAACTTATTAGTAATAAATTGTTTGTCAAATCATCATCAAAACTATAGGGTCAACAATCTCCCCCTTTTTGATGATGGCAAACAATTTATACATGAATATGAGATATATACGGATAATCCACATATAAGCCAAAACAAAAGTAAATCATAACAAGACCATATATATATATAAAAGAATCAATTTGTAAGCTATATGTGGTATTTTCTCCCCCTTTGACAACATCAAAAAGGGAAAAATGAAAGATAGGAGCAATGCTCCCCCTGCTTATAAGCATAGATAACATAGATAAAGAATTGTATGTCAAAGGCTCCCCCTGTCAAAAAGACTGAATGACATCTACTGATCATATATACAGGAGCTAAACCATCAACTATCCATCAAACATATGCAAAAATGATACGAGTAACGCAAATTCTATAAACAAAACATGATTATTCAAATTCTATAAACAAAAACATGATTATAGTCTTAACCATGCATTGATCATAACATGATAAACTGGCATAAGTAATTACAAAACATCATTTTAGCATCATAGATTTGCATAAATATATAAAACCTAAACAGTGCAAAGAACTCATGACAGGCAACAAATATTTACCGCACATCAAATTATGAATGTTGTTTCAACAATGCATTGATTTATAAAAGAAATAAATTAAACACAATAGGCCACAAAATATCACATAAGCATTAGAAGCAATATAGTTTTGCACTAACCATGGATTTGTCCACAAGATAAAAAATCACACAAAACCATACATAGTTTGTTCCACAAAGTATCATAGAGTTATTACACTCAAATAAAACAGAGTTATCAAATCAATCATCTCCAAAAGAGAACATTAAAAAAAAACAAAAATAACCATCACATAGAGAAACTCAAGTCAGTCACCACCAGCACCATCACCACCATCATCATCACCATCACCTCCAGAATCAGAAGAGCCTGATCCATCAGCAGAATCCTCACCAGAATTAGACTCAGAATTAGAAGGGATCCCGAGAGACTGACGCTGAAATGAAAGAATAGTATCACCCAATCCAGGTTACGCTGAAATGAAGGAATAGTATCCCTAAAACAAAATCCAGGTTTTGAAAATCCGACGCACATGCACCACGACCGCCGCCGTAAACTTCGTCATCCTCCTCTTGCTCATCACCTCCTCCTGCTCATCCTCGCCGTCACCGGCGTCTCTCCACGTGTCACGTTCCCGGCCATCCGCGTGGAGCTCAACATGACCCTCGACCTCCATCAAAAACACCCTAACTATGCTTCGTTCTCTCCAGCTTTACTATGGTGGGGCCCAGGTTGGGGAGGCTGATGTGGATCCTGGGAGGATACCGGTGCGCGGGGCGATGCTCGTGACGGCGAGGTTGACGGCAGAGGGGGCAATCTCATCGCGGAGGTGGGGACCCTGCTGAGGGACATGATGACGGCCGCCATCGGGGAAAGGGACGGAGGAACCCTTTCAAATCATCACAGATAAAGAAAGAAAAAGAGAGAGAAAGGGTATTATGGTCTTCAAATTTTAATACTCTTGGTCTTTGTGTTTTGGGGGCTCAGTGCATATTTGTTACGAATTTGGGGGTTTTGAGAGCGTTGAAAAAGTCTTGGGAGGGGGAAGCTTGTTTTCATTAGTTTTGGGGGCTGGAAGCATTTTTCCCAATATTATATTATGATAAAAAATCTAGAATAGAAGCTTTACAAAAAAAGACATTTTCATGAATATTTAAATTATTTCTATATATGCACTCATCTCATTAAATCAACAATGCTTCAATATTCTAATATTTCTTTCTGAAAATATATTCATTATAGTTGGTTTTTCTATTACTTTTTTTTGCTAATTCTGCTATTAAAAGTGAAATAAGGAATGACTATATTTGTATGTTAGCTGTGACTGATGTCCCTAGCATGGTCCATGTGCCCAAAACCAACCCCATTAAATTGTCGTCGAGTAATAGAACAACTTACCTTTTCTTGCCAAAAGGAGAGACATTATTAAATTAATTTTTTGTAATGTTAATTTATAATGTAGCTATTTAGGTGGTTATCTCAAAACGGGCAACAGTGTAGGAATTCGCTCTTATATAAAAGTATCAACATAAGATTTTATATAAAGGAAATGACTATAAAAAAGATTGAATATCTTTGTAGTCCAAACTCTACAATTCTTTCGTTGTGGTTTGCTTTTGATTATGAATTTAAGGATATTTTTATTGTCATCTAATTTCATATATAGTTAAAATAAGTACATTATCATTTTTAATTAATCCTAAATATCTAAATAGCTTGTAATTGAACTTTTCACTAATTCTTCATCTCTTAAAATAACCTGGTTATCCATCATACTATTTTTTTGTAAGTTGCATTTTAATGCTTGTTTTCTCCTTCCAAGGAAACCCAGAACATACTAATTAGGTACTGCATTATTACACCATGCATAGCTTGTACAACATTAGTTCTAGATTGTACAACATTAGTTCTAGATTATACAATCTTATACAATCTCACACCAAAACTCATCTACGTCTCTCTAATACTCTCTTATACAATCTTATACTCTTTAATAATCTCTTATACTTTCTAATTCTTTCATCAAATGACTTTCGAATCTGATTATGAAGAGCAAAACCTATCTCCTACCGATCTTGAAATGAGTCCTCCTACAATAGCTACTCTGTAAAACCCCGTAAAATTGAATATTTTGTGATAAATAATAATAATAATATTATATGATGATAAATATCATATTTTGATATTTGAGTATGTTAGAAATTGATTTGAGATCAATTCAATTTATATACGTGAATATACGAGTGCAAATGCAAATCCGGTGAAATGACCAGTTTAAGGTTTTTGCATTTTACACACTGATAAAAATAAAATCTGGGAAAACTCAAAAGACCAAAGTTGTAGGTCTCTTCGACAGATTTCCAACAAATCTTAATTTAACTCATTCCGAGGTTGGATAAGAAAGTTATAGCTAAAATACATAACTTATATATGTATTATATTTTGTAGCGTATTTCCTATGCGTATATTCTGTGCAGAACACTATTTGCGAAACACTGTAGCAGGGTACTGTAGCTCAACACGGAAATTACTGTAGGTTTATTTTTTACCTTCAAACCGAAGTATCTGTGGCAGAGAATTTTTTTTTTAAGAGCATCTCCAACAGCTTCCCCATTTCTCACTTTTGGATAATATAATTAGTTTTTTGGTCCAACAGATTCCCCATCTCATTCTCCAAAATAGGGATGAAGGAGAAAAAATGGGGAAGTTTCCCCAAATTTGCAGCATTCTGCAAATTTTTGGAAGAAAAAAAGGATTCTTCAAAATGGGGAAGCTGTTAGAGTTGGTGTAAAAATAATTTGGAGAATATGACTTTTGCTTCCCCATTTTGAAGAAAATTTTAGAAAAACTGTTGGAGATGCTTAACGCAGCATAACTTTCTCTCCGGTACTGTAGCTTTTCTTCTTCGCTACAACCTCCGTGTTTTCTGGAGCCGATCGGCGTCGTGCGACGTTGGGCGGCGGTACGGGATGACGTGCTCTCCTCCGTGTTTTCTAGAGCCGACCGGTGTTGTGCGACGTCGCGCGGCAGTACGGGATGTCGTGCTCCCTCTTCATCTTGTTTTTGGGTTGGTTGGCACAAAAAAAAATTGCATATTTATCCCTTCGTTTGCTTCATCTCTCAGAGAGAAAATAAAAATAAAAAAATAAAAAAAAACAACTGAGAACGAGTTCTGGGTTCTCAGTTACAGTATCTCATTTTTCTCCAAAGAAAACTCTTCAAAGAGCTCAACCCAAGATCCCCCTATCAAATCCCGATTACTCCACATCATCCTCTCAATATTGTGTGTGTTTGTGTGAGAGTTACAGAGCCTCTCTTCTTCCTGTGACTTTTCTGTTTATTTCTGTGACGTTTGTGAAGAAGGAGTAGCACTTACGGTTCAGGAGGATCTCGCGGGAACTTTTGATTGGAATTTTCAGTGTTAAGGCAAGATTACTTTCATCCAAACCTCTTCCTATTATTAGTTGAAATTCTACCAAGTTTAAGAACAAATTTCCATACTTAAGTTCACTGCTATGATCAATTGTTATAAAAACAATATTAAATTTTTCTTGATGATAAACTTTAGTACGAAAATTTTGTTAATCATGTTAATATTAGAAATGTAATTTATCTGTTAAAAAAAAGTCATTAGTGATGGAATAACTTTTCGTTTCTAATTTATTAATGAAGTTTAAATTTTGTTAATATCGTAGAAGCATAATCAAATGAGAAATTTTAATGTAAATTAATGATGTTAATTTCCTGG
>NC_033795.1:11615082-11619954 GCF_001876935.1 Asparagus officinalis | reverse complement strand
GATCCCATCATAGGTAATAAATCATGTGAATAGCTCACGTGAAATTTTAGAGAAATGATTTATTAGGATGTTAATTCTAATTAGATAAATCATAGTAATTTATTTAATTGCTAAAGAAATATTTTTTTTGTTATGTAATTATTGTTGTATGGATTATGAGGTTAAAATCAATGAGTTTTAGGGGTATGTAAATAAATATATGAATATACATATATATTTATAGAAACACGTCAGAAAAAGAACTGTAGCAGCAACAGTAAGGGGGTGTTTGTTTGCATGCAAGTAAAAGATGAAAGTGAGAAAGTTACTTTCATTTAACAATTAAGATGTTTGTTTTCATGTAAGTGGTTATAAAAGTGAGATGCAAGAAAGTTGCAACATATCATTTAATGTAATTTTGACTTCCCCTAAAAAAGTGGTGAAGTCACATGAAAGTGACAAAAATGTAACTAATTTAATTAATTAATTTTAATTATACTTTCTAATTAATCTTATTTTGCCACGTCATCTTCAAATTGCACTTTCGATAATAATTTAATTTTTCAAACAAACATTGTATTTCACTTGCGTGCTGACATGGATGTAAAAGTCATTTGCAAAAAAAAAGTAACTTACATATGTTAAATTCACTTTCAGATTACCAAACACCCCCTAAACGTAAAAGAAAAGAAAGGGAAAAAAGAAAATATTAAAGGTTACTGTAGCAACAAAGACTGTTCACTGTGTTGCTTTTGTTTGTCCCTGTTGTGTAGACTTGTTTTCGCGTCGATTTCGTGAGAAGTTTAATTGCAGTAGATTAGTTAATTACAAAGATTAGTAGTTAACTACTCAGGCTTATTTTTCCTACCTCGGTTTTGGCTTACAAAAACTTGAGATGGGTTCGCGGGGTTTGGCCGCATTTCTTTACGCATTTATTTACGATTACACTGTTGAGTTAGTGAGTTATTACACCGCAAATGAGACCGCGGGGATTTTTCACCCCACTACATGTATTTGTCGACCCGCACGATGATGCGATGATACTTATTTGTCGATCCGCACGATGATGCGATGATACTTATTTGTCGATCCGCACATGATACTTATTTTGTCGATCCGCACGATGTTGCGATGATACTTATTCGTCGATCCGCACAATGATGCGATGATATCATTTTTTGCTAATTCATACAAGTAAATGAATTATTGAGAGACTATAGAGAATGACAAGATTGTTAGCCTGTTGTTTTGAGTCCTTGGTGGACACTTATTGTGATGTGATTCATTGTAGAATTGCTCTTTTTACTGAGTTACTTTTGAGTTCGAGTACACGAGACACATACATATATTGATGTCGCTTATGATATTGCACTTCACTATTTTATTTTCAGTTATATTTCTGTTGCTTAGTTCGGGGTTAATATTTAGTAATTTACTATATGAGACATATGGTATATACATGAGGGTTTCCTTGTTTGGATTATTTCGCTCGACGTACTACGTCTCGTGTTGTAGATTTCTAAGTATTAATACTATTAGATACGAGGAAAATGATCTAGGTAGACTATGCTTAATAGATAGAACATTCACTTCATCTAGTAGCCCTTCCCCGGGGCGGATGGAGGTAATCTTGCTGTAGCGCTCTGACGCTCTTGTTGTTGTTGTTTCTTCTTCTTTCTTTTATTTTAACTTTCAGGCGGCCCAAAGCATCGGAGAGTCGCAGGGTGACAGAGTTCTTGCATAGTCGCTGTCGCGTATTTTTTTATAGTATGGACTCCACAGTAGTCTTATGTTTCATTTGAGTTTGTACTCATATTATTAAGGCAATTTGCCTTAGTACAGTTTCTAGTTGATTCATGTTATTTTAGACTCCAGATGTTTATCAGTCGTATTCCAGTTTAGTTTATTTGGCACATGATTTTATTCATGAGATATATCATTCCGTATCATGTCTATTGTATTTTTATTTCCCTTATTTGCATGTTTTGTACCTTCACGTCTACTTGTTTCCACTAGAGGATATTACTGTGATTGGTGAAACATGTTGTTGCACAGTGAAGGTGCATGGCAGGTTTGACATCTCTGGGTTCACCTTGGACTGCAGCCAAGCGTGAAATCTGGGGCGTCACATACTCGTACCGATCCTACCGGTGTTAATCCTGAATCCGGTGGCGACGATTCTATACCAAGAGCTCCTAAAATATCGAGATCCGATGTGTGGAATTTTTTCAAGAAGATAGACGTCACTAAGGATAAACACGGTAGGATCCTCACCTAGAAGGCTAAATGTGCGTTGTGCGACAAGACTTTCAAAGCTATTCATAAGAGCGGCACCAACCACCTTAAACGTTATATAGAAAAACACAACAAATGCTAGAATCCTCAAGGTGATATCCGACAATCTATGATTTCCCAATCCTCCTCTTTCGATAGTCTCAGTAGTTGGAATTATGATACTGCCCGAGCCAGGAAATGCGTCATCAGGTTTATCATTCTTAAAAACCTTCTTTTTAAATTAGTAGAAGATGATGAATTTGAAGATATGTTTAGAGATGGTTTTTATCCCACATTTACAAAATTTTCTCATCAAACCTATCAACGTGATATTTTAAAACATTATCAGGATGAATAAGGAAAAATAATTTCTTATTTTAAAAATTTAAACTGTAGATTTTCTTTAACTTTTGATATTTGGACATCTAGAGCACAAACTGGTTATTTATGTATCACAGTACACTGGATTGATGAAACTTGACAAATATTTGAAAGAGTTGTTTTCTTTATTACAATTGAAGAGCCACATATTGGTTTTAATGTTACAAATTTAAAAATTGTAGAACTTATGAAACTTGAAATTGATCAAAGAATATTTTATCTTTCACTAGATAATGCAAGTAATAATAATATAGCTGTTGATTTTATCAAAACAACTCTGTCATTGCTATATCATGGTGATCTTTTTTATATTAGATGTATGTATCTATCATATTTTAAATTTAATTGTTCAAAGTGTATTTACTAAAATTAAACCCATGATAGAAAATGTTAGAACAGTTACTTATATGCATAATGCTTCTAAACAAAGACTTAAAAGATAGAAACAATTTTGTAAATAAAAAAATTATAAGCCCAGACTAATTCCAAAAGATGTTGACTATAGGTGGAATTTCACCTATGCAATGTTAAGTGTGGCAATAGAATATAAAAAAATTATAAATAATTTTATAAATTATTATGCTTCTAATTCTAGCTCTGGTAGCACTTATGGAATAATTGAAGATGAATGGACGCTTATATATAATTTAAATGAGATATTATAAGTTTTTTATGATGCTACAATGTTATTATCTGACTGTTATTATCCAATTATTACTTTAGCTATTTTACAAATTTTAAATATTCAAAAAAAATTACCAAATATCGTATGAATGCTACTTTTGGAGCTATAATTTTTTCAAATAAAGAGCAAATTTAATAAGCATTTTAAGACTATTCCTCATACTTTTGGTTTGGGGGTACTTATTAATCCATGTTTGAAGGATATTGGCCTTCGAAGTTTGTTACAATAATTATATGGTGGACAGATTATAGACTTAGATGATGGATTCACCTTTACTGCTACTTCTCATCATTTAGCTATTAAAAATTATTTTCAAACCTTATATGATGAGTATGTAGCTAGACATGGTGTAGCTACACAATAGTCTACAACTTCGGCGTCTTCGAGCTCAAGCCGAGGTAAAAGTGTAAGTTTTGATAGGTATGCAATGGTAGCTGAGCTAACTCGTGGATGTGGACTTGGATCATCATTAGACGTTTCTGAAATAGATAAATATTTATCTGCTTCTTTATTTAAATGTTAAGGAAATGCTTTAGATATTTTACAATGGTGGAGAGTATATAGATTAGTTTCATATCTTATACTTTCCACCATAATTCATGACTTATTAACAGTGCAGGTTTCGACGGTAGCTTCGGAATCCGCCTTCAGCACATTAGGACGTTTAATTGACGACCACATAACATGTTTAGATCCGTATACTGTATAAGCGGTGATGTGCTTACAAGATTGGTGGAGGTACGAGAAGCGAATAGAAGGCATTGATCGGATGGCTGGAATTGAAGATAAATTTGAAGAGTTGGGACTATCTGATAGATATAAAGATTAAACAATATTCATCAAATTGTAATTTTTATTTCTTAGATTTAAATTTGTAATGTGGCTCAACTAGCCAACATTCCAGCACGGATAACACTGTATGAATTGCTGCGGCTGTCCAAGGAAACCAGGGAGGCCTTGCAAGAAGCGTTAGCCAATTCAGAGGTGTTTCTGACTCAAGTCAAGCCGGTGCCTGAAGAACCGGAACTGCTGAGTCAACATTGTAATATAGCGACTAAGCGGTGATGTGCTTACAAGATTGGTGGAGGTACGAGAAGCGAATAGAAGGCATTGATCGGATGGCTGGAATTGAAGATAAATTTGAAGAGTTGGGACTATCTGATAGATATAAAGATTAAACAATATTCATCAAATTGTAATTTTTATTTCTTAGATTTAAATTTGTAATGAATTATTTTGAAAACAGTTAGAAATGATAATAATATAGGTGAGTTGGTGCTAACCTATGTACTCATCTATTGTGATGTGATGAATTCCGAAATAAATGTATACTTGTAAAGGATTTATTAATTATTAATAAAGAAATTATTTTTATCATCTTTTATTTTTATAATTTTTTGTATTTGTAATTTATATCATTTCAAGTTATTAATAATATTATTGTTTTTATTAGCATTTTCTGTAAATTTTTATGTATAATTCAAAATTTAAAGAGATTTTTTAAAAATAAAAAAAATAAAAAAATCTAGGCTGGCCTGCCAGGCCTGTGGCTA
>NC_033795.1:11608448-11615070 GCF_001876935.1 Asparagus officinalis | reverse complement strand
CGGGTCCAAGCTCCGATTTTGCCCGAGTTAGGTCCGATTTTTCGGGCCGGGCCGGACCGGGCCGGCCTAGATGGACAAGCCTAGCTTCAAAGTGAAACTATAGCGATGGTACAAGCTAATCGTGAGCAAAAGCTCTCAAACATCACGTCACGGTTTATATCCATTCAGCTATGGGCCTGTAAACATTCATAGGGATTTTAACAAACCCTCAACCATCAATGGATTTGATAAGTCTTTATCGACTACCGTTTAAGTCGAGTTATCATATGGATTGTCTAAATCCGTTCTACATGTAACGTTGTGCTAAAAAAATAAACTCTCTTAGACTTAGTGCTATGATACTGAATACATAGACCTTGTCAATTTCACAGGAATGGACTACCCGACAACGCGTGTTAGGCGTAGGCTTATCTCTAATTAGGGATCGAGATAAAGTCCCTCATGCGTGAAAGGTATGGATTTTTGGTGCTACGATGTTAAATACATAGAGTTCGCCATTATTACGGGAATAGGCCACCCGACACCATGTGTTAGATGTAGACTTATCTCTAATTAGATATCAAGATAAAGTCCCCCATGCGTGTAAGACATGGATTCTAATGTTATTAATAACAACCCGCTACGATATTGAATACATAGACTTTTGTCATTTTCACAAGAAAGACTAATCAGCGACGCGTGTTAGGCGTAAACTTATCTCTAATTAGGGAACGAGATAAAGCCCCCCATGCATGAAAGGCATGGATTCGGTAATTATTAATTTAATAATAATCATTGGCTACGTTACTGAATATGTAGGCTTTATCGTTGCTTCTTCCTTTGTTATGTTTTCACTTGAAATACTGAAAGAAAGTTGGAAGTGCCAGAGGTGTAGTATTAACTTGGCATGAATTTTCACTTAAAGTAAAATTCAAAAATTTTCTTCATTATCACTAGAATAATTCTAGAAAATCTTTAATCCTCTGGGGATTTTATAATAAAAAAGTGCTATTCTTGTTAAAAAATGATTAACAAGTTCATTGGGGGGTTTGACTGTTAGAGGTGTGATGTTAACGTGCTATTCTTGTTAAAAAATGATTAACAAGTTCATTGGGGGGTTTGACTGTTAGAGGTGTGATGTTAACCTAACAGTATTTTTAATGATTAACAAGTTCATTGGGGGGTTTGACTGTTAGAGGTGTGATGTTAACCTAACAGTATTTTTATGGGTCTATCGCTCTATTAAAGAGAGTCAATAAGTTGATTTGGTCGTTAGAGGTGTGATATTAACTTGACGGGTTTGTGGACCTATTGCTCTATTGAAGAGAGTCGATAAGTTGTTTGTCAGATATGTTTTGTTAACGTGACAAGATTGTGGACCTATCGCTCCCACTACAACAAAATACAGTATTACCGACAAAACCAAAACATTGGCAAAGGTTTAAAAAACGTCGGGAAAATCTTTCTCGACGCAAAATTTAGCGTCGCTAACGTGTCACCAAAATTGCGTCAAGGAAAATATTTAGCGACACAATCATACTACATTGGTAAAAGTCAACATTTTTGGCAATGCTTCATGCGTTGGGAAAAGCATATTTTTTAGCGACGCATAATATGTTGCGTCGGCAAAAGTATGCAGGATTTTTTCATATACAAAAGTGCGTCGGCAAAACTTGCACTTTTGGCGACGCATGTAGCGTCGGCAAAAGCCAATGCATCGGTAAAAGTATAGCTTTTAGTGACGTAAAACTGTTCATCACTAAAAGCTACACCTTTACCGACGCTAACTTACGTCGCTAAATGTATAATTTTTAGCGACGAACAGTTTTGTGTTGCTAAAAGCTATACCTTTTACCGATGCAATATAGCATCAGCAAAAGTGTTACTTTTAGTGACGAAAATTAATGCGTCGCTAAAAGTTAAAATTTTAATTTAGCTTCCGTAATAAATATACTTTTGTCGACTAATTGCATCATCAAAAGTAATATCTTTTCTATCAACTGCAAACCTACACTGAACCTGAACATCCACAAAAAAATTGCTCCCATTCACATCAACAAAGAAACCAAACATTAAATTATACTCCAAAAAAGTTGCATATTATGATAAACAAAGAATTTTCTCTCATTGCAAAACTAACCAAATTATACTTCAGACAATTCATAATAACTCGCAATGATCTAAAGAAAAATAATAAAAATTTTATCGTATCAAATAAAAAATAAATACACATCTTAATGGACTAAAAATAGTTACATTCATTTTCATTTCCAAGTCAACACTCAAAGACCTGTTAAATATTCCAGTTTACTTGTAATCCATGAAGGAAAAAAGAAACACAATAGAAAGAGAGAAAAAGGTGAAAGAAAAGAAAGAAGAGAACAACTGTTTAAATATTCTAGTTTGCTTGTAACCTCATGACAAGTTGCTCTCTGCTTTCGAAATAATCAAATCCAAGTTCCTACATAATAAGAATAAAGTAGCATCAAAAAGTTTTAAAATTATTTGAGAAAAGCTACACATTCTATAAAAAGTTTTGGATAAACATATATCATATCATATTCATTAAACCAAAAACATACACATGACAAAATTAAATTTTGTGCAGCTTTTGTGAATTGTGCATTTCTATAAAAGGTCAAATGTACACACATTTAACTTCTGAAACTTAAAAAAAAGGTAAGATGAAGACAATACTGTCAACTTACTTCACTGTGCATACTCTTTGGTTTTTGAGATTTTGAATATAGTAGTTTATGCAAAAGATAATTATTTTAGGAAGATAACGATTATGAGTGGTTATAAGGAGCAGATAATTTTAATTTGTGCTAATATGAAAAGTTAACTGTTTCTCATTTTAGGTTGAGAACAATGAAATTTGGTTGTAAAGATTTGAACCAAAAGATCAATGGATGAATTTTAGGTTGAGAACAATGAAATTTGGTTGTAAAGATTTGAACCAAAAGATCAATGGATGATATCTGTTGAGCTTTATGAGGTCAACATAAATTTGGTTGTAAAGATTTGAACCAAAAGATCAATGGATGATATCTGTTGAGCTTTATGAGGTCAACATATTTACACTATCTACCAGAAACTATGTTCACATATAGAGTAATTCAAGAGGAGAAAAAACAGTACATACCGAACATTAAGATATTTGAAATACTTTGATGCAAGCAGATCAATCAAAGAATCAACTGAGGATGTATTACGAACCTGTATTACACGAAGTATTGTAAGAAAGAAAATATGAGGTATGCTAAGAAGGAAAATATGAGGTATGCTCATCAGAATAAAAGAGGTAAAAAGCTATCAGTCGCTCGTAATGCAATCTGAAAAAATGAACTGTGAGACCCTTATAACTAAAAAAATCTAAATGAAAAGAATGCAGTGATGAGACTTTAGTCATACAAAAACTAAATTTAGTAATTGGAAAATCCCTTGCTAAGTTTATGATGCAGTGATGAGACTTTAGTCATACAAAAACTAAATTTAGTAATTGGAAAATCCCTTGCTAAGTTTATAATATTTTGGACTATTAGCAGTCATACAAAAACTAAATTTAGTAATTGGAAAATCCCTTGCTAAGTTTATAATATTTTGGACTATTAGCAACTCTGTATAATGACAAAGAAAGACCTATATGTAGTCAAAATCTTAGGCTCATTAGGACAGTAAGCTATACTCGGTTTTAAGGTGTAAACAGACCCTGAGTATAACACAAAATGGAGAAAGAGCAGGTGAGAAACACTAGATCAAAATAAAAATGTTAGTTACACCTCCTATTCTGAATTTCTCATGCCATTATAATTGTATTTTCATGCAATAAGTTACAACATGTTCCACAAGGTGTTGCTTATATCCTATATCGGGATCGCTCTTGTAACTAATTGGCTTTTACCTCGAAGGCATAGATTTTCTCAGACTCAAACTTCAGAGAGCCCTAATACGATTTCCAAATGGTACCTAAAAGCTTGTGGCTCTTATCCAGTATAGGCGTAGACCCAGTTCTATTTCAGTATTTACCAAGCAGAAGACCTCTTTTTTTGTTTTGCACTATTCCCAAATGGTATATGACATTGAATGAGCTACATTATTTCTGATAAAATAATTGTATTCCTCCTAACTTCATCATGTTTAATACCGCCAGAAACCTACCAAAATAGTGGCACTATTAGAAAATAGAGTTTTGCCTACGAAAAAATAGCTACGAAAATTTTTCGTCGCTATTTTTCCGTAGGTAAAAAAATTTGCCGACGGAAAATATAATTTTAGCGACGAAAATTTTTCGTCACTAAAAATTTAACGACGGATTTTTAGCGACGAAAATTTTTTGTCACTAAAGCCTTTTTTAGCGACGGATTTTCCGTCGCTAAAAAAGGCCTGGGCGAAATTTTTTGGGCGTGGGCGCCCTAAATTTTTTGGCAGCCCGCGCCCGATAACTCATCATTTCCCTCCTCTCTCCTCATCCCTCCCCTTGGATCTCATTCTCACCCCCCTTCCCGCGCCGTTCCTCTGAGCCGTGACGTTCCTCGCTGCCGTCGTTCCTCCGCCACCGCCGCCCCTCTCTCAAGGTACCCATCCCCCCTCAACCTCCCCCCCCTCAATCTCTCTTTCTCCCCCTCTCAATCTTTCCTTCTCTCTCCCTCTCTCTCGTCGGCCGACGCCCACCGACGAGAAGAGAGGGAGAGAGAATGAGAGATTGAGGGGGGGGGAGGGAGAGAAAGAGAGATTTTTAATTTTTACAATTATAGTTTAATTTTTACAATTAGCGCTTAATTTTGGCAAAACAAAAAAATTATGCAAAAAACCCAAACCCTAATAAAAAATGTTCATCTTGATGAAATTATAATATAAAAAAATAAATTTAATATGGGTTATGGTTAGGTTAGGGTTAGGCGAGGGTTAGGGTTAGGGTTCGGTGAGGGTTAGGATTAGGGTTAGGATTAGGGTTAGGTGAGGGTGGGGGTGACGATGAGAGTGAGGGTTAGGGTTAGGGTTAGGGTTAGGATTAGGGTTAGGTGAGGGTTAGGGTTAGGGTTAGGATTAGGATTAGGGTTAGGGTTAGGGTTAGGGTTAGGTGAGGGCGAGGATGAGGGTGAGGCGTGGGGGTGAGGGTGAGTTTGAGGGTTAAAGTTATGTTGTTGTGTAGTGTTGTGTGTTATTGTGTTGTGGTGTTGTGGTGTTGTGTTGTTGTGTTATGGTGTTTTGGTGTTATGTTGTATTGTGTTGTGTTGTGGTGTTGGGGGAATTATATTTATATTTGCACTTTTATTAACGGTTACATACACTTATTAATGTTTGATTTATATTTACAGGTCGGGACTTCTTCACAAGGTACAGCCGGGGGTAGTCATAATGCAGCTGGTGTTGAGGATGAGGATGAGGATGATGATAATGATCAGGAGAATTGATTGTAATTAATTTAACTTTTAAAACAATTTCTTGTGTTGTATAAACAATATTTATTATGTACCTGTCGGGAAACTTTTATTTGTTTTTATTGAAATAAATATGTGATATATGCGTGAGATTGAATATTACACTGCTGATTGAACATGTTTTTTAAAATTAGTATCGATATTGTATAGGATTTTTTCAATAATTTTCAAAATATTTTTTAAAAAATTAATGGTTATTTTTAGCGACGGATTTTCCGTCGCTAAATAAATATTTAGCAACGGATTTTTGTCGCTAAATACATATTTAGCAAAGGAAAACATGCACAGAAAAAAATAAAATAATAAAAAAAACATTAGCAATGGATTTTCCGTCGCTAAATATCTATTTAGCAACGAAAAATGTGCATGGGAAAAAATAAAATAATTTAAAAAACATTAGCGACAGAATGTCCGTCGCTAATACCATTTTTAGCGACGGAAATTTCGTCGCTAATGTTTTTTTATATTTAAAAAAAATAAATGGCGATGAATTTGTCGTCTCTAATACCCCGTCGCTAAACTTTAGCGACAGAAATTCCGTCGCTAAAGACTCAATTAGGGACCCTGAATGTAGCGTCGAACTTTTAGCGACGGAATTCCATTTTTTCCGTCGCTAAAAGTTTTAGCGACGGAATTTAGGCCTTTAGCGATGGAATTTTCCATCGCTAAAAGGTGAAAATCCAGCAGTGTGGGTTATTGAACAAAAACTAAAACTTACAATGGAGTGAAGAAGCCGATGGTAGATAGCAGATTGAAACTTCCCATCTTTCCCCAACTTCACAAAATCCATTTTTGCATCCCATGCCACATCCTAGAACAAATAGCAAAGAGCAACTCCATTAAATTCACCTACATCACGCCCAAAGAAACCACTTTAGTGAAAAGATTCGAATTTTAAGTATCTCTTCAGATCGAGAATCAACCGCAGCCTCGGACGAATTTGAAGTGTATCAGATTGAACACGCAGGCGCCCTCAAACAGCGCAGGTTCGGACAAGGCGCGGACGGTCACTGTGGTGTTGAAGGTCCAGCGAGAGGGAGGAGATCAAGGGCGTCGAAGACAGAGGCCACGGCGTTGGCGAAGTTCGACAAGTACAGGAGCTAAAGGACCGCCACGTGAGAGTTGAAGGGACGAAGACGATCAGAGGCCGAGATCTTGTGAGTGAGGTGAGTAACGACACTAGTGGTGGTGGCTGTGGC
>NC_033795.1:11605015-11608438 GCF_001876935.1 Asparagus officinalis | reverse complement strand
GGGATCGAGAGGCTGCCAGCGGTCGAAGAGGAGGGCGGAGAAGTAGCGGGAGCGCCAGAGGGAGGAGGAGTGGAGGAGGAGAAGAAGGAGCACGAAGGTTGATAGCGCCTGCTGGAGAGAATGGAGAGAACAGAGATTGGGGTGATGGATTTTAGAGGGGGCGTGATTTTATAATTTGGGGGAATTTTTTGGGGTAAGCGGGTTATAGATGTTTTATTTGGGGATATATTTAGAGCACCATATTTTAGACTATGTATTGAATATGTGATTTATTATGTAGCTATAATTAAATATTTAATAGATTAATAAAATTTAAATTTTTTATTTGTTACTTTTTTACAA
Source organism: Asparagus officinalis (assembly GCF_001876935.1). NCBI lineage: Eukaryota > Viridiplantae > Streptophyta > Magnoliopsida > Asparagales > Asparagaceae > Asparagus > Asparagus officinalis. Next base: position 11,608,096 of record NC_033795.1, on the reverse strand, counting down.
TTTAAAAATAATTTATTAACACATAAAAAGGATTAAAAAGCAAATACAAATTAGAAGATGGTGGTTAAGAAATATTTTCTTTTAGTTCGGAGAAAATAAAATAAACTAATAAAAATTCATAAAGATATTTAAATAACACTAACAAATCTTTAATATTTAAAAATTAGTCACTCAAATCATAGAAATTTCTATTACATCCCTCAAATCATCACAATGTTTACAATTAGGTCCCCTAGTTAACAGTGGTTAGATTTAAAGAAATATTCCTTTAAATCTAACTATTATTATCAGTTTTCATGGACTTTAATTATAAAAATCCAATCCGTTTGGACCTAGTTGACCCCTTAAAATATGAAAATCCAAACGAATCGGGTGTGTTGGTGCCAACTCTACAACCGTAATCTCCTGCAAATCAAATAGTAATTAAGAAACTATGTCTACACTTTTGTTGATAATGAATTTAGGATTAAAATTGATAGATTTTATTGGAATAAATGAATACAAGCCTAATTACACTACATGGAAATTGCATAATTTAACAGTAATTACTTTATGACCAATTCCTGAAAACTTCTTATAAAAAATTGATAAAAATTTCCCAAAAAAATCAACCAACACTAAGAAAAAGGAATCTTCTCTTCAGATTCAAAATATAACCATATCTAATGATTTTAACCAAAAAAAATGATCTAGTTAAGATCCATAGTCAAGAGCACAAAGTCTAAGGGAAAAAATTGGTGAAATTGAATTACTATAGTATTTTATGGAACCTTTCAAATAAACCGAATACGGTATAAATAAATAAAAATAAGCTAAATCTCATTTGAATACAGATCGAGAAGGAGATTAGAGAGAGAACGAGCATCATCGGGGAGAGACTTTACCTTCTATTGGTCAAACAAGATGGAGTGTCGATGCGTCGACAAAGATATATCTTTTAGCGACGCAAAACTGTTTGTCGCTAAAAGCTACACCTTTGCCGACGCTAACTTGCATCACCAAATGTATAATTTTTTGTGACGAACAGTTTTGCGTCGCTAAAAGCTATACTTTTACCGACACAATATAGCGTTGGCAAAAGTGTTATTTTTAGTGACGCCAGCCCTAAAACATCGCTAAAAATATACACTTTTACCAACAAAAATAAAAAACATCGTGAAATCCATACACTTTTACCGATGCTAAGTTAAAACGTCGCAAATAATATACACTTTTAGCGATACTAATTATAAACGCGGGGAAAAATATATATTTTGCCGATGCTAACTAAAATCGTCGGGAAAAACATAATTTTTAACGACGTATTTAACCATGCGTCAGGAATAAGCGTTGGAAAAAGTGCAATTTGTTGTAGTGTCTATTGAAGAAAGTCGATAAGTTGATTGTTAGAGGTGTAATATTAACATGACAAGATTGTGGACCTATCGCTCTATTGAAGAGAGTCGATAAGTTGATTGTCAGAGATGTAATGTTAATGTGACAAGATTATGGACCTATCGCTCCATTGAAGAGAGTCGATAAGTTGATTGTCAGGGGTGTAATGTTAACATAACGTCATTGTTTGAGTCAAAAGTCGGTGTTGTTGAGGAATTCATTATAATTTTATTTGATTACAAAAAATTCGAAAGAATAATCTTTTTATAAGACTTTTTCTACACCAACAAGGCGAATAATTAACAAACTTTGAGAAACAAACCACAAAAATCGTCTATGCGATCTTTGTTTTGCGTGACTTTGGCCTGTGCCGGACCTTGGTTCTGTGGACGGCCGAATCAAGATGCGTGAGAGGGGTCGTTGAGCTGGTTCTGAGCTATCGTTTATCGAAGTGAGAAATTGAAAAGATATGCTGCATCGAAGTAAGATAGTCGGTCTTTTAAAATCAAGTCAAAGCTATTTCAAGGCGTTGTATAAAACTCAATCTGCTGCTCCTCTGCTGTGGAATAACTCAAATATGCTGCGATCCTGCGTCAGAATGACCGTAGGGGGTATTTCATAGCCTTGGAGTTCATAACTGAAAAAACCTCACAACGATGAGTTAGACTTGGCGGACAGTGTTTACTGTCTCGGCTGGGCGAGACATCTGTTTTGCTGTTGACGCAGACAGAAATACTGTTCGCAAACAGTAATCTGGCAGGCCAGTTTTTGTTATACTGCCTTCCCACGTTTCAACTCCTTATTTTGGCTGTTATTCATCGTGATTTTCGCACGATGTTTGCGCAGTCTTCTTGGCAGTTAATGGAGCACGTGTAGGGCAGTTATCAAGGTGGTTTTGAAGGCCATTTCAACACTGTTTCCTGGCGAGACGAGCAAATACTGTTATGCTGGCATGAACCGCAAAGGGCCTGTCTCGCTGGCGAGAAGTTCAATCTTGCTTTGTTTTCAATATGAGTCCTTTGATGATTTCTCTTATGTTTGGTGATATTATTAGCATTTTTTGACGTACCAGATACCCCATCCAGAAAGTTTCGCAGGACGCATGTTTTTAGTAGAAGAGTTGGGAAGCTTTGGGATAAGATAGATTTTCTTAAGCATCGCGCGTTCAATGGTCCGGCTGAATAATTTCGTGTTGGAAGGACTTGTAAAATGGTTCAATGCTTTGATGCTCTTCTGCTTTAGTCTATTCAGTTTTGTAGAATAGCATAAGTTTTCCCGCGCTCGTGTCTTCACGCTTCGTTTTCGAATTTTGAAAATTGAAGTTGGTACTTGTCTCTGAGGTTAGCTTTCACCAACTGAGTTGATATATCATTAAGAGTAATCAGGGTTATCCCTTAGAATTATTCAGATTAATATTCTCCAAGAAAACTTCCTGTGAGGGGGGAATACAGTTTTAGACTCGGTACCCATTGAGTATCATCTGATCCAATGATAGCAGAGAGGTTCAATGTCTCGTGCAGCGAGACAAAATATGCCTGTCTCGCTGAGCGACGACAGTGTTTTTCTGTCTCGCTGAAGCGAGACAGTTGTTTTCTGTCTCGCCTGAGCGAGAACAGAGTTTTCGTGTCTGCGTGAGCGACAGCGAGTATAAAACTCGAACTTAGGTTTTTAGGTTTTTTTTCCAGCCGTCGATGTTTCTGGCGATGT
>NC_033795.1:11569246-11604015 GCF_001876935.1 Asparagus officinalis | reverse complement strand
CATATATAAACATGAAAGACATGTATATAGATATCTGAGTATCAAGCATGTCTGCATAGCTCATCGAGCACGACTTAAATTTGCTAACACATTTAAAAACACAATAAATATTTTCATAGAACGTTTTAATAGAAAGTACGTGTATTTGTAGGCGTCAAAAAATGCTAATAGATATCCCAAGCATAGATAAGATCACTCAAAAATTCACAAGAAAGGATTTCATACTGTTTTGAAAAAATCAAAACAAGTATGAACTGTCTCGCCAGCGAGACAGTCTTTGCTGTCTCGCCAGCGGGACAGTCTTTGCTGTCTCACCAGCGAGACAGTGTTGAAATAGTCAAAACTACATTTGTAACTGCCCTACACGTGTCCATTAACTGCCAAGGGACGTGGGAAACATCATGGGCGACAATAACGTGGATAACTGCCAAAATAACGGAGTTTGAAACGTGAAAGAACAGTTACAGCGAGAAACTGCCATTTTCCGAGACAGCATTTACTGTCTCGCTGAGCGAGACAGCAAATTTACTGTCTCGCGGGTCGAGACAGCAAACGCTGTCTCGCCCAGCGAGACAGTAAACACTGTCTCGCCGTACTGACTTCTTCGATTGTTAAGTTTTTGCAGTTACAGACCCTTGAGGCTATAAATACCCCCCTAGGGTCACTTCTGACGAGGATCGAGCATTTGTTAGAGCATTCCAGAGCAGAGAGAGCAGAGATTTGAGTTCTTTTCTTGCAACGCCTTGAAATTAAGCTTCGACTTGATTTTAAGAAGAACGACTATCTTACTTCGATAAGATATCGTTTCAATTTCGCCAAATGGCCAAAACGTCCACAAAGATCACATTTGAACACATTAGCATGTTTATGATGTGCATGATAAGCATATGCATGTGTATGTGATGAAGAAGCTACATGAGATGCACAATGAGCATTAGCATTGTTATGTTTGTATGCATCATAGCAAAATCTAGCAAGATGGCCTTTACGACCGCAAATTGTGCATTTGTAGACTTTGCTATATATGTGTGCATGATGAGTAGATGATTTTGACTTAGACTTGACACACATATTCACAAGCTTCTTATGGTTGTTAATGCATGTATTAAGAGTTGAATCTAAAGAAGAAATACGGTTTTTAACATTGTTCAACTCATCATTAGGCATATTAGCATTAACTTTAGAAGTAGAACATAAATAATTATTTATAAAAGAAGCAGTATTATTTTTTATGTTCTCTACTTCTAACATGGCATTATCTTTTTCATGAGATAAGCTAGTTATAGATGTGGTTAATTTTCCATTTTCCATGTCATTGTTTTCTTTAAGCATGGTATTTTCTTTTGCAATGACATCCAATTTTGACACTAGCTCCTCATGATTGGATTCTAAATTATCATGCTTGCTTTTTAAATCAATAAAATCTTTATGCAAATTAGTGTAGGCATGCATTAATCTATCATATGCACAAGCAAGTTCATCACTAGATAAATCATTATCGGGTTCGAACTCGCAAACCTCACTAGGGCTATCGCCTAGTGCACGTGTGCATGAAGCTCCATATGAACTTGAAGCGGGATCCTCCAAAGCTTGTCGGATCGCCTCCAAGTCTCCTTGATGCGCTTCTATGAATTTCCATAATGTATAAGCGCTATCAAAAGAATCAAGCTTGTTAGACATAAATGAATCAAATGCATTTAATAAAAATTCTAACATAAGCTTGTTCATAATAAACATCTTTTTATCATGTTTGCTCCACTTGGATTTCTCCAACGTGGGCACAATATAAGCACAATCAATGATTTCCCATAAATCGATATTTTTAGATTGAACAAATATTTTGAATCTAAAGCATCATTGAGCATAGGGGAAAACATTTAATCTAGGAGCAATATTGATGGCATAACCTAAACCATGCATATCCATAATATAAAAGGCAAGCAAGATACAAATAAAGCTCAAAATTAGATTAGCACAATAAGCTAACTTGGATCTTTAACTCAAGGCGATTAGACCTTAAATCAAAGAGCACCAAGCTCTGATACCAATTGTTAGACCCTAGAGGGGGGGTGATTAGGGTCTTATGCTAATCTAATCCGATTAAATGCCAATTAAAATTAATTAACAAGTTATCCTAGCAAGTATGAAATACCACAAGAATTATGAGCTAGGATAAGCAATGTAAACAATGAGATATATCCTATATGATGAAATATATATATATGCAAGGATATATAAACTAACACAAGGGGTAAACAATGTGAACTAGATAGTGGATCATATAAATAATGAGCTAATGACAATGGCGACAAGAATTATAAACACAAGTATAAATAAACGCCAAAGCACACTCAAACACAAGATATGATCACGGAGTTCGGACCTTCCGTCCTACGTCTCCGCTCCCCACTCCCGGGGAGAAATCCACTAACACAATCCGGTTTGGAAGCCGGAACTTCTTCTACACACTCGGTTTTCTAGCTAACCGAAAACTCTACAACTCACACTCTTGCAATCACACTCTACACCCACTAAGTGTTGGACCTAGTCGTGTCTCCCTCAAGTGCTCGGTTACAACCTCTTCCTAGGCACGTCAACCGACGCCACTCCTCTTGGGACGATCCCCGACTCTCACCACACACTCCTCACTCGGTGTACAAGTGTATTACAAGGTGAATCTCTCAATAAGCACAATATATGACAAATGATTGTTCTCAAAACAAGGTGAGAACTCAATTAAGCTCACTCTCAATGTCACAAACCCACAACCCTAAATTATACTATGAATGTAAATACAATAAGCTCAATAGGTTGTGTGTGAACAAAGAGATAATAAAATCAACTAAACTCAATATGAAACAACCCCAAATTATACTATGAATGTAAATACAATAAGCTCAAAAGGTTGTGTGTGAACAAAGAGATATAAATCAAAACTAAACTCAATGTAGTTCTAGCTTAATAACAATGATAATCAAATATATAAAAAAGCTAGAAATAGAGTTTAGAAAACTTCTCAATATATCAAGAGTGGAGGGAGAAGAGTTGGATGCCCAAACACCAATAGATGATCTCCTTAAGCTCTTGTTGAATTGAATCACAAAACCGAAACACTCAATTGCTTAAAAGCTTTTTAAACAAACTTAAACCAAACATAAACCCCCACTAGAAATCTCAGCAAAAAAAACACCCAAAACAAAAGACCAAAAGACCCAGCCAACGGTACAAAAACTAGCCGTTGGAAACAGAAAAATCCATCGTCGGTCGACCGGAAATTCTGTCGGTCGACCGATGGAAAAGTTCGGTCGACCGACGGAAAATTCGGTCGACCGTTATCTAGGTCGAAAACAAGAAACCAAGCATGACTTATCCGGTCGCCGGTGCGGTCGACCGATGGAGCTTTTCGGTCGACCGGACCAGTCGACCGACAGACTCTCTGTCGCATGGTAACAAAAGAACAAATGTTCGGTCGACCGGTCCGGTCGACCGAATACTGATACATAGAAAAACCTGTTTTGCTGATTTTAAAACACTGTTTAAAAATATCAAATAAATTCAGAAAAATGTAAAACTTTGGGGAATGATTGTAGACATGATAATAAACATGCTACAATGACTGGTTTCGAAAAAGAACTTCCCAAATGAAAAATATCATCATTTTACAAAATAGTTCAAAACATGAAAACCTGAAAATTGATATTTTGATATTTTGACTTAAACAACATTTTGAAACCTTATGAAATGATTGTATAGACTTGATAAAAGATATAACATGTTGTTATGAAGTCTATAATCTAGAAATACAATATTTTCATAAATTTGCATATTCTATGCAATATATTCAAAACACTAAATATGATTTCATTAAATATAAGCTTGTTAAAGACGAAATCATATATAGGCATATAAACATGAAACAAAATAGTATTTTCTAATTCTATTCATTTGTTTCATATATAAACTCGAAACCTATTAAACCAAACAATATATATGTATATATATAACTGTATATATACAAAATCAAAACCAAAGCGTGTATGTGTATATATGATTGAGCTTAAAGTATTAAACACACATAATATAAACCTATACTAAATTACCCAAGCTTGATCTTGATCTCCATTGTAGCTCAACTTGGTAATGTCGCGGATGAAGCTTGAACTTGGATCTTGAACTTTGAATAGCAATACTTCACTCCACTATTCCGCCAACCTCCTCTTGATATGATCGTGTAGGCTCAATTCCATCCATCCTCCAACAACGTTGTTTGTCTACAATACATAAGAATGTACAAACACTAGACAAACAACATTAGTGGTAAATTGTTTGTTAAACATCATCAAAACAAGAAGGCCAACAGTAAATCGTCAGAAGTGTAATGTTAACTCGACGATGTTTGTAGACCTGTCATTCTATTGAAGAGGATTGACAGGAAGATTCGTTACTCTTAATCCAGTGGATTCTAAGCAACCAACCCCCAGTCTTGATTAAGACTTAGCAGGGGATGAATTTTGCAGTTAACATAGCTATTTTGTTGAACATGATAACTTAGAAAATTTGTTACTCTTAATCCAAGAGATTCCAAATAACCAACCCCTAGTCTTAATTAAGACTTAGCAGGGGAGGAATTTTGCAGTTGACAGAGGTCTTTTGTTGAATATGATAACTTAGAAGATTTGTTACTCTTAACCCAAGGGATTCTAAGTAACCAACCCCAGTCTTGATTAAGACTTAGCAGGAGAAGAAAAAAAGGGTAGACATGGCACATCGCCTTATGGGCCGCTATCCATCAAGTCGGAATAAAGACACGTCACCTGGTAGACCACTATCTGACTGACGAGTTTGACTATCAGAGGTAACTATTAACGTGATAGTTTTGGTGAACCCGCTATCCTATTGAAGAGAATTGGTGGGAAGATTTGGAGAAAATAGACTATTAGAGGTAATTATTAACGTGATAGTTTTGGTAGACCCGTCATCCTATTGAAGATGATTGGTGGGGAATTTAGAGGAAACTAACTATCAGAGGTGTATTGTTAACTTGATAGTTTGGTGGATCCGCCATCCTATTGAAGATGATTGGTTTCAGTAGCCGTAGTATATTGGGAAGATTGGGCTTGGTCCCATTACTCAGGTTGATCTTGCTTACTTTGTTCTTCAGCTTTGACCCTGGTAATAATTTTTTGAGCCTGTTCACCTTGAGATATTAGTTGTCTCCATGAACGACATTCTGCAATCCTCATTTGTACTAGAAGGTTGGTCTACAAGTTGTGTCGATAGGTCTCCACCAGGGTAGACTGTATCATACCTAACGAATATCAAAGAGTCATGCTTCAGAACCTATTAACGAAGGCTTTGACGGACTCCCTCTTCTTCTGCTTAGTGGCAAGAAGGGTATGGATGGAGAATTCTGTATCGTCTTCAAAGAATCTTGATAGGAAGAGTCTCTCTAAATTCACCCACTTTTGGATACATCCTACATGTAGTTTCATGAACCATTCAAAGACAACCCCCTTGAGGGTGCTAATAAACAAACGAGCTAATATAACATCGTTCGATATCACATTCCCAGTCTGTGACTTGAAATGATAGATATGTTGGTTCGGTGATCCCGTCCCATCAAAAGCTCGTAGCGTTGGGACTTCAAACTTTGGAGGATAAGGGGTTGTATCCCATTCGGCAGGATAGGACCTAATAACTCGCTCAAGTTGGAGCTCGCTTTTGTGGGCTATGGCATTGAGGCGGTCTTACAATTCTTTCATTTTTCCAAACTGGATATTTTGCTCGTTCTCAGTCTCTCTTCCATCTTCAGAGGAAGATTTGTGGTTATGGGCTTCTTGGTCAAAAGCAGCATCATCAACCACTTTTCCCTTCCCTTTACTTGTGTGAGATCGGGATGAAAATGATTTTTCTCTCTGGGAAGATTCTTGCCTAGGTGACAAATCTGTCTTCTGAGATTTGGCCCTGTCCGCGATGAATTGAGTCATATGGATCCAGAGTTCAATGATAACCTCCTGCTGTGCTTTGATCATGGTTTGCTGCTCATGAAGTCTCTTCACGAGATCTTCAGGATATCCTGCCATGTAAGTGAAGCTCTCGTGTTTCACAAAAGAACTAGAGGACTGAGACTTGCGATGGCTGAGTGTTCATTATCAGAGTTAGTTCCTATAGCCAATCTCCGATAATCAACAGGAGGTATGACTCCCTTTTGAATCCGAGTGTGTTGATAGATTCGTTCAAACTCACTCAGGATCTCTTTCAAGCTAGAAGACTGATCCGTCTCTGCCTCATCAGAGCTAGGGATTGATGATTGCCCTATACTCACCATGTTAGAAGTGACTCCAAAGTACTCTTCTTCCGAAGTCGTCTTCTTATGGGAACATCGTCGATTGTACTGGTTTGGCAAGGCAATGTTCATCTGTCGGTTGAATACTGTCGGTTTGGCTGCATGTGAGCAACATTGATATCCCGAGAGGACCGTAAAAATCAGTCGTTCGCATTGGCATGAATGAGTGACTCGTATTGGTCTTTCTCTTGATATGAACTCTCTCAAGTTTGTTACGGAGGCTTGAGATGAGTTACTCACTGATCGTGAGGTTTGAAACGGAACTCTCGGTCTATGATTGGACGGGACTGGCTTCTGGTGAACATGGATCTTCTTGAGATGCATTGAATCCGTAGACTTTTTATGTCGATCATCCTGAACACAACTTGACACATCACGGAATAAATGTAAGGGTCATGTTTGGATTGAAGAACGCATGACTGAGGTATGCATTTTGTTGGTGAAACGCGCCTCTGCGGGCTGCATTCTAGCTGGTCAACGCAGTCCTAAGACTTGCATTTGGATTCTAGAATGCTCTCCTGAGAACTACGTTCAGGCCGATTAACACGGTCTGGAGACCTGCATTTTGGTTCTGGAATGCACTCCTGAGAGTTGCATTCTGTTTGGGAAATGCATCCTGGAGGATTACGTTTTGGTGTTAGAACGCGTCACTAAGGACTACGATTTGATTTTGGAACGATCCCTTGAGGGTTGTGTTTTAGTTGGATCACACGAGGTTCGTATTTGGGCTCATCAACGTAAGACTTGCGTTTTGGAGCAGAAACGCATAGCTCTTGCTGAGGTCACAAACGCATGGCTCGTGTTGATTGGAGGATCGGCTCTTTTGGAATTGTACTCGTCGTCGGGATCTCCTCCTTCGTCGAGCGACATTCTTCTTAGCTTGTTTTAAGGCTTTTACAGCGACATCACCATCTGTATTGGTCAGGTTAGTTACGCTGGTAGGCCTCTTGTGACTCGATACCTATCGTGTTGGCGCGGGTGTGGAACCTTCAACTCGGTTAACGAGTTCGGTTGTGGCTAAGCCTACTCCTTTAGAGGAGAGGCTGTCCGAGAGATCTGGTCCAAAGGAGAGGTCTTCCTTTGGTGGTTCGGTAATGATTGGAGCTTTAGTCTCCTTTGAAACTTTGCGGATCTTACGCATAGTCTTGGGGCTAAGGGATTCGAAGGAGAGTATCTCCTCGTACTTGGCTTTATCAAACTCCACAACAAGAGTTTCGACCGTGGTTCCAGCGAGGTTGACATCGGATTGCACCATCACTTCTTCGTTAGTGAAGCTTGTCCCCAACTGAGTCGCCATCTTTTGTTTGATGGGAAAATTGAAAGAAGAAAATAGAGAATTGAATTTGTATTATTCTCTCTAACAGACTTAGAAAAGAATAAATTACAATTCTCTCAATGCAAATTTCTCTCTAACTGGCTTAAAAAAAGAAATTACAATCTTTTCGATCGGTTTCCCGATTTACAAAAGAGAGAAGGATCAACGGAGACCATTCCCTTTGTTTAACCTGAGTTCTTCTTGGTGTTGATAGAATGCCTCACTCGATGTTCATGTCGAGTTTGCTTTCCGTTGATGATCCGAACGCTTCACCTCGTGGAACATTGTCTTCGCCTCTTGACTCGAAGTCTTGGACAAACTTGCGTTGCAAGTGTGAAACTCTTAACGAGTTAGGGAACTCTGAGCGAGTTTAAACTCTATAAAAGAGTTGATTGATTTAACCGAAAATTGATTTGTAAGCCAAGGTTGATGAAAGCTCCAAGAACAACTCCGAGGGTCTGAAGATTGCCGAGATCCTTCTTCTACCAAGAAGCCTTGTGCCGATCTCCAAAAGATTGATCCAAAAAAGATACTAAACTCTGTTGAGTTTCTAGTATTTATAGGGGATTAAGGGGTATAACCGCCCCCTTAATTCGCTCCTAAGTGGGGGAGTGATCCCCTCAAATCGTGGAAAACAGTTTTAAAACCCTTCAGCCCGTGTTTGAATGAGTCAAACACAAAATCAGCGTTCTGGCACGAATTCTGCGTTCTGGACCTGGGATGCAAAGTTGGGCTCTGCATTTGAGCCTGAAAACGCAGCAATGAGCTCTGCGTTTTGAGTCTGGAACGCAACCACGAACTCTACATTTTGAGTTTGGAACACGGCCACGAACTCTGCGTTTTGAGTTTGGAACACAACGATGAACCCTGCGTTTTGGGTTGAAACCGTAACAATGAGCTCCGCGTTTGGATCTGGAACGCAGCGATGAACCCTACATTTTGGGCTGAAAACGCAACAATGAGCTCTGTGTTTGGATCAGAAGATATTGTTTACTTGTAATCTCTTTTGTTAGAGCGTTGCGAAGATCGTCATTTTGTAATCTTCGCTCTAGCTCCCTGAAATTTGGAATCGTCAGATTGTAATTCTCGATGTTGATTGTGAATGCTATTGAATTAGAGCTTTCATCGGTTGTTGTGAAGGTCGTCAGATTATAACCTTCATCAATCCACGTGAAAGTTTTTAAATTGTAGCCTTCTTGAAGCCGTCAAATTGTAACTTTCATCATCGGTGTTTGATGATGATCAACTATCTGCAGTAATTTTTTAGACAATCTACAGTAGTCATTGTCAATTTGGGGAAAACGAAGGGGAAGAGAGATGAAACTATAAGGTAAAAGGATAAGTTTCGAGGTTTTGGTGAGGGAAAGCTATTGTTGTAATTCGCAGGGGGTGTAAATGCAACAATATATACCATAAGGGTAGTAAGTGCAACAAATTGAAACTTCAGGGGATGTGTTCACAATTATCCCTATATATGATAATCCTCCTTGCCTCTTTTTATGGACAAATTTTCAAAACCGACCCCTTTAGATTTTTAATTGCAAAAACAACCTATTTCAGTTTTATTTATAAAAACCGACCCAGTTGGTTGAAACTGGGTCGGTTTTTGAAATTTTTTCTTCCAAACTTCACGGGAGTTCAACTCCCGTGAAGTTTTGTTATGAGAAAAACTTCACGGGAGTTCAACTCCCGTGAAGTTTTCCAAAAAAATTTAAAAAAACCGACCTGTTTTCAGCTAAATAGGTCGATTTTTGTAAATATTTTCAAAACCGGTCGTTTTTTGTAATTAAAAACCCAAAAGGGTCGGTTTTGAAAATTTGTCCCTCTTTTTATTTCAGAACCAAAATCTCACCCTCTTCAATCCCCACCGAAATAAAAAACACAGAATCATGACGGCCGACGACGTCGAGATGAAGGATCAGCCGGCGGCGTCACGACGATCGTGCTCCGCCGCAGCCTGACGTCGGCGGCGGTGTCTTCGTTCATCTCGTTTGCCCTAGCTCCGGGATCGGATTCGCTTTCTAAGCTGTCTTCGTATCTTTCAAAGGTTGGATCTTGAGAACTCAGGAATATAGTTGAAGGTTAATTGGATGAATTATAGTTGAGTCTATTTGATTTGATTGGAATTCAACTGATCTTAAAGAAAACACAGTGATGATATTAGGTTATTATATTGCATCAAATGTCTCTTGCGCATCTCTAAGAGATGTAGCAAAACCTAATTGGTTATGTTAGTGTTATGGTGCAATCAGACTTACACATTTGGGTTGCAGGTTTATCGGTCTAGGGTTTGGTCGGCGTCCTTAGTTTGGCCATGTTGCCTACAATGTAGGCACAAGATCTCCTGGGATTGAGATTCTACTTTCATTGTGATCTGTGATGGAGATACTTGTATCTGTTGCCAGGATGTAGCATCGTGAAAAGTACTAGGGACCATTGAGATGATCAAAGGAAACTTCTTTCATAAACGCAGATCTTCTGCAGGCAGGCATTGTAGATTTAGGCCAGCTTCAACAATAAAAAATATGACAAGTCTACAAAAACTGAACCGGTTATTTAAGTTTGATAACCTACTTTGTTTGATCTTGTAGTTGCTTGAAGATGGACCTCGATGACAAAGAGGACCATGCAATTGGTGTATGCACCTTTTTCATTGGTCACAAAAATGCAAGTAGAGTTATCCTTTGATCTCTTGAGCCATTATGATATCCTGTGTCTGAATGTGTAGAGGAGGCATAAAAGAATACACATAACACTGTCTAGCCCGTTCTATGTGTCAGTCATAGGAGATATTCATGGCTGTACGCTAGGTTGTGCAATTGTAAGTACGCAAGTAGGAACCGTGGGAATAATAATTGTGTTTGGTGTTGCTTTTGTTTGCGGACAAGTCCTACAGTAAGATTATTAAAAAATTAACACTTGGAAGAGCTTTTGTTGTATAAGTAATGTGTTTGGTGATATTAAATAATTGAAATAGGTATTTTAAAAGAAGTTTGGATAAGAATGAGTGTAGGAATTTTAGATAAAGTTCATGAGAGTGAAACAACAATCACAGAGAAATAGCTCAGTTAAAAGAAGTTTTTTTCAAAAGAAATTGCTAGGAGAAACAAGAGAGGTAAAAGGAACTGTCACATGGGTCATTGTACTTTTCAGTTGAGAGAAGCCAAAAAACGGCTTCTCCAGTTTGTAGCTTTGTCTTGCGCTTCTCCACAAGATTGAAATTTGGCAATAACACTTATTTGTTTTAACAGAGGCGAAAGCACTTGTAATTAAGCAGTGGCAAACAGCCGTGTGCTCATTTAAGAATATATTGTGTTGTGTAATGATTTGTGAGTTAATACAGATTGTATTGACACCGGTATTTCCTCCCCACATCTTTGTGTCATCATCGTTTGGTTTTGGCTTGTTCACCAATCTTGAACCTTTTTTAGATTTTGTTTAAGTGCCTTGCGGCCTTGCCATAAGCTTGTCTCGCTCATTCCCATCTTAAGCCCTTTATTCAGTTATTAAATATCCAAATTTTACTATAGAAGCAAATTTTTTCTTTGAAAGGGTGAAATGCTTGCTTTAAGCAATATTGATGCACCCATAATGTGCTCATTTATGCGCATCTTTCTGATTTTGTCATGATTTATGTCACATATTACAATCATAATGGCAATTTCCTAATCTTAAATCTTTTAGATTTTTCCTATTGCATTGCCATCAGGTTTCAATGGTGAATTTTGGTTCAACATGTTTGTTAATGCTGAAATTTGGTTGTTTCAAGTTGCAATACAATGAGTGTTTTCCATAAGCTTTTGTTGTGCTGCTTGAGAGAAGCCATTTATACCCCTTAATGTTAGAAAGCTTTTTGAGACCTGCAAAATTTTTCCAGGACATATGGAAGCTTGTCCTTGAGCTGTTGTTTTGTGTCTGATGCTCCCTGATGGTTTATCGATGTTAACTTTTCAATAAAGGTGCTCATCTTTCTCAAATATCTTCTTCCCACCTGTCTTCTTTCCCACTTTGCAATTAATGGAGCGCATAGCTTTCATCTTTAGCTTTAATGCATGAAGAACATTCTTTTTTTCTTTTCTCTCATTTTTATTTCTGAATGAATACAATATGTTTGGGAATTCACTAAGGGAAGGGAAGGGAAGGGATGTGAGGGGGGGGGATAAGAAACATAAGAAAAATCATAATCTTATTGAGGAATTTAATAAGAAGAATCGAGGGGTACTTATTTCACTCCATTTAGGAACTTTAATAGAGGGAAGGGAAGGGAATTTCAATCTCAACCGCTGAATTTGATCTTGGGAGTGTAAGGTTGTCCCTGTTTGTGGGAAAATCTATTTTTGATAATTTTCCTTTGCCTCAATTTCACCCAAATTTGGAGGAAACAGAATCTCATTTTTTTCACATTAATTAAATTTCCCTCCATTAACCCCCTCAAATGAATTCCCAAACAGAGTTATGGTTCACTTAGTTTCTCTTACCTCTCATTACCCCCAATCTAAATAGGGTGTTAGATCTCCTCTTCCTTGGTATAAGCTACAGATTTATTTTATTTGTAGTTACTAATATACACTATTTCGTAGAGATAACACTAATTTCTTAGAAACTCTACACCCTTCCCTTGTTGACCTCTTTAACACTCAAGCAAATCTTCGCCTTGGTACATATTAGCTGCCTACAAACAAACCCTCTAGTACCTGGTCTAGCTGATGCAATTTTATAATGGGGTTTTTACGTTGTTCCAGACCATGAGGTGATCTGGCAAAATTGTTATAAACAAACATCAACATCAACTTGCAACTTCTCTGAGCTTAAGTTATTTTAGGTAGAAGCTCTTGTTCTCTTCACATATTTATCGGCTCTTCATAGTCTGTCTTCTTATCCTTTCCCTTTGACTTGGATTTCCTCCTCTTGAAGTATTTTTACCTCATTTCCTTATCGTTTGTATTTTAATCATTTTTCTGGCTTTTGTTGCACCTGTACTCTTTTTCTTTCCTTTCGTTTGGGCAAAGTCATGGTTGTCCAATTGCATGTGTTTTGATATGTGCCACTAAGCCATCGTGAATTTTCGCCACATTGTTTATTATAATATGGGCTACTATGTTACTCAAGCATGAAAATAGGAGGTGGACGCAAAAAGTCAAATATATGGGTATGCAAAACCTTTAAAAGTCTAGGATATTAATGTTTGATGCATTTGTTGGCACGGTCTTAAAGTGACATACGCGCATGATTCATGCTTGAATGAGACTTTACATATGTAAAGTCTAAATCTCTAATCATATAGCTCATGAGAGCTAAACACTATAATGCCCAGATGTAACTATCTCCAGGTTGGTTTAAAGTGAGACATATGCTGACATGTCAAAACACATTTACCTAGTATCTTGCAATTCTTGGTGCAAAGGAGGTCTGATGTGTGTTCATGTAGCATAAATGAGCAATTTTTAAAATCATGCCTATCTCTTTGAAATTTGTTTATATCCTTATAATCTTTTGAAGGCATCCTTTATCAATCACAAATTTTGTGTTATAGAGAGCATATACCACTCTAATAAGCGTTTCATTTGACGGCAGAAATAGATATTCTGCAATTGTAGTACTGCCTCAAGTTATAACAGACGTTGCACGGATTGAGCGGATGTGAAATTTAATGTCCATTTTAGTCCGATGAGAAACATGAAAAATGTGCTCTTGATGAAGCCATGCCAAGGGTTTGTTACCGTTGTTGATCTTATATAGCCTCTTGGATGATTTTAATTGTCTGAAGCAAGTTTGACATAAGTCTAGCTTGTGAGCATGCATGTAATGTTACATGATGTAAATTTTGGGATAACTTACAAGAAACTTCTTTATTCGCAATCTATATTCCAAGAAATCTCTTCATATTAAAATTTTTCTAAAAAAGTCTTTGTACCTATGTTGCTTAATGAAATAATTACATCTTATAATAGAAGAGGAAAAAATTATCCATGTGCAAACGTATTTTTAGATGTCTTTCGTTATAAAATTTAATTGTTTCATTAATAGTTACAAATAAAGAGCTTTAAAGAGAGGTTTTAGATGAGTTTTTTTGAAAGGTATTATGGATGAATATTTTGTAATTTACTCTAAAATTCTTCTTACATCCTTTAAACATTGCATGCTCACTTGTATGTCAGGCTTCTGGTCAAACGTGTCTCCGTCGATTAATACCATCAAAGATGCTATAGAAGATCGACGATGATAACTTTCTCTTGGCATGACTGTATTGAGTGCATCTTCTTCATGTTCCTTGTACCAGAAATGGACCTTACAATTCCTTCCATGCTTGATCCGTGCAGCTTCCTTCATAACTCTGAGGGGCTTAAGCCTTAGCATTACTTAGGTGCCTAGGCAAGCCTTCGAAGTGTCTTAGCAAGCATGGACTACTTAAGTCTACATCACGTCAAATAGGAATATGTTACCTACTTGGGCTTAGTAAGGGGGTTGCATCTATTGTTGTCTCTCCTCACCAGCTTCTACTTCTACACTTCTTCCCTCTTCGCCCTCTTTGCAACTACCTCTCTTTCGCTATTGCCTATCTCCATCATTGCCTCTCCTCCGGTGTTGTTGCCTACCTCCATCATCACCTCTCCTCTGGCGTTGCATATCCTTCCCTATCATTTTATAAACAATGATCCATATTTATATAATTATGTAAGCGTTTTATGAATAAAGATAAAAAAATCAACAATTTATGAGCAAACATGACATTTTAAAGCGTAGAGCAAAGGAAATGTAAGTATCACTTTGATGAACATAGATAACAATTTATAAACAAATGTATTATTTGTATGGACAAAAGTAAAGTTTTATGAACAAATATGATATTTTTATGCGCAAAGGTGTATGTTATGTACTATAAATATCAATTTTATAAATAATGATAATAATTTTGTGAAAAAGTGACATTTTGTAGCGTGAACTAGAGAAATGTGAAAAGAAAATTTTAATGAACAAAGCTAACCGTTTTTCAAACAGAGGTGATATTTTATGAGCAAAGGTATCAATTTTATAAGGAAAGGTTGCACATTATGTAACGAAAGTTATAGCCTTATGAACAAAGATAACTATTTATGTTCAAAAGGTATTTCTAGGGTTATCAATGTGCGAGGCGCAATTCGGGGTGCAAAGTCGCTTTACATGCGCATGCGCAACACAATGCCTGAGTGAAGCTAGGCGCACACGTACACATTAATTTTTCGAGATAGATATTCAAGCACAAAAGAATATGTTTATGAATGTTCACATAAAAAAATATCAAAATAAATAATATCTATCACCAAATCATAAAATGAAGTCTTAATGCCTAGTGCTAACACATTTGACATAGTAGCAAAGTTCATTATTTTCCAAATCAGAAGTCAAATCAAGACTAATGAAGCAAAATAAAATAATAAACGAGAATTACTTAGGGTCCTCCATCAAGCTACTAAAAAGGCTTAATGAGTTAATTTTCCTTTTTGGGATAGAGTTATCAAGTACAATGACCCGATTGAAATGTTAAATAACAAAAATATATGAGGCTATGTTTTGCACGCACCCCGCAAGAAGCACATGGTGCTTGCGAGGTGCAAAAGGCGTTGACACATCGAACGCGGGGTGCTTCGCCACCGCCCTACATTGTAATAACACTGGTATTTCTTAGCGTATACCGAGTACACATTGAAGGCAACAATTTAATGAATAATGATACCATTTTTATCAAAAAGTAAAAGGTAAAAATGCTATCTCCTTGCTCAACCACTACCGTGTTCCCTCCTTTGTCACCTACTTTTGCCTTTGTCTTCTTTCATGCCCCCTTAGTCTTCATGGGTGCCCCACTGCCACTCAATGAAAGGGGGATAGCGGTGGTTGAGAAAGCGGATGAAACATGATTCTTTGGGTCAATGATGTCATGGGTTAATGGGATAGATAACTTGGGTACTTTTTTGAGGAGGCAACATCACTTTGGAATAGTTTAAAAATGTAATACATAATAACTCTATCTCCTTCCTCAACCAATACCATCCGTCCCTCCACCATTCCCCGCTGCCTACTTTGCTTGTCTCTGTTCGTGCTCCCCTGTCACTCAATGGAGAGGGGGATAGTGGTGGTTGAGAAAGGGAATGAAAGCATGATTCTTTATTTGAATGACTTTATGGGTTTATGGGATGGATGACGGGTATTTTGAAAGAAGGTGTTGACGCTTTGGAATTTTAAAAAATAACTTATTGCGTGTTTGGATACCATGATGAATTTTTGTTGTGTTTTTTCTGAAAAAACACACCATGGCGTTTTTCTTCAAAAGTGTTTTCAAAATACAATGGGGAGTTTATTGGAGACCACCTGCTAGTCTGTCGGTCAATTTTTTGTGACTATTTCATTACACTGATGAGGTTTTGACTGCCTATGCTGTTCTATGAAGGTTCATATCCTTCATTTCTGTTATTTGTGATTGAACTGCGGAGTCATGATTGGCTTACTGTCAGTCAATTTATTGCGACCTGTTTTGCATTACATTGATGAGGTTTTGACTACCTATGCTGTTCTCTGAAGGTTCATATCCTTCATTTCTGTTTTTTGAGATTGAACTGCTGTGTCACGATTTACTTACTGTAGCTGGATTTCTCTTGATAATTGATAACTCCAGGCTTTCTACATCTTTCCTTAATCCAGACTATGGCAAACATTCTTCACTTTTCTAGTGCTGGTTGATAGTCATATTTGCTGAATAAATCGTGAAAGTCAAAAGAAAAAGAAATTAGGAATAGAGGGGAAATTGAAAAATAAATGGACAGCAAAGGTTTCATAACTGACTACTATCCTTATCATCTTGAGCTAAAATTAAAGGTAAATGCCTTTTCACTAATTCACTGACAAGCAACTATAGCTATCGACTACACCCCATAAATATTTATGATATGCTTATTGCATATTTCTAGAGAGTACATTAAAATTGGTGTTCATGGGTTTGTTGATGAAGACAAGCTCTGGGGTAAGGAGCTTTTACAGAAAGATCTGTTTCTGTCCCTTCACTGAACCTCTTTAGCATTTCGCACGAGTATTAAGAGCTATGATTTCCTCACCAGTTCTCTTGTATTTACAACTATTCAAATCATAAAATTATGATCGATCTGTTGTGTTTGTTAGTCTTTTCTCATCATGATTTGATAATTTCTTTCTAATTTTTGTTGGATAATTAATCCATCTCAACTTTTGTGTAAAGTAAATTATGTTTTGATCCTTGAAACTGGTAGAAAATGGACAATACTCTTTCTTCCTAGCATTGAGTTGTATTTACCTTTTCATTTTAAGAACAGGCAGAAATGTGTATTGCTCATAATTTCTCTCACTCAGTGATCAACTTTTTGCACCTAGAATGAATCCTTAAATTTCCTTCCATTTCACTTGAATCTTACAGTATCTCTGCTTAATATATCATCAATCTACCTCTATGCATATTGATCTATGAAGTTCCTTTTGGCTTATGGGCAGTCTGAGATAACCACTCTACCCTATTTTATGTGGCCCCTTTTCATTGTTTGATAAGCTTGCATTTGTTGGGCAGTTTTTATGTAGTTAATATTTGAGTCATCCTTCATTTTGAACAACATGGTAATCGAAGATCAAAGTACCTGGTTAAGCTTAATTAATGCACACGTGGTATTTCCTGATACATAGTGATATTATCTATTCAGGAAGATGAGCATGAAATGGATGTGGATACAGCAACACTGGCCGTTCAAATTTCTGGGAAGCATGCTGTGCCGGAGCTTGTGATCTACTGCTACCTGCTTGTACTGATATTTCTGATAGACCAAAAGAGATATGATGAGGTATCTTCTGTTAACGAAGAACATTTCCGAACTTGTGATAATGAAAACAGATATTTATATTTATGTTTCCTTATTGTTTTCCTTCAGGCCAAAGCTTGTTCTTCTGCAAGCATTGCTCGCCTGAAGAACATGAATAGAAGAACAGTAGATGTTTTAGCATCTCGTCTATACTTCTATTATTCATACAGCTATGAATTGACGGATAGCCTGGCTGAAATTCGTGGGTAAGTCAGATTTCAGAATAGATTTCTTTGTTTTACGCAGTTGTTCATCTCTAACATTGCTTTCCTCTCATTTCAGGAATCTACTTGCCTTGCACCGCATGGCCACACTTCGTCGTGATGAACTTGGTCAGGTGTGTTACTCATTTTGAAAAGGTTTTCATACAACACAGTATATGTATTTGGTATATATTAACTAGTGTATATGCAGGAAACCCTTCTTAATTTGCTTCTTCGCAACTACCTCCATTACAACTTGTATGATCAAGCAGAGAAGCTGAGGTCCAAGGCACCCCGCTTTGAGGCACACTCAAATCAACAGGCAATGCTTTTAACCCAAGTTTATTATCCTGTCATTTCTCTTAATTTGTGCTTTTAGAGCAAATTTGTTGCCACATTCTCTGCTTCATTTAAAGTTCTGTTACGAAATTAAGGGGTTAATTTCGCAAACCCTTTTGAACTTTGGAGGGTTATGCATAAGCTCCCCTGAACTTTATAAATTATAGCAATACTCCTGAACTTGTATCACACAAGTGCCATGACTGATGACGGTTACTATTTATAACTTTTATATTTATTCTTTTTACTCTATATCTATTAACACCGCTATTGAGAATTTTCAATAGTTGGAGGGGTTTTAGGATTTGTAAGTTCTAGGACATTTCTATGACGAAACCTCCCAATGTTTATGGGGGCTTTTGTGAAACTTACCCCAATTTAAGCCTCTAAAAGAACTGTGATACTGAGCATTTACCTTATAATCATATAGACGCTAACACTGCTACCTACCTTTGGCAGTTCTGTCGGTACCTATTCTACCTTGGAAAGATTAGGACCATTCAGTTAGAATATACTGATGCTAAGGAGAGCCTCCTCCAAGCTGCTCGGAAAGCACCAGTTGCAGCCCGAGGCTTCCGGATTCAATGCAACAAGTGGGCTATTATCGTCCGCCTTCTGCTGGGCGAGATCCCTGAACGAACTGTCTTCATGCAGAAAGGAATGAAGAAGGCGCTTACACCTTACTTTGAGCTAACAAATGTAAGTATGCAACTTTACAACAAAAAAGAAAAGGTTAAATCGGATAACCTCTCTCGTCTGAACTCTCAATAGCACTTATCACCCCTCAATCTATTTATTTCGTCTTCGGGGGAGGGGTATCTGCAATGCTTCTCAAAAATGCAATCCAGGGGTGATAAGTGCTCATAAAAGACTTGAGGGGTGATTAGTGGTTATCTGTAATTATTACTCAAAAAGAGGGTTAATTGAGCTTAGCCCTCTACTGCCACCCAATCGTGGATAGACCACCTGATTGAATTTTTTTTTGGCACTTTTACCTTCAGGAGGACTATTTGTTAAAAAAAAAAATTCTTTTTCTATGAGGAAAGAAGAGTAATAAAAAATTGGTGACGGATTTGCAAGCCTCTCAGTTAGTATTAACTTGA
Source organism: Asparagus officinalis (assembly GCF_001876935.1). NCBI lineage: Eukaryota > Viridiplantae > Streptophyta > Magnoliopsida > Asparagales > Asparagaceae > Asparagus > Asparagus officinalis. The sequence goes on along the minus strand of NC_033795.1, from coordinate 11,584,855 downwards.
AATTTGTAGGCTGTAAGGATTGGTGACCTGGAGTTATTCCGCTCAGTTGCTGAGAAATTCTCATCCACTTTCAGTTTGGACAGAACTCACAACCTAATTGTGAGGTTGCGGCACAATGTCATAAGAACTGGGCTAAGAAACATCAGCATCTCATACTCTCAGATATCATTAGCCGATGTAGCCAGTAAACTAAGATTGAACTCAGAAAACCCAGTAGCAGATGCTGAGAGTATTGTAGCCAAGGCTATCAGAGATGGAGCCATCGATGCAGCCATCGATCATGCGAATGGATGGATGGTGTCTAAGGAGACTGGAGATGTGTACTCGACCAATGAGCCTCAGTCTGCTTTCAATACTAGGATTGACTTCTGTTTGAATATGCATAACGAAGCGGTTAAGGCTTTGAGGTTTCCTCCGAATTCGCATAAGGAGAAGGAGAGCGCTGAGAAGAGGAGAGAGAGGCAGCAGCAGGAGCAGGAGCTCGCTAAGCACATTGCTGAGGAGGATGACGACGACTTTTGAGCTCCGGAAAGTTTCTATTGGCCCCGAGAGGGGTTCTGGGGCAATATATATTCAGTTTTTAAGGAAGAAATTTAACTCCATATTTATTTATGATCAGGATGCATTTTAACTTTCCTTACAATCTGAATGTCTGCGAGCAGGTTCTAGCCTGCTACTTTTAATTTTTTCTACTGCGTTGTCTAAAAAAGATACTGAAGACAGGTTTATATACTTTGAGATAGGGGATCGTATTAATTCATGATTATTTACCTAGCTGCTCGGTGGTGCAATCTGCTTCAAAGTTAGAAAACCACTGTTGAAATTTCTACTGCAGAAGTGACAGTTTAGTGAAATCCAAGTTTAAGGATATGAGGGGATCCGTAAGGAGTATTGTTCATATCAGAAGGGTTAAGGTCCTTTAGGGGCTGTTTGGTTGGCTTTTTTTGTTTGGGTTTCCCTACCAAAACTGACAAAAGCTGTCAGTTTTGACAGCTTTACTTGCAAAAACGTTCATTTTGAGGTGTTTTTGCAAGTAAAGCTAAAAAATTATCCATGTGCAAACGTATTTTTAGATGTCTTTCGTTATAAAATTTAATTGTTTCATTAATAGTTACAAATAAAGAGCTTTAAAGAGAGGTTTTAGATGAGTTTTTTTGAAAGGTATTATGGATGAATATTTTGTAATTTACTCTAAAATTCTTCTTACATCCTTTAAACATTGCATGCTCACTTGTATGTCAGGCTTCTGGTCAAACGTGTCTCCGTCGATTAATACCATCAAAGATGCTATAGAAGATCGACGATGATAACTTTCTCTTGGCATGACTGTATTGAGTGCATCTTCTTCATGTTCCTTGTACCAGAAATGGACCTTACAATTCCTTCCATGCTTGATCCGTGCAGCTTCCTTCATAACTCTGAGGGGCTTAAGCCTTAGCATTACTTAGGTGCCTAGGCAAGCCTTCGAAGTGTCTTAGCAAGCATGGACTACTTAAGTCTACATCACGTCAAATAGGAATATGTTACCTACTTGGGCTTAGTAAGGGGGTTGCATCTATTGTTGTCTCTCCTCACCAGCTTCTACTTCTACACTTCTTCCCTCTTCGCCCTCTTTGCAACTACCTCTCTTTCGCTATTGCCTATCTCCATCATTGCCTCTCCTCCGGTGTTGTTGCCTACCTCCATCATCACCTCTCCTCTGGCGTTGCATATCCTTCCCTATCATTTTATAAACAATGATCCATATTTATATAATTATGTAAGCGTTTTATGAATAAAGATAAAAAAATCAACAATTTATGAGCAAACATGACATTTTAAAGCGTAGAGCAAAGGAAATGTAAGTATCACTTTGATGAACATAGATAACAATTTATAAACAAATGTATTATTTGTATGGACAAAAGTAAAGTTTTATGAACAAATATGATATTTTTATGCGCAAAGGTGTATGTTATGTACTATAAATATCAATTTTATAAATAATGATAATAATTTTGTGAAAAAGTGACATTTTGTAGCGTGAACTAGAGAAATGTGAAAAGAAAATTTTAATGAACAAAGCTAACCGTTTTTCAAACAGAGGTGATATTTTATGAGCAAAGGTATCAATTTTATAAGGAAAGGTTGCACATTATGTAACGAAAGTTATAGCCTTATGAACAAAGATAACTATTTATGTTCAAAAGGTATTTCTAGGGTTATCAATGTGCGAGGCGCAATTCGGGGTGCAAAGTCGCTTTACATGCGCATGCGCAACACAATGCCTGAGTGAAGCTAGGCGCACACGTACACATTAATTTTTCGAGATAGATATTCAAGCACAAAAGAATATGTTTATGAATGTTCACATAAAAAAATATCAAAATAAATAATATCTATCACCAAATCATAAAATGAAGTCTTAATGCCTAGTGCTAACACATTTGACATAGTAGCAAAGTTCATTATTTTCCAAATCAGAAGTCAAATCAAGACTAATGAAGCAAAATAAAATAATAAACGAGAATTACTTAGGGTCCTCCATCAAGCTACTAAAAAGGCTTAATGAGTTAATTTTCCTTTTTGGGATAGAGTTATCAAGTACAATGACCCGATTGAAATGTTAAATAACAAAAATATATGAGGCTATGTTTTGCACGCACCCCGCAAGAAGCACATGGTGCTTGCGAGGTGCAAAAGGCGTTGACACATCGAACGCGGGGTGCTTCGCCACCGCCCTACATTGTAATAACACTGGTATTTCTTAGCGTATACCGAGTACACATTGAAGGCAACAATTTAATGAATAATGATACCATTTTTATCAAAAAGTAAAAGGTAAAAATGCTATCTCCTTGCTCAACCACTACCGTGTTCCCTCCTTTGTCACCTACTTTTGCCTTTGTCTTCTTTCATGCCCCCTTAGTCTTCATGGGTGCCCCACTGCCACTCAATGAAAGGGGGATAGCGGTGGTTGAGAAAGCGGATGAAACATGATTCTTTGGGTCAATGATGTCATGGGTTAATGGGATAGATAACTTGGGTACTTTTTTGAGGAGGCAACATCACTTTGGAATAGTTTAAAAATGTAATACATAATAACTCTATCTCCTTCCTCAACCAATACCATCCGTCCCTCCACCATTCCCCGCTGCCTACTTTGCTTGTCTCTGTTCGTGCTCCCCTGTCACTCAATGGAGAGGGGGATAGTGGTGGTTGAGAAAGGGAATGAAAGCATGATTCTTTATTTGAATGACTTTATGGGTTTATGGGATGGATGACGGGTATTTTGAAAGAAGGTGTTGACGCTTTGGAATTTTAAAAAATAACTTATTGCGTGTTTGGATACCATGATGAATTTTTGTTGTGTTTTTTCTGAAAAAACACACCATGGCGTTTTTCTTCAAAAGTGTTTTCAAAATACAATGGGGAGTTTATTGGAGACCACCTGCTAGTCTGTCGGTCAATTTTTTGTGACTATTTCATTACACTGATGAGGTTTTGACTGCCTATGCTGTTCTATGAAGGTTCATATCCTTCATTTCTGTTATTTGTGATTGAACTGCGGAGTCATGATTGGCTTACTGTCAGTCAATTTATTGCGACCTGTTTTGCATTACATTGATGAGGTTTTGACTACCTATGCTGTTCTCTGAAGGTTCATATCCTTCATTTCTGTTTTTTGAGATTGAACTGCTGTGTCACGATTTACTTACTGTAGCTGGATTTCTCTTGATAATTGATAACTCCAGGCTTTCTACATCTTTCCTTAATCCAGACTATGGCAAACATTCTTCACTTTTCTAGTGCTGGTTGATAGTCATATTTGCTGAATAAATCGTGAAAGTCAAAAGAAAAAGAAATTAGGAATAGAGGGGAAATTGAAAAATAAATGGACAGCAAAGGTTTCATAACTGACTACTATCCTTATCATCTTGAGCTAAAATTAAAGGTAAATGCCTTTTCACTAATTCACTGACAAGCAACTATAGCTATCGACTACACCCCATAAATATTTATGATATGCTTATTGCATATTTCTAGAGAGTACATTAAAATTGGTGTTCATGGGTTTGTTGATGAAGACAAGCTCTGGGGTAAGGAGCTTTTACAGAAAGATCTGTTTCTGTCCCTTCACTGAACCTCTTTAGCATTTCGCACGAGTATTAAGAGCTATGATTTCCTCACCAGTTCTCTTGTATTTACAACTATTCAAATCATAAAATTATGATCGATCTGTTGTGTTTGTTAGTCTTTTCTCATCATGATTTGATAATTTCTTTCTAATTTTTGTTGGATAATTAATCCATCTCAACTTTTGTGTAAAGTAAATTATGTTTTGATCCTTGAAACTGGTAGAAAATGGACAATACTCTTTCTTCCTAGCATTGAGTTGTATTTACCTTTTCATTTTAAGAACAGGCAGAAATGTGTATTGCTCATAATTTCTCTCACTCAGTGATCAACTTTTTGCACCTAGAATGAATCCTTAAATTTCCTTCCATTTCACTTGAATCTTACAGTATCTCTGCTTAATATATCATCAATCTACCTCTATGCATATTGATCTATGAAGTTCCTTTTGGCTTATGGGCAGTCTGAGATAACCACTCTACCCTATTTTATGTGGCCCCTTTTCATTGTTTGATAAGCTTGCATTTGTTGGGCAGTTTTTATGTAGTTAATATTTGAGTCATCCTTCATTTTGAACAACATGGTAATCGAAGATCAAAGTACCTGGTTAAGCTTAATTAATGCACACGTGGTATTTCCTGATACATAGTGATATTATCTATTCAGGAAGATGAGCATGAAATGGATGTGGATACAGCAACACTGGCCGTTCAAATTTCTGGGAAGCATGCTGTGCCGGAGCTTGTGATCTACTGCTACCTGCTTGTACTGATATTTCTGATAGACCAAAAGAGATATGATGAGGTATCTTCTGTTAACGAAGAACATTTCCGAACTTGTGATAATGAAAACAGATATTTATATTTATGTTTCCTTATTGTTTTCCTTCAGGCCAAAGCTTGTTCTTCTGCAAGCATTGCTCGCCTGAAGAACATGAATAGAAGAACAGTAGATGTTTTAGCATCTCGTCTATACTTCTATTATTCATACAGCTATGAATTGACGGATAGCCTGGCTGAAATTCGTGGGTAAGTCAGATTTCAGAATAGATTTCTTTGTTTTACGCAGTTGTTCATCTCTAACATTGCTTTCCTCTCATTTCAGGAATCTACTTGCCTTGCACCGCATGGCCACACTTCGTCGTGATGAACTTGGTCAGGTGTGTTACTCATTTTGAAAAGGTTTTCATACAACACAGTATATGTATTTGGTATATATTAACTAGTGTATATGCAGGAAACCCTTCTTAATTTGCTTCTTCGCAACTACCTCCATTACAACTTGTATGATCAAGCAGAGAAGCTGAGGTCCAAGGCACCCCGCTTTGAGGCACACTCAAATCAACAGGCAATGCTTTTAACCCAAGTTTATTATCCTGTCATTTCTCTTAATTTGTGCTTTTAGAGCAAATTTGTTGCCACATTCTCTGCTTCATTTAAAGTTCTGTTACGAAATTAAGGGGTTAATTTCGCAAACCCTTTTGAACTTTGGAGGGTTATGCATAAGCTCCCCTGAACTTTATAAATTATAGCAATACTCCTGAACTTGTATCACACAAGTGCCATGACTGATGACGGTTACTATTTATAACTTTTATATTTATTCTTTTTACTCTATATCTATTAACACCGCTATTGAGAATTTTCAATAGTTGGAGGGGTTTTAGGATTTGTAAGTTCTAGGACATTTCTATGACGAAACCTCCCAATGTTTATGGGGGCTTTTGTGAAACTTACCCCAATTTAAGCCTCTAAAAGAACTGTGATACTGAGCATTTACCTTATAATCATATAGACGCTAACACTGCTACCTACCTTTGGCAGTTCTGTCGGTACCTATTCTACCTTGGAAAGATTAGGACCATTCAGTTAGAATATACTGATGCTAAGGAGAGCCTCCTCCAAGCTGCTCGGAAAGCACCAGTTGCAGCCCGAGGCTTCCGGATTCAATGCAACAAGTGCGCCTCATATCGGTCCGCTTCTGCTGGCGAGATCCCTGAACGAACTGTCTTCATGCAGAAAGGAATGAAGAAGGCCGCTTACACCTTACTTTGAGCTAACAAATGTAAGTATGCACAACTTTACAACAAAAAAGAAAAGGATTAAATCGGGATAACCTCTCTCGTCTGAACTCTCAATAGCACTTATCACCCTCAATCTATTTATTCGTCTTCGGGGGAGGCTATTCTGCAATGCTTCTCAAAAAATGCAAATCCAGGGGTGATAATTGCTCATAAAAGACTTGAGGGGGCGGTGATTAGTGCGTTATCTGTAATTATTACTCAAAAAGAGGGTTAATTGAGCTTAGCCCTCTACTGCCACCCAATCGGTGGATAGACCACCTGCAGTGAATTTTTTTTTTGCACTTTTACGCTTCAGGAGGACTATTTGTTAAAAAAAAAAATTCCTTTTCTATGCAGGAAAGAAGAGTAAAAAAAAACCATCATGGGGGGGCGGCGCGCGGGGCGTGTATACTGCAGCCACATAGAAATAGCGCAGGTCCATCTGCAATTGGGTGACAGTACAGTGGGTCTATCCACAATTAACTAAAAGAAATGGTGACGGATTTGCAAGCCTCTCAGTTAGTATTAACTTGAAATTTGTAGGCTGTAAGGATTGGTGACCTGGAGTTATTCCGCTCAGTTGCTGAGAAATTCTCATCCACTTTCAGTTTGGACAGAACTCACAACCTAATTGTGAGGTTGCGGCACAATGTCATAAGAACTGGGCTAAGAAACATCAGCATCTCATACTCTCAGATATCATTAGCCGATGTAGCCAGTAAACTAAGATTGAACTCAGAAAACCCAGTAGCAGATGCTGAGAGTATTGTAGCCAAGGCTATCAGAGATGGAGCCATCGATGCAGCCATCGATCATGCGAATGGATGGATGGTGTCTAAGGAGACTGGAGATGTGTACTCGACCAATGAGCCTCAGTCTGCTTTCAATACTAGGATTGACTTCTGTTTGAATATGCATAACGAAGCGGTTAAGGCTTTGAGGTTTCCTCCGAATTCGCATAAGGAGAAGGAGAGCGCTGAGAAGAGGAGAGAGAGGCAGCAGCAGGAGCAGGAGCTCGCTAAGCACATTGCTGAGGAGGATGACGACGACTTTTGAGCTCCGGAAAGTTTCTATTGGCCCCGAGAGGGGTTCTGGGGCAATATATATTCAGTTTTTAAGGAAGAAATTTAACTCCATATTTATTTATGATCAGGATGCATTTTAACTTTCCTTACAATCTGAATGTCTGCGAGCAGGTTCTAGCCTGCTACTTTTAATTTTTTCTACTGCGTTGTCTAAAAAAGATACTGAAGACAGGTTTATATACTTTGAGATAGGGGATCGTATTAATTCATGATTATTTACCTAGCTGCTCGGTGGTGCAATCTGCTTCAAAGTTAGAAAACCACTGTTGAAATTTCTACTGCAGAAGTGACAGTTTAGTGAAATCCAAGTTTAAGGATATGAGGGGATCCGTAAGGAGTATTGTTCATATCAGAAGGGTTAAGGTCCTTTAGGGGCTGTTTGGTTGGCTTTTTTTGTTTGGGTTTCCCTACCAAAACTGACAAAAGCTGTCAGTTTTGACAGCTTTACTTGCAAAAACGTTCATTTTGAGGTGTTTTTGCAAGTAAAGCTGTCAAAATTGATAACTTTCGTCAGTTTTGGCAGTTTGTCAGTTTTGGCAGGGAAACAAGGGCAAAAAATGCCAACCAAACAGCCCTAGTGCTTCTAATCTTATATGGTGTATTATGCTAGATGTAAATGATATGAAATGAGTATTGTTTTTTGTTAAAAGATAGCATATCCTACATTAGCATATTGCAAGAAAACGATACTTCATAGTATGTTCTGAAACTATGAAGAGCAAGACAAAGCCACCGTAGGTGGCTGATTCTGACGGTTAGAAGGTTACAATATGGCTTTTACGGTTTTTATGATTTTGGGTTCTATAGCGAACTGAGTTATCAGAGGAAAAAAAGACAGCAGGACAAAGCAAAGACAGAGCAAGATGATAAAGCTTAGGGAATGTTTTGTTCACTGCCATTTCATGGGTTGTAATATATTCGGATCATTTTTAAAGTACAGGAATATGAATGAATGATTTAGAATGATGTCAATATGTAACTCCGAAATCAGGACAGCATTCCAAGAACGTTATTTTTGTAGTAGGAGAAATCCACGCCTGAAAAGGGCCCACTTGAAGTAGGCGCTTACCAAGAAAAAATCTCTTGTCAAAAGACAACAACTAAACGCGACGTGAGAAAATTTGTAATTTCCCTTCAAGCGTCACCAAATATTAGACATAATATTAACTCCCATCTTAAAAAAGCAAACATCATAATCTCTCTCATCTGTTCCGAGATTAAGACGTAATTATATGTAATCCCACTTGTTAAATGTTAATAACGTGAAAGCACGGAGTTGGGTGGGAGCTAGGGTGTCATCTACTCATCCTATTCCCAAAACAAATCAACAAACATGGGAAGATTGGCCAATAGCCGAGCTCGTGGAGGAAGAAGAACAGATAAGCAAAGGGACATGCCAACAACCTTTTCCCCTCTCGAGGTGGCAGGCAGCTGTACTAGTATTTTTTTTTAATTTAATTTTTAATTTAATTTAATTTTTCTTGGCTGTCACTTTTTGATGCCCTGTGCAAAATTACATGCAAGGATAGCGAGAGGACCAGGTTAACTTAGAGATTCCTTTTAAAGGGGTTGTATTTGCAAACATTAGTGATTCTAGGGACTCAACTAAGTTGTTTGGAATCTCTTCTCCTATGTAGAGGGGCTTCTTATGAGGTTTTTTCCCCCCTCGAGTGTCTCTTCCTTTATAACTTTTATATCTATTTAATGATATAAGGTTGTGTTTAGCCAAGCTACATGTGTTATAGAACACCACTGAATTGTTTGCTTTATATACGCATATTTTTATATTATTTCATTTGTATTTACTATCTCGGACAACACTCGAATCGAAGGATAGGACACCATGAAGAAAGATAAAATTATAAATTGTTGATGTTAGATTCGAAATACAATCATGATAAATTATATTGGGATAACGCTTGGACAAAATTCTGAATCCGTCACTGTTTGTAACTCTGCATGAGCTAGGTCTAAGCGGCTAAGCGCTAAAATTTTATCGACATGTCATGTTTACACTTACGTTTCATCGTAATATAAGTGTCATATGATTTAACAGGGAGAGCTTTTTATCTGAAAAACGTTCAAATTGAAGCATATAAGACTTGACCAAACTCTTGACTAGAAGACAAAATATCACGACAAAAGAAAGAAACCAAGATTCAAGAGCAAAGATGGAATCTAAGCAAGAATAAAAATGAACTAAAGGTAAAATTATAACTCAAAATTGATACATGCTTATTTCTTATTGCAACAATCACGATTAGGTGCAAAAAATGTCAGAAAATTTTCTTTCCAAGTAGGAAAATAAAAGAAATCAACCTGTCCATTAAGTTCTTACAAAAAAGGGAGAGAAAATCGAAAGGTTCAATTCAACATTGTACAGTGACCAATGTGCAAATTACATGTTTATCCTAATTACGCACCGGGTAAAATGTTAAAAGGAGTAACAGACCAAAAAATACTAAATAAAATAGTTGACAGTTGACGCCCACCTCTTCAATGGAGAAAAGTACCAACAACCTGCGAGTTTTTCACGATAAATTCATTTATTCGTCTCATATCTCGCCTAGTATTGCCTTCTTTCTTCCTGATCTTCTCTCTCTGAAACCCTAAAAAATAAAAAAATAATAAAAAAAAGGGGCAAAAATCCTTGGCTAGGTTTTGTATCAAATTGGTAAGCGCATTCTCTCGATTTTCTCAATTCCAGGTGGATTTCGTTCGAAATTCTGAGCTCTAGTCTTTATTTGTGCAGCCTCTGATTCGTCCTTTCGATTTTTCTTTTTGTAGAGTAAGATACTGATCTAATTCGTTTCCTCGTTAGATTTTGATTTCCCATTTTCATATATTTAGGCATGATAAATGAAAAGATTTGTTCTTGATTCATCTTTTTATTTTATTATTTTTTTCCTTTTTATGCCTTTTTTTCATCTACACTGTACAATTTTTTAATCTGCATTTGCTTAAAGATTATGTACATTTAGATGGAATTTTTTTTACTTTATTTAGGTTTGATTTGTCATGCATCTTATCCACTGTGTTAGAGCAGTTGCATTTCTTTTACTAACAATTGTCTAGAGTTCTACTATTTTTTTTTTTGCTAAAAAGATGGATCTTTATGCACCGAAGCTTTGTATACGATACTAATTGTTAGTGCATTTTCGGGGGTTTACTCTCTCATTTTAGACCCTAAATTTTGTACTAATTTCCCCTAAACGTCCATATTTGTAACTTACACCCTCAAATCCATTAAGTTGTTTTAAATAAGTTGCACACAGATATTTGCAATTTTGCATCTTCAAATTTATTCAGTTGTTTCAAGTATCCCCTCATTAAGTTGTTTTTCCCTTCTCGTTTTTGGGTCTAATTTTAGTAAAAACCTCCTTTCTTACTGATACTTAGACACTGTGTTTGGTTCAATTTCTAGAAATTATAGGAAATATTTTCCACCTAAAATATGATTTCCTTGTATTTCTTAAAAAAACTATAGGAAAAGTTTTAAGAAATTAAAAAGTACCAATTTTCTTGTTTTTTGTACTTTGCTTGTTTGGTTCAAAACAAGAAAATGGCTCATAACTTTATAGCAAATAACAAGATTTGGTAGGTTTTTAATTAAATATGGTATGTGTCAGATTTCTGGTGATTTCCTCTCATTTTGAGAGGAAATTGCTTTTTGTAAAATTTGGTAGTTTTTGATATTTTATAAAAAATATTTCTGTAAATTTTTTGTTGAACCAAACACAATTTACAGAAATCTCTGGAAAACTTTTAATTACAAATTTGTCATTGTCAGATGTTTTGAGAAAAGTTTTCTCAAAAAGTGTGTAACCAAACAGCCCCTAAGGTTTAATAGCCTATATATAAATTACACCCGCTACCGAAACCCCCATTTCTTACTATTATTTAAACACTAGCAACAACCATAGTTGTATTTCTCATTATTGCTATTAGTTTGAAGCTTCAATTTAGTTACTGATCCGCGACAAGAGTAATATTAACCTTTTGTTAATGTCATACGAGTTTATAACCTTGTGTAGAAAATTTTCAGGTTGTGGATCTTGTATTCAGGCAAATATGAAAGGGGCTACCAACTTCAGGAACCAAGCTTCTTCAGGGAAGCAATCTTTCCTTCCCCCCAAATGTCCATTTCCAAGTGTTTCTCCATCTTATGGTGACTATGGCTCAATAGGATCAAAACTAATCCCGAAGCCAAGTGATGGGCATAGACACCATCATCGTACGTCCTCTGAGAGCTTTCTCATTGAGGATCAACCTTCTTGGCTTGATGATCTTCTTAATGAGCCAGAGATTCCTGTGAAGAGAGTAGCTCATCGCAGGTCATCAAGTGACTCATTCGCTTACTTGGATGCAAATTCTATGTACTCTAGAGTTGGTGATTTAGCCCAGGAGGAGTATAGACACAAAGCTGTTCGGTCGGCACCTCAATGGGGAAGACCAGAATTTGATCAGCTTACAAATGGTCACTGGGCAAATTATTATAGGGAAGCAAAGACATCTGCTAGAGCTCAAGTTGGAGGATGGGAATCAGGCATGAATATGGTTAACTACCAAAGCGGTGTTCCACTGTCAAAGGACAAAGGGATGAATATAAGATCCTCCACTGCGTTGAGGGAACCTGACGTCACTACAAATGTTGAGAAGCAGGAGCAGGAGTCTAATCAAGACTTCAAAGGGATATCTGAAAAAAGGGAAGATTCTCTTGTGAAACAATCTCAAACTGAGACAGATACAAAGCGGGTTAAACAGTAAGATATACTAACTAATCCTCCCCAAAACACTCATTCTACTATAAACTAGTTTAGTGGATGATACTGGTAATTCCTTTCATGTATGGTATTAGAAGCAGTGTTACATTAAATGCTAGGCGCCTCTAGGCGTCGGACCCAGCGCCTAGCTCCTAGGCGGGCGCCCCGCCTACGAGGGGTTTAAATGTTTGCGCCTACGAGGGGTTTAAATGTTTTTTTTCTTGTCAACAAATAGTAAATATACGGTGAGTTATAACTCTGTTAGTTAGCAATTAGTAAACAATTAAGCTAATCTGAACTTCATAATCAACTAACCAAAAAAAAGTAAATAATTTAGTCTGAAGTTCATAACCAACTAACTGAAAAATAGTAAATAATGAATAATTTAATACTTAATACTTAATAAATTAAACACTACAGTACATAATAAACTGTTGAGTTTAGTAATTAACTAATTATTGAATGCTGAGTGATGTGAGGGTCTGCTACATGAAGTTAAAAAGAAAAATGATGGAAGATTACCTCCTTAAATGGCTCTGGTTGAGACCGAGAAAGGCTTTAGGAGAGGTCTTCGAGGAGAGGGCTGCAATTAGGGCTTGACGAGGGCTGCAATGAGGGCTGCGATGAGGGTTGCAAGAAGGCTGCGATGAGGGCTGAGATGAAGGAGAAGTTGTGGTGGTGGAAGGGGAGAAGGGAGAGGAGAGAGGAGAGAGGGAGAGGATGCTGCTATGCTCGCTGCGACGGAGGTGGGGGTAGCGATCGCAAGAAAGGGAACGACTAGAGGAGGCGGCAGCGATCTTAAGAAAGAGGAGAATGGAGAATTAGGATTTTTGTGGTGTTTTAATGTGGTTTGGGTTCGGATTTGGGTGTTTAGTAACCTGGTTTAAGTATAAATTACATAATGGGTCAGGTTTTCTCTTTCCCCGGCCAAAGCTATTTTGGGCCCAATCTGTTTTTTGCTTTTAAAAAGTGAGGCGGCCCGCTTAAGCGGGCGGCTTAATGCTGGGTTCCCGTTTAGGCGATCTCAGTGGCTAGATGTGGCTTAGCCAATTTTGAAGTGCCCTTGGCACTGCCTCCGCCTAGGCGGGTGGCCAAGGCGTTTTTTAAAACACTGGTTAGAAGCCATTATATTTTTCTTGCGTACTAACAAAAACTCAATGCATGACCACATACATTACTTTCAAATATCCATGCCCTTATGAATTATTTGTTTCCAAAGCTAAGCTTCTAAGGGAGGTACTTGTCATTTTACGTGTCTCCAGTTGTTCATTGTGGTGCTTGAATCACCTTTTTTTGCCTCCCATCAATTCCTCAGCTATTTATCTCAGTATTTCAATTCATGCATCCATGTAACGGATCAAGTTTTCTGAGTACAAGAAAGGTGTACTTGTGTGGTAATTAGTGTGTCGGCTTTTTGGATTTTGTATATGTGAGAGGTGGGGTAGTTTGCTTGCTATTTTATGACCTTATTACTATGTATATAGGTTGCCTGTAAGTTTAGAAGCTTAAAAATACTATGAAAGTTATTGTTGGTAGGGTGCTCTTTGACATGAAGAAAAATGATGGTCTGATGTAGCCAATGATATTTTCTCTTCACCACCACCATTGCTCCTTCATTTGTTAACATTTTGTCCAGGTTCAAGAATGATCATAAATAGTTCATTGACCTTTGGAAAATTAGCTCGTGCAACTGCTCTGATTTGAACTGCTGAAGTAGATATTTTAAATGCTGAGTACTTGGAGTCTTTCATGTGACATTCTATGCTTGGTGTCTTCGGGCACATTGATTGTCGGGCATGATTTTATGACCAACGGAATGGTCACACTGTCAATATTGTTGAGTCTGTTAAAACTAAGAGTTCTTGATTGCTATATGCTTCTCAAAAACAATCAGCTAATGGAGCACATGCACATCTAACCTCACAAGTTGGAGTCATGGGCTTGAGGAGCTTGTCAACATTAGTCGTAGAATCTTTACCTGATGCTTTTCTGGAGAGATTTTCTATTATATATTTGTAATTACTAATGCGTGCTTCCTGTCCATACGCATATACCTGATGTAGATAATTGCTACAGAAGCAATATAATTAATTCTGGGTCAATAGCTCCTTCAGGAATGATCAACCTGATCAGATCATAGATGTATAGTTCACAAATATTATTGTGGCTCATGTGGTGGTCCCACATAGGATTTTGTTGCATGTAGTGAACTTCCATTTTGTTAGAGAGGACATTCTTTTGAATTGAGGGAACATGATAGTAGCATCTGCTATAACTTGAACCTAGAGGAGTCTGATCAAGATCTAGAAGATGCCTCTAAACAGAGAGGGTATCATGATTAATCATTGTCAGTCCACTAAAGGTTGTTAAGAAGTAGGTTTTCAACTAATTCTCATTTGATTTTAAAATTTTATTTAGCTCTTATTGTTTATATATGTATAAGCTACTTTATGGTAATAAAAGCTATTTTAGTTGTGGCATCAGTTTTCTCTTTGTAAATGTCACTAACTAGATGAGCGTACAATTGGCGCTCAGGCGTGAGTCACCTGATCGTATCTTTGGCTCAAGTTCAATAGTAACAGTAGATTGGTAGTTAACTATCTGAAGGGTGCTAAAGGACACAATTTAGATGGATTTGATTTTGAGGTCTAAGCTGACTTGTGCTTACTTGCATGCATGGGTGAAAGGACACCTGATCTTTAGAGGAAATTCCATCCACTGTAGTGTTTAAGGTCTTCGTTCTTGATATGTAGCATAGACTCTTGAATAGACTGTTCACCTACTGTGGCTGAGGTGGCCTAAGTGTACTTTTCAAGGAAACATTTGTTTTCATTAAGGTGGCAAATGAGAGATGCATTTTTCTCTCATTATTGATCCATGTTACATCTTCAAGTGGTGCATAACAGATAATGATCTCTGTTGATGTTATATAATCACACAGATAAATTGATAGGAACTGGGTTGATTAGGGGCCGCTAATTTCTCCGAATATCTGGTTTGGAGTTAGGCTGTTCTTCCCTGCACGCGTAGCAACTCGTAAGAGGACGGGGTCTGATTTCCCCATTGTTCCTCCGACGATCAAGTTAGCAGGGTACTTGAGTGGAGGAAAATGGCGAACTGTCGTAGTTCGTGAGTACAATGGAATGTGGTAAAGTGCAGAGAAATTGCCTACCTTCGTGTTGGGAATAATTTTTCCTTTTATGGTAATGAAGGACATTTTGGTCTCTTCAACCGAGTTTGGGCTGGCGGCTTAGTCAGCATTATCTTTACAGGTATCAGCTGTGGAGTGGTCACGGAATGAGCGACGTCACTTCGGTATTAATGAGATAGGATAGACGGCGTGCGAAGCCGACGTGCTCCTATGTGTCATAAATAGTGCTGGGGATGGAGAAATGATGGCGCATATTAGGCATTTAATGTGATGTCGACGCGCTATCAGCGGGGGGCTCGAGGTCGTAGTCGCCTTTGGTCTTGTCGAGAGGTACTGCCTTTCGAGCCGACTCTTGTGAGATGTCGGTTGACTAGTCGAGCAGACTTGTGGCGAGTCGTTTTTGACGAGAGGACCGACAGGTATTGCCTCTCG
>NC_033795.1:11528707-11568451 GCF_001876935.1 Asparagus officinalis | reverse complement strand
TCTCGAGCCGACCCAGCGAGATGTTGACTCGGCGAGTCTGCTAAATCGGGGCTCTGGCTGTCCTAAGCGTCGGGTTGACTGGATTAGGCATAATGTGAGATACTTGCCTGTTGTTGATAAGATATCACAATTTGGCGACTGAAAACACCATAACAATCTCTATTATGACTAACTTCAGAGCTAGGTTCACATACATAATATGTTTAAGAAGCGGAGTGGAGTCCATTGGTTATGGAGTTTGATTAGTTTGGGGCTCGTTTGTTGAATACTAGAACAGGTGAGTACAATTTTAGCAAGTTACTACATGATCCTAGAGTGGAATCAGGACAACGTTGGGTCTTCAGGCATGTGCATAGATGTATAGCAGACAAGGTTATGGGCCCAACCAATTATGAAGAAAGCGTACACTTGAAACACTTTCTTTAGTAGAAGAAAGGATTTTTACTCGGATGCATGAGCATTGATATTCAGACCTTGTACTGGATACAACATCAACAACAAAGCCTTTATCCCAAATATTTTGGGTTGGCTACACGAATCCTACTCTTTCATTCCATTCTATTATGAGTCATCTACTCTTTTAGGTTAACCACTATCATATCCTTCTTAATTGCTTCCAACCAAATTCTCTTAGGTCTACTTTTAGATCTCTTTGCCTATAATATTATCACTTTTTTAAACTGGTGAACTAAGATGTCTCCATTGTATGTGTCCAAACCATCTTAGGCGATTCTTTCTCATTTTATCCTCAATAGGAGTAATAAGAATGTAAGAGTTCTGCAAGTAGATTGTGTTGTGCCATTTGGAGCATAAACGGGCATATTAATACTGATATAATGTATCTTCCGTATCAATTATTAGTTTTTATCAATTATCATACACCTTCAAGTAGCATATTAATACTGACATAATATATCTTCCGTATTAATTATTAGCTTTTATCAATTATCATACACCTTCAAGTAATAACAAACACTACAAGAAATTACGGCTTTAACGAAAGGATTTTCCTTCGTTAAAGAGCTGAAAACCGTCGTTATTGTATGCTAACGACAGGAAAAAATCCCTTCGTCACCCGTCGTTGAAGCCCTCTTCGCTAAAGGGTCACGAAGGGATATACTACCCGTCGTTATTGAGTCTATAACGACGGAACATATTACTGTCGTTAATATTTACGACGGTAATTATCACTGTCGTTACCATTAGTGACGGGGTTATTTTCCCGTCGTTACCATCAGCGACGGGAATATTTTATCGTCGTTACCATTAGTTACGGGGATATTTTCCCGTCGTTACTTTAAATGACGGGTTTTCATTCCCGTTGTTATTGTGTAATGATGGTTTTGTACGCCCGTTATTATTGTGTAACAACGGGTGACAACCCCGTTGTTAAAGACCAATTAATGACGGCTAGATACCGTCGTAAAAGTCCTCATGGTGGGTAATTAGTAACCTATCAACGATGGTGCTTTCCCTTCGTTGATGAACAAAACATGATTTATAAAACCGTCATTATAGACTACAAATTTCTAATTTACATTAATGATAATTTTTCCATTCATAGGCAACTATCATATTATTCTCAACATGAAACTAAGATTCACAACACAAATATATTAATACCCAATAATGAATAAAAAAGAAATCAAAAACTCCATTCATTAATAACATCAATAAATAAAATTCCACCATCCTCAAATATTCAACACTAATAACAAGTGTTAATATCCTAATTGTTCTAAAGGAAAATACGTGAGACTATCTAAAACAAATTAAAATAGAAGTCTGGGAAAGACACATCGTTTCATCTCTAATCATCGTCAAAAGAAGACTCGAGCTACCCCCTCTCCTAATATTGCATGGATAGCCTGGAAAATTAAAAAAAATTACATAATTAAAAAATATCAATTAAGCAGTTATTATCTTATTAAGTAAAAATCTTATTTTCTCAAGTGCAAGTAGTCAATCATAAAAATATATAAGAGATTTTATAAAAAAATAATTACCTAGTCCTGCACATGTTCTCGAGTTTGAGGAGTCAATGAAGATGGCTACCTAAAAAAAGTTCCTGTATAGCTTTCACTTGTGACTCTAAGTCAAACACCATTTGTTGTTGTTGATGTTGTTGCTCCTGCCCATATTTCATATCCTTCAAACAGAAAAAATGTTCAGTCAAGAAAATAATTATGCCACTTTTGTATGATGTCCTCTACAGATACAACAAATGACAGTCTCCTGCTTAATCTTTTATATTTAAAATCGACATCTTTAATGGTGAAACACAAAAGAAAACGGAAAGTATGACCCTTATTATGCAAGATAGATAGGAATAACATGCCATATGAGTAAAAACCATGGTAATAGAGAAAGGGTAAGCTACTGGCATCAGGCTTGTCATGATTCATAAAATAAACTAAAATTCTGATCCTGATTGAGAATCCATAATGACAAAGAATAATAAAGGAAGGACAATGTAATTACCTCCTGATCTGTTTCTTCTTTTATTGCAAAAGCCGTATGCCCTTCTTGCCAAAGAAACTCTTGACTCCTACATACATTTAAATTGGTACTAAATATGAAATATACAAGTGAAAATTTTCAAGCTCACAAAAGAAGCAATAATTAGCATTGGATGACCAATATATGTCATCTTTCACCCCGTTTGGACACCATGCAATGGGAAAATACTTCATTTGTGGCATTACGCCCATTATATATGTCTACAAGGGAAAATATTTCATTTAAATTAGTACTAAATATAAAAGACATCTGCTAAGGTAATCTTCACCTAGTCCTAATTCCTGGGATATTAATTTTAGGATCCTGGTGGCCGATCCTTCTACCTCTGCTACGAATTTGACAATGATATCCCTGACAATATAGAAACCCACTTAGCTGTAGCCCCAGCTGCATGAAAACTTTGTTGAGTCGAGTATCCGAATGTGGTGGGCTTTTGGGGATAGAGGTGCATGAATTCATCGCCAGGTCCATAGTAAACAAGTCGCAAGCAGTCCCTCCTTAATTGTCTTTCGTGATTGCTGCAGCCATGGCTCGTGTAAAGTCTGGGGACTTTTTTGAAATCCTCTGAATAAGTGAATAGCATACGGCCTTGTCTTCCATAGGCATGTCGAAGAATTCTTTTGCAACTTCCATCACAGCACTGATCATTTGTTCCGATATGCCGTGGTCTATCACATGCGAACAATTACTATAAAATTCTAATGCATTTTCCCCGAAAAGAATCTAAATAAAAGTTTTTTTAGGGAAGGTAATGAGGTTTGATTAGGACTAGAGTTGACATAAATTTGGGGCTTAATGAGGACAGGGGTTAACAAAATATGGGGCCTGAAGAGAAAACAAATTGTCAGGACTTCATCAAGGCGTATTCCTTGTACGGAGTTAATTTTGTTGTATATTTCATGAGCTTGAGATACAAATGTTTTGAGATGAAGCACAACAATATTTATTAGCATATAATCGATTAAAGATTCACCTTGGTGATATTTCGTTTGAAAGGATGTGTTGAGGCTAACTGGACAGAAGTATCCAATTGCGCATATCCATTCTTTACTAGGGAGTGAGAATGATTAAATTGATATATATGTTAAGCTTGGTCAAAATGTCAGTTTTATTCACCATCTGCAAATTCTTTTACAAAGGAAATAGAAAAGCATATACTTTTCTAGTACCAAATAGAAAATAGCTTTTAGATCTTCGTAAACCATAGATGGTGTTTCCAAAACCAACGTATTCCTATGTGTATAGCCTACAGAGGAATTTCCAATTTAGACTAATGCAAAGACAGAATGTACGCTACCAGGTAATAATGTCTTGAAATGGTTTGAAAAACATGAGATATCCATTTGAGATGTGAGCATTTTCGATCAAGAGAATGAAGTTGATGTTTTGGAGGTGCCTAATATGTCTGTCCTTTGCGTCCGGCTAACGAGAAGTCAATTGATCATGTCATCTTTTTATATATTTGAACTCAGTAACATGATCAGAGCAATTTAAATTAGTACTAAATATGTCTACTTTCACCCCGTTTGGACACCATGCAATGGGGAAATACTTCTTTTGTGGCATTACTCCCATTATAAATTAGTATCCCATGATAAAAATCACATATTTAACAGGTGATTGATCCATTCAATTTTCTTTTCAATCATGATAAAAATAAACTGCTAATATATATAGCAGGAATATCAGATATCAAATGAAAGATGCATAATATGTCTTGCATATCATACATAAAGTAGTTTAGAGCAGTTGAGATAAATAGAATAACAAGACTAGAAGAACATTATCTCATGGTAAACTACATGTGCGTGTGTATTTAATTGTCTTAACAACCCTCATTTAAGTTTATTTCCTGTTCAACAGGAAGCCCTGAACTTCTTAAGCCTTTCATATACGAAATTTAGGATTATAAAAGCTTGCAGCTGAATTCCCAAGCACGTGCAGAAGGATTATAATATAAATACCTAATGAAAGGAGCAGGATTGCTGAATTCCCAACGCACGACATTGCCCCATTGGTTAAGCTTCAAAGGCAAGTCCCTGTGACTTCTAATCCACTTAGAATAGTATGGATACATAACAGTCTCACTTGTGGGACGAATTGCAATAGGAATTTCCAGTTCACTCTGACCTGAATTTGTAACCCATGCAACCTAAAATAGTCATAAAAATAGAGACGGAATGTGTGTCACAAAACCAGGAAAATGTATACATTATTTAGAAACCCAAATAAAAGAACACATAAGAATTGAAAGAAAAGCATAACACAAAACAAACATTCATGCACAATAGAACCATCTGTGCACTTATACACACAAACAACACAAGCAGAAATATATGCAAAAGTTCCATAGTTACAACAAAACATCTAAGAAGACCCGTATTAAATCAGATGTGGAGGAACTACATGAAAGATGTTAACCCAAGAATCCAAATTTTAATCCAAAAATCTAGTATTTGAATATTAAAAAAAGTCCAAGTTCTAGTCGGAATCCTAGAAAGTAAAAAATTCTTGGACGATTATTCTTCCTAACCAACTATCCTAAGCCAATAACACCCCATAAGAGTTTCTCAATGAGAAATTCTAATTATAGTTAATGTATGAGTTCATGTGAACTATAACATAATAAACATCCTACTCGTACGCACTATATAAAAGTTAACACCCAAAAGGCATATTAATAAGTGTTCAGAAATATCCAGACAGTACTATGTATTAATATCTCAAAACAGTTGCTATGCATCAGCTCCCTTTAAACCCGCAAAAAGAGATTGTTTAAGTAGTTCCACAGCAAAGGGACATTCTCAGTTACAAATAGTGGAAAGTAGCAATTCTTAACTTTCATATTCTTTATTTTTTCATCAAAGAAATCCTGCCAAATTGAAGTATTTATAAAGATAAATCTGTATGACATATGGTGACCTGTTTATTCATATTTTCTAATTAAAATATCCCAAAGCCAAAACACCATGCTAAAGTAAGGAAAAGTACAGTATTGGTTTGTGATTATTGTAGTAGCAAGAGATGAAATAACCAGTTATCAAAAGAAATATTAATGTTGGTATGAGGGTTATGATGTTCTGTAAATAAGTAATTTTTTCCTTTAGTTTCTCATAGTTAAAACTGTCAATGGTTGTCATAATTATACAATATTTCATCATAATAACAAGTTTTAAGCACAATAATATGCAAAATCTAAGCACTCACTTGCATGCTTTCCCAAATTGCTATTGTCCAAGGCCTTTGTATATAACATCCAGAAATATCATAATACTCGATCATATCACCACTAACAACCACCCGAAAATAAAAATAAAATTGAAAAATAGGAAGTTAGCAAAAAAGAAATCAGTAAAACGTCCTGTTCAAAATATGAGGAAAAATATGCAATAATACCTCAGAATGTCATTCACCAAAGTTTTCATCTTTCTTAAACCTCATCCCAAGTCCTGTCTCTTTCTTCACTTCCTTCTTTTTTCTTGCTGGTAAAAAAAATAAAAAAATCAAAATTTGAGAAGAAAGATTATTGAACCGAAACAATTGGGATGGTCGGCGAACAAGCGGAGGTGTCGAACGAGGGGAAGTGAAGGAGAGGCAGCTGGCGGAGGGAGCCAAGGAGAGGAGGGAAACGCTCGGCTGGTGGCGCCTGAAACCCTCGGCGGGGGCGGAGGCGGTGGGGGCGGAGGCGACGGGGGTGGAGGGATCAGATCTCCGATGTACTCGGGCGGCGTCAACGATGGCTATGTAGGCGCCACCGTCGAGGAGGACGAATTAGAGGGGGCGGGAGAGGAAGGCGTGGACGAGGAGGAAGCTAGAGAAATTTTGAAAGGGAGGGTTTTGGAAATTTTGAGCATGTTTGAGGAAAACAGAAGGGGGAAAACTTTTAGAAGCGGGGTTTGGAAAATTTGGGAGCCCGCTCAAACAAAAATAAAGGATCTAAGACGGAATTGACGAAATATGGTGGACGAGCCTTTTAGCGATGCTAATCTAACACGTTGCGAAAAAAAGTTTTTTAGCGACGCTAACGTAACATGTCGCGATAAATGCATATTATATTAGCGACGCCAACCCTAAAATGTCACTAAAAATATATATTTTTACTGATGAAAATAAAAAACGTCGTGAAATCCATACACTTTTACCGACGCTAAGTTAAAACGTTACAAATAATATACACTTTTAGTGACGCTAATTATAAACGCAACGAAAAATATATGTTTTGCCGATGCTAATTAACATCGTCGGGAAAAACATAATTTTTGGCAACGTATTTAACCATGTGTCAGGAATAAGCGTGGGGAAAAGTGCAATTTGTTGTAGTGCTAGGAGAAACACGACGAGTTTTAGAGGTGAGGATGATAAAGAGAACGGCAGATTTTTTTAACTAGGGTTTAATTAATTATTATTGCGGTTAGAGGATGATTAGCAGTTAAGGGGTTTGTAAAATTGGGGCTTCGGGTTTTAATGTGGGGCATCGGATTTTAATGTGGGATGTGTTAATAGCAATAGGTTAATTTTAGTCTAATTATGATTAGGAGTCCCATCAATGAAGGTAATGGATCCCTTCGTTTTTAAGGAGACCCAATAAATTTCGACGGTATTAGGATCAAATCAACGAAGGGATTATAAATCCGTTATCCCATATCACATTATTTCTCTAATGTTTGTAATCACTCGACGAAGGGATTAAAACCCGTCGTTATTGTATGCACATTAATGACGGTCAACTGGTCCCTTCACTAATTTTGGTCGTTAAATACCAGATTTCTTGTAGTGAAAAACAAGTCTAATCTGGTAATATTATTGATTTATTTCTCAACCTAATCTTTTCACTGTCACAGGCAATTTGCTCAGCGATCGCGTGTTCGGAAACTTCAGTACATTGCAGAACTGGAGAGAAATGTTCAAGCTTTACAGGCAAGTGCTTACATATCTGAATGCTGAAGAAAGCACATCTAGTGGATAAAGTGCTTCTATTCTAACGTTGAATTACAAATTACTACAGGCAGAAGGTATGGAAGTTTCAGCGGAGCTGGAATTTGTGGATCAGCAGAATCTTATACTGAACATGGAGAATCAAACCCTGAAGCAACGGCTTGACAGTCTAGCACAGGAGCATCTCATTAAAAAGCGTAAGAACATTCTCCACAGTATTTTGCTTAATTTTCCTTGGACATTTTTTGTCTAGTATCTTAGCTTCTAAGGTACCGGACAGTGATAATTTACACATGAATCTATGAGAATGTTGTGTCCTCAATACTAAACATCTTGTGATCCTGGAGTAAATCCGGTTCATGCTCCCGAATCTGCTTATATTCACTACTGAGACCACTGACTACGGTTTAGTGTCAATGTCCACCTCTTAAAAAGTTCTCCTATGCAGCCTGTTTCTGATGCATGCAGTTTCAGCCTTTTCATCTTCAGTAGGTGCAAAACCATACCTACATTATTTCTAAATTGTAATTAAAACCGATCTTAATGTCAAGAAGTATTACTTGCTTTATCACTTTAAAATTCATTTATCAACCAAAGGTTATATCCTGGTTTTTAGCTGGGAGCTCCCATTAATTAACCCCTGCCTTACTAGTGAGTCATACCTCACTAGCTATTGAGATTCAGACAGAATCAACGGCTATATGACCACAAATATTGTTCTGCAGAATATTATATTCATTACTCCTGTAGAATATTATATTCATTGCTCCTAGTACAGTTGCTATTTTACTCATACTAGGTGGGATGCACGTGCATTGCACGCCGTTAAATAATTTAACTATTTTATTCTAGTTTACGCTTTTTTTCTGAGAAACAGATTTATGTCTATACTATAACAGATTTGTGAAATAGTTCATGGTTACTCTATAATTTATTGCATTAAATAAAATCATCTTGTTAAACCTCTACTTGATGATGATAATATTTTGTAGACTAATATCTAACTTGATAATGTATTAAATTTAGTTATGCCTTTCAAAATTTAGAACTTTGATCTAACAGACATGAAAAATTACAACTTGTAATTTTAGAACTTTGATAACAAACATACCAAAGAACTTTTATCTTATATAGCAAATGCATAACAACTTATTTTGGTACTTTTCGATTTTAAGGAGAGCGTTTAGATTTTTTTTCTAGGAGCCTGCTTGCAATATTTTATTTTTAGGGAGCTATTTGTAAGTTTTTTTCATAAGGTTGTCTATAACTTTAATATTTTCTTAGGAGTTTTCCTAATTTTTGAACCTTTTGGCGGGCTTTGTAATTTCAAATTGTACTTGGAAAAAAATGAAAATTTTAGATTTTCAGAGTAGTTTTTATAATTTTTTAATTTTGACATGTTTTTTCTATTTTTAAAGACTTTTCGGAGGTATTTGTTATTTTTGAATAATCAGTGGTTAGATTATTCAGAGGGCCAGTCAAAGTTTTTTTATTTTCACTTTTTCCAGGGTATTTTCTGCAACTTAAGATTTTTAAAAGCTTGTTTTTTAATTTTCAAAATTTTAGTGTGCTATACGTAATTACAAATTGTTCATAGAACTGTTCCTAATTTTCAAGGTATTTGTTTGTAATTTTTAGAGTGTTTGGGGTATTTTTTTATAATTTTTAGATTTTTAAGGTGATTGTTTGTATTTTTAAATTTTTTTAAGGTATTGTCTATAATTTCAAGTTGTATAGAGGACTATTCAAAATTCTCATATTTTTTAGATGAGTTTTGTAATTTTTTAAAATTTTTTGTGAGGAGGTTGTTAGTAATTTCAAATTTCATGGCTCTGCCTATAATTTCATATTATTCAGAAGGTTGTTTAAAAATTTTATATTTTAAGGGTTTTTTGTAAATATACATGTAAACTCTTATTTATTGGTTTTGTAGAGCATACATCTTCCCGTCTCCCACTCGTGCTCAAAACCAATTTGATATAAATTTTAAATCCATCTTATCAATATATTTCTCAAACAGCTTTTAACTTAAAAGTTTAGTTAATGAGTTTGCCACATTATCAGCAGAAGCAACTTTAAGAATGTTTATGTTTCCTCTCTTAACAATTTCTCTTACCAAGTTATACTTTCATTCGATGTGGTTTCGATTTATGATTAACCCTAGGCACTCTAGCTTGGGCAACCTGCTATTATCAAAATACAAAGTAATGGAATATTCGGTAGTTGAAAAAACACCTAACTCTTGCACGAATTTTTTAATCCAAACTACTTTTTTTGTTGCTTTATAAGCTGCAATATACTCTTCTTTAGTTGTAGAGTTAGCTATAGTTTTTTTTACTTGTAACCACTTCAACTAATAGCTTTATTATTTAATATAAAGATAAAACCTGATATAAATTTTCTATCGTAAGGATCACACTTGAATTATAATCAATGTATCCTTCAATTTTTAAAGGATCACCACCAAACAACTAACTACTTTTTTTGTTGCTTCACAACAGCAATTATTTTTTGTTTAGTCAAGATATTTAAAAATATATTTAACTCCATGAGTGGATTAATATCTACTAACTTCACTTCTTTCAGATTATGGAAGTTCAAGAATTTAATTTTTTTTAGGTTGTTGTATGTAATTACAAATTATTTTTGGAACTATTGAAAAAATTTTGATATTCATTTTTTTGTTATTTTTGAAATTTTCTAAGATATTTTTTTTATAAAATTAAGCTTTTTCAAGGGGAATATTTTTATTTTATTTTTGTTTTTTTGGGTGTTGCATATAATTTCAATTTTTTAGGGGACTGTTCAAATGATTTCATATTTTAAAGGTGTTTTTAATAAATTTTAAATTTTTTGGTGAGGAAGTTGTTGGTAACTTACAATATTTAGGATTTTGCACGTAATTTCATATTATTCAGGAGGTTGTTTAAAATTTTCAAATATTCAGAGTTTTTTTTGTATTTTTAGATTTTTAGATTTTAGAGGTGTTTTTTTTAACTTTTAGGGTTTTCATGGGGTCCTCATGTTTGTGATTTTTAGAAGTTTTAAATGACGATTTGTAATTTGCACTTGTATTAGGGATTGTTTACAATTTTTGTAAGTTATAAGGACTTTTTGGATTTTTTTTGATTTCTAAGGCATTGTTTGTAATTTTCTAATTTAAGGGTGATTTATATAATTTTTAGATATTTAAGAACATTGTTTATAACTTTTGGATGACTGAGAATATATGAAAGATATTTCTATTAATTAGGATATGTCACAAATAGTGTATTATAGATATATTTAAAGAGTTCTGTTAATTAGGATACGATATAATGTGATATTTATAAAAAATCAAGGGCAGTATTGTCCAATGAAAGTTTTTCTCAAACTTCCACTTTTAAAAGGAGTATGATATGATTACATCCCTTCCTTACTTGCCCTCAGATAAGAGTTCCAACTCTGTGAAGATGATCCATACCTGTTGGAGTATATATTTTTTTAAAGAAAACTGTTGGAGTTTATCTTAGAAATCATAATTGTATTTTTTGTAAAATTTAGGGCTAATTGCACTTAAATACCCTATAATTTTCCCTACTTTGCACTTATATGCCTTCACTTGTTATTGGCGGCAGTTATATACCCTAAAGTTTTTAAATTTTGCACTTTAACACCGTAGTTATGCAAACATGAGAATTTTGCCCCAAAATTCTCATACGATCATCACGTGCTAATTTTAAAACTTTTTAACTCTTAATTTTTGTTACATTTATTGTTAAACCTAGCACAATTCTATTTAAAATTATCCTAATTTTATTTTGAACCTACTAATTCTATTTTAGACATTCAATGACTATTGAGGCTATTGGAGCCAATTTTAGCTGAGAGTTGTCGAAACTAATTTTTCCGTTCTTTTATTTTTTTTTCCTTGTAAAATGTTTTTTATTTGTGTTTCATGTTTCAGTTCACTCCACAAGCAGGTTATACGGGGAAATTTTTTTCCTAGAGGACCTATACAGTATCATGTAGAGTGGAAGGAGAGGGTGACACCTGGCAAATCAGTGCAGTTACTATCATTTTCAGTGCAATCACGTCTATCAGTGAAGTCACTGATGGATAATGATGACTGCACTAATAGACATTAGTGATGTATGCATTAAGATTCGTGATATGCCACTTGTTACCATCCTGCCTCCATACACGACATCCTATAGAGGGGCCTTCAGTAGGATTTAACTATCTCACATTTTGTTTACAACTTTGTCTTTTGGTAAACTGCAGTCCAGCAAGAAATGTTGGAGAGAGAAATTGCTCGTCTTCGATTATTGTTTCAGCAGCAGCAGCAACAGCAACAATCACCACAGCCTGCTTCTGCTCATAATCGTAGTAAAAGCAGAGATCTCGAATCGCAGTTTACCAATCTCTCCTTAAAGCACAAAGATGCAAATTCTGGAAGAGAACCAGTAACTGGCCCTCTCCGTACTTGAGCTACTCCCCTCGGCCCCCCGTCTCTATATGTGGCTTTCCAGGCTTTGGTTGGCGAAGTGAGCTAGATGGATTCTTAGCAAACTCTCGAAGATGAATAATTTCAGGACGTAATTCTTACTTTCCTTTTCATCCACTTTATTCAAAGATGTGCACCTGGCTGAGGCTCAAGACTCGCCGGAGGTGTTAGGTTTTTTTTTTCTCTTCCTTTCCTCATCTCTGTATTTCTCTATGAAGTTACAGTTCTTAATCTATGGCTTTTGTGCTGTTCTCCCTCAGATTCTTCAAAAACTGTTTATATGCGAATTCTTCTTTTGGTGCTTCCTGTCGACACGCAAAGGAACCATGATCTTATTTGACAACTGCATAACTTTTTTCGTAAATTTCCTTTTATTAAAGCCGCTAACGTTTGGAACATAATAGTCAATTCTGAAAGTTGTTCATTAGAATCATATGTTATATTCACAGGGACGTGATATTTTTTCATCTTTGTAGAAGTTTTAGCTCCCGAAGAGCTACCCTTAGAACTGGATTTTTAGTGCTCTTGGATTCTCAAAATGAGAAGACAGGGATGTAGATTGGCCAAACAGCCTGTTATGATTATGTTATCCTTGGTTGCTACCTTCAACATGTGTATAATGTGTGGGATTGAAGTCAAGATGGGAGATTAGTTAAAGAGTTGAGGATGAAATATGAATGAGAACTTTAACTTCTCTCTTCTAATGATTTTACTTTGCAGTATCTATTTACTATATTTCATTTTCCATGAACATGATTAAAGAAAGTGGATGCCAGATTAATCGCTGTCAAATTTTAGTTATTTCATTCTTCGTTGTCTGAAAAGGATCTGTAAGTGGTTCTCTTAATTTTCCATTTGGCTACTAGATTGGTATTCTAACTGGATTTTATTTTTCCAATAAGATATTTATTTATGCTCCGGCATTAATGTGGTGTTTTAACTTGTTCCTCGATAACAATAATGCTTTTTTCTCTCGCTAGCGGTGAGAATTCTGGCGAACTATGTTTTTCTTGGAAAAATTTCTTCCATCCCCCCTGACCTATCAAAGTTATTAAATCTATATCTCCTTTAACCTCCCCCAATTCAAGTTTCTCCCAACCCTTTTAAACAATAAAACCTTTCTTTGAGTCCCTCTTTAGCCTTCAAGCTCCCCCAATTCAAACCTAAGCCTAATCCAACCCTATCGATGCTGAATCAAACCCCAACAACCTTCATCCAAGCGGAATCACCAACAACCTTCATCCAAGCGGATACGAATTTTAAATTAGGATTTAGGTTTGAGTCGAGGAAACTTCAAGGAGAAAAAAAGGGCTTCTTTAATGGGAGGGAAAGAAAGCGTGGAGGATGATCTTATCGGGTTAAAAGGTAAAAAAAAAAAAATTGAATTGGAACAGGTTGAAGGAGATAAATGTGTAGATTTAATAATTTTGGTAGGTTAAGGTGTTGGAATAAATTTTCCAAAAAAAAAAAAGAAAGAAGGAAAATGGTCCTATTGTCTTCGGGTACAAATTAAATCACCATATAACACCAGAGCAAAAAATAAATACCCTGTTAGAAAATAGGGTCAATTGTTAGATATCAATCTGGCAATTTAGCCTTTTTCGTTTACTTTCTGGTTGTCAAAATGTCGCGCGCCTTTGCGGAAGCCTTGCACGAACTCACAACGAACCTGTGATCACGAGTAGAAGAAAGACAAACTCTTGCACAAATCCAACCAATAAAGCCAAATCAATCCAAACACAGAGATATACGTGGTTCGGCAATTTGCCTACGTCCACGGGGAGAGGATGGGGAGATTTCTCTAAATCAAGGAGAGTACAAAGGGTTACAATCACACAAATTCTCTCAAACTAACCCTCAACCAAAGATCTCACCTTGCTCACAATATCTCCCTCTCACAATGCTCAAAAGATTCCTCAATCTCTGATATTTTAACCTCACAAATCGTTTCCCTATTTATACCAAAACAAAACCCCAATCAGACTGCAAATAGGAAACCTACGTATGCAAAAAACCCGTCGTAAGTCGACTTAACAGAGCTCACAAGTCGACTTGACAGAGAGAAAATCAACAACTGGAGAACACTTCATAAGTCGACTTAGCATGACTGTTAAGTCGACTTGCCATAAGTCGACTTAACAGTCATGCTAAGTCGACTTGACAGAGGCTAAAATCACAATTCGGCTGCAGATCGTAAGTCGACTCGTGCACAGTGCATGAGTCGACTTATGCCAGTTTTTCTGGTTTTTCTGATTCTTTTCCTGATTTCTCCACACAAAACACACTACATCACCTTTGTATTCAATGCCATTTAGAAAAAAGAGTGTCATGTTACCCTTTGCGGGTGGCCTAACGGTCGGGTTATTGGGGCGTTGGGCGAAGAGGTCCAAGGATTGATGGGTGTCTACGTCAACTCATGCCTCCAATATATATTCATTCGAGGAGCATCGCATCACCTCGTGCCATTTACATAGGCCTTGGGCAGCATAGGGGGACCTAGTTGCTTCGTATCATCAACGTGCGTCCTCAGATTAAGGTAGTTTTTTGTGTGGGATTTGGGCTCCCCACAGATGGTAACCTGACTCGGTTGGAGTTTTCTGTAGGCGAGGAAGTTTATACTCCTCATGGTCATGGATTATGTTTAGGACCCACACCCCAAATTTGTGGCCGTAGCCAAAGACTGCTCGAGTAGTGTTGCCGCATAAATCTTGTGGTTACATTCGAACCTTTCATCGCTACCAACTTCCTCCCAATTACTCTGAAACCTAAATACAGTTTTGGTTTCCACAATTTTCAGCCACCTTGTGGTTGGAGAAGAGGTGAGTGCAGGGCCACTTCTTGATCAGGATCTTCACATGGTTTTGTGTTAATTGGCACGAGAAAAAGACTTGAGAGCATCTCTTAATCTATTCCCCTTCATTTTGATCTCCACCGGTCATACTAAGCTTTTCTGTTAATGGTGGGCTCACTTCTCCCTTGTCTCTCAGAAGTACAGACAAAGGATAATACAGTGTTATATATGGGGATAAATAAGAACAAATTTTCACTGTAGACCCAAATGAAGTTTTAATTACCAAAATCGACCGTTTTTTTTTTAATTATCAAAATCGACCCGTTTTATGCCACGTAGGCTTAATCCCTTTTCCTAATTAGTCGGGGCTGCCAACCCCGACTGTTTAGGGCATTACAAATCGTGTTTTAAGGCTTCTAATTGGGGTTTAACAACTCCTAAACAGTAGGGGTTGGCAACCCCGACTAATTAGGAAACATGATTAAGCCTACATGGCATAAAACAGGTCGATTTTGGTAATAAAAAAAAACGATCGATTTTGGTAATTAAAAGTTCATTTGGGTCTAGAGTGAAAATTTGTTCGATAAATAATGATGTTACCTCATCATGTTATCTTCTCTTTTTGTGGAAGTAATCCAACAAATGTGATAGTGAGGTTACAACTTTTGGGTCCGTTTATATATATGCACGGCTATAAATTAAAAAGTTCACGGTATGAAAACATTTTTACAGGTAATCCTTAAAGTTTTGCTAGGAATTCATAAAATTGGGAAATCAAATGAAGGTGTGGTAATGTTTTAAACATGCTTATTTTGTTGACATCCATTAGCTTGTATGCATCAAAAATTGCCTATAGGTTCCCATACGTAACTCGAGACAGAAGATGATGAACGTCATTATCCGAGTCAAAGAGGATTATTTGACGTCGACGACCGCATGAAGCAAGTCGATGAAGCGTACGAATCAACGAGACGACGAAATAACGAAGAGACGATCCGATCGGGAGTTACGGTTCACTCACGAAAGATGAAGTTTCACTCGTGTATCGTCCACTCCACACATGATTTCCTCATAGGAAATTGTAGATCTTCTCTCCGGCTTTCCAACGCACTTTGAATCGCGTTATTTCGAGATCGGACCGAGGAATTACGCGAAAAACAAGTCGAGGCGCGCAACCGGGACACACGACGTGTCTCGGCCAAAGCCGAGACACGAAGTCTGTCTCGCGCCTAAAAATGCTGATTTCGCCCGTTAACCGCCCGGATTTGAGTATATTCTGATCCAAAACCTCTCCAATTGATCTGAAGTCATCTTGGAATGTGGTTAAGTGGTTACAACTGAGAATGAGATCAAATCGATCGTTCTTATCCGAAAACCGAGCTTCTGAAGCTTATAAATATGGCCCTAGAGCCTTCATTTTCATGGATCCAAAATTCTCGAGTCTCGGCGAAGTCCTGTCAAATTGAAGAGTGAGGAGCACGAATTTTAGAGAGGAGGAAAAGATCTTGGCGAGTTCTTCAGCACAAAGAGAGGAAGAGTTCAAGAGATCTGCATCCCGTTATTCCATTTCCCTTGAGATCGCACCTAGCTGTGATTCTCGAGAAGAGTGATTGTCTCGCTGTTGTCGAGATAGTTACTTTAATTTCTTATCTCCTTCGCGAGGCAACTAAATCGTTATTCGAATATGATCAGTCGGTGGTCCATGGATAAACCCCGACACCGGTAAAGATCTCGCGTAAGCAGAAGACCGATAAACGATCTATTTGCGTGTGTTCTCAAGAAAATTGTAATCTTTTTATTTGTATTGTGTAAGGAGACTTATAAAAAGTCATTCCTTTTGAATCATTGTAACGACTGAAGTTGTAATGAGTCCCACAATAAAGAAAATGCTTTTTGATCCAAACACGCTGGCGAGCACAGTGGGAGCCAACAACCTTGCTGCCGAGGCTATCGTGCCGCAGCCGCTGATCAAGATCCCTGTGGATGAAGTGGTCGAATACGAGTTCGACCAGCAGAAGTTAAAGGAATACATCTCCTCTTCCTCCTCCAGATCTTCCTCTCATTACAAGCGCAGGAAGACCACTTCCCTCAAGAAGGTTTGTTGGTCTTCAGATATGAGGACTTAAGGTGATAATCTTCACCCGAACGGTGTTGAAGACTCATCTCCGACCTCCAAGAAAGCCAGATCTGACGTTCGTGACAATTCCTTAAAGGTCATGGAGTTGTCCGTCGAAGGCGCACTGGTGCTGACGAAAAGGGCTCATCAGAGGCGCCGTCAACGTCTGGCCCGTCAATTCGCTAAAGCTTTGGAGCAGGTGGACGAACTCTGCTACCAAGCAGATCTAGAGTTTAGAAGGCGCCAAGTGGCTAAGTCATCGCCACAGCAAGCATCGGGGTCCTCCTCCCAACCGTCTATTAATAAATGAGTTTGTGTCAAACGAACTTGTTCTACTCTCAAGGAGCGCATCCAAAAGCGCCGCACACTTCTTGCGCATGCCCGGATCCTTGTGCAAAAAGCACACGAGTTACAAAAAGAAGAGGTGGTCAAAGAACCACCAAGATCTAAGCAGGTTTGGGTGCCAAAGGTCAAAACAACGCCTACAACTGCACCGAAAATAGCTAAGGCGCCTCTACCTGACAAGAGACACCAGTCATGTCTCTCACTCAATTCTAGCTCCAGGGTTGCTTCCCAACCTTCGTCAATTTCAGATCCCTCTCCTCTTGCTCCCGTACCTCCGGTGAAGCCCTACGTCAGCATGGATCTCTCCAAATTTAAAATTCCGTTGAAGGATCGTTTAGGTCCTCTACACGAAGACCGAGGCAAGACTCCTGTCAAGGAACACTTGGGGTCGTTCCTCAATTCTGAAGCAACTATTCAGATTGGGGGTCGTACGCGCCCTTCTAACAAGTTGATTCCTGTAACCACCCGCTTCGGGTATGTATGGAAGACCAAGAGCCCGTTAAGGTCTCACCCTCACGAATATGTGATTCCAAACGTGTTACTCGAACGCTAACAAGGTGTTACCTATTCAGAAGAAAATGTGTCCGACAGATGACAGCGTTATACCTAAAAATTCAAGTAAACAGCCGATATGTTGCTCCAACCACAACGCTGATGAGTTGTACTATCGAGCTGGGGGTATAAATAACTCTCGAAAGATAAGTACCCCAAAATCAGACTCACACTGCCATTATGAGAGGTTAATCAGGACAGTATTATCAGAGTGTAGCTGTCCCAAAACCGCTCCATAGAGGGTCTCGGTATTCCGAAGGCTTTCCATTGAAGCGTCAAAATCCAAATCAAGACGCTCCCGCAAAAGAAGATCGACCATTCAAGATGACGAACTCTCAGAAGTCACCATCAATATGGCTGACAAATGAAAGTCTGTGTTCAATTCGAATAACGCTAATCCCGACTTTTCTTCGGGAAGAAAAGTCGATTCAGGAATAGCCTGATGAATATCTCAGCTCCAGTTAGAAGCCATCAGACATGGGGATTACCTGAAGATGCACGAAGGACTATCTTCAGAAGATGAACTTTCAGATACTTGCTCTGTAATCGCCTCCAACGATACAATGTCTAGCATGTGGCGAGCTCGAGAAGTATTCATGATCATTACTGAACAAGTGGCTCAACTTCTTCGAGAAGCCTTGGCCAAACAAAAAGAAAATTTTAAAATTGAAATGGAGATGGTCGTATAGCGGGTCAAGGATTTATATGCTCAACAACTTCAGGAGTTGTCAAATCAGTACGGTGAATCCAGTCGTCGCCACACTACCAATCAGGTAGATAGCGACTCAGAGGTAGAGGAGACTATCAATGCTGATGCTCCTACAAATGACAAAGATGCTGGGGGTGGCCCCAATAATAATACCAACACTGGAGATGACCCCATCACTAATGACAACGCTGAGAGTGGTCCCATCGTTCGTCCTCAAAATCGCCCAAAGAAAGATATGGGCGAGAACAACGAGATGATGAAAGAGCTAGAGAATAAAGTCAATGCCTTAATGTCCACTCAAGAAGTGAGAAAAACGGGCATTCTGTGCCCGTATCCAAGAGAGTGGGATTCAATCTCGTTCCCGGCGAAGTTCACCATAATTAAGTTCACGCCATTTGACGGGAGAGGCTCGCCCACTCAACACTTGATCTATTTCAAGTCTCATCTGGGAGTGATCTTCAGGAATGAACCACTGATGATCCGGTCATTCGTAGGCACCCTTCGCGAGGACGCCTTCGATTGGTATCGACGTCTCAAGCCAAGGAGCATCAACTGCTGGGACGATATGTAAAGCTCATTCCTCAGCAATTTCTTTGATAATGACACTAAATTGTCAATTGGAGTTCTTCTAGATGAGAAGCAAGAAGACGGAGAATCAGTTGACACATTCGTCAAACGCTTCCGAAATAAGGCGATGAATTGCCGAGATCCGGTCACAGACGAGTTCATACTCCAGACCTGTCATCACAATCTCTCCCTCGATGTCCTCGAAGTCATGGGGATTGCCCCCTCAACCACCTAGAAGGAATTAAAACTGTGTGAAGAACAGGTCGAGCGTTTCCTCATAAGGGAATTAACTCTCTCTTTAATTTTTATTTTAATCAACGTTTTTTTACGGTTCAGTTATAACATTCAACATCTGCCTACTAAGACCGGTTTATTTTCAGGGTCTTCAGGTTGGCACTGCCTTTCAGAACTGGTGGTTGCATTCCCCTTGCACGAAACGATAATCCTCATGGTGATTCAGGTGCCATTTTCTACATTTATATATATAGTGGTTCGTGTAAATGTTTTTGTGAAGAAAAAAAAAACGTTGCATTTCTGCAATTTATTTTCGTTAGATAGGGGGTCTAAATAGTAATAGACAACTCTTCTGTGGGATGGAGAATTGTAAATGATCCTTGCAATCAAAACGGTAAGAGTGCACATGAGAAAAGCTTGATTTGCTATTGAGGCTAGGTGTGCTAAAACTTGCAAGTGGCGTTGAGGGATTAACAACAGAAACTGTGCCTGGGACCCTTGGAACTGAATGCCTTGAGATTAAGATATGTGCAGAGCCAGCTTCAACAAATTATCGCTATCTCAACAAGGTGAAAGTTCACTCATAACTTAAATTCTTACTTTAAATAATTCTATAGTTATCTTGTTAAGTATATTTTTCAGCACCCAACATGGTCCTAATACATTTTGCAGCATGTTGGTGCTTAGGCAAATTCTTCTGACCGAAAACCCCCTCTCATCAACAGAGTTGGATAATACAATATCCGTTTCTCACCGAGCTTTTGAACAGCACAGCAGATGTAGGCGTCGAAGTGATCACCAGTACAATTGCAGGATCATCTTCAGAGCCCAATCTCCGGAGCAACAGGGACTTGATTGCTAGAGTTCTCACTAGGAGCTCACAGAGTGATGATCCTGTCTCTTTAAAAGTATGTCGTTCGATACATCTAGCAACACAAGCAATAGTTCTTGACGGCAGCGGAGATAAAGGGAAGAAACTAGCAGAAACAGCTTTGAAAACGGTCGGTGCTATAATGCTTTTGGATCAATTGGTGAATGGAGCAAAGGCATTAATTACCGTCGCAACTATTTCAGGAAATGTTCAGGGACCTAGGTATAGATCCTTGATCTGAGATACCTTCAGCAGATTGTACATCGTACATGGCATTGTAAAAAGAGATTGATTCTTAGTTACGTATATGTTGGTGCACATAATTGTATGTATACCTGGTCTAAAATTGTCAGATACACTGAATGTAGTAACGTCTTATAGTAATTTCTCAATGTAAAGTCTCAGTGGATGAAAACTCAGTAGTACTGTTGAAAAGAACAAGGCTTCATAGTTTGAACTACAAGATTGCATTCAAAGTTAAAGATGAACATATTTTGTAACATTTTGATATTTGGGGCTTAACAACAACCCACATATGTGAGAAAGGAAAATGAATTTTAACCGTCAAAACATAAGCTTGCAGGTAGAATAGAGCAATTTAACTTAAGATTCCGAGCAGATTTCTTCGTCCAGAAGATCCGTTAGCTGCCTAACCGGTCTCCTCCGATGTAACTTCCACCTAGAATAAATAAGAATCACACTGGTGTTATTCTTTAGAGATTACAGAACACAAATAATGGGTAACTTCACAAGCAAACAATTGCACAAAGTTCAGAAAATTCAAGATAAAGTGGAAAAATATTATTATTTGACACATCGGTGGATACATCATCCTTAATAGACATT
Organism: Asparagus officinalis; assembly: GCF_001876935.1. Taxonomy (NCBI): domain Eukaryota; kingdom Viridiplantae; phylum Streptophyta; class Magnoliopsida; order Asparagales; family Asparagaceae; genus Asparagus; species Asparagus officinalis. Next base: position 11,547,479 of record NC_033795.1, on the reverse strand, counting down.
GTTAAAGTTAAAGTAAAAGGGTAGGAAATTCCAGATTGCAACTAATCACAACAAAGAATAAAGTCTGATTCAAAGGCCAATAACAAGTAATTTAATCTTCCAGTGATGGCAGAAAGATCGGACGAGGACGCAACAAACCTCAAAATGAACAAAATCAAGATACAACAACCAACAACATAAATATCAGCAGCGAAAATAACAACGAGAATAATAAGTTTATATTTTGCTATTGTTCAAAATTATTTAACTAAAGCTCTGTGTATCAACCACACATCGACTAGCTGCATAGAACAGGTCACAGAGCAATTAGTTTTGCAAGTTGGAACTTTTTGTTAATTATGTAGTTATTAAGTTCATAGCTATGTTTATGATAACTAGTATAGTGCACGTGCGTTGCACGTTATTGGATTAATTTGATGTTTATCTTTTTTTTATAATAAGTTTGGTGTTAGATGTAATTTGAGGATTTTTGCTATCTTTTTATCATTAAAATCCTAGAGTAAATATAATCTTTTATGAGGTTTATTTGTGACATTTCAAGGTCCTTTCTGCAAATTTTATAGCATATCTATAAAATTATAAAGTTTCAGGGGTGTTTTGCAAATTTTAAGGTTTACTCTATAATTTTTCTAAAATTTTAGTTTTATGAAACCAGAGCATTCCAATAAAACTTATGGAATACCTAAAAGACATTATTCAATTTGTGAACCTAAAAAGCATAATTCTATTTGTTTTATAATTTAACATAATGTCTGACGTTTATAATTTAGCACATGCTAGGTTTTTTTATTCACAAATTTATAATATAGTTATATAGGAAGGATAAATAACATACTAACTGCAAAATAATAATTTAAATATTTTGTATTAATATGAAAAATTTTATGTTCTATGACAACTAAGAAAATACTCTATCAGAGCTGAAAAATTAACCAAGATCGATATTATAGTCCTCTGAAAAGACTTAATCAGAGCTTCTTCAATTGTTAAGAACAAACATCATCAAAAAAAAGTTATGGGGTCTTACAGTAATGTGTGTTATTATTTTGCTCTAACAATATTTTTAAGTTGAACCTACAAATTTCAATCAAACAAAACTTTTTGTGAAGGATGGATTTTGCAACTCAGTACATGATTTTTTAATGAACCATCATGATGGGTATGACCAAAGTATATCCTCAGTTCAAAGTTCCTAGTGCTAAAGATCTTTGCATATACATAGTAAGAGCAGAACCTAAAAATCTCAAACTCATTTATATAAATACGAGAAACTACTTTTTGTTTCTTCTTCGATTATTCATCTTACTTGATCAGTTGGAAGTGAAGTAACTTGATGTGTTATTTCCAGAATTTAGTCTTAAGACCTTGAGCTCTAAATAATACACACATGTCACGAAGCCTCACGCTATATTTAGCTTATTTCAAAATCTTACTTTATTAGTGTTAATAATGAAGTAGGAAATTATACTTAAAAGAGAATTCATAGAAAATTTTAAACAAATTAGTTGTGATTTATAGTGACTAGTATAAAAATAAACAGTTGAAACATTCTCTATGATTATGGTAGTGATCATTAGTGATAATTAAGAAAGAGAGAGTAGGAGATTAATTTGTTATTGGGAGGTTATAAAAATTAAGTATATTTAGTTTCTGCTGAAATTAAAGGATAGTGTTTGTTGGGGGTGGGGGTGGGATTTCATTATTGTTAGTGATGGAGATTAATGGATGAAATTAAAGATTAGGAGATGTTATGAGTGAGAGATTAAATAAAAAATTTATAGGTAATTAATGGAGAGGTTATGAATATGAAGAGGTTATAAGTGAGACATTATTACTATTATTATTATGTCCAACTCTTTTTACCCATTTGCATCATCTTAAGTTTTGATAGCACATTAAACTATAACTTTAAAATAAATTATGCATTTTTTACTTTAAATAAAATATTTAAGTAAAAAATATTTTGTTAAATCATGAATTTCATACTTGATTGGGTTTTATGGTTCTCAAAACAAAAAATAAATACAACAAAAATCTTGATTGACTAAGACATACGTTATAATAAGCCAAATCAAGCAAAGAGAAATTCTAATGGTAAAAAATCAGTTGAAACATTCTCTATAAAAGATAGAGAAAGAATCTTTCACTATAAATCATGCTAATCTTATCATGTTATAATAAGAGAGTAAGTAGTGGTTGGTTGTGCAGAGAATGAAATCCAAATAGGCAAAATCGGGACAAAGAGACGTTCAAGGATTTGAGGAGATGCAATGGAGATGATGAGGGTTGTTGTAGGCTGTCTAAAAATTATAATAGATAGCTGATCCCCCATCAAACACCAATGATAGAAGTTACAATCTGACGATTTTCAATAGACTACAATTTGAAGACTTTCACGTAGATCGATGAAGGTTACACTCTGACGACCTTCGTAATAACTGATGAAAGCTCTAATCAACAGTCTTCACAATCAATATCAGGAGTTACAATCTGACGACTCTCATATTTTCAAGGAGCCAAGACAAATTACTAGGACTGGCAATGGTACACAATTCCATTCCAACCAATTCATGTACCAACCGTACCAAATACGTTGGTATACCATCAAATCGGTACATGGTACACGGTACAGTATACCGTACCAGCTTCAAAACATGGTACGGTAGGTGGTACACATTTTTCCTCTACCGTGGTATACCGTACCTACCAACTTATATTATATTAAATTATTTAATATATAAAATATATATATATCCTTAAATCTCAACCATAGATTTAGGGAAGATAAATCTCAACCATTGATTTTTTTAACCCTAATCTAATCTCTCTCAGCCTCCCACTCTCAGTCTCAGTTCTCTCAAATTATCCGACCAGATCCAAATCCAACCCGTCTCCACGGAAGTTTCTCTCTTTATCCAGTCTTCCCAATACCTAACCCTGCTCAGTTCTCTCAAATCTCCGATAAAAAATGGACGAGGGCGGCGGCGGCGGTCTCCGACTAGGAAAGAAGAACTCCGACAAGGGCGTCGTCGGCTCCGGCGAGGTCGATTACAGGACAAAGTCGGGTACAGCGTAGAGCCACTCGTTTCTGAACCAAAAGCCATGGCATCCTCTCTCTTAACCTAACCAGCGTCACAAGTAGATCGCCGAGCAGACTCACGCGAACCGAGAGTGCCATGCTGAGGAAGTCGCCCGTGAGGTTAGTCAATCCGTGGAAAACTGCAGTAGCTTCTATTGCAAGAATTGATTTTCTTTGGTATGGATGCTTGCATATCGATATTCAGAATCTTAGAATAATATGTCCATAATTTAAGCTTTGTATCCAGGAATGCAAAAGGTGAAGAAAACATTTGTATGTTCTTTTCTTCTAGAGAATAATTCATGAATAAGAAACATGGATATTGAAAAAGGATAATAAATTGTTCCATTTAGTAACCTCTTTAACAATTCAATTTGTACTGGAAGTCATTTAAGGATGAAGTGCGATATTGGGTTTGTAGATTTGCAGCTAGGACAATTTGTTATTAGTTTCTTACTTATTTCGCAATAATGAATTACTGAATTAGACAATTAGTAAGACAGGTTTGGCCTTTGGCAGCAGGAGAATTATGCTCTTTTCAACTTTCTGTAATGGTGTTGTTGAGTTGGAACTTTAAATTTTTGGATCATAAATATCTTGGTAGAAGCTCATTACCAACCGTACCAACCGAGTACCAACCGTACCAAATAGTTGGTATACCAACGTTATTGGTTGGTAGAAATGGTGAATTTTTCCTACCAATTATATATTGGTTGGTACATGGTATTAGGAAAATATAATTGGTATACCTACCAATCCAGCCCTAAAAATTATAAGATGACGGTCTTTGCAACACTTTAGCAAAAGAGACTATAAATTAACGGTCTCTTCAAATTCAGACACAGAGCTCACATATGCGTCCCAGATTCAAAGTGCATGGCTCGTGGTTGTGTTCCCAGAACAAAACGCATAGGTCCTCCTTACGTTGCCACACCAAAACGCGGAGGTCCTCCCCGTGTGTCAGCATCAAAACACAGTGGTCGAACCTGCGTTGCAACATCAAAACGCAGGGGTCGAACCTACGTTGCAACATCAAAATGCAGGGGTCGAACCCGCCTTGCAACATCAAAACGCGAGGGTCAGACCCGTGTTTTTTGCGTTCGACTGGTTCAAACAGAACCTGAACGGTCTTCAAACCGTATCTCCACTTAATGGGGGTCGGTTATATCTAGGGGTGTTATCGGAGCGGATACGGTTCGGATATGACACTTACCATATCCATATCCGCTTTTTATAAACGGATACGGATACGGATACGGATCATTCTCGGTAAGAAAAAACCTTAACCATATCCGCATTTATCGGAAACGGATACGGATCGGATATTTGAGAATCGGATCGGATATGATCACGGATATAAACGGATATTCACATATTGAAGATATAACCAAATTTTGTGTAAGATTAAAGATCTCATATTACATCAAACAGCATCCAAAGTTGAAAAACAATCTGAATATTTTCTAACACAAAAAATATTTATCTACTTGGTTATTTGCAAGCAATGCAGGTTTCTAGCAGTTTCTGTGTGGTGTGGAAAATGGTTGGATGTGTAGGTACTGTTTCTGGGTTGCTGCGGATGGACTAAGGAGTCTATGCACCTAGACTGCTGCTTGATGTAATACGGAGGGACTTACCAATCGCAGTATCCAGTATAAGACTTACAAAAAAAGCTATGGTTTTCTCGTTCCTGTCCTTGCTTTTGCAAGAACATCTTTACCTGCAAACATAACGCTATAGTATAAACATTGAATCATCCAGGAATCTTGACTATGATACACACCCTAAATTCCAAAGTTCCATTTTACAGGCACAATTGCATCTGTGATATTTAAATTAGTAAAACCTGTATGTTGCAGCAATTCCAAATCGTCTGCAATTAGGATTTGTGATTTATCATGATAAAAGGGAATTTATGCATCTATGAAATGCATAACGATGAATGCGAAATACAGAAAACGAGAGAATTTTGTGAATCTTACAGATCAACCAATCTTGTTAACTTTGTGAGCTCCAAAGGAATATCCCCTGTCAGATTTATCCCAGACAAACTACTGCCTAAATAAAATTGATGTTAGTGCATATAAAACAATAGAATTATTTCCAGGACAAATTGGCAAAAGGATAACCAAATAAACCATAAAGGGAGGCACTGTTCAATTTTTTCGTACATTGAAATTACTCTTGGTTGTGGATCAGAATTACATTGTACCCAAGACCAAGAAGCCGGATCACCCCCTTCCTGTGCCCAATCTGCTTGTGGATAATTGGAAGCAAAACTACCCAACGATGAATCATTTGTCTTCTTGAACTCAAAAGAAAAGACAATGGAATCTGAAGTTGGGCATCTTTACTGAGGCGATGGACGACGAAGATCGACGAAGATGACGAAGATCGAGGCGCTAGGGTTAGCGGTTACGAAGACGACGAAGATCGACGAAGATCTTCACTTAGGCCCTTGAGGTTTCGAAGACGACGAAGATTCCACGAAGATCTGACGATCTGGTGAGGCGATGGAGGCGCAAGGGTTAGCGGTTAAGAATGGAGTGGAGGAAGATGGAATGGGCTGGCTGTTGGGAGGCTAGGGTTTAGAACTTACAAGTTATATACATACGGGTTTGGGTTAGCGGTTACGGGTTTGGAAATGGAACTTTGGGACCCGAATCATTATTACATTTGCGGATATCCGTATCCGCAACTCTAATATCCGTTTCCGAATCCGTATCCGAAAAAAAAATCCGAAACCATATCCGTATCCGTTACCGTATCCGCCCGGTTTCAAAATTAGCTTACCATATCCGCATCCGTTCGGATACGGATGCGGATCGGTTCGGATATATCCGAACCGTTTGGCACCCTTAGTTATATCCCATTATGGAGAGATTTTAGGAGGGATTACACCCCTTAAACCCTTGAACAGTTCCAAAACTGTTTCCCATGATTTGAGGACGGTTACACCCCACTTAGGAGTGATTTAAGGGACGGTTACACCCCCTTAATCCCCTATAAAAAAGAGTAAGCTCAACTGAGTTCGGATCTTCCTTTCGGCTGGGTTTTTGGATCTTAGACTCGGCAGCAAAGATGAGATCGTAGGCTGGTCTTTTGGGGGGCTGGCAGATTGCTCTCGGATTGATCTCTTTTGGCCTTGGAGCTTGGCAGAAAAGAAGAGATCCTCGCTAGCTTTTTGGGGAAATTGCTGGAGCTTTGGAGATCGACAACAGGAGCTTTCTTCATCCTTAGCTTATAAACCGATTTCGGTTAAATCAACTCTTTCATAGAGTTTCAAACTCGTTCAGAGTTATCAACTCGTCCAGAGTTCTAAAACTTACTTTGCAAGTTCTCCACAACGTTAAATCGTGAGGAGAAGACCACATTCCAGTGAAACAAGACGTTCGGATGGTCAACGAGAAGCAAACTCGACGCGAGCATTCGAGGGAGGCATCTCATCGCCACCGTGAAGAACCCAGACTTAAACAAAGGGGAGAATTCAGATCAATTCTCTTATCTTTTGTAATCGGAAATTTAAATTGTAATTGAGATTGAGAGAATACAAATCAAATACATTTCTTTTAATTTTTCCTTTTACTACAAATTTTCCACCAAACAGTTGCATATGATTTATTCATTTTTGTAAGAGATTTGTTATAATATATAGTGGTTTAGTAAGAAGATGAATGGTTGTAATGTTTTTTTAATTATGATAGTGATAATTAGTGAGAATTATAAGAGACTAATATGTTAATGGGAGGTTATAAAAATATAAACAACTTAGTCACGGTAAAATTATTTTAGGGGTTATGAATAATAATACATTTAATTGGGGGTTATATGTATGTATGAGCTATGGTTTATGTATGGATGCATGTGTTTTATGTATGCATGTACATGTTTTAAAGGGCATTTTCGGAAGAAATGTTTTAACATACCAACACACTTTTATAATAGTATTAGATTAGATAATACAACGAGCTACTAGATTTTGTCCTTCAAAAGTCCCAACAAGCAGTTGTCACTTGTCACAGGAGAGGTGTCCCTTCTGTCCCCCTCTCGGGATTTAGTGAGATGAAGTTCCAGGAGAAGGAACAATCCAAGGCAAGAACAGCAAGAAGAAGGATGATAGATTGATAATCAAATGAACAGGAAAAGAACAAACACTTAATCAAGTTCCTTTCTCTCACAAAAGGCGGATACATGACATGACAAAAGTATTACTCTCCCAAGTAAGAAATGTGGACTTTGATTCTCATCATTCGCTAAGCATGACAAGAGGATTTTCCTGATAATTATCTGATGTGTGGTGGATGCCTCATGCCCAAGAGACTAACAGAAACTCCTTTCTTTTATTACCCATATTTGTTAAAGAGGAAAAAAAAGGAAAAGAATAGTATGAAACTGATTTTTTTTGCAGAGAATTTCCCCACTCTTTTTTTATGTGGCTTCTTCTTTCTCTCCTTGATCCTGATACCTCCGTAATTTGCGAATTAAAAAGCTTTATCCATTTCCTTATTATACCCTTTGTATACACCTTTAACATACCCAAGAATATAAAGAGTTTCTTTGTAATGCTTCATTGCTTTCATTAGTTAACCCTTTTTCTAAGGCTTTAACTCACACGCGAGTCTACTAATATTCCAATATTCAGCTCAAAACAATGATTGTTGGCAAGGGTAATTAAGATATCTCATTTCATGTTTAATCTCAAAACAAAACAAAATAAACTTGAGTTATGTATTTCAATGTGATGCATAGTTACCGTGCACATTCCAGTTTAATCATAAATCCTTGTAAAAAAATTGTTCATCTATAGACAAATACTATAAATAGTACGGCAGTAAGGATTTAACCAATTCTCTTTTCTTTTCAATATTAGCAGAAAACTAAGTTAGATATACTAATGCAACTTATAGAAGAATAACATATATTATAAGTAGCAATACGAAAGGCTTTTAATGGATTTTGTCTTCTTTTCCCTTCGCGATGGAAAGAAAGACAAATATACTAAATTACTAATGCAAGACAAATATAGTGTAGAGATAAGCACAATCCAAAATATTACAAAGAAACCTTACATGAATTGGAGGGGCAACAGGAGCTTTTGGAGCTGACCATTTTGGAGGAGATCCACCAAACATATATGAACTTTCAATATAGGCTGATCCAATACCCACCCCAGCACCAAAGGCTACAGATGCCCATCGACTCACTGGGCTTCCTGAATAAATAAAGATGGTAATAAAACTGGGATCAAGAAGATGCAAAATGGCATACCTTTCATTTCTTGTAAATTTAGTACTTAGAAAGCAAAAATTTCATACTGATGTATTTTTTTTTTGTTATTTGACAGAATAATGGGTACTAGGTTCTGTTCATTATCCTTCTGTTCCACAACTTTTTTCTCAATATTAGGCAGTGTTCACATTTGTGCTGTGTACAATATAAAACAAAGACACAGAGATAAAGGAAAGGTCATTCTATCAAGGAAATTTTTGACAAGTAAATTTGTGCATTACAACTTCAGATAAATTGATTTGCCTCAGTACATCAACTAACAGCAACATGCTTACATGCCAGTAGTAAATTGAACATGTGCCTAAATCATAAACATGCAGCACATTTTTTAGTTGACATATACTTTGGCTTAGGTGAAGAAAGGATTTTCATTCAGGTAACAAATTTACAAATCTGTAGTTATAAATCTTCTAATATACTAAAATCAAAAAGAGTTTGTGCTTAACTAAAATTAGTAAGTGTAACTAAAACTACAGATATTGCGAACTAATTTTCAAACGTTTGAACAACTACTTTCATTTACTGATCTAAATTTGGAACATAGAATTCTAACTATGACCTCCAATTTCCTTATGAACTTAGGATGAGTTCTTTTAGTAACAAAATCAATAACGTTTATCTGAAACTTTTGGGTTGGTTTACATGGATAATATTCTTCCATTCAATTATATTAAGGATTATCTATTCTGCTAGTTAGGGCATACTTGGGAACTTGGCTTATAATCCACAAATGAATTACAAGCCAAGCAGACTATACGCCAAAGTTTTGGTAAAAAAGGGACTATAAGCCGCTTTCAATAGAAGAGTGTTTGGCAAATGGGTGAACTATAATCCATCATTGTTGTCACAATAACCAAATTAGACATGACACAAATTTAAACAATGAATAGACTTTGGAATTATATTAAATGTTACTTGAGGGTAAACTTGAAATTTACTTGGTCAAACTGTATGGCTTATAAGACACCAAAAAAATAAGCTGGGTTAGGGGAGCTTTTTGTTTTAGGCTTATAAGCCAAGATAAGCTAGTTGCCAAACATGTTGCAGTGGCTTATAAGCCAATTTGACCAGTTGTCAAGCATGCCCTTAATCGTTACAATGCCCTTAATTATTTCAAATCAAGTTCTATTAGGCCTACCTCTAATCCTCCTTGCTTCATCAACTACAAACTCATCCTTCTCCTAACTTGTGTATTTAGGCATATCTACTGAACATGATCATCAATCAATTTTTTCCTATTTTATCCTCAATAGAAGCAGGCTCTAAGTTTCTATGAATGCACTCATTATTTATCATCTCTTAGTGTATATTCATGCGTCCATTATATTTGCAACATTTTCATTCTTCGTTCCCATTATGATCCATAAAGAATTCTTGGTTTTATAAGTTTTCTATAGAATTTACCAATCAAATAGAATTCTAGAAGTTCTCTCCCACTTTAACTATCCTGATTTCACTCTATTAACTATATCATACTCAGTTTCACTATCTGATGAATTATTGATCTTAAATATTGAAAGTGTTCACTCTTAGGTAGCTATTGAGAGTTAGTTCACCAAATAACTAAAAAGTTTCCGGATGTTCCCCCAGTGGCACAGTTCAAGGGATTCAGTCCTCCAACCCCTCCTCCTAGATGTGCGTTGCATTAAAAAAATGTGTCATTTTTTGTTTGTGTTGACATGTGTTATATGCTACAACAGTATTTGTCCCAAAAATTTTAGGTTTGGCCACATGACTTATTTTTCTTCCATTCAATTTTGTTAAGGATCATCTCCCTGATTGTGTTAACCATAGTTACACACTACACGATACATAACGGATTGTGATACGAATTCGAGTACACAATTCACAAGTTGGGCTTTGCCATATGTGCAACTCTTGGTAGCTCATTTAGTAAGATGAGCTATCACTTCATACCCATTATTTATGAGATACATGTGCATATTATGTATGTGTGTGCGCATGTGTGTGCAGCGCAGAGTCAAATACACATACTTATGTATACATATATACATATACATAGATAGTAAACGAGCATGGTGCATAATCGGTGCATCACTGATGTGGCGCGCATCCAAGCCATCACAAACGATCTAGCTAGGTTGATGATTTGAGCTGTAGGGATCAAGATGTGGATCACGTTAGCGAAAAACCCGCTCCCGTCTCCAACACACCCCTTTATAGGCAATGCACAAACTGTCTCAATCAGCACTCCCTCATTTCATTCTGAATACAAGTTGCAGGTCTCAGGTCTCATATCAATATTCCAATTCATATTTGTCTCACTCCTCATCCAGCGTCAAAAAAAATCTCAAGCTTTATATCAATTATATCAATTTTCAAACCAAAACATAAAGATATTCCGCACCACCCAATTATTATAGGTATAGAATTGCCACGCCCAAAAAAAAACAAAAGTTTCTCTCATCTCTTCTAGATATAATTTCGCTACAAACTTGGCAGCTCATTACAATATCTGATAAAAATGCTGATTAATTCACAAACCTATTGCATCGAAATAGGGATCTAGGTCAAAATGACGACCAAGCCCTAGACATGGAAACAGCAAGAGATGACATATAATCGAGCCGAATCCAGAGGGAATCGTTGAAGTCAAAAGGAATAAAGATAATAAGTAAGAGAGAGAGAGAGAGAGAGAGCTTACGGAAGAGGAGGAGGCCGGTGAAGGCGCCGGCGAGGGAGGCGTAGGCGGTTCTACGGACGGCGAGATCGACGCAGGCATCTAATTTCGCGTTCAGATCGTATTTTGGAGGGATTTTACTTTTACTAGGCTGCTCATTTTTCTCTATGGATTCCGCCATTAGAATTAGAGAGAGAAGAGGGGAGAGAGGCGGAAGAAATGGGGGGACAGAGAGAGAGAGAGAGAGAGAGAGAGATGAAAGTTAATTAGGGCCCTCTTTCACGACACTCTCTCTCCGTCTCCCTTTAATTATGCGATTAGCGAGAGAATCATGAGATTAGCAAATAATTTATTTATAGCAAAAAAAAGTGCGAAAAAGAAAAACAGCGTTAATTTAAAAATAAACGTCGACAGCAGGATTCGAACCTGCGCAGGCAAAGCCCAACAGATTTCGAGTCTGTCTCCTTAACCACTCGGACATATCGACTTCGTTGACGTTAAATACCTGTTATATATTTACTTTAAGGATGTCTTCCAAATCCCAATTTGTCATGATGAAAAAAGCATAATATAGAAGATTTTTTTTTGGGTTAGTAATGAGGTACATTTCCAGTTTCCTGCCGTAGATTTCTTTCATTGTGCATAGTATCCCAGAAGAGTTAAATGCTTTGTTAGGAAGATAAAAATTGTAAGCGAAGTATTTATAATGTACAAAAAAATACACATAAGGAGAATTGTGCGTGACGAGTAAAAATTTGTCGAGGCTTCAGGAGTCAAATTCCTCAACGAAATCTCTCTCAAAAATAAAACCCTAGACTCTCCTCTCTCTCTCTCTCTCTCTCTCTCTCAATGATGTATATGAAGAAATTTGAAGAGGGAGAAAAAGATGCGAATTTTTTTTAGGGTTCCCGATTTGCAGTGAAACTTCCATGGGTTCTAGCCATCAATTTAAAGGGCTCACTCTGCAACCATCCACCCTTCAGATCCGCCCTCAATTTCCACGAAATCTACTGTTAAGTTATTCTCTCAACAATCCCAGATATTTTCTATCTGTTACAACTCTCTCCTGATTTTATGAGATAATAGGCGAATTTTGCTGAGGACAAAACCAACATCTCTCACTTGGCTGAAACAAAACATATTTCTAGTACATTCCCATTTGTCATGAGATATAATACAAAAATTCCTTTCATGCTCCCACTATTCATGGAGTATGAATGTCGCTTTAGCTTCCTAACTTACACATTCCTAAGTCCCATCAAACCTACATGTTTAATGAACATATCCGATGAAACTCCCTTTGTTAAGGGATCAGCTATCATATCTGTTGATGTATGATATCAACAATCAAATGAGTGTTGTGATTAAGTTGACGGATGTCCTCTAACCCTCCGAATATCTAGTTTTGGAGTAAGCTATTCTTCCCTGCACAAATAGCAAATTGTAAGAGGGCGGGGTTGGGTTCCCCGGTTGTTCCCCCGACGATCAAGTCAGTGAGTTGCTTGAGAGTAGAAATAAAAATAAACTACAGTAGTTCTTAAACACAGTAAGTAGTAGTAAAGAACTTACCCTGTTATTGAAAATAATGTTTCTTTTTATAGTGGTTGCAGAAGGGTAGAATGGTAATTTTAGCTGAATATGGGATGGCGGCCACATCAGCCTCTGCTTTACAGGTGTTGGTCAACAAGTGGAGGAGAGGTCACTTCGGTATTTAATGAGATGTGATTGGGGGTGTGTGGTGCCGACATGGTCCGATGTGTCATAAATACTATTGGAGGCAAAGAAAATATGGTGACCATAATATATATAATGTCATTTATTGCGAGGTGATTGGTCGTCAGTGCATGGGAGGGTGCTCGAGGCTCAATATGTCTCGTCACCTTTCTACTCGTTCGATGGTCGAGAAGTACTGTCTTTTGAGTTTCCCTCGTAAGGTGTCGGCTGGTTAGTCGGCTGAATGAAGTGATTAAGCAGTTGACTTAGCCAGGGGATGACACGTAATGCATTTTGGGTCATTGACACGTGACGTCTTTCGGGTCATCCTCGCAAGATGTTGGCATGACGAGTCGACCGAATTGGGCCTTTGATTATCTTAAAACACTGACTTGATTATGCATAATGTGGGATAGTTGTCTGTCATTGATTGGAGTTTACTTTTCATTACTAAAATGGCTATAACAATATCACTTGTAGGAATGTAAGTCACCTTAAATTTTTTTTCTTTTCCACAATATCTTGAATATAATGATATTGTACCTCAATATGTCTTCCTTTTGAACTATTTGAACCATTGTCTATTAGGCTTATAGCAGCTTTATTATCACAAAAAATCTCAATTGGTCCATTCACCACATTGAGATTCAGGTGTAGACGCACAAATTTTTTTTATATCTCAACACTCCACAAACTTAATTAATTAAAAGGTGTAATACCTTTCGATAAGCTTTAAAAGTGAAATCAACTTGAGGATACTTACAACTTATATACAAGTTAACTTGAAGGTAGGCCTTCTATATTAATTAATTCAGAGAGGCGTGCCTTCCCCTTAAAGTTGACAAATTGATGAGCTCAACAAGCCCCATCAATGAAACCTATTATGAGGATGATAGTACCTCAATATAAATCAAAACCAATGTGAGGGATAGTACCTCATATAAATTAAAACCAATGTGAGGTAGGCTCTCTATATTAATTAACTCAAAGAGGCATGCCTTCCTCTTGTAGTCATCAAATTTGATGAGCTCAACATGTCTTATCAATGAAATCTATTGCGAGGATGATAGTACCTCAGGATGATAGTACCTCATATAAATCAAAATCAATGTGAGAATGAAAGCACCTCATGTAAATTTGAGAGTACATGTACCCTTATTAATCCAACCAAAAAAGACATGCCTCACCCCTTCATATTAACCAAATTCTCAAACTTGAGGGTGCATGTCAATTTCAATACATTGATGTTATCATCTGGACATAAGCCTCAGCAATAAAATCTAACTCGGGGATACTCACCCTCATGTAAACCTAATTTCAACTTGACAGTGTATAGGCTCCCCATAACATCTATTTTAAGAAACACAAAAGATAAGCAGATAGACACATGAGAAGTGAAAAGCGAAAAAATGTTTATTATGATAAATGAACGTAACAATCTTGATAAGAAAGTTTCTATAAAGAAGTTATCATAACTCCACCACTCATTTTTCAACAATTGGCGATAACTTCCCCTGATCTTCCCTATAAATAGGCATTCCTTTTATTAGAGAAGGACGGGAATATAACAAAGAACGACAGAAAAGATAGAGACAAGGCTGAGAGACTGAAAAGAAAGAGAGACTTGGAATCTGAAATAGCAACGACAATTTCCTCTACATTTTTATTTTAAAAGGGAGGAGCGCTCCAGAACATTGTCTGGAGACCCAAGATCTCATCTTCTTTCTCTTAAATTCTGTAATACATTAGAAAGATAATGAAATCAATATCTTTCTACATTGAATTTCTAATGTCTATTTAATTCTTTGCTTTATATTAATCAAGGGTTTCTTTTAATAAGAGCAATTAATAGAAAGAAATAAATTTTTGGAAACATGCACCTCACAACTTTTTTGCACAAACAAAGTGATACTAATATGCACCTAAGGAGTCAATATTTAGGGATTGCTCTACTCACCTTGAGATTGGTGATACGACTTAGTCAAGAAGAGATTAGCTTATCCAAATATTATTTCTCTTATGATGGATACTAGCATCACTTTAATTTTGTTTACAAAATATACACGTCAGGTATTCTGACACTTACAATTTTTTTGGTGACCATAGTGGGAGCATGCTTTTCCCCTCAACTTTTAGAAAGCAAATATTTTAGATGACATCTTGTGCATAAAGCACTAAAAAAATTTCTGTGCACAAAGCACTAAATCATTATCTCTACATTTATTGTTCGCATGTAAAATGACCAATCATGTGAACAACACAAATGTTAATGGCACGACTCAAAAATTCGTGTACATGCAAATTGGTGCATTGTGGGTGCTACTTTCAATGAAGATGGCTACAGTGGAGAACATTCCTCAAGCAACACCGCGCCCTATCCCACAGCCTGAATGTCCTCTTCACCCAATACACATTGAGGTGGATGATGATGGCTTGACTCTTGTGGTGACTAAGGCTATGAAGAAAAGGATGAGGAAATCACCATCGGTCCTAACTCCTATTGCTAATGCCCAAAATCTCAATGCAAACATGAGGAATGCCCGTGGTATTGTCATCCATGATGATCCTAAAGATGCCTTTTAACAATTAAGAGAAACACTCACTTTTCATGTTGGAAAGGGTAATAGAGTAATGGACGAAAGCATAGATTCCTCTTCAATTGAAATGAGGAACTATGTTGCTCAAAGGCGTTTCCCTCATATTGGATTCTCTCGAGCCATGGAGGCATTTGGAACAAATTCTTATAATAGGGAGTTTCCTCCTCTTCAACTGCCCAACCTTTAACAACCAAAAGACCCTATCAAGAAGGAAAGTTTTTTCAAGAACCACAAGTAAGGTAGCACATGTCCCAATGCAACAAGTTCAAGTTAATGACCCCTCAAGGGAAACGTCAGAGCAATGTTCTACAAGCCCCTCTGTTGTTCGGCTAGGTAGGCCTAGAGTGAGGGCTCGCCAAAATGATGCTCCACGTTCTTGGCACTATCAATTATATTCGGGTAAACCGATAAGTTATGAATCTAAATATGATTCAACCCTATCCTCTCGGAGCCATGTGTCTGAGTCAAATGAACATCACTGGGAACAAAGACAATCTCCTCGGTATCATTATGCGGTACCAACTCATTATGAGACTGTAGGACGGTACTTCTTCGGACATCATATGCAACATGGCATGCCTCAAAGAAAAGAAAGGCAAGCCACTCCTAATTATAAATATTATGAAAGCACCCATCATCAACATCAGTATTATCAACAACCAACTCATTACCCTCAGTCCCAACTCCTATTGCTAATGCCCAAAAGCTCAATGCAAACATGAGGAGTGCCCCCGGTATTGTTACCCGTGAGGTTCCTAAAGATACCCAATAAGGAGAAACCATTCATTTTTCATGTTGGAAAGGGTAAGGGAGTGATGGAAGAAAGCATATATTCCTCTTCGGTTGAAATGAGACACTGTGTTGCTCAAAGGTGTTTCCCTCATATTGGATGCTCTCGATACATGGAGGCATTTGGAACAAATTCTTATGATAGGGGGTTCTCTCCTTTTTAACTGCCCAACCCTCAACAACCAAAAGGCCCTATCAAGAAGGAAAGTTTTTTAAGAACCCCAAGTAGGGTTGTGTCTGCCCCAATGCAACAAGTTCAAGTTAATGACCATTCAACGGAAACGTTAGAGCAACGTTCTACAAGCCCCTCTGCTGTTCGGCTAAGCAGGCATAGAGTGAGGGCTCACCAAAATAATGCTCCACGTTCTTGGCACTATCAATTATATTTGGGTAAACCGACAAGTTATAAACCTAAATATGATTCAACCCTATCCTCTCTGAGCCATATGTCTGAGTCAAATGAAGATCACTGGGAACAAAGATAGTCTCCTCGGTATCATTCTGCAGAACCAACTCATTATGAGATTGGAGGATGATACTTCTTCGAACATCATATGCAATGTGTCATGCCTCAAAGAAATGAAAGGCAAGACACTCCGATGGTGAGAGCTGAAATCAGGTTTTAAGCTAATTTTCATGTCATTTAGCCTCGTACACTTCTTATACATATATTTACCTATACTATATTATCCTAAACAAATATTAGTACCAAATAAAAATTTATTATCACTAAAACAAGAGCTATTGTACGGACTACGTCCTAACAAAATTAGCTTTTCTTTTATCTCTAAACATAAATCTATACTTAAAGAACGAAGAGGTGCGAACCATTCATGGTTATACCACAATCTCATATTCATGGTTATACCACAATCTCATACAACAAAGAATCTATAACCGCAATAGATGGAACTCCGTGTTTCGTCCACAAAACAAACGATGAAGATATCCGCGCAGAACTGTGTATATACATACAGCAATATAAATACTAGAGTTTGAAACAAAATGCAGTAAAATCCAACGCTAAGCGCAATCAGAACAAAGATTCTCCTTCACGGATCCCATGGTTGGATCAGTGAATGTGCTCACCTTTCAACTCCCTACTCAGTGAGTTTTTGCCTCAACAAGTTCTTGGTTCATTTGGAAAGCAAGGTGCAACTGCATTTGGCATGATCAACATGATTACATATCCAAAGATAGTACTGCATTTGGCATGATCAACAAAATTACAAATCCAAAGATTGTATTGCAAGCTTAGCTGCTACTGTTGCAATATTCTGTTGAACAAACTTAATGCCCATTTCTAGCCTCTCATATGTGTCTCTCATATCCATTGCTCTTAACTTTTCCTTCTGCAAAGAGAAGGTTTCTGATTGAGAGAATCCTTGAAAAAAAGAAAGAAAGGAGATGGTTAGTTTATATGAACAACATCATGAAATGGCTATTATGGGATCATGTGATCAAAGGAAACCAGTGATCAAATCTCTAACCTTGCACTATTAAAATTGTAATAAGAGCAGCGTGTGTATTTGCTCACATTTATGTTTTATTTGCTATTTAGCATTATTAATTTTCCTAATTTGCGGTGTGAGCAAAACTTGAGTGAGCTAGTCTGGTTCAATTTTCACTCAAAATTCAATAGGCTAGTTCAAGTTTGGCTCGTTTATATTCTGAGCTTAAACTGGCGAGTGGCTAGCACAAGTTCAATTTGTTTTGTATTTAAAGCATTCAAGATTAGGTCGTTAAGATTCGAAAAATATAAACGAGACATAGTGGAGCCAAGTTCTCACTTTACTATCACTAGTGTGCACCCCGTGCAAAGCATGACCCCCTATTTTTTAAGCACCGCATTTTAAACTTGTCTCCACTAAGTTTTAATACATTTAATTTAATTATTGTATGCTTAAAATTAGAAATCGTATCTACTCCTCTATACCTAAAGAATGATCCAAGTTTTAATACATTTGATTTGCTTTACTATTTATGATACAGTAAATTACTGTAGCATAAATAGGAACTTTAAATATGGAGGAGCATATTTGATTTACTGTTATGCTACAGTAAATTACTGTGTCATAAATAGTAGTTTTGAGTCCAAAGGAGTGAGAGGACCAGATTTGTTCACTGTTTATGCTACAATATTTACTGTAGCATGAACAGTAATTCTTTAGCTTCTAGATTAGCTCAATTTAGTTTGAGCTTCTTTGCTAGAGATTTATTTAAAGTGTTCAGTATATCAATTAATTTATCACATGATTAATCATTTAATATACATATACATTATTATATAAAAATTGGTATGAGGTGGCAGCTCATTTTGTTAAATAACCTACCAAGAGATAGAATAGTGGTGAGACCCAACCTCATTAATTCTATCTCTTGATTGCTTATTTAGCTAAATGAGATGGCAACTCATGTCCAGTATTATCTTATTATATAGTTATTATTTATATATCGATACCAACCTTATTTGAGTCAAACATAAGTGAGTAGGCCTAACTTGAATTTGGCTAGTCTTGAATTCAAGCTCCATTTGAGTGTCACTATATGTCTATTGATCTGTACTCACTGTAGGACTTAAATAATGCCCAAGCAAATGCTGTTTGCGCCTCACCTGCTAAATTTTGTTTCTTTCCACCTCTTTGTCCAACAGCACATGCTGCA
>NC_033795.1:11520098-11528697 GCF_001876935.1 Asparagus officinalis | reverse complement strand
TATTTTTAGATCATGTAAAAAACCCCAAAAAACCATCAAACGCAGCAAATAAAATCACACAAGATTTACCGTGGAAAACCCTCAACTGGGAAAAACCACGGGATCAAAATCAATCCACTATCACCTCTAAATTACAATCTTTTGTACGGACAAAGACTGTCAAACCCTCTCTCTCTCTCTTTCTCTCTACACTTCTTCTTCTTCTTCTTCTTCTTTTTCCTCTAACAATAGAATGATATATATAGAGAAATTAAAACTATATCTCTAGCCTAACTTCCTAATTAGAATAAGATTCAAACTCCCAATCATGATGGAACCCAAACTCCTAATCATGATAGATCCCTAACCTTATCTAATTCTCATGAAGTTATACAAAGAATTAAAAACTCTATCCTAACTTGGAGTTTGAGTAAATACCCAACATATCCTCCCTCGACGAAAAATCTCCAAGTGTCTCAACGACTTCAGAAAAACTCACTCTCTTTTTCTTATTCTTCACCTCTCCCTGGTGGACAAAAGTCTGAGAAGAGTAATCTGCATCATTAACGGATCACCCATCTAAATAGCAAATATGATTGCTATTCTTCCTCCCTCACAAAATCAAATCGTCATCTCTATACACATTGCACCGCTCTCCTTCACCCACATACTTGTATCCACGTGATGCCATCTCACCCAACGAAATTAAATTAGCATCACATGTCGGCACATATTTCACATGATAAAGAATTCCGACCTTCCTAGTATGAAGCTTAAGGCGAACACTTCCAACACCTTCAACCTTCATCTTCTCGTTGTTTCCAACAATCACGCCGTCAAATTCTTTATTTGTCTTTAATGTGTTAAAATAATTTTTCTTGTTGCAAACGTGCATAGAGGCTGCAGAATCTAACACTCAAGTGTTACTCGTATCAGTACTTATACTCTGCATCAATACTTGTACTCTGCATCAATAAAACCACATCTTCATCACACACAACCACTGAGCAGTCCGTCTTCTTCTTATTTTCTTGAAGCTTCATCTGTCTAATACTCTTCAAATCATCACACATCTGGGAACATCTGAACTGAATGTGACCCTTCTCTCCGTAATAATAGCACTCCCTTTTGTTGTCGTCTAGGGCCCGAGATTTTGACCTTCCTCGATAACTGTCACATCTCCCCTACTCCTCCCTCGATTAGAACCTTCAAAAGCTAGTGCACTCATCACCATTAGATGCGCTCTCCTTTCCCATCATTCTTCCATTCTCATGTAGGAGTGTTGTCACATCGTCGAACTTCAAAGTCTACTTCCTTACAATTATCGTCTGAACTAACGGCTTGTACGACTTCGGCAAGGAAGACAATAGGAGTAGCGCCTGCTCTTCTTTTTTAATCTCCTCATCAATATTCATAAGTTGACAAACTAGCTGATTAAAGGCATTGATATGGTCTTGAATTGCAGTACCTTCTTCCATCTTCAACGAATAAAGCTCCATCCTCAAACACAATCGGTTGGTCATCGACTTCGACGCATAAATCCCCTCGAGCCTTTCCCACAGCCCCCTTGGTGTAGTCTCTTACATAACATTGTACTTGATCTCAGGGACGAGTGCCAAACGAATTGTGTGAACCTAAAGTAAAGACAAGAGATAAATCTCCTAAACAAATCCCGTAAAATAGGAAACAAATCCCGTAAAATAGGAACTAATAATATTCACAAAATCAACATATTATTCGGTCAAGGATACCAAATAATATCTATACACAAGAATATATGCTAATACCCCCCCTCAAGTTGGAGCATGTAATCGAGAAATGCCCAACTTGTCTAGCAAACAATGAAATTGAGATCGCCCAAGAGCCTTTGTAAGAATATCAGCTAGCTGAAATGCAGTATTCACATATGATGGCGCAATAGTGCCTCACACGATCTCATCGCGAACAAAGTGACAATCTATCTCAATATGTTTGGTGCGTTCATGAAAAACTGGATTATTAGCAATATGAAGTGCGGCTTGACTGTCACAATGAAGTGGGACAACCGATGGATGGTCAATGCCCAAACTCCGAAGCAGACCTTTCAACCAAATAATCTCACTTGTAGCGGAAGCCATTGCACGATATTCTGCTTCAGCAGAAGAACGAGACACAGTATCCTGCTTCTTTGTTTTCCAAGAAATAGGCGAACCACCAAGAAATACAAAATATGCGGTGAGTGAACGACGACTTATGGGACAACTTGCCCAATCAGCATCACAGTAAGCCTCAAGTGTCATAGAAGCATTGGCACGAAGATAAATACCCTGACCTGGATTGCCCTTAAGATAGCGAAGAACCCGCATAACTGCGTCCCAGTGTGCTTGCGAGGGATTCTGCATGAACTGAGCGAGAATGTGCACGGAGTAGTTAATCTCTGGTCGAGTAAGAGTAAGATAAATTAATTTGCCCACCAACCGACGATATCGTGTAGGCTCACTAAATATTGGTTCCAAAGACAGCGCCAAATGGTGATTTTCCTCAATGGGTACACTAGCAGGCTTGGAACCAAGCAATCCTGTCTCAGTCAGTAAATCAAGAGTGTATTTCCGTTGACAGAGAAAAATACCAGTAGGATTACGGGCTACCTCAAGACCCAAAAAATACTTCAACTTACCCAAATCTTTCATACGAAAACATTGATTTAGATAAGTTTTAAAATCACTGATAGCAGCACCATCGTTCCCAGCAATGACCAAATCGTCAACATAAACGAGAATATTAAGGACAATAGCATCTTTACGATAAACAAATAAAGAATGATCAGAGGGACTGTGAGAAAATCCATACGAACACAAAGCAGTGGCAAGTTTAGCATACCAGCAACGTGGGGCTTGACGTAATCCGTATAAAGACTTACGGAGACGACAAACCTTTCCTTGAAAAACGTGACCGGACCCGGGTGGAAATCGCATATATACTTCTTCAGACAAATCTCCATGAAGAAAAGCATTATGCACATCCATTTGGTGCAATTCCCAATTATTTATTGCAGCAACAGTGAGAAAAGTACGAACAGTAACCATTTTGACAGTAGGAGCGAAAGTTTCGACAAAATCAATACCTTCCACCTGATGATTGCCAAACACTACTAGCCTTGCTTTATACCGTTCGACCGACCCATCTGACTTGCGCTTAATCTTGTAGACCCACATACAACCTATGGCCGTCTTATTCGGTGGTAAGTCTTCCACTGACCAAGTATTATTTGCTTCTAACGCATCTATTTCTTCCTCCATAGCTTTCTTCCACTTTGGGTCACGAAGAGCCTCTTTAAAAGAATTGGGCTCGATTTCAGTAGAAATAGCCGCAAGAAATTGCTGATGGGCACGAGAAAAATTATCACAATTAACATAATTAGCAATGGGATACGGAGTACCTGAGACGGAAATGGTAGTGGGTGACAGATTTGAAGGAACCAATGTCGTGTTAATATGCTCGTTAATTTTGTCCCAACGCACATAATCCTTATGACGAGTATTGTCACGTTTTACCCGGTGACCACGACCCAATTCTTCACCCTCCTCCATGTTAACCGTATTCTCAGCACTCTCATCAGGCACATCTATGAGAACGTTGCCATCACTATCATCTCGTGCAATGTCACACTCAGCGGGTATGGTGCCATGAGGAATCGTGTCCACGGGCTGTTCACTAGCCGTCTCCACTGTGTCAGCCTCATTAGCATCTTCAAGACCTACTGCATTATCAGTAACATGCTCGACAAAATCATCACTCCCATCATTCCCCCCCTCGACATCAAAGACATCCTGTGTAATGGAGGAGTCAACTGCCAAAGACGAATCAGGCTTGCTGATTGTGACAGGTTCAGCAAAGGGGAACTGATTTTCGATAAAACGGACATCCCGAGATTGGAAATAAACACCCGTTTCTAGATCATACAAGTGCCAACCCTTCTTACCAAAGGGATAACCAAGAAAAATACAACGACGACTTCGGGAATCAAATTTATCAGACGGATGAATATTTTTAGCATAACATAAACATCCGAAAACCCGAACCAAACTCATGTCAGGAACTTGGTGAAAAAGTAACTCAAAAGGTGTTTTATTCTCCAAAACACGAGAGGGAGTACGGTTGATCAAATAAGCCGCGGTCAAAACACACTCGCCCCAAAAATCAAGAGGTAAAGAACTTTGAAATCGGAGCGCGCGAGCAACGTTTAAAATATGGCGATGTTTACGCTCAACTCGAGCATTTTGTTGGGGTGTTTTCACCATTGAGGTTTGGTGAATGATCCCATGTTCACGAAAATACGGTAAAAGCCCACGAAACTCCGTGCCATTATCACTTCTCAAAATTTTCACATGACAATTAAACTGACGAGCAATAAGCGAGAAAAATTCACGAAGAAGGCGGGGGACCTCATCCTTAGTTTTCATCAAATAGACCCAAACACAGCGAGAAAAATCATCCACAATAGACAGAAAATATCGAGAGTCACACGCACGATTGGGTTGATACGGTCCCCACACATCACAATGAATTAAATCAAACAATTGTGCAGCTTTATTATTACTTAACGGAAAGGGATTACGAGTCTGTTTTGCCCGAAAACAAATGTCACAAGGATCAAGAACAAAATTACGGGAAATAGAAGGTAAATGCTCCATTGCCTGAGAAGAAGGATGCCCCATCCGTCTATGCCACAACTCAACATCGTCCTTGGAGGTAACGATATTCACACGAATTGGTTCCTTCATAGTCAGGTAAAAGAGCCCATCTGATAATTCACCCACTCCAATCGTCGTCAAGGCATGGTCCTGTATCAAACATTGAAAATTAGTAAATTGGACACTGAGTTGTTGAGCCGAGAGTAGCCGCGAGACAGAGAGCAAATTATATTGGAAAGACGGGACAAATAAAACATCAGAGATGAGCAAGTGATCATTAAGTTTGATTGTCCCGGCCGTATGAGCAATTAAACTGGCACCGTTTGGCAAACCGATTTTAATGGCTATCCAATTAAACTGGCACCGTTTGGCAAACCGATTTTAATGGGGGTAATGGAGTGACATGTAGCAAATAATCGTTTATCACAACAAACATGTGCCGACGCACCGGTGTCGACAATCCATGTAAAATTTTTCTTACCGCTCAAGCGCACCATGTTAGTAGCAACCTGTTGCTCATCAAGAATAGCATTCACTTTAAGAGGAGCAGTAGATGTAGAGGCCTCCCGAGAACGGCGTGGATCACGGTCCGAGGGATAGCCATGTTTCGCCCAGCAACGACTTTCAGTGTGCCCATCCTTATTGCAATAGGTACAAGTGAACCTGGAGCGTGAACCAGTCCCGGGCTGCTTTCTGCCACTACTGTCACGTACAGAAAAGGCCATTGGAGCCATGTCAACCCGAGCTTGGGTCATGTTACGAACCTCCTCTTCTTGCACAAGACGAGAATAAACTAATTGCATCGAGGGTAGGGGCTTGGTGCCTAGGATGTTAGAACGCACAGTAGCATAAAACGGTTCAAGCCCCATAAGAAAACCGCGTACCTTATCAGCCTCGCGACGGTTGCGGAGAGTTACTGGACAACTAGAGCACTCACAACTCGGCAACGGGTCATAGTCTTCAATGTCGTCCCACAATTTCTTTAGTCTACCATAGTAGTCCATCACAGTTTCATTGGTCTGTTGCTTACATTCGGCAAGACCACATTGTATTTGATAGATTTTAACATCGTTACCGACCGAAAAACGAGAGCGAATATCCTCCCACAAGTCATAGGCAGTCTCTCGATACGAAATGGTGGACCGAACACGAGGTTCGATAGTGTTGAAAATCCACGCAATAACCAAGTAATTGACAGCCGTCCAATCATCCCATTCTTTGGGATTAGCCGGTTTCCGCTTGAGAGTTCCATCAATGAACCCCAATTTCCGCTTTGCCCCTAACGCAACCCGGAAACCCTTCGCCCATTCTTCGTAATTTGGCCCAGTGAGGACTACATGAGTAATTTTCGCCCCCGTGCCATCTTGCGAAGAAAGCGTGTATATCGGATTGACGTTGGTGGCGCCACTGCTCTTGTCGTCATCCCCCATGATCGAACAAGAGAAAGAAAGAAAAAAAATGCAGAAGAAATTAGACCTGTTGCTCTGATACCATAAAGTAAAGACAAGAGATTTGGGGAATTTTCTCTGTGCCTCTCATTCAATCAGGGTCTCCCCATTTATACCACATTACAAAGCTATAAATTAGGAAAAACCTCACAAAATCTCCTAAACAAATCCCGTAAAATAGGAAACAAATCCCGTAAAATAGGAACTAATAATATTCACAAAATCAACATATTATTCGGTCAAGGATACCAAATAATATCTATACACAAGAATATATGCTAATAGAACCGCCCTCTTTTGCATGGAACTTCATTCAGCATCCTTCAATCCTTCAGGTTTCTTCTCTTCCAAAACTTGATCAACACCCTGCTACACAAGAATATCTTGAACCGTGCACTGCATACTGCAAAATTTGTCTTGCCATTGAATAACGGAATATCAAACTTCGGACCCGAAGAAGTCATCATCCTCTAACCGCGATCAAAATTCAAATCAGTCCCTGTAAAGATTGAATTTGATAAAACTGACGTCAAAAACAAACTCAGCACGTCGAAAAACCCTAGGACCGACTCCTGGATCACCGAAATCCGCCTCCAAATTCTCGATCAAAAGACAAATCAACCTCAACCGTCGGATTTGTTGCCGCTACAGTACCCGACCGCTACAGCACCGTGAACAGCGCGTCACCGTGAACAGTTCCGTCACCGTGAACAGTTCCTCCGCTACAGTACCACGGTGAACAGTGCTGTTACTACAGTTCCGTTGCCACCAATGTCGTTGCAAATCTTGAATCTCCACGAACCGTCGAACCCCGCTCTGATACCACTTGTAGGAAATTTTTAGATCACGTAAAACCCCCCAAAAAACCACCAAACGCAGCAAATAAAATCACACAAGATTTAACGTGGAAAACCCTCAACTGGGAAAAACCACGGGA
The DNA here is from genome assembly GCF_001876935.1 of Asparagus officinalis. Taxonomy (NCBI): domain Eukaryota; kingdom Viridiplantae; phylum Streptophyta; class Magnoliopsida; order Asparagales; family Asparagaceae; genus Asparagus; species Asparagus officinalis. The sequence continues at coordinate 11,521,660 of NC_033795.1, read as the reverse complement.
TCAAAATCAATCCACTATCACCTCCAAATTACAATCTTTTGTACGGACAAAGACTGCTAAACTCTCTCTCTCTCTTTCTCTCTACACTTCTTCTTCTTCTTCTTTTTCCTCTAACAATAGAAGGATATATATAGAGAAACCAAAAACCTATCTCTAGCCCCTAACTTCCTAATTAGAATAAAATTCAAACTCCCAATCATGATGGAACCCAAACTCCTAATCATGATAGATCTCTAACCTTATCTAATTCTCATGAAGTTATACAAAGAATTAAAAACTCTATCCTAACTTGGAGTTTGAGTAGATACCCAACAGAAGGGATTGCCTATTTATTAGTCTGATTTCAAGTTTGAATCTGTTTGCTCATTGAGTTTTGCACTTCACATGGGAAGTTGGTGAGAATTTCCAAATCAGTTGCAACTTTTTTATGCTATAATCACTGATACTAACTTGAATGCAATGTGTGCCAGCAGTAATTGCTGAAAGTGTTCAGCAGACTACTATTGGATCAGCAAATATATTGCTAAGGAGACATTTTATTTTTAGTGAAATTTACAAGCAAGAAGATATAGATAGAAAAATAGAATTACACCTGAAACAGGTTGAAGTGCCGCAAAAGACAAGCGCTCATCAAATTTTGGAACAAAAGATTGATCACAATCCTCATAAGCTTCTCTTTCAGCCCATAACAACGAGTCTTTTATTTGAGTTTGCAACTGTTCATCCTTTGACGCCTAATAAATCAATGGTTGTGGACATAATCTTGATAAATGGACTACACGAACCAGAAATTGTAACTAGAAAGAAAATGATGGAGTTAACAGTAAATAGCTACCTTAAGTTTGAGTTGCAAAGCTTGCAGACTACAAAGATACTCCCTTAATTCCTGTAGTTTAGGTTGCATTTCCCTCTCGAGATCAGAAACTTTGTCTTGTCTCGGTATCACAGTCCCTCTCAAGTAGGGTTCCATCTGAGGAGAGTAGTATATGAGACAAAAAAATAGACGATAAATCTACTCTCTAAAGAGGAGTAAAAAGTTGTTACCGAAAGTGTACCTGAATAATATCCATAATGCCAACACGACCAACGCCTCGTATAGAAACCAGTGCTCCAGTATTCAAACGCTCAATCTGAACCAGAACAGGATTATTGTGTGGCATATACTTCTGACAATATGCACTAAGCCTGAGAGCTTACTTTCTCTATGAGGACCAAACAACCATATCTGGCAGAAAGAGATGCTCCAGATGAAGATCTACCAGTAATGATCGGCTCCAGTACAAAGTGCACAAAAGTCTTTTTGTTTGCAAGCAGTAACTGCATGGGGGGAAAAGGCAAAAGGTCACACATAAGAACTGCAGGAGTTAACTACAGGATGTTATCACCTTAAATATTTCACACATTAGTCAAGAATCTACATATTTAGTTTCACTTCCATCTGAATTTGTTAACAATATTTACACATTCAATCACCAAGTTAGAAAAGAATAAGGATTAAGGAGAATAAAATTACTTCTATTTGGTATTAAGAGTACTTATAGTTTTGTATGCATAAAGTATTT
>NC_033795.1:11477132-11520087 GCF_001876935.1 Asparagus officinalis | reverse complement strand
AGTTCAAATCCTTTATAGTTAGAGAACTGCAACACTTTTGATTAGTACTATAGTGGAATTGTTTCTTAGCAAATAGTCAACAAGAAGCTTAAGATACTACCTCTTCAAGCAATGCCAAAAATCTTGCTTCATACAAGTGCAGGGTCTTGCACTCTGATGGAACTAGAACCTAATTATGAAACAAAATGAGAAATGAGGGTTAAAAAAAGCATCTCCATGTCATATCTTGGACTCAATGATAAAATAACGTAGTAAGGATAACTTTGAAATCCATACATTTACAAATAGTTAGCAAGCAAACGTATAAAAAAACCAAGAAAAGCTCAAGATTATGAACATTAAGCAACTTTGTACATTCAGATAGTGTACGAAAGGGTATACACGTATTAAGAGCATACAGTTTTGTCATCTTCTGACAGCTGTTTAGAAATGAAAACACTGTTGAGTAAATATTTGCACCTATTACATCCTGAGAATTACCAAGTCTAATAAGCTCTTGAGAGTCAGTCACNAAGTCACGAGCCATGATTAATTGGCCGAGTCCCATAAATCTTAAAGCTCGACCCGAGTGTGAGCATCCCCGATGTCCCACCCGAGTGTGAGCATCGCCGATGTCCCTAGGAGCCATAGTCCAAGACGAAAGGCATCTTCAAGCCGGGATCTACTAGAAGAACTCCAAGTCTGAGATGAAAGGCATCTTCTAGTCGGACTCTTGCTAAGAAATGTCTCGAATAACGACATGACCTATGCAAATGGGGTTTGATCAGCCGACTGCAAATGGGGTTTGATCAGCCGACTGCACCGACCCAATCAAATTACCAATGTGCTCTCTACCAACCCTCTACAAATAGTGGGCAATCTCCACTATCCTAAGGTACGCAAGAAACCCAGAAAAGACACCTCAAGTTTCAATCTTTTAAAAGTCAAGCGTCGCCAAGAAAAATCTATCGCTTAGTTACAGGCCAAAATTCAGCATGTCATTATGCTTGTAGGCTATAAACCCAATGAAACTTCCATGTTGTTATCATTTTCTAGCGAGTTCCGTCCGTTCCCAATTTTGATTACAGGCAACATTCAGTTTCAATGATTGAATAAGGGCTCAAATCACACGAAACCAGCACATAATTCTAACCCATAAATCCAAAATTTCCGGCACTAATTCCAAAGACCGCAGAGTTCAATAACGAGTGCAGATAAGAAATTCATCAAGAACTAAACTTAGCTGGACAAAAATCATTCCCTAAACGAGCCAGCTATCGACAACATAATCTACAACGACCGGGACAGCACGGTGATCGCAATCTGCTAGCGAATTAGGCCCGTGCCTTTTAATTTATAGAAAAGAAAAACACAATCGACCATAATTGATAGTGAAAGAATCAAACTTTCGCCAAAAAGAATTCACAAAAAACACCTCCTCGGATTGAAATGGGAGGAGCGGGAGATCCAAATGGCTCGAGGTCTGGCGCCATGAAGAGGAGCAGCTCCTGACGCTCAGGGACCGAGTGGAGCAGAGCAAGGAGCGTTCGATTTGGGAACGAGAGGTAGAGTTAGGGTTTTTGGATAAACAGCAGATTTGGGGACTAGAAAAGGCGAGGGTCAGGGCTCTGCAACTCATCCCTTTTTTTTTTTTTTTTTTTTTTTCCTTTTCCTTCTGCTGGTTTGTTCTTCAATGCTGTTATAATAAAAATGAAGCGGGAGATTTTTTTTTTCCCAAGGAATATTCTGCCTTTCCTGTGACGATTCACGATAGGTACGTTTTGACTTTCTGCGTCATGAATTAAAGGCGTGAATTTCGGAAAACCTACTCCTTTGCAGATTTTGCGCAAAAGCTCCTGAAGTTTATAAATCATATACAACCCCCCCCAACTTCCAAAATTATACTAAACATATTTTCTACATCATTAGAAAATCTAAGGATTGGCGTAAACTTGTAATACCTTTGAAACATGAGCCATCAAAATTCATACTAGAAATATTTAAATGAAGAACATTGTAGAAATCGGATCTTCTGAACAGACAATCATATAATATAATATTTTATGTGGTTCAGCAATATGTCTCTGTCTACGGTCGCACTAAAGATTTTTTTTATTTCTATATGATGAAGTTATAATTACAATAGGGAGTGCATACGTAATGTAGGGTTACGCGCTACATATAGAACTACTGACTCATGCTTCTACATAACACTAGTTTTTACACACGTGCAATGCACGTAATTTAATACCATGATTAAGTATTTTTGGCAGTTTGTGCTCATTTTTTCTTTAAACTCTTACATCCCGATTATTTTTTTTTATGTTTGTTTAAATGGGATACACCCAATTTAAATTTTCATGTTGATATTTGAATTGACAAAAAACAAATCTAATTTAAAAATAATTTGAATTTTCATATTATTTTTGACCGATATGAAACTAAGCTTTATTTGAGAAAGTATAGCATTGCAAAGTAAAAAATATTAAAATAGTATTATATAAGGAAGGTGAATATTTAAAACCAATATGGCAAAATGATTGATTTAAAGTATGTTAAAATGATGCAAAAGAGAATATGAAGTTTATTCCTAATCATTGATAGACTTCATAAAAAAATATAAATTAAAGATTAATACTAACTCTAGTATACTTTTATATGATAAAAACATCCACATAAGAATATAAAAGTACTGAAAAAAATTCATGAAACTCCCTTCTAAAGATTCCTAATTTCACTCAAAATAATTAAACTATCCTATAAAATATTGTTTTTTATTTCTTCTATTTTAATTTTTATTGAGTTAAGATCAATCCTTCTTCAGGTTTATCATTTATCATTTCTCGGGCAATTCTAGAGTATTGTCTTCATCATCTACATTAATTGTGACATCAGGCTAATTTTATATTTTTTTATGCTATTATTTTTCCTGGGCTCGTTAATTTTTTATCATCTCATTTAACTCTACAAAGAAGTCAAATGTACTTATGATGTTCAACACAAACTGCTCAAAATATAGACTTTGATTTTTTTTCTATTTCAATGAGAATAAATATTAAATAAATACCTGCATTATTCATTACTAATTTCTCTTAGATTATAATATTAATATTTAATTTGAAGAACACAGTATGGAATTTATGAATACTTACTAATTTTTCTTATGTCTTCCATGGAGATTTTTTCTTTGATTAGGATAAAGTTATTAAATTATTTTTTAATGTAACTCATTCAGTGCTTCATTAATAGATATGTCTTATGTTAATGCCAATTCAAGTGATTCATTGACGTTTTCTGAATTTTAGATTTATTTCCATCACTTTCCCATTTGCAATGGAAATAACTCAATTCTTTTAAAGTTATCTCTAAATATTCTAATAGTTTCTCCATATGTAATTCCTTGTATTCTTTTACCCTATAAATATTATTAACGTCAAAGATTAAAGTTTCTAAATTAAAATCAATTAATGCTAAGGTATAATATTATAGTGTTTTATCATTTCTATGGATTTAAACATCTATCAATTAATGTTACGAATGTATTTTGGCTACCCCAACTTATTACTAAAATTATATGAAATTACTTTAATTTATATAGTGCCGATAATTTTTAATCTATAATATTTTTAAAAATTTTATCCATTAACCGGATGTTTTTAATCAATTCTTATTGTTTTTGTTTACCAGTATCAACTTAGACTATTCTTAGATGCTGAAAATGGATAGTAAATCCCTAAATTAGAAATTTTAATATATATATATATGAAAAATACCAAACAATTACACTTTTCTTTGCCAAGTTTTAAAATTTTAGCCCATTTTTGTGGTTTTGAACTTTGAGGGTGTGATTTATAATTTTTAAAATTTTGAAAGAGTTTTTAAAAAAATTTATTTTTAAGTTTGGTAGTTGTAAATTCTATGTTTCATGTGTTGGTGGTAATTTTTTAAATGTTAGTATATTTCTTGTAACTCTAAAATTTTAAGGGTGTCTTTTACAATTATTAAAACTAAAGATTAATTTTGAAAAATATTAAATTTTAGCGGTCTACCAATCGACGAATTTGATATGTGCTAGTTAAAATTTTGAAAATTTAGAGGTTTTTTTTACGATTTTTAAATTTTGAAGGAGTTTTTAAAAAATTTTGAGGTTAATTTCGGCAAATTTTAAATTTTTAGGTGTCTAAGGGTAATATCTTGAATTCATCTTATGTTATTTACAAATTTTAGATCTAAGGGTAATATCTTGAATTCATCTTATGTTATTTACAAATTTTAGAATTTTAGGGTGGTTTTTTATAATTTGAACTTTTAAAGGTGTTTCTATAATTTTTGAGATATTAAGGGTGTTAATTAAAAAATTTAAATTTAAATGTCAAAAATTTTAGATGTATCATGGTAATCTGTTGAATTCATTTGTGTTGTTTGTAAGTTTTAAAATTTTAAAATTTTAATGTGCTTGTCTGTAATTTAAACTTTTGAGGGTGTTTCTATAATTTTTGAGACATTGAGGTGTTAACTGTAAATTTTAAATTCTTTGCAAACTGATGTTAATTTTTTAATTTTATGTTTTTTATTTTAAGTTTTGAGACATTGAGATGATTTTTATAATTTTAAATTTTTCAGGGTCTTTTCTGTAATTTTAAAACTTTTTATGGTTTTTTTGTAATACTTCATGTATTATAATATGTTATCTACTTGTAATTTCTTTATCTTAACAAACTAATATCATTTTTATGTTTTATATATTTTATTAATATTAGTTTTTTTAAATTATTAAGCTAAACATGGTTCACATAGGATTAGGATAAGATATGATTATGATTAGGATAGATTAAGATATAAATAAAATATTCAAAATAATGAAGGGTAATATTAACTATTGAAAATTAGAATTTGATTATAGATAAGGTAGTTCAAACTATAAATGGGTATATTTGTCTAAAAAAGATTTTTCGAACTCGTGCTTTTAAAGAGAGTATGATATAAGAATCAGAAGTTTTTTTTCACGATACAAGTAGTCTCCACTGGTCGAACAAAGCATTCAAGTAGGAGAACTAGAAAAACAGCCAAATCTTACGGTAGACATTGATTTCATTGATGAGATTATTGTTTGGTAGGTTGTTATCCTTTCATGCGTACATTTTTTATCAGAACGTCACGCAGCTGCACAAATGATGGGGGGTACTACTGGTATTTTACTGCCCTCGTATATGGATGAGATTAACCCCTTGCTTGGAGTATTTTGATGAGAAACGTAATCTCGAATATGGTGATCGATCGTTATAATATTCGCTTGACGTATAAGGAACAAACAAGATTCCCATGTGATTGTCGACTTAATTATTAGGGCTTCTACGGCAAGTCTAAATCACTTACCTTTTGCACGTATTGCTTTGCCTCACATAATCACATTCTTCGTTGCACCTCCTTTTTCATTGTCTATCGGTATGTTTTCTAGTTGCAAATCAATATCAGTACTTCTCAATAGGCTATGGTTCTCTCTGTCTACTTTTTCAGGAATCAGTTATCAATTCACAAGAGGTGTCAGGCACCGAAACCAGCAGCCCATGTTTTTGACCAAAAGCAAAAGAATGGGCCCCACTTTTGAAAAATGCACTGGGTTAGGCACCGAGTTTGGAAATTTCAAAAGATGCACAGTGTAATATTAATATTTTATCATGCATAGTGTTTCTTCCTAACACTATAAATAGGCTCCAAATTTTTAAAGAAAAACTCATTCCAGAAACAACTTCCCTTATAGAATAGTGAGAGAGAAAAAATAGAGAGAGAGAGAGAGAGTATCTCCTTGTAAAGAGATATCGTAACTCCAGAGTTTTCTTCTCATAGTGGATTCTTCTATCCTTGCCCGTGGACGTAGGCAATCAAGTGCCGAACCATGTAAATCTGTGTGTCTAACTTTTTATCTTTACTTTTGCTCTACTATTGCTGCGATCCTGTTCTATTAGGCCTCGGGTTTGTCCCAACAAGAGGGGGGGGGGGGGGGGGGGGGGGGGTGGCCGCCGCGCGCAGAGAGAGGGGGAGGGGGGGCGGGGGGGGGGAGGGGGAAAGAGGGGGGAGGGGGGGGGGGGGGTTATTCTGTTATTATTCGAAGAATTGAATGCCAACTTAGTGATGCAAGTAAACGAGGCGAGAGGTGATATAAGGGTTAAAAAAATTGTTGGAATTTACTTTTCTTAAATTGTGTCACGTTATTTTCATTTTTCATAGGTAGCTACAAATACATTGTTGACTAGCTAGGCTAGACCCCTAGTATCCTAAAAATTTTGCTAGCACTTAAACGCAATTTTTGGTATTACTAGAGCTTATGACAAGTTGCTTATATACGCATCTTATAGAAGCAAATTATATAAACTGTTACTAATAGTCATTTGGTAATTATGTGACATAAAAAGCAATAATGTGTTGGTAAAACTGTGTTTAAAGGTTATTATAAATGAAAATTACAAAAATAAACATAACTTTAACTATCAAAATAGTCAAGATTATTTAGGTCAAATAACGTAGTAAAGTCACAAGCAAGAGGACATATTACGATATAAAAATTACAAAAAATTTGAATGGGCTTCAAAAGCATCCTAAGGTTACTTCTAACATCACCTTCTTAAAAGCGGAAACATTATAAATGAGCATGCAAAACAAATTTTTACCAAACAATATTTTTTTTCTTCCAAGAAGCGGTTAATACCATTGTTTGGTGATGTCAATGTTTCTCAGAATATCTATCTTGAGACTTTTTCGGTGAACATGCATCCCTATATAGTCCATGTAACCTCATTTGGACATCCGGGAAGCCGAGCACTAAGGGGGTGTTTGATTGCACAATTTTATAGAAAAGTTTTCTTAAAATGTCTGGCAATGGTAATTTTGTAATTAAAAATTTTCTGTAGATTTCTGTAAATTGTGTTTGGTTTAAAAAAAATTACAAAAATATTTTCTGTAAAGTATAAAAAAATACCAAAATTTACAGAAATCAATTTCCTCTCAAAATAGGCGGAAATCACCAAGAAATATGATACCACATTGATACTTTTCTATAAATTTAGGGGGTGTTTGGTTCAATTTTGGCAAATTATAGGAAATCTTGTTATTTTCTATAAAGTTATGAGTCATTTTTTTGTTTTAAGCCAAACAAGCAAAGTACAAAAAATAAGAAAATTGGTACTTTTTGACTTCTCAAAAATTTTCTTATAATTTTTTAAAGAAATATAAGTAAATCATATTTTAGATGGAAAACATTTTCTATAATTTGTAAAAATTGAACAAAACAAGCATCAAGGTACTTGCAGTAAAGATTTCCTAACAAAACGTCGATCGAAAGAACTTTTCTCCTCTCTCAATCTGCGCGCGAGCGGCCAGGTGCATGCAAAACTCTCGACTAGTACAAACTGGCAATGTACGGACTACAGAACACCTGCACCTCCGCCAGGCTAGCTCTCCCTTCGTCCCGAAAACAACGACCCCTTCCGTCCTCCCCTCTTCGCGGTACGAACAGCCCAGCCGTCGACTTCGCCCTGGCCGGAGATCTCCGACAGCGCCCGACACTCGTTGTTCCGGTCCGCACGCCGAACACCCCATGACCGGCGCCGCAGGGCGGGACCGTCAGAGCACCCCGTCCGCTCCGAACTGCGGCCCGCACCCTCGCGTAGTCGAACACGCGGCCCCGCGCCGCCGACCCTTTGCGGGAGGATTACTGGGGAAGTTGCGTCGTCCGTCGCCGGGGTTCGGGCTCGGCAGGTAGAAGAGGAAGGGCGCCTCGAAGGTGTCGTAAGTAGTCGTACGGTGCTGCGGTAGCCTTCGGGTTTGAAGGCCCGAAATTGAATGGAGGCGGTCGTGCGTAGCCGGATGATGACGCAGGGGCCTTTGGGAAGTCGGAGCAGGCGGGCCGTGAGTCCGGTGACGGACTCGTGAAGCCTGTCCGGGTGGCTCTGTAGCAGCATTTCAGTTCTCGGCCTGCCGATTGTCTAACAACTATGTAAAACTAATTATGGTAATTTAATGTTTTTATCGTAAAATTCATGATAGTTTTGTAAAACATAAATAAAAGTTCGCAATGTGCAAGCCGTGGATGGTTTTCCAAATATTTGTAGGTTGTAGTAATTTTTTGGTGATTTAATAGTTTAAGTTTTTTCTTCTAAATAACTAGTGTGCGTTCCGTACGCACGGCATTCCCTTTTTTTTTATCACTACAGTAATCCCATTTTTTAATTGCTATAATTTTTAATGCTACAGTACTTTTTAAAGATGCTACAGTATCACACCTCTGCTACAGTAATATATTTTAGAATGCTACGGTAATGTTTTTGTTATTGTTGCAGTGTCCCGCCTATGAAGTAATAATTCTTTGGAAATGTTACGGTAATAAATGCTACAGTAAATTTCTGTAGCATTTACTGTAGCGTGAATAGTGATTCTTGGATCCTCCTATTATTATAGAGGGGTAGAAGTGATTTTATCCTATTTTGCGCAAAGTCCTTACAATTCATGGTGATATTGTGAATTTTATCATATCCAATGCGGTAGAAAATGATGAAACCCAACAGATCAGAGAAGTCGGAGAGGATGAAATCATAAATTCCGTCTCCGAAAATCAAATTGAATTATAAAAATCTCAATCTTTAATTATAAGCTCGAACACCCGACGACAGTGAGCATTTGCTTACCTCTTAGATGTGTGTTTGCTACTAAAGACTGAGGGAACGGTAAATCGATGTCATGGTATTTCTGTGTCGGCTTCTGCTCTGCTGCTCTTCTCCCTTTGCCCCAATCAAAGAGATTAATGGGGGTCCTCTTCCTTAATGGAACGCTGCACTTTGGTATACAAGCCATGAAAATGGGGGAAATGGAAGACAAATGAACGGAAAGATCTCTTATTCTCTAAAGCTGTTTACGTACACATACTTCTTATCCTTGGACTTGCATGTCGCCTTTGATTTTTGTAGAGGTTTTGGGCCCAGAAATTCTTATGATATGGATTCCGATTCTCTCCGCTACAAAAAAAATAGTGGAGTGACAACTACATATAATCTCAGCTATTGATAATCCATTGGGTGGCTATGATTTTCTCTTTGAAAGTAAATTAGAAGTGAGTGCAATACAGAAGATACGGTAAGTGTTAGATTTAGATTAATTATATCATAACCGCTCACTAGAGAATTAACGGTTAGGATTAAAAGTAGTGGTCTTTTCACTACCTTTTTGTGGTGGAGATGACCCAAATTCTATGTGGAGCGCCATAATTCTTCAACCCTCCAACGCAAAATATCACAATGAGGAAGAATTTACGCACAATTAGTAGGTCACCTTCAGCTAAAATAGCATTTATACGTCTTAAAGTTTACACAACCTTGCAAGTTATTATATATCCATTCTTTTCTTTGCTGCGCTTCAATATCCTTAGTTTGTCAAAATATTTATGTCTTTTAGACCATTTTTTAATAGTACAGATACTAGTCGGACTCACCTTAATTTTATTCTCATGTTTATTTTTTATCCCGTCAAAACTATTTTAAGGAGTGACTATGTAATTCCTATAGGCCCTGTTTGGCAAAGGCTTAAGGAAGAGGGGTTAAAAAGAAGAATTAATGTACTTAGTTTATTTGATAATCTGAATGACTAAATTATTAACCCGTTAAATAAGTTTTATTTAGTCCTTATGATCAGTTTTAGTGTTTGGGAATAACAATGATTTTGACTATTTTCTTTATAATTAGAAGCGTTAAATCTTAATCCTTCTAAATAGGAGTATTAGTAAACCCCTCATTTTGAGGGATTAACTCATTTTAATTCATCTAGAGGTGTTAGCTTAACTCTTCTATATTTTTTGATGTTTGGCAAATTATGGAGGGTTAACTCACTTTAACCTTTGTATAGATTTTTTGTGTTTGACGGGTTAAGAAGGGATTAAGTCTCCTTAACCCATCACTTAACCATTTGCCAAACGGTACCATAAAGTACTATGTTAAACCCACTCTATCCTCGCTTTCACAATCCTTTACAATCCAGCTACTAATCATGTGAGGGATTAAAATTTTGAGAAAAATTTGGCCCGTGCTCTTGGGTTTTTCCCGCAAAGATTTTTTTTTTTTCCGTTCGGATTTTTCTTCCGTAGTTCTCTTTTCCATGACCATCTAAAAAAATGCACTATATTTTTTTTGCAAAATCGTTTCTTTGCATGAAGGTCAAATAAATGCACTATATTTTTCATCATTTAGAAAAGATTTTTTGCTAGTGCTCTTCCATTTTCACGGGCAGAAGAAACAAACAACCCAATAAAGAAGCACAAATATGTAGGTCAAATAAAGTATGCATGAAGGTCTTCATGTGCTAAATCTAAATGATGGTCTTTGTACGTATTCTCTTTCTTAGTGTTGAAAATGCAAGGCCCTACAAGTGATTTACAATATCAATGAATAAGAAGGCATATATAAAGGAAAGGCACCATGACCGCTCTAAATTCACAAAGAACCATAGTGATTCAACTCGATAGAAAAAGAAAATGGGACAAATACGTCACCGGTTAAAACTAATTATATGCATGCCATGGTTGATCCAGAAAATATTTCTCTGGGGTGAACAACAAGTATCTATTTATCTAAAAATAAAAGATAATATTATAAAATAATTGTATCCGACAAGAATGCTCTCGAGAGTCTATATATTTCTATCAATTCTATTGCATCATATTTTACGTGTAATGCGATATATAAACAAAAGTGAGTATTTTTTTATTTATAATTTTCTTCCATTTATGAAATCAAAAGATATATATACAGCTTACTTGCTAATTAAAATATACTACAAAATCAAATCAAATTCATAAAAAAAATATTTGGTACATATATACTACATAATTAATAAAAGATTGTCTTCAAAATATATATCAAAGAAAATATAAAGCATTTAGACAATTGGTTGGAGGTTCGCCGGTGGCAGGTTCGAGCGAGAGCTCTCTTAGATTTAGGGTTGGGCGGAGCTCAATTTAGTGTTAGTGGTAATTTTAGGTCTCTTTCGAGCTTTGGGGTTAGGAGGAGGGGGTGGGAGGGGGAATATGTTATTGGGTTCGGATTTTAGTTATTAGTTTTGGGTTTTGAGCGGGTTTTTTTTGTTTGGATCTCTATTTTTTTATTTTACTTTGGGCTTTTTGTCCTGGGGCCTACTTATTGTTTGAATGGAAATTCCAATGGGCTTTCATAAGTATGTTTTAATTTGGGCTAGGGTGCAATTTGTAAAAACTTATGGGGGTGCAAACTAAAAATATTAGACTGAGTCTAACACAATTTTGAAAAACTTAAGGGTACAACTGCGGCCCTGGGGCAAACATAGATCCGCCCCTGCAGCATGTAAAACATAGAATTTTGAGGATTAATATGAACTTATATCTAAGGGGGAAAGTTATGCATTTCAGATATTATTAGACGGCTTAAATTTGAATTTGTTGTCGAGTGTTCAGTTATTTGCGAAACATGTACATAAATATACAATATTAGTTGATCGGAGGGCAAAAAAATCATTTTGCTTATAATATTAGTCTCCGTGATCATAATCTCCTTAAAAAAACAAACATTGTTATGTGCTATTTTAAATTAGTCTAAATGTTAGTTTGAGTAAAAAACAAACATTGAGCTGGACCGTAATAGTTCTAGGATAACACAATCTCAGGATTATAGTCCGAGTGTTATAATACCTCCCAATCCGATAATAAGAAACAAAATGTGTCCCTAATAGCTAATAGATGGAATATCTCCAAAATATCCTCATAGGACTACAAGTGTTAGTGAATTGCTCCTCTGAAGTTTGATGAAATAAATAATAATCACCATCTCTCTCATGTATTTAAAGTTTATTATGGGTAACTTAACAGAGTATCTTGAATATCATTTCAAATAATTTATATTCTTTACAACGAAAATATTGTTTGGCACAGGTACTAATTTGCAGTGTATTGAATTTGTGAGAGGAAAATGATTTGAAGAACTAAAATCTAAATGCTTAAGAATTAAGGGACCGACATGTAAATTAACACTTGCAAAAAACGCCTCTATCCTCTCTCTCTCTAAAACCCCCAAAACCCTAATCCCATTAGTGACGCAGAGAAAGCGATGCCTTCTAAGGGGAAGAAATCATCGAAACCCGATCGATCTCCGATCTCTCGAGCTCCATCAACTCCCACTTCCGCTCGCGGACCGGAATCCGAGAACGACGATGAACTCCACTTACAGAGACTACTCTCGCAAGCTTCAGCCAAGTTCCCAAACTTCATCAACGAATCCGCTTTCATCGGAAGAATCTGCGACCAGGATTCTGATTTTTCAAAGGGGAATCAGGCTAGGGTTTGGCTATCGGAATCCGCCATGGTGTCGTTCTCCATATCCCCTGGATCGCTGGTCTCGGTAATTCATTGGTCCTGCACTGCGATTAATGATGAAAAGCTTAAATTTTTAGTTTCTGTTGTTAATTGAGAGTGTAAACTATCCTGCTAAGATGATATTTGCTGCATTGGAGTAAAGGCTATACTTTTAATGCAGTTCATTTCCAAAATCATTCTTAAACCCAAAATACCTGCAAGCGAATTTATTTTTAAACCCATTTTATGCTACATTGATGTCTAAGTTGGTATAATTGGTGTATCAGTAATTGTGTTTGGCTCTGAATTGCTATATTTGATGTATCAGTTGCTGCATTTGGGTTTAAAATGCTATAATTGGGTTTGAAAATAATTCAATATGGGTATTATGAGTTTAAGAATGATTTTGGAAGTGGGTGGGTTTAAAAATAAATCAGGTTGAAGTTTGAGTTTATAAACAGAAAAATCTATATTTTCACAGTTTTTCTTTGTTAGTTCAAGTAACATTTGATTGTAATCTTAACACAAGGTAACATTTAGCTGAATGAAAGTTCAATCTATGATAAACTAACATGATGAAGATGAAATAATTTTTACACTGATGAAAAACAGTATAGTTCAGTTGAAGTTGAATCAGGTGAATTAAACTAATTAGTTAAACTAATCGTCTTCTCCGGTTTTCTATGGATGCATTTTGAAATGTATTTTTATTAACTAACCCCTTATTCTGAATTCTATTTGGCAATGAAAACAGAAGAAAACATTGACTGATTGACTAAACCGCTTAAGTTGCAAATGACAAAAGGAATGTTTGTTTATTTGTTTTTTGTTTTGTTTTTGTTTTTTTTGTTTCGTGTGTGTGATAAAGGATGGAGACTTAAAACGATCGAGTCCCCAGCTGTCTCACATTACCCCAAAATTGGATCGGTTACAAAGTTAACCAGGCCCCCCCACGCCCCAGCCCACCCCCACTGCGTGCGAACAATCCTAGGTGTAACCTGCCCAGTATTACAAAAGAGTTAACATCATACTACAATCATTCAAACACCAGAACATATATACAACCCAACACAAAGGTCAACTGAAACAAAGTTTTATGAGTTATGTCATCGCATGACAGTTTAACCAAGAGTAGCTGAATCAACAGCCACTGAAACACTGTTTGCATCACTTAACAGAGCCCTCCAAAGCTCCACCAGCATCAGGATCCCCAGCTCCGCTTGTGGGTAGCTTCAAAACTCCTCCCAGCAGTAGTTCCAGCAGCTCCACCCTCCTAGTAGCGGCAAAAAAGTATTCCTTTCTCCGTGTCCTGAGTGAGTAATCCAAAAAGTTGCAAATTGAATTATTTGTTTGCATAAATCCAAAGAATTTGGTGTTTGTGTGTGAAGACATTATTTCTTTCTCTCCATACAACCCAAATCAGGGCACAGAAACATGAACTTGACTGTTGTTTCTCTTCTCCCTTCAATTTCTCGTTCCTTGCTTCCTCCAATCCACCCATATTCTAAAAAGAGATTCAGGATAACACGCAACATGAAATCTATATCCTAAAGAACACCACAAAACTTTCACAATGTCACAATCAAGGAAGATGTTCATGTGATTCTTCCTCCTTTCCACACAGTATGCATAAAGGATCAGTAGGAATCCCTTTTCTTAAGAACCTATCCTTAGTATTCGATTTCCCAAGAAGGGCAAACCAACATGTAATTCTAACTTTCAAAGGAGCAACTGCTTGCCAAATATCAGCATAAGGGACTTTTATACCACCATCACAGAGAAGATCATAATAAGATTTTGTTCAAAAAACTTCTTTTACCTCCCATCTCCATTTCCTTTTGTCTTTACCAGGGAAAAAGGAAACTTCATTAAGAATAACTAATAACTTCAAATATCTAACAACCAAACCCCCGTAAGCTGCCTAATAAAATGGATATTCCATCTCCAACCATATTCATACATCAATAGTTGGGACTTAACAGAAGCAAGGGGGAGGAATGAAATTGTTCAATTCGGTTGGTTTGATTTTTTAATGTTAAACCATTTAAACCAATATGTATCTTGTATATTTGGCACTGAAAATCGGCTTTACATGATCACCTATTGGGTAAGAGGTTTTCTTACAAACTAATTTAAGTCTATCAGGTTGAACCTAATGGTTTCTATGCAATATCACAATTTCAATCTTTTTTAGCATACTGATTAATTATATTTATGCTCCTGCTCATTCATATGAGTCTATGCAACATTCTTGGTGTTAAAGAAAATTTATGAAAGTTCCTTTTAAGTATTGTACACTATAGGAATTTATTCTTCATGCAATCAGCTTGGTCATGTTGGGGCTCCCAACATAACGTTATATCATAAACTCGTGTGATGAATTGACTGCATGGTAACTAATAAAATTTTTGTTTTTTTCCTTTAATTTTCTTCATATGGACATTTTTAACAGGTAGCACTGCCTGCATCAGGCAAGAAATCATTGAGTAACTGCCCACTTGACAGTTTAGCGGAGGAGTGTGCTAGACATCTGGGTGTTGATGATGGTGATGACAACCTTAGCGGAGGAGCTGGTAATTACTTTGCAATTGCAACTGTTTTCCCTTCTCGTAAGGTATCCATGTTTTAGCATTCACCTTTTCTCTTAACTAATTTCTTCCTAATCATTTGGTTCAAGATTTCATCCCCAATCCCTCCCCCCCAGCACCCCCCCTCCCCCCCCCAAAAAAAAAAAAAAAACAAACAAAAAACAACAACTATTTACAATCATTTATTTTCCTATCAAATCATGTGCCTTGCAGGTTCTCAAAAATGGTGTAAAGATTTGCATGGCCCTTTCATGCACTAATGGCCATCTCTGCCTGCAGGAAAATCCGATTTTTCTTTTCTTTGAGAAGTTCTGACAAGTTGAACAAGAAAGCTAATAATACTCACATCTACCTTCACAAATGCAAGGACCTTCATCTAAGTCTTGTTCTTCCCAGGGTTGTTTCGGATACTAGCAACAAGGGGTTATCAATCAATGGCACTTTACTTGAATCTGCCAGGGTCATAAGTGAAAAGGGAGTTGATCTGTCTCCAAAGACACCGATACCTCAACCAAAGCTTTCTTCTCCTGGCGCTACACCTGTCCATTCTAGGAAACCCCATGATTCTATAGCAAGGAATGGTTCTTCAATATCCTCAGATGTATCTTCTGTGAGGCTGGCATTGGCAGATGAAAAGGCTAATAAATTGCTACAAGCATCTGTAGCTAGGTGGCTGTATGGCCGTTATTTGCTCTGTGGGAATATTGTAACTGTTCCACTAATACTCGGACATATTTGTGCATTCCTAGTTGAAAGCGGTGATAATTTCTTGACTGACTGCAACAATCAAGATTTGATGCATGAAGAGAATCAGGATTTGTTATCTCGTGAAATGCAAGTCTGTACCTCTTGGGAGAAATCTGGTGTTGCTTTTTTGTTGGACACTAAAATGAATATTCTTCTTTCTGACCCCATGTCTTTAGTTAGGGAAAACTCAAGTAAGAGAGGTGTATTAAAAGAGGATCTTACTTGTAAAACAACTAGTGATACAGAAGCTTTTGATCGACCAAAATTAGGTGGACTATCCAAAGAATTTGCAGCTTTAAAGGAGATCATCATGTTCTCATTGGCGAACAAGGGCCACTTGCCAAGGTACCCAGACATTTTTTGTGTCGTCTGTCTCGATCATTTCTTATAAGATACCACAGCTTTCCAAGTTTTATTTACTCTCTTGTTCCTTTCCCTTATTACTCCCCTTTCCAATTTAATGTTCTAAGTTGATAAAATGAAATAAAAATGAGACATTTCAGAGGACACTGTTAGTGAGTAATATATTTTCTTAGACATATTATTTACTATAATTAATCTATTATAGTATATGAAGGTAGTACTATCTCTCGCTTTTAGGAAATATTGGAACTCACCAGTTTACACTTTCAGCAGTAGCTAGTTTGATAAGTCCTTCCATACAAAATTGGTGTACCTTCAGAAATCATGTTGGATATGATTGTGTGCTCAACCTTTCTTTATCCTCTGGCATGCCTTGTAAGTTTGTATGCCTATTTATGCAAACGAAGAATGTGATTGGATTTGCTCACCCAAGAAAAATGTGTTGGAAGTTAGGATTTGGCCATTGTTATTCATTTATTACACTTTCATTGTATGTCTAATAAAATATTTCCTCTTTTCAGATATTTTATTCAAAAGTTTGTTACTTAACAGGTACATAATTTCAGCACTGCTATTAATTAGGTTTATTTTGTTTTTTACATTGTACTTCAGATACAAAGGGGTGCTTCTGCATGGTCCACCTGGAACAGGGAAAACATCTTTAGCTGCTGCTTGTGCTCATGATGCTGGTGTGAGCCTGTTCTCTATCAATGGACCTGAAATTATTAGTCAATATTATGGAGAAAGTGAGCAAGCATTGCATGAGGTGTTTGAGTCAGCAAGACGAGCTGCGCCTGCTGTGGTTAGAATCTTTTGTCATTACCTATCTCAAAATATCTTTTGTTTTCGTCTGATTCCTGGACTCTTGAAAATTAGATAGTTTATCATTTTTTTAATCTGATTAGGTCGTCTAGCATATAAGCTGTAAAGGAAAATTTTATCTAATTGATCCAATTGAATATTTGTCAAATGACATGTGCAGATCTGCAGTAGTTATTCCTCGTCAAATAGACTTCACTTTGAAAGTAGTTTTTGGGCTGTATTCATAAAGTCTGAGGTTCTTAATTTTATCACTTTGATGTAATTTCTCTGGTATTTCGTTGATGATTTGAATTTTTTTGGGAAAAATCAGCTAAATTAGCACAAGTTTAGAGTGTAACCACAGACATATGTGGATTTAACAAACATCAACTTAATTAACTGTTCTTAATGACCTGCCACTACACCAAAACTTCAAAGTTGTGGTAAGGGTGGAGAGTTATAATTTTAATATTCCAACATGCCCCGATAGGTTGAGGGCTTTCTTATGAGCTGAAAGCTGAACTCACGGAGCCATATCATATTTTTAATCCGCTTTAGAAATTCGTGCAATGGGAGCCAAACCTGAGATGCTCTGATACCATCTTAAAGATCTGCCTCTACACTAAAACTATAATTGTGGTGAGGGTAGTGGGTTATAATTTTAATATTCTAACATGCCCCCACATGTTGAGCCGAAAACTAAACTTGTGGAGCAGTATCATTTTTAACCCGTTTTAGAAATTTGTGGCCAGTAGGAACCGACCTTGGGTTGCTCTGATACCATCTTAAAGACCTGTCTTAAAGACCTGCCTCTACACTAAAATTCTGAGGTTGTCGTGAGGGTTAAGGATTATAAGTGTAATATTCTAATTGTCAAGGGAAGACAATTAGAAAAAAAACCCTATGGAACATGACCCTACAGTTCGATGCTTTATTATCAAATGATTCAAGTGGTATCACACTACCAGCTCAACCTGTTCCTATATCCGGTGATGGGGGAACCAACTTGTTTTTTGTCTGTATGAAGGATGTCTTCAACAGCCTCTCCAATAGTACTGAAGGATCGTTACTAGAAATTGGTGCTATGTTTGGTTTTGGCTATTGATTTCATTGTTTCTTTTAGGTTTCCAGCGTTACCATATATTGCTTTGACATTTTGGTATTAGATTTCTACAAGTCTTTGGTCTGAATGTATGTTTCACATTGTTCGAAGCTACTAGACGAATTTACACTGATGTGAGTGATGACTGAATTGTCATGTAGAACTTACCAGATAGGTTTCATTGAAAGCCTTTTATTCAGAGAGAATACCCCCAAGGCCAAGGTGACGGTCTCATAGGAAAGCGTAAGAAAAACGTTCCATTCATTTCTTTTTTTTCTTCTAGTGTTGCTGGCTATCCTTTTGTTTTTCCAGCTAACTGACTCATGGATGCTTGATCTTTGTCATGTCTGATTTGTCTTGGAGTATTATATAATATACTGGAAAACTGATTTTTTTGGTTCTTCTGGCATTAAATGCTAATAGTTTTATGGTTTCCAGGTTTTCATTGATGAATTGGATGCCATTGCTCCGACCCGAAAAGATGCTGGTGAAGAGTTATCTCTTAGAATGGTTGCAACATTGTTGAAGTTGATGGATGAGATAAAAAGAGATGAGAACATACTTGTAATTGCTGCTACAAATCGACCAGATAGTATTGACCCTGCCATGAGACGACCTGGAAGACTGGATCGAGAGCTCGAAATAGGTATTGTTGTCTATTCCTTTCGTATCTGATTCATGTAAGCACCATATTCAAGTTCATCTATTTATGTTTGCATATAATACTATAGTTCTGGAAGATATTTGTAGTCACTTACAAAAGTTTTAATCTGTTTACATACTAAATAGCTAGATGCAAGTAGATGTCAATTAATATGTTGTTTTGCTACAAGCCTACGATTTTCTTCAAATTTGTAATAGTGAATTTGGAAACTGAGAATTGACTGCTGGAAACTGGTTAATGCTATATATGACTTGTATGATTGTAAATGTCCTGATATGCCTTCATATAAAGCAATGACGCCTAGATATCCTTTTTGTTTCATTTGAAACCACATATTCCTATATGCTAAAATGCTAGATTCCTTCTTTTCCCCATTTCCGGCTGAAGATATATCGAAAGATCGAAACTCCTTTTTGAATCCCAATATGAAGCTCTTAAGATCACATTTGCTCCTGTATTGTTAATGTATGCCTGTAGTATTACATGAATGACCTGGGTTTTGACATCAGTGGCATTTGAAAGAATTAGACAGCTTTTTTATTATGTACAACATGCTTCTTTCCTTTACAGATCCTATTTCAACTGGAAAGATAAAGGGGTTTATCCATGATTGTAGATTTTTTTTCCAGTTTCATATGGTACTAAAACAGAATTAACTCTCACAGTCACCAGATTTTGGTATGCTTGGTCTTTAAATTTGTGTTTCCTCTGTAGTCTGTATCAACAGATTCAGGAAGATTATATATAAATAATGAGCCAGACCTAACATGTCTGCTTGAGGGTTTTTCTCTGATACGCTTTCTTATGCTTCTGTTTTTGGTTATGAGGTTTCTTTTTCTAAAGTTTATTGCATATTTCTTCCTGACAGTTAGTTCCATACTAATTTAGTTTCCAGAGAGTTAAATTTTGTAGGCTTTATAATCTTAGAAATTTAAAACAGGAACAAATATTTTGTATTTGACAAGTTGGTTCAGAGAAATATAAGATAAATTTCAGTAGTAGAATTGAGAATAATATTAGTTTAAAAATTTTCAATATTCTACTGGTGGTTATTATATGAAACCACATGGGACACTTAATTAGAAGAGTTAAGAAAAGTCTTAGGAAAAAGTTCTGCTAAAAAATCGGACTTCAGTAGTAAACTTCTACATTTTTTATTTTTCGATGATTGCATGCTGCATCTTGCAACTTTAACTTCAAGTTTTTGTGGACTCTATGAGCAAGGACTTCTGCCTATTAGGTTTTTGAATAGAAGAATGACAAGAGTCACTTTAATACATAGTACCCAATAAACTATTTTGCTTATAGTCCGTTCCTGGAGTTACTTGTAGGAGTGCCATCTCCCGAACAGAGATTGGATATACTTCACACCCTCCTCCGTGGAATTGATCACTCAATTAGCAACGTAGAAGTCCAGGCTCTGGCTGCAGAAACACATGGGTTTGTGGGTGCTGATTTAGCTGCTCTTTGCAATGAAGCTGCACTGACAAGTCTTCGCCGCCATATTAAGTTCACAAATTCTGCCCGGCATTTTAAGGATCCATGTTCGAGACCTAACGGACTTGGTCCTAATATGCAAGCTTCTGAACTCCACAGAAAAGTGGATGGGCTATCTGTTGATGTTATCGATTCTTTGTCATCATCACTGTCAGAATTGAATGTGACAGCGGTACCTATCTCTCCTATTAGTTCTCATGGTGAAAGTGGTGATGCTTCTATTGATGAGGTTAACAGAACTAAAGCAATGAAAGAGGAGACATCATTGAAAGTGACTGCAGACGATTTTTCAAAAGCTAAAATGAAAGTGAGACCCAGTGCTATGCGAGAGGTACTGCATTTTTCATCTTACCTCTTTTGAATGTACGGGCTAGATTCCGTGACACCAGAGCTAGCATGTTGCACTTGTCACTTATTGCTGACTTTTTCAAGAACCTCATGCCATTACTTCTGGAATCTAATTAATCTACTTGTATGGTCTGTTTGTTGGCTGTTGACTTAGCATATAATTGCTATCCATATTTTCTTGCTAATGGCACTACTTGTGTATCTTGGCCTATTATCCTGCATCACCTGTATTATGATGTGAAACTTTTTTTTTTGTTATTATTAACTTCCATATGATTTCAGTTTACTGGTAGCTTGATTTACTGCATTTCTTTTTCTTATTATCCAGGTTATGTTAGAGCTTCCAAAAGTACGTTGGGAAGATGTTGGAGGCCAAGGGAAAGTTAAGAAACAGTTGATTGAAGCTGTCCAATGGCCACAAATTTGTCCTGATGCTTTTAAACGTATAGGAATTCGTCCACCGAGGGGATTGCTAATGATTGGACCTCCAGGTTGTAGTAAGACCTTGACAGCCCGTGCGGTAGCTTCAGAAGCAAAGCTGAATTTTCTTGCTGTTAAGGGCCCTGAACTTTTCAGCAAATGGGTTGGAGAGTCTGAGAAGGCCGTCAGATCTTTATTTGCAAAGGCAAGAGCTAATTCTCCTGCTATAATATTCTTTGATGAGTTAGATGGGCTTGCAGTATCTCGCGGCCAGGAAAGCGATGGAACTTCCGTTGCTGATAGGGTTCTAAGTCAATTGCTTGTTGAAATGGATGGTATGTGCTTGTTTTTCAATGAATCCATTGATTCTCCAGAAACTTGTCTTTATTTTCTTTATTTTTATAAATATATCTTTGGTTTAATGCATTCTTCCTTTGATTAAGAAGAGCAGTGTCATGTAGTTCTTGCATGCTATCTTATGGTTATTGTTTGATTGACATCAAAAGAAAAGTTAGGCATAATTTTTTGTCATTTCTTTTATCTCGACTCCAAAGTGCTGTTTTGCATTGTGTAACTTTACGGTTTAGCTGACACGAGACTTCCTACATTACCATTTCCTTTTACATAATTTGATTATTCATCTTCTTATTCACAATGGTCACTGTAGGTCTGGACCAAAGAGTTGGTGTTACTGTTATTGCAGCCACTAATCGCCCTGACAAGATTGACCCTGCTCTTTTAAGACCGGGTATTTCCGTGACTTGTTCCCTTCTCTTTATTGACTTGTCTTTCTAAGATCTAGTTGTGCAATAACTGAATATTGATAAATGTACAATCAAACAGGGCGCTTTGACAGGCTAATAGATGTCCAACCACCAGATGAAAATGACCGAGAAGATATTTTCCGCATTCATACGAGGAACATACCTGGCTCATCCTGATGTCACAGGAGAAGCTTGCCCGACTTACTGAAGGCTACACTGGTGCTGATATAAAGTTAATATGCAGAGAAGCAGCTATATCTGCACTAGAAGTATGGTGATGCATTCCTCCCTCTAAATTCGATTATCCTTGGTGTATCATTGGACAATCCTTCTATACAGTTGATTCAGGATAACCTGTTAGAAATTGGAGCAACAAAATTATAAAAAATCTACTGAGATGTTTTCTGAAATCGTACCTTAAAATTGTAAACACTATTATCCTTCTCTTTCTCCTTCCTATATAGTACACGCACATGCTTGCAATTGCATCCAACACGTCTCTCTTCATGCATTTACATGCATGTGTTTTCGTATGTTTTCCTCTTAAAATTATATGTGCTATTCGAGTAAACTGATTACGAGAAGTAGGCAATTCCTGCCCTCCCATCCGAAAATGTGTGCTTGATTTAATATTGTCCAGTTTTAGTATAACCTGCTACAACTGTTTGTTTTTCATGCTTAACTTTCTTGAAATTTTGATGAAACTTCCATTGCTGCCTTTTTTTTACCTTAAATGAAATTCTTTTAATCTTTTACTGCATTTTTTTCATGATAAGGTAGCATTTTTTTTATTCTTATCATCTTTATTCATTTTCCCCCGTTAAACCCTATTAACTTAATCCTCTAGTACTAGTAGGCATACTTCTTTGCCTCATTTTCTAAAATTGAGCAACCAGCACTTTTAACACAAATCTTTCTCAATATTCTCATCTTTACCAACCAGTTGGTTTCCTAGTTTCATAGTTCTGAGTCACAACGAAATCTAGTAAACCTTAATTATCTACTGCTTTAGACTTGCTGGCCTGTATGAGAACGTAATTAAGAGCATATCTGCATCATCTGGGGTCACTTCTTGCTGTAACGCTTTCCTATAAATTTGTGCTTCCTCAGGAGAGTTTAGAAACTTCAGAGATATCCATGAAGCATTTCAAGATTGGAATTGGGAGGGTACATCCATCAGATGCCCAATTTTACAGGGAACTTGCAACCCACTTCCGGAGGATTGTGGACAGTGGATCTCCAAGGGATGGATAATGCAAAACTGAAACTTCCAGCTATTATCTTGTCAATACAATCCTCAACACCGGAATTCAGTGGTCATAACAGCATTTCTTGCTTATTCTAGACGTGGAAGAGTGGCAAATTGATGAAATTCCACTTGTGTTACTCTCTAATTATGATCTTAATTTAAAGGAGAAGGTACGAACCGTACGATGACTCTGCTACAGATTATGGTTTGTTTGACAATATTATTTTGGCTAAATTATCAAATTGGTATATTTGGAATGCATTTAGCGACAGATTGGCACTTTTAAAAACTTCAGCGACCGATAGGTATGCTTAACTGGACTTGTGTCTCAAATTGGTACATTTTTCTCGTCACCGGCGAAAAGACAAGTCGGCACTGGTCATGTGCAGGTCATGTGTGGGCTTTTAAGTTAATTGTAGGCCGATGTGGCGGAGATTAGTGATATGGCATTCTTCTGGTGGGTTTTTAACTACCCTCAAGCCTTAAAAATAGCCAAATACACCCTTTTGACAATTTCCTACAAAATTTTGAGCAATATTGGATGTGGAAATGGGGGCGATTTTTCTTCTTCCTTCGATGTCTTCTTCTTTCTTCACATCTGACATTCTGTCTCCTTCATAGATAATCTCACAATTGCCATTGTGATCTCTCGCGCTCTCTCTCCCTCACCCCCTCAAAATTTTGGGGTGAAATTGGCAAAAGGGTGTATTTGGCTACTTTTAGGGATTGAGGTTAGTTAGAAACCCACCATAAGAGTGCCGCATCACTAATCCCTGCCACATCAGCCTATTATTAAAACAAAAACCCACACATGATTTGCACATGACTAGTTCCGACTGTGTTTTGGCCGGCGGCTAGAAAAATGTACCAATTTGACGCATGAGTTCCGCTAAAAACACCTATTTGTCACCAGAGTTTCTAAAAATACCAATCTGTCACTAAGTGCGTTGCAAGTATACTAATTTGGTAGTTTAACCCTATTACTCTCTTTGTTACCAGTTTCATTCTAGTCTTATATGCAACATCTGACAATATTACTATTGTCCAGGATGATCGTGGTAGCGGCCAAGGTACTGCTCATCAGGCCATGTTTCGTCGCCAAGAGATTTGTGATTGATCCCTCCACTGGCTGCATGACTGTGCTGATAGTTCATTACTACAGTCGGACGAATTTCCTCTTTTGTGTGCGCAATTATATCACTATTTTTCTTTATTTTTGCTGGAAATATTTGTTGTAGAATACAGGATTGAGATCTTTCCTTCTCATTCAACCTCAGCTTTGGTTGGCTGTAAATTAAGTTTTGAAAGAATTAGGAACTTGATATTTCTGTTCTTTATTGTAAAAGCTGTCGTTTATATTCACTCTTTTGGCCATAGATGAGAATGATTGTGCACTATTGAATCTCACGGAAAACTCATTTTTTATGGTGATTCACATTGACTTGTTTAATAATTTTATCTCCTTAAAGAACGTCCACCAATAAATTCCAATCCCTTTGCAACAAATTCCTGAATACTCAGAAAGATTAAACTGCTGAGCTTAGCAATATCTTATGGAAGTAACATGTTACATGTCTAAATCAAACTGAACTCTTTGTCAAGAAACAATTTCAAGAAGCGACGACGTGATCTGTAACAAAACTATCAATACAAACATCACATCACCTATATATCATATACAAAATTTCCACACATTTCTTAAGAAACATTTTCAACACTTGAACTTTCACCCTCCACCTTCAATTCAACTTGGACTTCAGGAGCTGCACTTGCATCACCTTCAGCCTGCACATTTGACGCAATCTCAGGTTCGGAAGGAGCAGAAGCCTCTATGGCCGGAGAACTCTGAGGCTCAGAAATAACTGCAGCCTCTACAATACTTGCAGGCTTGAACTTGCCGATGTAGTAACTGAGTGGTGGTCCAGAGTACTCTGTACTCTGAACTTGAGGTGCATTTTTGCCGACTTGGAGAAGAATTGAGGATGCTGCAGCGACTGATATTAGAGCTAAACCAGCGGCGATGGCTGCAGTGTTCTCTGCTCCTGATGATGATGTGCCTGCTGATCCAGAACTTATCGCACTTTCCGCTATATAGACTGCTGGCTGCACGAGGAAGGGGGAAGAGGGGGAACAGGAGAATTTATGCACTAAAAGAATATACATGCTAAGAAGAAATCCTCCAAAATTTTGAGACTATGGAAGAAGGATCTTAAAACTATGTATGTCGATGTCCTGACAGATTCTGATCTTCTTCTGGCAATGAAGTGTCAATTCTTATTTAGATATCGTGCTTCATTATAAATCTAACAGTAATCCTACCCCCACATGATTTGTGCTAATTTATGCTTTGACCTCAGATAATCGCGACTATCAACTAAATAACCTCGGGGTTGTGGTTTAGGAAGCGCATCATCTTCAGTCAGAAAACATAGAGATGTCATTCAAACGTAATATGAATCTATAATAGACACTGAAATAAGTTTTCATGATCCATGTAAGTTATTTCACAAATTTGCGCATAAAAATGTTTTGTGAAAACGAACCTCAACAGAATAAATGTTGGTTTGGCCAGCAGTATCCTTCTCAACGTAACCAGTCCACCCCTTCTTTTTCGGTGGGTAAGTTCCGGCTACCATCGTCTTCTCTCCTGCTAACCATTCCATACTCACCCTTCCTACCTGCACAAAAAAACTTACATGCGTTAGTTATACACTTACACTCATGTAGAAAATATCAAACTCCAAACAACGCCGACGATTAGTAATTTACGGGTAAAACCCCTGCGCGTTTAACCATTTATATCCCCATAAACTATCTTATTAGCACTTACACTTTGTGACTTCATACAACACTGTTTCTTTTAGTAATTTACGGGTAATAACCTTGCGCGCTTAACCATTTATATCCCCATAAACTATCTTATTAGCACTTACACTTTGTGACTTCATACAACACTGTTTTTCTTTTAGTAATTTACGGGTAATAACCTTGCGCGCTTAACCATTTATATCCCCATAAACTATCTTATTAGCACTTACACTTTGTGACTTCATACAACACTGTTTCTTTTAGTAATTTACGGGTAATAACCCTGCGTGTTTAACCATTTATATCCCCATAAACTATCTTATTAGCACTTACACTCTGTGACTTCATACAACACTGTTTCTTTTAGTAATTTACGGGTAATAACCCTGCGCGTTTAACCATTTATATCCCCATAAACTATCTTATTAGCACTTACACTCTGTGACTTCATACAACACTGTTTCTTTTAGTAATTTACGGGTAATAACCCTGCGCGTTTAACCATTTATATCCCCATAAACTATCTTATTAGCACTTACACTCTGTGACTTCATACAACACTGTTTCTTTTATTTTTTCTCTTTGGTTTGGTTGAGATATCATGTGGGCATCCTGTGATGATAAATTGCCTTTTTCCCTTTCGTTCAATTAAAGAACTAAACTGTTCTCTAAATTAATGAAGGACATAAAGGAATATTTCCTATGGTTCAGACAGTGAAGTGTTAATAAAATAGCATATGAGTTATAAGTTATACACCATTACAGTGCAAGGTAGGCATCTATAATTAAACCTGGCTTTAATGAACTCTAGCTAGCACTTGTAGTCACACCTAGCAATTTTAGAGAAGAACGCGGAAAACTTTATAATTAAATATTTTTAGAGAGACATTCAGTAAAATATGCTAGGATGGATGAGCTCCTGGAAATTTCTCACTTGGTGTACGATGTAACCTTAGAAAGATTGTAACTTTTAAAGACAGGGTATCTACATCTACAACAGTAAAAATATAAAACTTTAATATACATTAAAGATTAGGACCAACAAATTTCATATCGTCAATAATCAATAAAATAACACACCCATATAATTTGCTAATGAAATGAACAAAATGACCGACCAAAAAAAAAAAAAAAAAGAAACTCAGCATACAGAATCTAAGAATACGAAAGCTGAAAATTTTCGGGTAAATATAGAAACATGAAAGAGTAAACGACCTCTTTCTCAGGGGCACATTCTTCCGCATTGCAATCCTCTTCAGAGTTGGATGAATCAGAAGCACTCACTGAGAAAAGCTTGGTGTTTGCTCTCAACCATCTGGGCTTCTTTAGACTAATTTTTTGAGATGGGAACGGATAGCTGTATGCAGAAATCATAGATTGAGAAGCACAAGCCATTGGGGAGCTAGAAAATCCTATGACAAACCCTCTTAATTCTCTTGTTTTCTTCTTCTCTTTTTCTTGCTTTTTTCCCCCCAGTTTTTTTGGTTGGTGGTGGGAGAGGGAGAAGAAAATCTTGAGTCGAGTTCTGTGGCTGGTTTTGGATTTGGTTTGTTCTATCCACAGTTTTTTTACGTGAGGGTCAATTTGACTGGAAAAAGATCATGTAGCTAGGATACCCTCTAGGTAAAAAAAATCGTAATTAAATAGAGCAGTAAAAACATCAAGGGGAGCACTTTTGGCAGGCTTTCTGACCAACCCCCAATGCCAAATACATCAACCAAACAGCCCCCAATTGATGATAGCATTGTTTTTTGTATTATATATACTGGTTTTACTTTTTCACAGTATTGATCTTACTTTCTCATTCATTTCCTCCCCCCCAAAAAATGTGATCCTTACTTTTTATAGGTTTTCCCTGCACAAAGCTCTAGTTTTATTTTACTTTTCAATTTAACTCAACGTCTTAAGCACTGCTAAAATGATACTGAAGTTAATCTACTTAGGTTTGTCCCTTTTTTTAGGGGACTTGCACAAGTTGTTGCTAAATATATTTTCTTGATTATTATAACTTGCCAATGAAAATAACAGATTTATAGTTTAGCCAACATAAGAGGAGAAGAAGCTTCTCAAGTTGCATGACCCGGGTCACAAGAGTTTTTTTAATATTTCTACCCAGTGCATTAAGATGGTGGGTAGTTACACTAAATCCCCGAGATATTTCTGCGTTTTGCAGTGAACCCCCGATAACTTTCAAAATCACACTAAGCCTCCAAGAACTTTCAGTAATTTGTAGTGAACTCTTAATAACTTTTGCCAAAAAAAAAACCCTCGGAGTTCACATAGTTACATTTGACGTAGCGCATACAACTCGCGTTACTTAAAAAGACCACAATAGCCCTCAAATTATTTAAACACCCTGATGACATTTATAAAATTTGAACTCTAAAAACAAAAATCTCTCATCTTTTGTCATTCGTTCTCCTCTTGTTGGCGTCTAGGTTGGGATCCCAAACCTTAGTTGTTTTTTATTTTTTTACTCCTTTAAAATGCTCTTTTTTGTTTTTTTTTGTTTTAATTTAATGTGGTAATCTACACTACGCGGAAAATTATTGGGGGTTTTCTGCAAATCCAAAACTTATTGGGTATTTAGTGTGATTTTAATAGTTATTGGGTGTTTACTACAAAATGCTGAAAGGCTATGTGATTTTGAAAATTATTGGATAATTATTGCAAAATTGTAAAAGTTCTTGGGGTTTAGTGTAATTTATTTACCCTTAAGATTTCTTCCTTGCCTAGAGATTGTACAACTGCTTTTTTCTTCTGTAGTTTTTAGGTAAAAATATATTTCTAATTTAAAAGGCAACATCATGTCATCCATAGGATCTCGATAACTTGCGGCCTGAATTTACTTCAAGAATTCCTGCGTAGACATCGTATGATACCTTTGGGCTACAGTAGCACTGGGTTTATGTTGAAAATAGACGTCGGGTCAAGTGTTGAAATCACTTTCTTTAAGTAATGTTATGCCGCGAGGTGAAGTCTTTCGCATCTAGGGCATTTGGTCTAGTGGTATGATTCTCGCTTTGGGTGCGAGAGGTCCCGAGTTCGATTCTCGGAATGCCCCAATTTTAATCATTTTTAGTGTATTTTCGGCATAAATTCCCCGCATCGTTCGTATTTATAACTTAGTATCCCAAATCTTTATATTTTGCACTAGTCCCTAAAATCTTTTAACTGTCTTAAACTTAGTCCTTCTAGTTAGCACGACGTCTTCATATTTAGAAATCAGTCTCTCAAATCTTTATATTTTGAAATTAATCTCTCATAAGTACTTTAAAATTAGTCCTTCTAGTTAGCACGAGGTTGAAAGATTTGACAGACTGATTTCAAAACCATTAGCACATTTGGGGGGCTAATTTCAAAATATGGAGATCAAGTAGACTAATTTTAAAACACTTAAATATTACATAGACTAATTTTAAAATATAAAGATTAGGGGTACTAATTCAAAATATAACAAGATTTGGGAACTGATATTGAAAAAGCCCCTTTTTTAATCCACAACAACCATTATATGTGTGAGATTATGCTTAGAAAAATCATTAACTCAACGTGCTAATCGAAATATAGACAACTTTTCCCAAGAAACTGAACGCAACTTTTCAAGTTTTTAACGCTTCCCGTGACTAAACAAGTGTATTCGGGATTACGTTTGCTTCTTTTTTAAGAAAAATAATCAAATACTATATACACACATGAAGTTTGGATAATGAAAGTATTAGAAGTAAGAAGTAGGTTATAGAAGTAACTTTTAAAGCTATGAAGTAGGAAGTAGTGGAAATAGTATTTTTTTTGTTTGTTTCATATATTTTTAGAAGTAATGGAAGTAGAACTTCTTCCTTTTCATTTACTTGTTTTGTTTGGATAACATTTGAAAATATTATTAGGAAGTAACTTTATCAATGAAAAGTTGTTAGAAGTAACTAATAAAGAAAATATTAATAAAAAAATTATTTATGTCATAATTAATATGCATTTCAACTACTTCCGAGCTACTTCTGAGTATTGAGGATTGGAAAAATATTTTGGAAGTAAGGATGACACATAGGCGCCACATAAGCATTTAGGGAAGTATTGGAAGTAAGTTTTTTAGAGAACCAAACACACTTTTTTGCTTGAAAGTAACAAAATAGCCTCTACTTCTTTTACTTCAGCTACTTCACAATTACTTCCGTGCAAACAAACAGGCCCTTAGAAAAATTTCCCAATGACCCAAAATATATGACCAACAAGGGGGACAACTGATGTGTCCTCCTATTGCATAATGAGCTGGCCATCATTAATGATGACCAGCTCATTATGCAATAGGAGAGGAACACATCATCTGTTCCCTGTTGTTCCTATATTTTGGATCCCTATACTAAAACTCTTCAATTTAATAAGATTTCCACTTATTATTCCACAATTAATTAGTGTTGGTGTTGATGTTAGTATGGGGTGAAGAGAATGGGCATTCCTCCCTCATATCCCATCCATTCATCCCACTCATCCCATTCATCTTCGTCAACACCGTGTTCTTTAAATTGATCATCTTCTTCTTCAAACTCGGCCATTAAATTCTGCAGAACAAAAAACAATTTCACGATAATAAAAAAAACATTTCATTAAGGTGCATGGATCAAGATGAAGAAGATAATTGTGACAATGTAAATTCACAACGACTAGTGATCAAAGTAGCAATTTCTGTTTTTTTTTTGTTCCTTACCTCGTAGGCGAATTTGATCTCTTTGAATGCTTCTGTCTTTTCTTGTCCTCCCATATCCCCTCTTCTTACAACGTCGGGATGATACTGTAAATTGAAGGAGCGTGAATGAATGCAGAATCAATTAATAATTAAAAAAATTCCCCAATGACCCAAAATATGGGACCAACATGGGGGACATATGAGTTGCTCCCCTTCTATTACAGTATTACATAATGAGCTGGCCTCACTATCATTAATGATGATCAGCTCATTATGCAATAGGAGGGGTGCACCACACCTGTCCTCCTATGTTGATCCCATATTTTGGGTCCCTGTAGCAAAGCTCTTAATAATTACCAAAATCAAAACTATTAAAAAGAGTTAATTACACAGTTTTTTGGTATAAATGCCTATGAACTTTCAAAATCACATTAAACCCCCAATAACTTATAAAGGAAAACCCCAATATCTTTTGGGTAAATTACACTAAACCACCAGTAACTTTCAAAATGTCTTTTATGTTGTTTTTTTAGTTCTAGTTATCGGGGTTATCTGTGAAATACATAATCTTATTGGGGGTTTTCTGTGAACCAGAAAAGATATTTGAAGTTTAGCCCGGTCTTGAAGGTTCATAGGTGTTTATTGTAAAATGCTAAAAGTTCATGTGGTTTAGTGTAATTTATGCTTAATATTCACAAATTTTAATAGCATATCTGCTTTATCAAATATTACCCTTTTTATCAACCCCCAAAAAAATTGCATGTATGTATTTATCATCTGTAGCAGCAATATCCAACATTTTTAAGCACAAAACATGCACTTACCTTCAAGGCCAATCTCTTGTACGCGTTCTTGACTTCAACTTTAGAAGCAGAAGGAGCGAGTCCTAACGTGGCATAATCGCCGGGGATCGCCATCAATCTCACCTGAATTCTCAATTTCTGGCGAACCTCCGGCGACCTTGAGAAGAAGCGGCCGCCGTCTCGGAAACCACGAGGCGTTGCAACCTTATTCATTTTAGTGTTGCTACCCCCTTAATTCTTCTGATATTGGGCTTGAAAGTTAATTTGCTTTTTGGGGAGGAGGGAGAAGGGGGTAGAAATTAAGAAAGTTTGTGAAAATTAATAACAAGTACCTACTGGCTAGTTTTATTTTTATCATGGCTCACTTTTGGCCACCTAACGCAAAATTTGGTGCGTGATGGGGACACGGAAGCGCCCGAGAGGAGGATGAGGTGAGGTCTGTCCGAAAATTTGGAATATGCCCATGCGCTCATGTCGTCTACCGAATTGGCTCTGTCTTCTAAAATTCGTCAATTTGTTCTCTTCTTCAAGTGAACTTTTTGATTTGTTTTCGCATTTGGATTATTAGAAATCACATACGATATCCTATTTGATAATATATGAAATCTATGTTAGATCTACATCAAAACTTGAGATCTAAAACCATATAGCCATGATTAATTCAAAGAGATTAACAAGGATCTAAAAGAGCGGAAGCTTATACCTGAATCCATTGCTTGATCTTGATTTTGGGTGTTGGATCTTCTAACCTTAGGGTTCTCTCTAAAACCGAATTTCTCTAGCTAGATGGGGGTGTAGAGAATTAGAGAATGTAACCCTAGGTTAGGGACCATAACTCCTTATTTATAGATGTTGTACTTTTGTAATTTAGCCCCTCAATAAATTACAATTACAAAGGTTCGTCTGAAGTACGAACGCGAGGTTCGTCTGAAGTACGAACGCGAGGTTCGTCTGAAGTACGAACGCGAGGTTCGTCTGAAGTACGAACGCGAGGTTCGTCTGAAGTACGAACGCGAGGTTCGTCTGAAGTACGAACGCGAGGTTCGTCTGAAGTACGAACGCGAGGTTCGTCTGAAGTACGAACGCGAGGTTCGTCTGAAGTACGAACGCGAGGTTCGTCTGAAGTACGAACGCGAGGTTCGTCTGAAGTACGAACGCGAGGTTCGTCTGAAGTACGAACGCGAGGTTCGTCTGAAGTACGAACGCGAGGTTCGTCTGAAGTACGAACGCGAGGTTCGTCTGAAGTACGAACGCGAGGTTCGTCTGAAGTACGAACGCGAGGTTCGTCTGAAGTACGAACGCGAGGTTCGTCTGAAGTACGAACGCGAGGTTCGTCTGAAGTACGAACGCGAGGTTCGTCTGAAGTACGAACGCGAGGTTCGTCTGAAGTACGAACGCGAGGTTCGTCTGAAGTACGAACGCGAGGTTCGTCTGAAGTACGAACGCGAGGTTCGTCTGAAGTACGAACGCGAGGTTCGTCTGAAGTACGAACGCGAGGTTCGTCTGAAGTAC
This sequence comes from Asparagus officinalis, assembly GCF_001876935.1. Lineage (NCBI taxonomy): Eukaryota > Viridiplantae > Streptophyta > Magnoliopsida > Asparagales > Asparagaceae > Asparagus > Asparagus officinalis. The sequence goes on along the minus strand of NC_033795.1, from coordinate 11,487,394 downwards.
GAACGCGAGGTTCGTCTGAAGTACGAACGCGAGGTTCGTCTGAAGTACGAACGCGAGGTTCGTCTGAAGTACGAACGCGAGGTTCGTCTGAAGTACGAACGCGAGGTTCGTCTGAAGTACGAACGCGAGGTTCGTCTGAAGTACGAACGCGAGGTTCGTCTGAAGTACGAACGCGAGGTTCGTCTGAAGTACGAACGCGAGGTTCGTCTGAAGTACGAACGCGAGGTTCGTCTGAAGTACGAACGCGAGGTTCGTCTGAAGTACGAACGCGAGGTTCGTCTGAAGTACGAACGCGAGGTTCGTCTGAAGTACGAACGCGAGGTTCGTCTGAAGTACGAACGCGAGGTTCGTCTGAAGTACGAACGCGAGGTTCGTCTGAAGTACGAACGCGAGGTTCGTCTGAAGTACGAACGCGAGGTTCGTCTGAAGTACGAACGCGAGGTTCGTCTGAAGTACGAACGCGAGGTTCGTCTGAAGTACGAACGCGAGGTTCGTCTGAAGTACGAACGCGAGGTTCGTCTGAAGTACGAACGCGAGGTTCGTCTGAAGTACGAACGCGAGGTTCGTCTGAAGTACGAACGCGAGGTTCGTCTGAAGTACGAACGCGAGGTTCGTCTGAAGTACGAACGCGAGGTTCGTCTGAAGTACGAACGCGAGGTTCGTCTGAAGTACGAACGCGAGGTTCGTCTGAAGTACGAACGCGAGGTTCGTCTGAAGTACGAACGCGAGGTTCGTCTGAAGTACGAACGCGAGGTTCGTCTGAAGTACGAACGCGAGGTTCGTCTGAAGTACGAACGCGAGGTTCGTCTGAAGTACGAACGCGAGGTTCGTCTGAAGTACGAACGCGAGGTTCGTCTGAAGTACGAACGCGAGGTTCGTCTGAAGTACGAACGCGAGGTTCGTCTGAAGTACGAACGCGAGGTTCGTCTGAAGTACGAACGCGAGGTTCGTCTGAAGTACGAACGCGAGGTTCGTCTGAAGTACGAACGCGAGGTTCGTCTGAAGTACGAACGCGAGGTTCGTCTGAAGTACGAACGCGAGGTTCGTCTGAAGTACGAACGCGAGGTTCGTCTGAAGTACGAACGCGAGGTTCGTCTGAAGTACGAACGCGAGGTTCGTCTGAAGTACGAACGCGAGGTTCGTCTGAAGTACGAACGCGAGGTTCGTCTGAAGTACGAACGCGAGGTTCGTCTGAAGTACGAACGCGAGGTTCGTCTGAAGTACGAACGCGAGGTTCGTCTGAAGTACGAACGCGAGGTTCGTCTGAAGTACGAACGCGAGGTTCGTCTGAAGTACGAACGCGAGGTTCGTCTGAAGTACGAACGCGAGGTTCGTCTGAAGTACGAACGCGAGGTTCGTCTGAAGTACGAACGCGAGGTTCGTCTGAAGTACGAACGCGAGGTTCGTCTGAAGTACGAACGCGAGGTTCGTCTGAAGTACGAACGCGAGGTTCGTCTGAAGTACGAACGCGAGGTTCGTCTGAAGTACGAACGCGAGGTTCGTCTGAAGTACGAACGCGAGGTTCGTCTGAAGTACGAACGCGAGGTTCGTCTGAAGTACGAACGCGAGGTTCGTCTGAAGTACGAACGCGAGGTTCGTCTGAAGTACGAACGCGAGGTTCGTCTGAAGTACGAACGCGAGGTTCGTCTGAAGTACGAACGCGAGGTTCGTCTGAAGTACGAACGCGAGGTTCGTCTGAAGTACGAACGCGAGGTTCGTCTGAAGTACGAACGCGAGGTTCGTCTGAAGTACGAACGCGAGGTTCGTCTGAAGTACGAACGCGAGGTTCGTCTGAAGTACGAACGCGAGGTTCGTCTGAAGTACGAACGCGAGGTTCGTCTGAAGTACGAACGCGAGGTTCGTCTGAAGTACGAACGCGAGGTTCGTCTGAAGTACGAACGCGAGGTTCGTCTGAAGTACGAACGCGAGGTTCGTCTGAAGTACGAACGCGAGGTTCGTCTGAAGTACGAACGCGAGGTTCGTCTGAAGTACGAACGCGAGGTTCGTCTGAAGTACGAACGCGAGGTTCGTCTGAAGTACGAACGCGAGGTTCGTCTGAAGTACGAACGCGAGGTTCGTCTGAAGTACGAACGCGAGGTTCGTCTGAAGTACGAACGCGAGGTTCGTCTGAAGTACGAACGCGAGGTTCGTCTGAAGTACGAACGCGAGGTTCGTCTGAAGTACGAACGCGAGGTTCGTCTGAAGTACGAACGCGAGGTTCGTCTGAAGTACGAACGCGAGGTTCGTCTGAAGTACGAACGCGAGGTTCGTCTGAAGTACGAACGCGAGGTTCGTCTGAAGTACGAACGCGAGGTTCGTCTGAAGTACGAACGCGAGGTTCGTCTGAAGTACGAACGCGAGGTTCGTCTGAAGTACGAACGCGAGGTTCGTCTGAAGTACGAACGCGAGGTTCGTCTGAAGTACGAACGCGAGGTTCGTCTGAAGTACGAACGCGAGGTTCGTCTGAAGTACGAACGCGAGGTTCGTCTGAAGTACGAACGCGAGGTTCGTCTGAAGTACGAACGCGAGGTTCGTCTGAAGTACGAACGCGAGGTTCGTCTGAAGTACGAACGCGAGGTTCGTCTGAAGTACGAACGCGAGGTTCGTCTGAAGTACGAACGCGAGGTTCGTCTGAAGTACGAACGCGAGGTTCGTCTGAAGTACGAACGCGAGGTTCGTCTGAAGTACGAACGCGAGGTTCGTCTGAAGTACGAACGCGAGGTTCGTCTGAAGTACGAACGCGAGGTTCGTCTGAAGTACGAACGCGAGGTTCGTCTGAAGTACGAACGCGAGGTTCGTCTGAAGTACGAACGCGAGGTTCGTCTGAAGTACGAACGCGAGGTTCGTCTGAAGTACGAACGCGAGGTTCGTCTGAAGTACGAACGCGAGGTTCGTCTGAAGTACGAACGCGAGGTTCGTCTGAAGTACGAACGCGAGGTTCGTCTGAAGTACGAACGCGAGGTTCGTCTGAAGTACGAACGCGAGGTTCGTCTGAAGTACGAACGCGAGGTTCGTCTGAAGTACGAACGCGAGGTTCGTCTGAAGTACGAACGCGAGGTTCGTCTGAAGTACGAACGCGAGGTTCGTCTGAAGTACGAACGCGAGGTTCGTCTGAAGTACGAACGCGAGGTTCGTCTGAAGTACGAACGCGAGGTTCGTCTGAAGTACGAACGCGAGGTTCGTCTGAAGTACGAACGCGAGGTTCGTCTGAAGTACGAACGCGAGGTTCGTCTGAAGTACGAACGCGAGGTTCGTCTGAAGTACGAACGCGAGGTTCGTCTGAAGTACGAACGCGAGGTTCGTCTGAAGTACGAACGCGAGGTTCGTCTGAAGTACGAACGCGAGGTTCGTCTGAAGTACGAACGCGAGGTTCGTCTGAAGTACGAACGCGAGGTTCGTCTGAAGTACGAACGCGAGGTTCGTCTGAAGTACGAACGCGAGGTTCGTCTGAAGTACGAACGCGAGGTTCGTCTGAAGTACGAACGCGAGGTTCGTCTGAAGTACGAACGCGAGGTTCGTCTGAAGTACGAACGCGAGGTTCGTCTGAAGTACGAACGCGAGGTTCGTCTGAAGTACGAACGCGAGGTTCGTCTGAAGTACGAACGCGAGGTTCGTCTGAAGTACGAACGCGAGGTTCGTCTGAAGTACGAACGCGAGGTTCGTCTGAAGTACGAACGCGAGGTTCGTCTGAAGTACGAACGCGAGGTTCGTCTGAAGTACGAACGCGAGGTTCGTCTGAAGTACGAACGCGAGGTTCGTCTGAAGTACGAACGCGAGGTTCGTCTGAAGTACGAACGCGAGGTTCGTCTGAAGTACGAACGCGAGGTTCGTCTGAAGTACGAACGCGAGGTTCGTCTGAAGTACGAACGCGAGGTTCGTCTGAAGTACGAACGCGAGGTTCGTCTGAAGTACGAACGCGAGGTTCGTCTGAAGTACGAACGCGAGGTTCGTCTGAAGTACGAACGCGAGGTTCGTCTGAAGTACGAACGCGAGGTTCGTCTGAAGTACGAACGCGAGGTTCGTCTGAAGTACGAACGCGAGGTTCGTCTGAAGTACGAACGCGAGGTTCGTCTGAAGTACGAACGCGAGGTTCGTCTGAAGTACGAACGCGAGGTTCGTCTGAAGTACGAACGCGAGGTTCGTCTGAAGTACGAACGCGAGGTTCGTCTGAAGTACGAACGCGAGGTTCGTCTGAAGTACGAACGCGAGGTTCGTCTGAAGTACGAACGCGAGGTTCGTCTGAAGTACGAACGCGAGGTTCGTCTGAAGTACGAACGCGAGGTTCGTCTGAAGTACGAACGCGAGGTTCGTCTGAAGTACGAACGCGAGGTTCGTCTGAAGTACGAACGCGAGGTTCGTCTGAAGTACGAACGCGAGGTTCGTCTGAAGTACGAACGCGAGGTTCGTCTGAAGTACGAACGCGAGGTTCGTCTGAAGTACGAACGCGAGGTTCGTCTGAAGTACGAACGCGAGGTTCGTCTGAAGTACGAACGCGAGGTTCGTCTGAAGTACGAACGCGAGGTTCGTCTGAAGTACGAACGCGAGGTTCGTCTGAAGTACGAACGCGAGGTTCGTCTGAAGTACGAACGCGAGGTTCGTCTGAAGTACGAACGCGAGGTTCGTCTGAAGTACGAACGCGAGGTTCGTCTGAAGTACGAACGCGAGGTTCGTCTGAAGTACGAACGCGAGGTTCGTCTGAAGTACGAACGCGAGGTTCGTCTGAAGTACGAACGCGAGGTTCGTCTGAAGTACGAACGCGAGGTTCGTCTGAAGTACGAACGCGAGGTTCGTCTGAAGTACGAACGCGAGGTTCGTCTGAAGTACGAACGCGAGGTTCGTCTGAAGTACGAACGCGAGGTTCGTCTGAAGTACGAACGCGAGGTTCGTCTGAAGTACGAACGCGAGGTTCGTCTGAAGTACGAACGCGAGGTTCGTCTGAAGTACGAACGCGAGGTTCGTCTGAAGTACGAACGCGAGGTTCGTCTGAAGTACGAACGCGAGGTTCGTCTGAAGTACGAACGCGAGGTTCGTCTGAAGTACGAACGCGAGGTTCGTCTGAAGTACGAACGCGAGGTTCGTCTGAAGTACGAACGCGAGGTTCGTCTGAAGTACGAACGCGAGGTTCGTCTGAAGTACGAACGCGATAAAAATGATAAAAATGAACGCGAGGTTCAACTGAAGTACGAACGCGAGGTTCGTCTGAAGTACGAACGTCTGAAGTTCGAACGCGAGGCTCGACTGAAGTACGAACGCGAGGTTCGTCTGAAGTACGAACGCGAGGTTCGTCTGAAGTTCGAACGCGAGGTTCGTCTGAAGTTCGAACGCGAGGCTCGACTGAAGCGAGGTTCGTTAAAAAATTGAGCTTGACGCTCACCTGAGTTGAACGCGAGGTTCACCTTAGAACGAACGCGAGGTTCGTTAAAATTGAGCTTGACGCTCACCTGAGTTGAACGCGAGGTTCACCTTAGAACGAACGCGAGGTTCGTTAAAATTGAGCTTGACGCTCACCTGGTTGAACGCGAGGTTCACCTTGGGAACGAACGCGAGGTTCGTTGAAATTGAGCTTGACGCTCACCTGAGTTGAACGCGAGGTTCACCTTAGAACGAACGCGAGGTTCGTTAAAATTGAGCTTGACGCTCACCTGAGTTGAACGCGAGGTTCACCTTAGAACGAACGCGAGGTTCGTTGAGCGCGAAGCTCGGTTAAAATTGAACGAACGCGAGGTTCGTTTGAGGTAACCACCTCCTTAATTTTCGCCATGAACCCTTAGGGTTTCAAATTGAAACCGCGCCGCCAACAAACCCAAAACCTTTGATTTTTATTTTCAAAACAGATCCAGAATTGGAAAAAATTGAAGGAAAAATCAAAGAAAAATCCAAAAAATTCCCAAAAGTTACTGTTAATCCGAAAAAATGCTTTACTGTTCACCCGGAAAAAAAATTTCGTTACTGTTCACCGAACATTACTGTTCATCCGAACCCAAAAATTGAATCTTTAACCAGAGATTTAAGATCAAAAACCCAATAAAACTTAAATCCCTAAGAATTAATCAAGGTGGCTCTGATACCACTTGTTAGATCTACATCAAAACTTGAGATCTAAAACCATATAGCCATGATTAATTCAAAGAGATTAACAAGGATCTAAAAGAGCGGAAGCTTATACCTGAATCCATTGCTTGATCTTGATTTTGGGTGTTGGATCTTCTAACCTTAGGGTTCTCTCTAAAACCGAATTTCTCTAGCTAGATGGGGGTGTAGAGAATTAGAGAATGTAACCCTAGGTTAGGGACCATAACTCCTTATTTATAGATGTTGTACTTTTGTAATTTAGCCCCTCAATAAATTACAATTACAACCTGGTATCTGCACATATAACCCCATGACTTATTTAAATACCAAATTAACCCAACTTAATTGATCACTTTAATGGGTTATCCTGAAAGATAGAAATACACATTGATTAATCATATGTGCCCACAAATAGATTTATTAGATTAAATCCAACAATCTAAAGATATAATTTACTTTTACTGGATTTAATTTATGCTTAGTACTTCTTGGCTTGGTAGTGTCAATAGTAGGTTCTGACCATTAACGGAACGTGAAGATAAGAACTTAATTGTAGTACTAGAAGAGATATTTGACTAAACTTACCACTATTTGTTCAATGCGGCTGAACATATATAGACCACAATCATAATCAATACTATCTTTATTTCAAATACAACTATCAAAATTTACATAAGTATTATCATTAGAAAGTCATCAAAATATTGATAAGAGAACCACATCTGTTACATTGAGCATCTTAATTTACATCAATAAAATAACAGAAAGAAGGATTAGAAAACATAGATACATTTATTTGTAAATCTAAGAAATAATATGGTTTCTTCTATCTTTCCCCTCTTTGCTCAGGTGTTAGCCCTCCTTTCCCACAACTGGGGCAGCTCTTCATTCCAAATCCTTGGCAATCAAAACACCTAATAAAGAAATACATCAACAAAGAAAACACCCAAAAGCTAATTACCAACATTGGATCTAAAGTCTGTGATAAATATCTTGCTGCTTATAGTTGCAAAAATTAATAACAAATTTTTTTAGTGTGCCCTTTGGTAAGTATTGAGCACGTTAGGCATACATGTGGATTGTTCCACAAAAGAGAGAACGAAACTTACTTCCATCTTTCAAAAATGTTTCCATTCTTCCTGTTCTTTCCAGTTCCCTGAACTCCAAAAAAAAGAGAGCAAACTATAATGAATGAATTTTCGATTAATGTTTTCTGAATAATAGGAATCTATATAGATAAATCTTGAAAATAAGATTGGCTACAGAATACATATACATGAGAATAAGATTGGCTGGAAAATAGGAAACAAATCTAGAGCCTAAATTAACGTGGAGTAGAAACTCTAATCCATTATGTTAAACTAGTGAAAATATATCACTTTTCTATCATAATGGAGATTAATTACATTGCGGTACCCTGAGGTATCGTATATATAATTACACGGGTGATCCTGAAATTTGTGTATCTACACGGGTAAACTTGAGATTGCTAATTGTAATAAGACGGGTGACTCTTGAGACCAAGCGATAAGCAATTCCTAAGGTTACTTGTGTAATACAATCTGTAACCTCAGAGTTAGTCCTGTAGATACACAGGGAAAAAGAAAAAGTTAATCTAGCTCATATTTTTTCATTATTGATTGATTAATGGTGAGTTCTTCTCCCCATAAAATAATTCGAAATGGTGAATATAAACTTGAGAAGTGAGAAGGCCAAAACCTTACACCCCGGACACTCAATCGCACCTTGACCCCGGCAAGTTTTGCAACCCTTTGAAACCTACAAAAATTAATGTCGAATAAGTACCCAAAAAAAAATTTAAACTTTTTGGTTTATCTAATTCTCATTTTCTATTTAAAGCCCATTTTACTCCGACATATAACTCCAAGTTCCCCTTGAAAATATCCATAACAATCAATATATGCACAAATATTTGTACCTGTTTGAAGGGCATCCCTCCTGATCTTGATGCAAAAACTTTCGTGTTAATCTTTGTCCTCATTGCCCATGCATGAGGAGAGTTTTGTGGAGTGATTGGAAATTGGGAGGCCATGAAAATTTCCAAGCTTGAGATTTATATAGACAAGAAGATGTATTAGTTAGAAGCAATTATGGAAAGCTCTCTTGAGATTTTATATAGGCATGTAGTATTTTGTGTTGGAGAGAAATGGAGAGATAATGAGACTGTTGTGTGCCACAAATTTTGGCTTTCCATACATGATCCTAAGAGGAGTCAAAATAAATTGCTCCATAGGTTTTATATAACATCTTCACAAGTATATTCTAAACTTTATCTTTAAAAAAATTTCTATTCTAAACTTACTTTAATATATACATGAAATTAAGTATGTAGTACATGTATGTGTATACCCACGTACACCATGTACAAGTGCCACGTGTTTTCTTAGATTGTCGATCTTGTGTACATGTCATGTATTTATATTCCACTAGTTTTTACACACGTGCAATGCACGTGATTTAATACAATGATTAAGTATTTTTGGCAGTTTGTGCTCATTTTTTTCTTTAAACTCTTACATCCCGATTATTTTTTTATGTTTGTTTAAATGAGATACACCCAATTTAAATTTTCATGTTGATATTTGAATTGACAAAAAACAAATGTAATTTAAAAATAATTTAAATTTTCATATTATTTTTGACCGATATGAAACTAAGCTTTATTTGAGAAAGTATAGCATTGCAAAGTGAAAAATATTAAAATAGTGTTATACAAGGAAGGTGAATATTTAAAACCAATATGGCAAAATGATTGATTTAAAATATGTTAAAACGATGCAAAAGAGAATATGAAGTTTATTCCTAATCATTGATAGACTTCATAAAAAAAATATAAATTAAAGATTAATGCTAACTCTAGTATACTTTTATATGATAAAAACATCCACATAAGAATATAAAAGTACTGAAAAAAAATTCATGAAACTCCCTTCTAAAGATTCCTAATTTCACTCAAAATAATTAAACTATTCTATAAAATATTCATAAAATATTGTTTTTATTTCTTCTATTTTATTTTTTATTGAGTTAAGATCAATCATTCTTCAGGTTTATCATTTATCATTTCTCGGACAATTCTAGAGTATTTTCTTCATCATTTACATCAATTGTGACATCAGGCTAATTTTGTATTTTTTTTATGCTATTATCTTTCCTAGGCTCGTTAATTTTTTATCATCTCATTTAACTTTACAAAGAAGTCAAATGTACTTATGATGTTCAACACAAACTGCTCAAAATATAGACTTTGATTTTTTTTTCTATTTCAATGAGAATAAATATTAATTTTATATATATAAAATTCTTTGTGTTCCTAATTTATTACTTAAATAAATTAGAAGTTATCTCTTTATTTTCCTCTAAAATGAATTCTTCTGATGTGCATCCAATAAAAATTTCTGTTATTTCAATAATATCACCTTTGCTCTATCCCTGTCATTTTCCATAAAGATCTAAACTAAATACCTGCATTATTCATTACCAAATTCTCTTAGATTATAATATTAATATTTAATTTGAAGAACACAGTATGGAATTTATGAATACTTACAAATTTTTTTATGTCTTCCATGGAGATTTTTTCTTTGCTTAGGATAAAAATATTAAATTATTTTTTAATGTAACTCATTCAGTGCTTCATTAATAGATATGTCTTATGTTAATGCCAATTCAAGTGATTCATTGACGTTTTCTGAATTTTAGATTTATTTCCATCACTTTCCCATTTGCAATAGAAATAACTCAATTCTTTTAAAGTTATCTCTAAATATTCTAATAGTTTCTCCATATGTAATTCCTTGTATTCTTTTACCCTATAAATATTATTAACGTCAAAGATTAAAGTTTCTAAATTAAAATCAATTAATGCTAAGGTATAATATTATAGTGTTTTATCATTTCTATGGATTTAAACATCTATCAATTAATGTTACGAATGTATTTTGGCTACCCCAACTTATTACTAAAATTATATGAAATTACTTTAATTTATATAGTGCCGATAATTTTTAATCTATAATATTTTTAAAAATTTTATCCATTAACCGGATGTTTTTAATCAATTCTTATTGTTTTTGTTTACCAGTATCAACTTAGACTATTCTTAGATGCTGAAAATGGATAGTAAATCCCTAAATTAGAAATTTTAATATATATATATATATATATAT
>NC_033795.1:11445488-11477071 GCF_001876935.1 Asparagus officinalis | reverse complement strand
AATGTGTTTCTATAATTTTTGAGATATTGAGGGTGTTAATTAAAAAATTTAAATTTAAATGTCAAAAATTTTAGGTGTATCATGGTAATCTCTTGAATTCATCTGTGTTGTTTGTAAGTTTTAAAATTTTAGAATTTTAATGTGCTTGTCTGTAATTTAAACTTTTGAGGGTGTTTTTATAATTTTTGAGACATTGAGGTGTTAACTGTAAATTTTAAATTCTTTGCAAACTGATGTTAATTTTTTAATTTCATGTTTTTTATTTTAAGTTTTGAGACATTTTGGATGAGTTTTATAATTTTGAACTTTTTAGGGTCTTTTCTGTAATTTTAAAACTTTTTATGATTTTTTTGTAATACTTCATGTATTATAATATGTTATCTACTTGTAATTTCTTTATCTTAACAAACTAATTTTATTTTTATGTTTTATATATTTTATTAATATTAGTTTTTTTAAATTGTTAAGCTAAACATGGTTCACGTAGGATTAGGATAAGATATGACTATGATTAGGATAGATTAAGATATAAATAAAATATTCAAAATAGTGAAGGGTAATATTGACCATTGAAAATTAGAATTTGATTATAGATAAGATAGTTCAAACTATAAAGGGGTATATTTGTCTAAAAAAGATTTTCCGAACTCGTGCTTTTAAAGGGAGTATGATTTGCATGCGCTACATAATTATATGTGATTGCTTTGATATTTATGCTTACTAAAATAACCGAAATAAAATCTCTAAAGTTAGATTTTTGGATTCTATTCCAAGCACACTATAATTGAATAAGATGGCTGATTTATTTATTGTAGATAGATGGAGTAATTTGTATTATCATAATGACGAGATGTACAAGAATAGTTTGTTGCATCAAGACATTTTCCACCAATTACGATCAATTTTGGATAAATATAAACTTTGTTATTGTTGTTCGCAAGCATAGTATATTTCAAAATAGTTTTTTTTCTCTCCATGAAATGGTATATCTCATAAAAATAAAAAAGATACCTTATACTGAGAGAAAAAAATAGAGAGGAAAAAAATTATCCAATCTGAAAGAATTAGCCATCATCATCAACGTTGTTATTATTATTATATATACGTAGATATAACTGAGTTCTCATTATGTTAAAAAATGATTTCAAGTGTTGCAAAATAAAAATATCAATGATGCTTATCAGGCTACACCTTCCGAAACTATTCTCAAACTACCAAGGGGAGAAGCGTTAGTTCTTTGATAATTCATAGATTTTAATAAACATTAAAAAGAAACGACCAATGACTTCTCTCTAAATATATATTATATGTATTTGATGATTATGAGATAACCACTTATTTAGCAAAATGGGCTATATATCAAGAGATGAAATAATGTGACTAGTATGGTGAGTCATATTACCAGTGTATCTCTTAATAGTTCATTTGCTAAATAAGCTATCACCTCATACCTAATTTTTTCCTTCATATTATATATTTTTGTATATTAAGTAAACATATATATTAGAAAATATAGGTTTTTGCATATTTACACCTCAAATCTTTTATATTTGCAAATTACTTCCTATATAAATATTATTATTTACAAAATTGCCTTACAGTTCTCTCACATTGGTTTTTTTTCTACCTCTCCCCTTTAACAATTTCAATTTTTAAATGGACGCTATTGCAAACTAATTGAAAATTATTGAGAACTTTGACATTACCTTGTTTAAAAAACAATATTCTTAAGTTGGAGGGGCAAAAAGATGCAATATGCTAGTCTTGAGGAGTAAGAGAATTAACTCACTACAACATAAGTTATAAATTATGATACATTTTTTGTCTCTATGCAACACATTTTTGTGTCGCACAAATAGAGCATGACACATATCAAAAGTGTGGTTAGAGCTTGTATGGAGAGTATATATCTTTCTACACATATGAGAACGTGTCAAAAAACTCACATCACATATATATATTGAGAGTAGTGACACATACATGTGTCACAAAAACTCGTGACGCATATATGTGTCAAGAGTGATGCCACATAATTATATCTAGATCAATATTGTCATTCAACACCATAATTTCCCCAAAAATCACTCATCCTAGGATTACTCTTACCAAAGTACACTTAACTATGAAGTTTTTTCAACTTATACACTATCATAAATAATTAATCATCATCTTTATGATTTATTATTTAAGCCCGTTAATAGATACTCTCACAATTCATATTAGGCTATTAGTCTTTTGTAATTATATTTAATTGTATATCTAATCTAATAACACAAATATGTGTGGTGATTTGCTATACTTTTTATTTATGTCACTATCATTTAATTATTTGTAAATAAAATAATACTTTCACTAGTAGAAAACGGGGTTTTGCCTACGGAATAATAGCGACAGAATATTCCGTCGCTATAACATATTTATAACGACGGAAAATTCCGTCGCTATTATTCCGTCGGAAAAACAGTTTTACCGACGGACAAATATTGTTTTAGCGACGGAAAAAATTCCGTCGCTAATGTTTTACCGACGACTTTTTAGCGACGGAATTTCCGTCGCTAAAACCCATTTTAGCGATGGAAATTCCGTCGCAAAAAAAGTTAGGTGGGAAAAAAATGGGCGCGGGCGTGCCCAAAAAATTTGGGCAGCCCGCGCCCGAGAGAGGGATTTATCCCAAATCCCTCTTGGGTTTTGGTTGCTTGGATGGCTTCATCATTAGACTGCAGCCTGAGGTTCTGAGCTTTCCTCTGGTCTTCTGGTGGCAATCCCATCTGCCCCCTGAAATGTTGTTTCACCGAATTGTAGCATGTTTAAGTGAAAAATCAGAAATAAGCAAAATAAATAATAAGAAACTGATAATAGATAGCCTACTGATAGAATGATTGAACTGATCTGATGCCCTGAATTTAAGATATTTATGTGCATTACTCAATTACATGCTCCTTATTCATGTAGGAAATATTCAAATTAAACCCCTAAAAGCTCAATTGAACATTCTAAACAGTATTGTTTAGAAAGAGGATAAATATGGTCACTGAGACATTTATATTGTCTTTATGTTTAAAATTGCTAAACATTTAAAACATGAGCCTATATCTATTTTAGAATGTAACTTTGCAATGAGATTGTCTATTTCGGTTTCCTATATCTATCTATATATTTAAACAAGGCTCCTGGTCACCAATTGGCAATTTCTTAGAATTTTAAGATTTTTAATTTATTTTGTGTATGAGGTGGGCGGTTATTTTTCTTAATAAGCTACCAATAGATAGTCACGTGGTGAGGCCAGACCTTAAAAGTCATTACCAAAAAGTACGGACTTTATTCACCGTCTCTTATTAGCTCATTTTGCTAAACGAGCCGCCACCTCGTGACTATCAAACCCATATAATAATGATGTTAACATGAAGAGTTATACAACTTTTCATCTGTCTGTTGTGTTTATTTGGTACCGTCTTATGCTTTGTTTCTACTACTCAAATTTGAAAGGATTAACTGTGAATGATCCCTTGTACTATCGCAAGTTGCAGACAAACCCATGTACTTCTATTTGTGCGCATGGATCCCCTTGTAGTATTTCCATGTGCATATACCCCCTCAGTGAACTTTTTCTACTCTTTTAAACATAAAAAAAGATTAGCAATTTGGGTTCTCTCCTTACAAATATAGTTATACCCCCTCAGCAATTAGTTTGTCTCGCTATTTTATGATTTGTAATAACTTATATTTAGGTTCCCTCAACAGGTCAGTCCTAGAACTGATGAGAGAAGAGCTGATATCCCACTTTGTTAGGATATTTTGCTTAAGGTTCTTGTTTCCTTTGTGAAACAGGAATTCCTATTGCGACCTGACTCTCTTGTTGTGCTGTCGAGGTGCTGCCGAAATTTTCGCTGCGCGCAACATTCTTAACCTTATTAAAGACCTTCTATAGTAATTTACGTTCTCTCCTTACAAATTTTGACGAAATGATAGTACACTTGAACACACGTAAATACATATACACGTCACATTTACATACCTAATGAGATAGAAGCCTACCTCTGATAGTCGGTTATACACATTTGTTCTAAATTAAAATGATATATGTCGGGATATGCTCACTTCCATTAATTTTTAAATTATAGATGCGGACAGTTCCTGACAAATCGTTCATGAGCATACCACGTGATCGAAGACATCTAGACACCCGGTACAAGGATGGGATAGAAGCTTTATTAGCCTACTCTGACACAAATCCTCTACGGTCGCTAAGCGGGTCGATTTTCTATCCTTGTAAGAATTGCAGAAACGGTAAAATGCTCGCTAGGAGTGACGTAAGTTTTCATCTGTCAATCAATGGATTTGATAGCTCTTATGTATTTTGGATTCATCACGGTGAAGGCGTCCCAGTGATGCAATCAGAGGAAGAATTCACTGAAGTCAGCAATCCAACAGTTGACACGACTGATATGTTAGAAGATATTCTTGCAGCGCCGTCGGTGAGTGATGTCAACACTAATGATATGTTTCAAGATGTAGATCGATTGACGAGACTTGTTGAAGAAAATGAGTCACCGTTATACGAGGGGTGTAAGGAGTTCACAAGGCTTTCTTTTATGCTGAGGCTTATTCATATCCAAACACTCAGTGGGATGGCTGTTACACATTTTGAGATGTTATTAGATTTGCAGAGGAAAGTCATTCCAGATGGCGAGAAAAGCATCCCCGTGACCTATTACGAAGCTCACAAGATTGTTGACACGCTGGGGCTTGATTACAAGAAGATAGACGCCTGTCCTAACGACTGTATTTTGTACAATAAGGGTAATGAAGCTCTGGAGGAATGTCCGACGTGTCATGTATCACGTTGGAAAGGAGAAGTTGCAAGCACATCCGAAGGCGGTGCGTCCAATAAGCAGAACAGAATCCCTGCGAAGGTTCTCCGATATTTTCCAATTATTCCTAGGCCGGATTTAATCCGTTTGGAGTAATGAGCTCTGCTTGGTCTACCTGGCCAGTGTTGCTGACACCGTACAACCTGCCGCCGTCGATGTGCATGAAGCAGCCATACATGATACTGTCACTCTTGATCCCTGGAAGATATTCTCCTGGAAATGACATTGATGTTTTCCTCCAACCATTAATTGACGACTTGAAGCTTCTCTGGGATGAAGGCGTCAGCACTTACGATGCTTATGGTAAGGAGGCTTTCCGTATGCGTGCAATGGTCATGTGGACAATTAATGACTTTCCAGCATATGCTAACTTGTCTGGATGGTCGACGAAGGGTCAGATTGCTTGTCCGATTTGCATGTCAGACTATGAGGGAAAGTTCCTGAAGTACAGCCGTAAGTTTTGTTATTGGCAACACAGAAGATGGTTGCCTACAGGGCACAAGTTCAGAAAGTTAGGAGGAAAGTTCGACGGTAATCCAGAAAGTAGACCGGCACCACCAAGGTTGACCGGAGAAGAAATATTTGAGCTTCTACATCCTTTACCTAGAAAAATATTTGGAAAAAAATATTCAACAAAGAAAATCAATTTGGTGTTCGGAGAAAAATATTGAAGCAAAAATGGAAGGGAAAGGGAAAATCGAATGGAAATAAGCCTCGCAATGTCCAGTCGCATGGGTGTGTCTCAAAAGGCACCGAATTTCCGCATAGATGGTCAAAATTCAACATATTTTATCAGCTGCCATATTGGAGAAGTTTAAAAATACGTCACAACTTGGATGTCATGTACATCGAGAAGAACATATGCGAGAATCTCTTGAACACTTTGTTGCAGGACGGGAAAAAATCAAAAGATGACTTAAGGGCACGTCGAGACCTAGCAGAATTGAACATTCGTCCGAAACTGCAATCTATAGATAAGGGCGACGGAAAGTTTGAACTCCCAACCTCCCATGTCACACTGTCAAAGGATGAGGTCCATAATATGTGTTTATTTCTAAAGTCCGTGAAGACACCGGATGGTTATGCTTCAAACATTTCAGCAAATGTGCATATTGAGGACAGAAAGATTTTGGGACTCAAGACACATGATCATCATATTCTATTACATCAACTTATCCCGGTTGCGTTGCGACATGCTGACAAGGAACTCGCGATGGTGGTAATAGAATTCTGCGGTTTCTTCAAGCAACTATGCTCTAAGGTGATTGATGTTAGGGAGTTTGAAGAATTAGAGGGACGTGTTGCTAATACACTGTGTAAAATGGAAATACTATTTCCACCCTCATTCTTCACGGTCATGGTGCATCTCACAATACATTTAGCATACGAAGCCCGCATCGCAGGACCAGTTCAATATCGCTGGATGTACCCCGTGGAGAGGTATTTATTATTATAATATTCATTTAATATTTGTCAAATTACGTTTCTCAGTTCAATTTTGTCACAAATCATGAAACTATATGCTTGTAGGTATTTGGGTTTCATGAAACAACTGATGCATAATCGTGCACATCCTGAAGGGTCGATCGCAGAGAACTACATAAGTAACGAGAGTTTGAATTTTATCTCTCGTTACTTGCGGGGCGTAGAGACAAGGCTGAACCGTCCCCAACGAATAATTGACGGTACATTCTACAATGATCGTGGGGAGGACACTAGATTCCCCAGAATGGAGCTAGATCAAGCCCACACATATATCCTGAGCAATGATACTACATTTAATATATACGCGGCGTAAGTATTTAATTGTTTGAATCAGATTATATCACCTCACAATAATTATCTCTATTTAACCGTTATAAATGCTTCTTGTCTAGGCTTCACATCCGACATGTCCAGACTAATCTTAAATGCAGAACAAAAAATAAGAGAGTTATGGACACTCACTCTAGACAATTCCCTGCATGGCTGAAGGGTGAAGTAAGATCTTTTTACATTTCTGATTCGTATATCAAATATATGTGCCTGCCAACAGATATGTAAACTATTTGCTTCTTTTCTTAAAGGTTGACAAACGGATTACGAATGGGATTAACCTGTCTGAGAAAGTTTGTTTATATGCTAGAGGTCCTTCTAATGTGGTTAAGCATTATGGAGGCTACTGTGTCAATGGCTTTAGGTTTAACATCGTCGGTCTCGAAGAGAGACGACAAACACAAAACAGCGGTGTGTTGCTCCTTTTCACAACTGTCATACGCTAGTGCAAAAGATCTAAATCCGATACAGGGGGAAATCTATTGCTACGGTCAGGTAGAAGACATCATGGAGATTTTCTATGGGATTAATAAGGAAGTCAGTCATGTGATGTTTAAGGTTCGTTGGTGTGAACAGAAAAAGGCGAAGGATGACTACGGTTACACAATCGTTAATCTTAACAAGGAAATATATCAGTCTGAAAAATACATGTTAGCTACTCACGCCAAACAGTGCTTTTATGTCAAAGATATAATGAAAAATAACGAATGGGTTATCCTTAAGAATCCGCCTAGAGCCTACATTCATGAAGTCGTGTCTGACAAAGATCACGATGAGGAGGTTATCTTGGCCGACGAAATAACCGAGGAGTTTTCATTGACACAAAATAATAATCTGGACGATGAAATTGCACTAGCACGCCCTGATGTACCTGCGATTATATATGAGCCAAGGCGTAAAGGAAAAAACCTGTCCGCAGCGGAGTCGATAAAACTATAAGAACAGTCCTTTCGTTAGCACGCACACGGTCACAGGCTATCCGCACACGATCGCAGAGTAGAGCGTCAACATCATCTGTTTGACTGGTTATCATGTATCACGATGTGTCATGAATTATATTATTACCTTTATATTAACTGGTTGACTGGTTATCATGTGGATGTGTATGTATTATATTATCACCTTTATATTATCTGTTTGACTGGTTATCATGTATCACGGTGTGTCATGTGTTACATTATTGCCTTTGTATTATCTGTTTAACTAGACATCATGTACACGCGATTCTGTTGCCATGTGCTATTTTATTAATTATTTGCATTATATACTTTTGTTGGATATTCATTATGTTTTCAAAGTATAGATGACGAGAGGATTACGTAAGAGAGTGCTTGAGAGAATTTTTGGTAGACATTCTGAAGGCGACGCACATGCCTCTACGTTAGGTATTTTTATTTATTTGTTATATTTGTACATTTCTATAAACTATTAACATGAGCCTAATATTTTTTTAACATTTACTACACAGGAGGAGGAGATGCTACACATGACTCGCAGCCACATGACACATCACGCGGAGATGCTCCACATGACGTGGAGACACAGGCTGATCCTACACAGCATACGGAGATACCACCGCCACCGCATGCAGATGTATTGGAGGAGAGGAGATTTGAGCCGTATAGCGTAGCTTTAGAAGCTGCGGCACTACCTGTTGGCCTTCTTGTTTTGATGATGATTTACAAACAATTTACTACTAATGTTGTTTGTCTAGTGTTTGTGCATTCCTATGTTTTGTAGACAAACAACATAGTTGGAGGTTGGATGGAATATGCGCTACAACGATGATATCCAATGGAGGTTGGAGGAATTGTGGAGTGAAGCAACGTACAATTCAAGTTAAAGATCAAGTTCAAGCTTCATCCGCATGTGTACCAAGTTGAGCTACAATGAAGATCAAGATCAAGCTTGGGTAATCTAGTTTAGATTTTATATTATGTGTGTTAAGTACCTTAAGCTCAATATCATATACACACATATATTTGGTTTCTATGTATATATATAGTCATATATATACATGCATCCTGTTGGGGCCTTTGCCAATGCTTTCAACAATTTCCTTGCCGTTTTAGCCAGGAGACACGATTTCTTCAACATATTTTGACGTGGAAATCGCAGCGGATTGATGCGCTGGTGGCTTGTTGGAGATATATATGTGTGAGTCATTTATTTTAATTTTCATCATTATTAGTTATTAGTTTATTATTATGTTTAATACACTGATTTGTATCTACTTTTTCTTTATATGCTGAAGCGATTTTTCTTTCTTGACGATAATATTTGTGTCTGGACGTACTGCTTCAGGCAAATCAATGTATCGTTCAAGAGATGGCGGTTTGAGGTAAAGAAAAAATATTTTGTCCAAATAACAGAAGATTGGGAGCGATTTTGGCATCTTGACGAGCGTGTGGATAGAGTAGATTTTTTTGCACTTTACGATTACTAGGACACGGGTGAAATTTAGGTATTATTAAAGTATATATTTTTAATTTATTATTTGAATTTCTATATTATTTCGAATTGACATTGTTTTGCAGGCTCAAGCTGAAATAGCAAGGAGGAATCGCAACGCACCTCGCAGTTACGAGCATCACGGGGGCTCCAGGACATTCAGCCAGCATTATCATCAATTAGAGCTTGAGGTATATAATATATTAGCTTTTACGTTGAGTATAATTTATGTGTTATGGGTTAATGATATATTTGAATAAAATAGGGAAGGGGAGATCTCAGACATTTTGCAGATCGTATTCTGACTTCCTGGAACCTGAATTACGCCAATGAAGAGAAGAAAGCAAAGAATAAGGATCTGGCTGTAAGTAGCAGTTCATTTATATATTCAATTTCATATCAATGCATCATTATTAAGTCGACTTGCCCGGGTTGTTTTGATATATCGCAGGAGAAAGTACATGCCAAGGTACAGGAGCAATTGACTCAGTCTCAGGTCTGTTCTAACACTCCTGCCCGGCTAAGTAGAGAGGATGAGGACTCCATCATCGAGACGGTCATTGGACCTAGTAGGAAGAACAGATATCGGTGGAGAGGATCCGAGCAGAGGCCGCACGAGTCTAGTAGCACCTACGAGTCTGCAGCACCACAAGGAACACCAGGAAGCAGTTCATATCAAGACTCGATGGAGCAGCGATTAAAAGCGATTGAAGATTGATCATCGTATGTTTACAATGAATAATATCTTGTTAGAATATTTGCTAAATGCTTTTAACTCATCTCTCTCTAACAAGTTTGTTCATTTTGATAGTGCTTACACCTTATGGAAATTTATTGAAGCACATCAAGGGGATTTGGAGGCGATCCGATAAGCTTTGGCGGATCCGGCTTCAAGTTCATGTGGAGCTTCATCATGCACACGGCCACTAGGCGATAGCCCTAGTGAGGTTTGCGAGTTCGAATCCATTAATGATTTATCTAGTGATGAACTTGCTTGTGCTAGTGAAAAATTATTGCATGCCTATAACAAATTGCATAAAGATTTTATTTATTTAAAAAGCAAGCATGATGCCTACACTAATTTGCATAAAGATTTTATTGATTTAAAAAGCAAGCATGATAATTTAGAATCCAATCATGAGGAGCTAGTGTCAAAATTGGATGTCATTGCAAAAGAAAATACCATGCTTAAAGAAAACAATGACATGTTAATTTTGGAAAATAAAAAATTAATCACATCTATAACTAGCTTATCTCATGAAAAAGATAATGCCATGTTAGAAGTAGAGAACATAAAAAATAATACTGCTTCTTTTATAAATAATTATTTATGTTCTACTTATAAAGTTAATGCTAATATGCCTAATGATGAGTTGAACAATGTTAAAAACCGTATTTCTTCTTTAGATTCAACTCTTAATACATGCATTAACAACCATAAGAAGCTTGTGAATATGTGTGTCAAGTCTAAGTCAAAATCATCTACTCATCATGCACACATATATAGCAAAGTCTACAAATGCACAATTTGCGGTCGTAAAGGCCATCTTGCTAAATTTTGCTATGATGCACACAAATCTTCTAAGATTAATGCTTCTTGTGCATCTCATAAGGCTTCTTCATCACACACACATGCACATGCATCTATTTCTCATCATAAACATGCTAATGTGTTCAAATATGATCTTTGTGGACATTTTGGCCATTTGGCAAAATTTTGCTATGATTTGAAAAAGACCTCACTTTTGCCAAATGATTTTAAAAGCCCACAAATGTTTAAGTGTGATCATTGTGGTAGATTTGGTCATTTGACCAAGTTTTGTTTTGATTTGAAGAGAGTTTCCCATTTGCAAAATAACTTTAAAGAACCATCTTTATTTGCAAATGTTTCCCGTGCACGAGATCTCTTTTATTGCACATATTGCAATCGGAAAGGCCATTTGAGCGATTATTGCTTTGACCGTGTTAGTGCACCACATATGCCTAAGAGGGTTCATAACCCTAGGGCTTTGAGCTTAAATGATAGGGGTCATGTCCCTAAATCTTTTGGTACCAAGAGTTCTTGGGTACTCAAACAAATTTGATTTTTAAACCAAGAATTTTAATGTTGTTATCTTTTTTTTTCTTGGTTTTGAAAATTATGCTTTAAAATCTTTTGGTTATTAAAACAATCTTTCTTGTATCAAATCTTTTGTTTTCATGATTATTATTTTTTGATGAGAGGACTATGTTTATATAACCCTCCGGGTTTACAAAGCTTGTTTACCGGTGCTAAAATTGTTCATATGAGTTGAAACAAGCTCAAGAGCTTGATATTGTTGCCTCTCTTAAAAATTGTGTTTTGATTTGTTGCTTTTGAATTCATTATATTTCACTTATATGATGATATTTATGTGTTTGTGCTTATGGATCATCTATTTGTGTCTTATAATGTATTCTATGAGTGGTTTGATCAAGTTATGTAAAGAAAATTTTGTCTTTATTGATCAAACATTGTTTTTGAATATAAACTTTGATTTATGATTTCTTTTGGTTGATTTGTTTTCATTTGAAAACTTTTTACATGACTCTCATGTTTCTCTTCTTTTGATTTCATAAATCTATTCTTTTATATGGTTTTTTATTTTTTTTGTGTTAATGAGACACTAATTTCATTTTGACATATTTATATGTGTTCTCATTATCTTCATGTATGTGAGTAAATTTTTAGCATATTCATGTATGCTTGCTCACATATGTTTTTCCATGATCTTCATTGCATATATTCTATATGGCTTTTTGATAGGGGGAGCAATCCCTATATATATATTCTTTTTATACTCACATATTGATAGGGGGAGCTTTCGCTCTCTTAATTCTTTTGTCCCCTTTTTGATGTTGTCAAAGGGGGAGAAATATTGTGAGTATATTCTTTCTTGCTTATATGCATGATATATTATACATTGTATATTCATTTCCTTCATGCATATTTTTCTTTTTGTAAATTGTTTGTCATCATCAAAAAGGGGGAGATTGTTGGCCTTATTGTTTTGATGATGTTTAACAAACAATTTACAACTAATGTTGTTTGTCTAGTGTTTATGTTTTCTTATTTATTTTAGGCAAACAATATGTTGGAGGATGGATGGAATCGAGCCTTAACGATCATATCAAATGGAGGTTGGCGGAATGTCGGGTTGAAGCCTTGCAATTCAAAGTTAAAGATCAAGTTCAAGCTTCATCCGCAAAGTGTACCAAGTCAAGCTTATTGAAGATCAAGATCATTGCTTGGGTAATTTTTTAGGTTTTATATTATGTGTGTTAAGTACCTTAAGCTCAATATCATATACACACACGTATTTGGTTTCTATGTATATATATAGTTATATATATACATGCATGGTTTTGAGTTTCATGCTTTGGACACACTTGCAAAATACATGAGTTTTCAAAAATGGAAATTCAATTTGAGAAATTCTTTTTCTAACATGTTTGTTTTCATGTTTATAAACATTTCGCAAAATTTCATCAAGTTTGGAATTGATTTGTTATGTTTAAAGGAATTTACAAATTCACGTTTTCGTTCGTGCACATGTTCGTGCATGTTTCACAAAACAGATGAGTTTTCGCAAATGGGAAGTGATATTTGAAAAATTCTTTCTCTGACATGTTTACCTACATGTTTAGAAACTTCCCTCAAAATTTTACTATTTTTGGAGTTGATTTACTGTGCCTAATTGATTTTACAAAATCGTATATGTTAACAGTTTTTCAGAAACTGTAAATTTGTGTTCAAATATTTATTTCTCTCAACTGGGAAAAGATCTTTCAGAAATTCTTTCTCTGACATGTTATTCTACATGTCTAGAACATTCCCACAAAATTTCATAATTTTTAGAGTTCATTTACTATTTTAAATTGATTTTACAAAACAGCTACACACTGCTACAGTACTCCGGTCGACCGGAAATGTCTTTGGAGGTTGGTTACTGTAGCTAACGGCTATATTTTCCAGATTTATATATATCCGTTATTTTTGTCTTTTTGCTTGGTTTTCTTGGGTTTTTGGGCTTGTTTCATGAGCCTATATATACTCCATGCCCTCATACTTCTAAGGGCACTCAAGAAATGTTTTAAACAAGTTTAAAGAGTTAAAGTCAGATACGCAAATTTCCAGAATGCTGGAATTGGGTATTTTGGTCTTTTCAGATTCTCCCTCCATCTCTTGTCATCTATTGAGAAGTTTTCTAAACTCTTTTCTAGCTTTATATTTATTTGTTTGATTATCATCTTATTAAAGCTAGTTTCATATTGAGTTTAGATTTGATTAATCTCATTGTTACACACACCCACTTGAGCTTATTGTATTTGCATTCATAATATATTTGGGGTTGTGAGAGATAGTAACATTGAGTTGAGCCTAATTGAGTTCTCATCCATATTAGAGAACAATCATTTGGCTTTTATTGTGTTCTCATCCATATTAGAGAACAATTTATATTTGTTACATTGTGAGATTGTTAGGTTTTCGGTGAGCTAGAAACCGAGTGTGTAGTGAGGTTTTGGTGAACTAGAAAACCGATTGTGAGGAGTGACGTTGATCGGTGAGCGTTGAAAACCGATACTGTGAGGTGTAAACGTTATTCGGGTGAACGTAGAAAACCCGGTTGATAGTGGATTTCTCCCCGGGAGTGGGGAGCGGAGACGTAGGACGGAAGGTCCGAACTCCGTGATCATATTGCTTGTTTGAGTGTGCTTTGGCGTTCATTCATATTTATGTTCATATCTTATATCGCCATTGTCATTAGCTCATTATCTATATCATCCACTATCTTGTTTATATATCCTTGCATATATATATTCATCATATAGGATATATCTCATTGTTCATTTTGCTTATCCTAGCTTACATATCTTGTTATATTTCACACTTGCTAGGATAACTTGTTAATTAATTTTAATTGGCATTTAATCGGATTAGATTAGCATAAGACCCTAATCACCCCCCCTCTAGGGTCTAACACTACCGCCAGATTCTATTACGGATCAGCGAGTCCACGGTCAGAGCATCTCCAACAGCTTCCCCAAAATTTTCTCCAAAATGGAGAAACAAAAGTCATATTCTCTAAATTATTTTTGCTCCAACTCCAACAGCTTCCCCATTTTGAAAAATCGCATTTATTACAATAATAAAGCTCTCCCCAAAAATTTGGAGAATACTGCAGATTTGGGAAGACTCCCTATTTTTTCTCCTTCTTCCCTATTTTGGGGAATGGGATGGGGAATCTGTTGGACCAAAAAAAAGCTCTATATTCTCCAAATTTGAGTATTTCAAGAAGATGGGGAAGCTGTTGGAGATGCTCTCAGGCCAAGGTGAGGGATGATTGGGATTCTTATCATACTATGCGCGACATCGCGCAGCAAAGGTACGAACAAGCAAAGCGTAGGTGCCTCGAACTGAAAGGTATGAATAAATTTTTATAGTTTATCGGTTATTATTTTAAATTTTTTTCGCAAATATAGATTGATTCTTTGTTTCGCAGGTACCGAGCGACCTCCTAGACGCGGCCGCAATGCTACTAAGGAATCGAACCTCATCCCTGATATTAATCGGAGGGCTGTGATCCGATGGGAAAACGGAGTGCCTGTTGGGGCCTTTGCCAATGCTTTCAACAATTTCCTTGCCGCTTTAGCCAGGAGACACGATTTCTTCAACATATTTTTGACGTGGAAATCGCAGCGGATTGATGCGCTGGTGGCTTGTTGGAGATATATATGTGTGAGTCATTTATTTTAATTTTCATCATTATTAGTTATTAGTTTATTATTATGTTTAATACATTGATTTGTGTCTATTTTTTCTTTATATGCTTAAGCGATTTTTCTTTTTTGACAATAATATTTGTGCCTAGACTTACTGCTTCATGCAAATTAATTTATCGTTCAAGAGATGGCGGTTTGAGGTGAAGAAAAAATATTTTCTTCAAATAACAGAAGATTGGGAGCGATTCTGGCATCTTGACGTCCGTGTGGATGGAGTAGATTTTTTTGCACTTTGCAGTTACTGGGACACGGCTGAAATTCAGGTATTATTGAAGTATATATTTTTAATTTATTGTTTGAATTTCTATATTGTTTCGAAATGACATTGTTTTGCCGGCTCAAGCTGAAATAGCGAGTAATCGCAACGCGCCTCGCAATTACGAGCATCACGGGGGCTCCAGGACATTCAGCCAGCATTATCATCAATTAGAGCTTGAGCTATATAATAAATTAGCTTTTACGTTGAGTATAATTTATGTGTTATGGGTTAATAATATATTTGAATAAAATAGGGAAGGGGAGATCTCAGACATTTTGCAGATCGTATTCTGACTTCCTAATAATATATTTGAATAAAATAGGGAAGGGGAGATCTCAGACATTTTGCAGATCGTATTCTGACTTCCATGAGCCCGAATTACGCCAATGAAGAGAAGAAAGCAAAGAATAAGGATCTGGCTGTAAGTAGCAGTTCATTTATATATTCAATTTCATATCAATAATGCATCATTATTAAGTCGACTTGCCCGGGTTGTTTTGATATCTCAGGTCTGTTCTAACACTCCTGGCCGGCTAAGTAGAGAGGATGAGGACTCCATCATCGAGACGGTCATTGGACCTAATAGGAAGAACAGATATCGGTGGAGAGGATCCGAGCAGAGGCCGCACGAGTCTAGTAGCACCTACGAGTCTGCAGCACCACAAGGAACACCAGGAAGCAGTTCATATCAAGACTCGATGGAGCAGCGATTAAAAGCGATTGAAGATTGGCAGTCACAACAAACAACATATCAGCGGGCTCTAGAGGAAGAACGGAGGTGTCGGGAGCAGACCGTATTGGAGTTCACACAATTCATGTCGACTCTGCCTCAGGAGGCTCAGGAGGCATATAGAAGACATTTTCTGTCGTCACAGGTAATATATATACTTTGCTTTTTTTTAATTAGATGATATCGTACATACTGATACACACTAATACAAACTGTTACACACAAACCCTAACTCTAACCCTAACACAAACCTCAAAATATATACTTATAATGTTTTTATGTGATGGTGGTGTTGATGGTGTATGCGTGCGTAGTGTTGGTGGTATTGGTTGGTTGGTTGGTGGGTGAGGTTGGAGGATTTGTGGTGGTGTTGTTGTGTTGTGGTGTGATGTGTGGTGATGTGTTGTGCAGTGTTGTGTTGTGTTGTGTTGTGATGGTGTAGTGTTGTTGTGTTGACTTGTTGTGGTGTTGTGTTGTTGTGTTGTTGTGCTGTGATGTTGTGGTGTTGTGTTGTGGTGTTGTGATGTTGTGGTGTTGTGTTGTAGTATATTTATATTTGTACTCTTATTAACTTTTACACACACTTGTTAACATTTGATTTATATTTACAGGCCGGGACTTCTTCACAAGGTGCAGCTGGGGGGTAGTCATAATGTGGCTGGTGTTGAGGATGAGGATGATGATGATCAGGAGGATTGATTGTCCTTAATATAACTTTGAAAACAATTTCTTGTGTTGTATAAAAAATATTTATTATGTACCTGTCGAGAGGTTCTTTTTTACTTGCTTTTATTGAATTAAATGTGTGATATATGCGTGAGATGTGATATTTGTGTGAGATTGAAGCTTTCTTCTGCTGATTGAACAGGTTTTTAAAAATTATTATCGATATTGTACAGAGTTTTTTCATTTTTTAAAATATTTTGCAAATTTCTTTTTTTAATTTTTTAGCAACGGAACTTCCGTTGCTAAAAGAATTTTAGCAACGAAAATTACGTCGCTAAAGTACTATTTAGCGACGGAAAACGTGCACGAAATCAAATCTGTATAATTTCAAAAAAACAATAGCAACGGAATCAGATCTGTATAATTCCGTCGCTATTGTTTTTTTAATTTTTAATTTTTTTAAAATAGCGACCAATTTTCCGTCGCTAATAATCTGTCGCTAAAATTTAGCGACGGAATGTCCGTCGCCAAAAGTTTTTTTAGGCACCCCTGTTATAGCGTCGAAATTTTAGCGACAGAACTTTATTTTTTTCGTCGCTAAAACTTTTAGCGACGGAAAAATGACTTATAGCGACGGATTTGTCCGTCGCTAAAAGTTGAAAATCCAGCAGTGTTTTTATATATGTCATAAAATATGTGTCGACACATCCAACTGTTGTTGTGGTTATTTTACAAGTACTAGTTCTTGTGCACGTGTAATGCACGTGGTTAGATATCAAATTAATTTATTTATTTTTTGTTTATTTTCTTACTATAAAATAACTCAGATTCATTGTCACGTCCCGCTTCCCAAAATACCAAGGAACCGAGACGCGAGCAAGCCCGCGACGTATTAGATTGAGAAGAAATATACACTGACATTTTTTTCTCTTTTCTTTTCTTCTCAATCCAATACACTAAGCGTCTGGAAATAAATACAATGCGAAGTCACAGGTCCCCGATCACAATCAGAAAGAATATAATAAACAACTCAGAACAAAATAATACATATCACAACTGAAATGATCCTCCAGACATAATATTCGGGCCAAACATGCCCTTATACAAAACGATTTGAATGCGGGAAAAATATAAAATACAACGATCAGGCGGAATTGGAAAGTACTATAAAAGTAAACTAGGGTCATCAACTAACTAAAAGAGGTAACTAAGCTTCGACTTGTTCTTCTGCTCCGTCTGTAAAGCCTTCCTGCGGAGGATCCTCTGGCTCATGTACTACTCCGAACTGTAGCTGTCCGTCCTCTAGATCTGACGTACATCCCGAGAGAAAGGAGTACGTCAGCGTGCATGACACACGGCAAGATCCCAAAAGGAATAATAGAACGGTTGTGCGACCAATGTAATAATGGTGATAATAAATAGAAACATGCAGCTGGAATACTAATAATCTAAATATAATTTAGTACTAGAATAGAATAATCAGAATAATCCAAAATCAATCGGGTAACGAGGTCATACAGCTAACGATCAGAATAATCATCCAAGTATAGGGTTATACACTAGATGGAATTAATACTTAAAAATCTACAACAAGAGACGTAGTACGTCGAGTGAAATAATCCAAACAAGAAAAACATCATGTATATATCATAGTCTCAAATTGTAGATTATTAAATATTAATCCCAATCTATGTATGAAAAGAAATATATCTGGTCCGTATCTCACAAGAAATCATACATAGCCAAGAAACAAGGTCATGTAACTAGCCATTCTATAACAGGTCACTGGTCACATCTCACACAGAGTCAACGCTCCTGCCATCGGATAACTGACTGTTTACAAATCCTCTACGTGTATCCAATCCCGCTACACATGCGGCCTAGAGGACTGCATGCAATCCGTTTCCGCCTGGTCTGAACTTCAAACAGAACTCGGGTGACGAAATAAATTCCCACTGACCAAAGTGATGTACACACTTCACTTTAGCCCTACAAACCAACCCCAGTGACGACACCGACCACTGGTGCGAGCCTGAAAGATACATCAACAGCCTTATCCGATCACATGAACCTTGACTTTCCCATCCCAACTCTCTTGTATTTTCTAAGTCAACAACACACAAGCCTCTAGGTCTTATTCATGTCACACATGTCACTATAGTCATAAACTCCTAACGATTCTTAATCACGATAAGGAATAATCAATGCAACTAATCATGTACATTAATATCATACAATACTAGATAATCAAAATTAAGAATTTGAATCATAAAATTGTTCTAAAATAATATTCTAAAATAATAAATTTATTTACTTCAAAATAATTCCTTTTACAATCTAAATTTTTTTAAATTTAATTTCAAAATAATTCTTTTTTCCAAAATAAGTTCTTTTCTCATTATAATAATTCTAAAAATAATCTTTTAAAATAATAAATTCATAAATTCAAAATAATCTTTTTATAAGATAAATTCTCATTAATTCAAAATAGTCCATTTTCCTAAATAATTTCTTTTTAAAAATATTTATCATTCCCAAATAATTTATTTTTTAAAAAAAATTTCATTCTAAAATGATTTCTTCCACAAGATAATTTCAAAAAATTTATTATAATTATTCTAAAATGATTTCGTTCTCAAATAAATTCTTTTTAATTAATATAATTATCCAAATATGATTATGCTGCCGAAATAAATTCTTTTAATTTATCATAATATTTTTGAAAATACTATTTATCACATAATTATGATTTATCTAATATTATTCATCAAACAATCCCATGTAGATAAATATATCAGCTATAAAATTTTAGATAATTCATAATAAATACAAAATTCAGATATGAGCAAGTGGGATCTTGCCGTGGGTATATCGTGGACCGAAGTGGGGGCCATCGGGGTGGTTGCACAGCGTTACAACGGGTTTCGCGGAATCGCCGGCTAAAATTACAATAAGAGTGTTAATGTGACGTGCGATATTCAAACGAATATAACGAGATGTAGATAGGGAGCCCAAATGAAAGGAATATATCGTGTGATAGAAAACACGAAGGGCTACGCACCGGCGAAAGAATCGACGGAAACGGAGGTCGGAGTTGGCCGAAAAACGCGCACGAAGTTGGCTCCGAACTGTAGGTTTTTTCAGTGAGCTCACTAGTTTGGGCTCGTCGGCGGCGGGCTGCTGGAGGTTGATGGCGGCGATGGGGTGGCTATAGGTTTGGGGACGGTGCGGTCGGCTGAGGGAGTGGAGGTGATTGATGAAGATGGAGAGAGAGAGAGAGAGATATAATGAGATGAGAGAGAGAGAAATGTGAGAGTGAGGGAGTGAGTGAGAGAGATGGTGAAGGGAGAGGGGAGTTGGCTGCGGGTGATGAAGGAGAGAGAGAAAGAGAGAGGGGGAGGAGAAATAATAGAGGGGAGAGAGTGTGAGAGTGACAGAGAGAGAAAAAGAAAAGAGAGACGATATGGATCGGGACACAAGGGAGAGGAGTGCGAGAATTAGGGAGGAAATTATGGGAGGTGGGGTAGGGGTTTGAGGTGAGGGATAATGAGAGAGAGAGAGAGACTGGTTGGAGAGGAAAACACATGGAAAAAGCCAAATAACAAATTGACTGTCATGCTGATCACCTGATAGCTACAAATAACAATAGGGGATAAGGGGTGCAAGCTAAAAATTTAATACAAGATAATTAATAATACAAATAATAATAATAATAAATAATAACCAAATGTTAATTTAAAAGTCTTTACCGTAACAATTAAAATTTATAATTAGCAAAACCTTTAAAATAAATATAAAATCTTATTTTAAATCATAGAAAATTCTAAAAAATTAGGAAAAATACAAATACTCTTTTTAAAAATAAAATTTAATATTTAAATACCAGAAAATTTATTTAAACCAGTATTGAAAATTTACGGTCATTACATTCATTTTGAATTAAAATCTATAAACATGGATTATTACTTTTACCATAAATTTTATCTAAACATTTAAAAAAAGTATGAAATAAATTTATGTGTAAAACTGGGATCAATATACTTTTATATACTTACATACACAATATTATTTTTTAAATTTGTATATATTAAACTTCATGTAACATATTTGTTTATCGGATTAAATCATCGATGTCCAATTTGTTTATCCTAGTCATTAAATGTAGTGTTAAGTTTAAAAAAATACAATAATATATTATTGATGTGTTAGTAAAAATATAACAAAATACTTAATATTAAGATGGCTTGTATAAGCTCAGCATAGAGCACATATTTTTCACAAGACTGGAAGACATTTTAATTATTGATAAACTTAAAATAAATAAAATAAATACTAAAGAATAATTGTGACTCTAGTATAATTTTACATGACAAAACCATAGCATATTAAAAATTTTGCATGAAAATTCCTTCTAAATGTTCCTAATTTTACTCAAAAATTAAGTTTTACTATAAAATATTCAAAAAAATATTATCCTTTATCGTTCTTTATTCATATTTAATTGAACCGAGATCAATCATTCTCCACATTTATCTTTTTCCTATGCACTTCTACAGTAGTGCCTTCATCATCTATATCAATTGTGATATTATGTTGGTATATAATAAAGAGCAAAAGACAAGACAAGAGTCTAGAAATATATTAGGATATACTTGGATCAATAAAATTATATTATTACTCATAATTGATATGCATCATAGACAAAATATGTTGATAGTCTTAAACTATAAAACAAACTATTTGGGCCCTCTAACAGAAATTTTTTTAAATCAAGCAACCATCAAGCTTAATTTTAAAAATCTATTTGGGCCAAAACACTAACAAGTTTGCAGTGGAAGATAAGGGAACGTAATACATTCTTAAGAATTATTAATTTTTACTTAATTTGTTTATAATGATAGGATCTCATTATTAACTAACTATAAGGTCTAGTACATTATTTTTTTTATTGGGTGTTTGTAGGCTATCTAAAAATCACTACAGATAGTTTATCCCCATCAGACACCAATGATGGAAGTTACAATCTGACGACTTCCAGAAGGCTACAATTTGAAGACTTTCACGTAGAATGTTACAATCTGACGACCTTTACAACAACTAATGAAAGCTCTAATTCAACAGCATTCATAATCAACATCGGGAGTTATAATCTGATGACTCTCATATTTTTAAGGAGCCAAGACGAATGTTACAAGGTGACGATCTTTGCAACACTCTAGCGAAAGAGACTACAAATTGACGGTCCCTTCATATTAAAACGCAGATATCTCTCAAACCGTAAGGAATTTGGCAAAACTGACGGAGCAAATCGAACCCGATGGGGTGGGTTTGGTCGGCTCCGTCTCGTCGAGATCCGATTTTCATATATAATTCGTCCAATTCCGACTTACGGTTTGAAAGTTATGACCTGTTCTTCGCAGCAAGTTATGTTCTGAAGTCCGTCTGCAAGACTGGACTTCGTCTGAACATTGGACTTAGCCTGAAGCTCGCCGAGCCTGCCTGAGACTCACCTCTGCATCCAAGATTCGAAACGAAGAGGTCATGCCCGCGTTCTAAACTCAAAACGCAGAGGTCGTGACCGCATTTGAGATTCAAAACGCAGAGGTCGTGGCTGCGTTCCAAACTCAAAACGCAGAGGTCGTGGCTGCGTTCCAAACTCGAAACGCAGAGGCCGTGGCTACGTTCTAGAGTCAAAACGCAGAGTTCGTGGACTTAAAGCACAGAGTCCATGCAGAACCCAACTCCGCGTCTCAGGTCCAAAACGCAGAGTTCATCTCTGTGTTCCAACTCTGTGTCTCAGGTCCAAAACGCAGAGTTCATCTCAGTGTTCCAACTCTGCGTCTCAGGTCTAAAACGCAAAGTTCATCTCTGTGTTCCAACTCTGCGTCTCAGGTCTAAAACGCAGAGTTCATCTCTGTATCCCAACTCTGCGTTTCAGAGTTACAACGCATCGTGGCCTGTACGTTCAGCCACCCAACATAGGCCCAACTCTGCGTTTTTAGTCTAAAACGCAGAGTTCGGGCCCAGAACGCCATTTTCGACGTTTGACTCATTCAAACACGAACCGAACAGTTCCAAGAACCATTTTCCCTCATGATTTGAGGGATTTCCGCCCCACTTAGGAGCAGATTAAGGGGGTAGTTACCACCCTTAATCCCCTATAAATACCAGAAACTCAATTGAGTTAAGGGATGGGCTTTTTGCATCAAAAACAGATCGCAAAAGGAGAGATCGGCAACCTCTTGAGCAGAGCATCTTCGGATCTTGGGGATTTCTCGGATCTGGAGATCAGAAAAGGGGGGTCTTCGCTCAATCTCTGGAGCATTCCTTGGAGCTTTCATCCCCGGCTTATTAACCGATTTTCGGTTCAAATCAACTCTGTTACAGAGTTTAAACTCGTTCTGAGTTTCTAAACTCGATTTGAGTTATCAACTCGTCCAGAGTTTCAAACTTGCTTTGCAAGTCCTTCACAACATCAAATCGTGAGGAGAAGACCACGTTCCAGTGAATCAAAACGTTCGGATCGTCAACGGAGAGCAAACTCGACGCGAGCACTCGAGGGAGACACTCCATCGCCACCGTGAAGAACCCAGTTTTAAACAAAGGGGAGAGTCAAATTCATTCTCCTCTCTTTTGTAATCAGGAAATCCAAATTGTAATCGATTTTGAGAGAATACCAATTAATTTTTCTTTCATTTCTTTTATGTAATCAGGAAATCCAAATTGTAATCGATTTTGAGAGAATACCAATTAATTTTTCTTTCATTTCTTTTACTGCGAAATTTCCCACAAACAGTGTTTAAGGCAGGCAAAGAACCCAAGTGAGTCCTCATCGCAATGAATGTTATTTAAGTACAAAGGAAAAAGGAGGGTTGATCAATGATGTAGTTTGTGAGGAAAAAACCCAGCAGCTTAATTTTGGGTATGTGGATATATTATAAATGGAGATGGAGAATGGTGGTTTTGAAAACAGTGATGACTTAGGGTAATTAATATTGTTTTTCGTGTGGTTTTCTTAGCTCAATTTCGAGATATTTATGGTCCTGTGGATATATATAGCTATAGTATCGCTACTCTCTTTTGGTTTTGTGGAAGAGTTTGGATGTAAAAAAATTTAAATTATCTAATCCGCTTAAAGTAGGATCATATAAGTTAAGTTTATACATAAAATTTATTTTAACCAACACTCATATGCAAGTATTACAATTGGCATTGAGATCTAAGATACGTGTGAGATTCTCTTTGATTTTTATACAAAATATCTATTTAAATAATAATACTATAATTAAACTTTGTGATCTGAAAAGAAAGATCACATATACAATATAATTAATTGTTTTAAAATAATCTAATCTAATAAAAAAAATAGATGAAAGTGATGTGAAAATTATTATAATTTTATAATTTATATTTTTTAAACAATCTAATATTATCTAATAAGAAGAAAATAACAAATGCATATACTTATTGAAGGAGATGAAAATGCTATGAAAAATTATTGTAATTTCTGATCTGAAAAAAGATCAAACATATATATAGTTAATTGCTTTAAAATAATCTAATCTAATCTAATAAGAAGAAAATAGATGAAAATGTTGTGAAAATTGTTGCTATTCATAATTCATAATATTTAAACAATCTAATTAAATCTAACAAGAAGAAACTAACAAAGGCACACACCTATAGAAGGGGATAAAAATGCTATGTAAATTATTGTAATTTCTTGGCTTATATATATTGGTATGCGATGTTGCATGTGAAAAGATAACATCGTAAATAGAGTTCTGTTTAAATAATAATAGTATAATTAAACTTTAAAACTAATTATGCAGTACTATGAACTACTTGAATTTTAGCCGATGAGAGATCGTCACGTTGTGTTCTTAGATCGTAGTCGTTTGTTTTAATTTTCCTTTTTTATAATTTTGAGAACGACATTTGTCTCTTTAATTTGTTTGGTGGATTTTGCAAATATCTCGTCCACACTATGTACATTTGTAAGTCTGTGCTATTTCTGGGTTCGACCTTTGGGGCAAACATTATTTATCTCGTTAATTTGTTTGGTTTTTGTATATACGCCCTTCATATTGTGTACATTTGTAAATTTGATATTCAATAATTTTATTAAGGTTTACATTTAATGAAAACTATATCCTTATCTTCATACTATATCCAATAAGAAATCATTAATTTATCAATTTATTATTACTTAATGGAAGTGTATTTTTGTCAACCGGAAGATTTTTCCAAACTCGTGTTTTTAAAAGAGAGTATGATTAAAAACACGAGGGGTATATATATACGTAAAAACCCTAGAAAATAATGATGTGACATAAATTCACTTGGATCTCCTGACTGATTGACCATTCAGAGAACTTCATATTACTCCTTGAAAAAGAAAACATCTTATTGTGGTTAGTACTATCTCATGAATGCAGCCACTAGCACTAACCTTTTCCTAAGCGAAGCACAGACATCCATGAACCCCTCGGGAAACGGACCGATCTTTTATAACCGACCCGAACCCGTACCCGCTTTTTCCTCCCCCAATCCTCAGCTGACGTCACATAGCAACGGTCTCAATCCTACGGTCGAGATTCATTCTCCAACCTATCGCAAGCCCCAGCCGTCCGATCAGGCTCCAGTTAATAAATTAACCTCGCTCCCTCTGTTCCGATTTCTCTCATCGCCGCTTCTCTCACTTTGAAAACCACCGAGAGCAGCGGAAGTTGCCGGAGGTCGTTCTCCGAGCCCTAGAACTCCATTTTCAGGTAACAAAGGCGTCTCCTTTTTCGCAAAAAATTATTAATTTTTTGATTATTTTTGAGAGAGATTGAGTTTTTTTTTATGGAACGTTTGTGGATGTGTTGAGATGCGGCAATGGCGGGTTGCTGTCGAGTCTTCTAGGGTTTATTATTTTGTAATTGTTAGGCATCTCAATTTTTTGGGGGGAATTTCATATAAAATTTGTTAATTTTTTTTATCCTGGTTTGATTTTTATTGATCAGTGTTTTAATGTTTGGGAAAATTTTGATTTTAAAATTCATTTTTTACTATTTCATTTTTCGCTTAAACTGTCACTGTTATCTTCTTAGCAATTCTAGATTTTCCGTTGTCTTTCTTTATGATTTTCTTAATTTGGGAAAGACGGGATCTTTAGTGGTTAGGTGATGTTTTCTTTTTTGAAGGTTCAATGCTGATAAAAAGGAGAGATTAAATCAAGCAAGTAAATATTATTCTTTAGAAGAAACGTGGGGTTTTGCTGTATCCTTTTGATTTTTTTCTTTGATTTTCATTTAGTGGGTTGATTTTATTCTTGTTACCTGACTTCAGTTTTATCACTACCTTGATGAGTATAAATAGTAGGGTTTTCCTTGTGAAATAAGCTGTAGACCACTAGATCTTATTCCATATACGTGTCTAATTTTATCGTGTCATCTAGTAACTCTTATAATAGTTTACTACTGTTGTACAATGCTACTCAACTGTTAGACAATCTTTTCACCAAATGGATCATGGTCTAATTAGTGATTAGGAGATGCGATATTATCTATCTTGATAAAGTTATCTGTTCCGTCTTATGTGAGTTTTCTTAAATTTGATACAGTTTGAACAAAACATGATATGAATCATGATCTGATTGAATTATATCTTTACATTGCCTAACTTTTCATTCATTCTTTGTGCTTTCTATAACCTTCTTATTTTCTAGCCCTCTGCAGATGATAGACACTTTGGTAATTGATGTGTGATTCTTAAGATGTTATGTTGTTAAAGTTTTGAGAAAATCGACTTTAAAGAAGATAGCGTTATAAGCACAAGTTTAGTATCTTGGTAGCATTGCTAATAGTAGGAAAGTTTAGATAGGATCACAAAAATGGTGATCATATCACGAAAAAGACGTGATAGAATCAAAAGAAATGTGATCTTTAGAGTAACAAGTGCAAACAATACGATGCAGTTACCAATGTCACCTGTAATCGATACCTACAGGGGCAAAACAACCACTATCATCTGTAGCATAGTTGCGCAATTCCCCGGAACCCCCTCAAACCATCGTACAATTCTTGTGAACCGATTCCCGGTACATTTACGAACCGATTCCCTCTGATACACGAACTGGTTCCCCAAAATTGGCGTACCACTTACAAGTATGCTAGATGCAAAGCCTCTTTCAGTGTACGTGCACAAGACTCAATGCATTGTGTGTAATTAAGTGAAAGGAGCCACACAATAGAGTGTATGAGCCGATGACTTTACTATAACTAAACACGTATTTAATTAGATGTAAAACGAAACCATGATCCTAAAACAAGTTTCGTGAAAAAGAAAACACAGAACAAAGAAACGAACACCATCTAAAAGAAGTATTTAAGTATTTTGTATAAAAATATTAAAATTCATAATTAGATTTCTAGCTTTCTACTATATACTTTGGAAAACTTTTAAGCGCACCCTAAAAAAATTTACAACATACCACTACCAAACTTGCAAACCGAAGCAAGCTACCCCTAATGAATCCAAATTTTCTAAGTGGCGAATTGCGTACCCGAATTCGTACCATGACCTGCTATGTATCGTGTACTATGTAACTATGATTCTGTAGATTTATTATAGATTTGAAAAATTATGTGTTATTTCAATTGGAATTTTTGCTTCATTGAGTAATTTCTGTGGAATAATATAAACAAGTTGCGTGACAAGAGAACTACGGCTAATATTTGGTAGCTTAAAGATATGTAACTTCTTGATAGTGTGCCAGGATTTCCAGGATCAAATTATGTTTTGATATCTTTTAATTGTGACTTCTAATTGTGGCTCTTGTAGGTTTCTCAAACGGGAACTCTTTTATCTACTTAGTGCCTAGCCAAACTACATCTGCTCAAGGTCAAATGATGTCGTCTGAGGACCAATTTCCTTTACAGCAGCCATACTTGTCTGCTGGACATATTGAAGAAAAAGTTTCCAGTCATTCAGAAACAATGCCTTTGCGTTCACGGAACACAGCACTAGTTGTTCAACATTCACAAGCCAAAACTGAACTTGTTATTCTTTCAGAAACAAAGGCATTGCATTCAGGAGATACCGGTCCTTCCAAGTCAGCAGATCTGAAGTTGGAAAAATCTGAAATTAAACTTGAGCATGAAGCATCTCCAAAGACTTTAGAGTCAAGGCCGCATCAGCTCAATTCCTCTTCTGCCTTTTCTGGTCATTCTGACAAACCTATTAAGGTATGATCGCTTATTTATTTATTTACTGAGATTTTTTTGGCATCTTTAAATGTTATATAGGCTGTGGATGGGGATGGAACAAGAAAAGCTTATGTTTTTCTATTGTAGGCCAAGTTTTCTTTTTTCTTTGTCCATGTACTATTTTAAAGTAGTCCGGACCCACCTTTCTTATCTCATGTTTGTTTTTTATCTACTCCGGATTATTTTTAAGTAGGGACTACGTAATACCCAAAAGGGAACTATTTTAAACTCAAAAGAGGGACTATTTTAAACCAAAAGAGGACTATTTTAAACCCACCCCACCCCATCTTTACAATCCGGGTTCTAGTTATCTAAAGGTGATTAAGATTTTGGAACAAATTTAGCCTTATCCTTTTCCATTTTTCCACGAGATCAATTTTTTTCTGTTCGTTCTGATTTTTTTCACAAGTTTCTTTTTCGGGAGAATAAAAAGAAAACAAAGTCATATATTTGTTTCCCATTTCCTAAGCTGGAAGGATTATGAATGTGCATCTACATTAACAATTAGTCAATTATGCATTTTGTGGACTATTACAATCTTACTACTGGTTGCAGTCCCTCCACCAGTTAGTTACATTCAAAATTTCCACCTGAGAAGAAGCTGATGGTCATAACCAACTTCAGTCTCTGTTATCCAAATGCTCTACTTGACCATGCCATTCTCAAAATTTGTATTTTTTGCTAAACAAATGTATTGATAAAATATTAGTTGAGTGGAGCACAGAAAAATCATTTTGGTTATGATATTAGTCACAACGGTCATAATCCCTTTAAACATAAACTATGGTCTAGACTATTTTGACTTAGTCCGAAGGTTAGTCCGTGTGAAAACAATACTGAACTAGACTAGATTAGTCGAAAGATTACATAGTCCATGGACTATAGTCCATGGGTTACAATATCCCCTAGTCCGTGAACTATAGTCTTGGGGTTACAATATCCCCTAGTCTGCAGATAAAAAAAACAAACAAACGTGACCTTAAGGTATGATCTCTTATTTATTTATTTACTGATTTTTATTGCATATTTAAATGTCATATAGGCTGTGCATCGAGTCGAAACAAGAAAATATTATATTTTTTATTTTATTTTTTATTGGGTTTTTTTTTTTTGGGGGGGGGGGGGGTGTGTTCGACACGTGTGTCCGACACGGACACGACACGACACGGCTTCATGTTATGCGTGTCCGTGCTTCATAGGTTTTACCTTAATTAATCTCACGTTAGATCATTATACAGTTCTTACATAAATAAGCATACAAAAGATGCGCAAAGAATTTTACATTGAAAATTCAAAGATACATAATAAATTAACATAGAATTTGGTGTAGATGGCTGGGGTTTTCAATGTCGAGGCTCCATCCTTTTTCTAGAAAATAAAATACAATAAACATTGAATTTCTGTGAATTTAATGTATATGTATATGTAAATTTTTCTTAAGTTATTTAGCAAGGGAAGACTAATCAGACTATTTGTAGGAATACAAAACTTACGTTAAATAGCTGTTGCTCAAAAAGAAGATATTATCTACACATTAATTTGTATTCCGTCCAGTCTATTCATCTTATCTTGAGGAAATTTCTCAAAAATTCTGTTTGATTACTTACTTTTTATTTCAGAATCTCATATGTGCCTGATATTTGCTTGCTCCTCTGTTTTGATGTGTTCAACTGAAGTATTGTAATCATCTACATCTTCAATTATTAGTAGTTTTTATTGGATATTTAGAACGAATATTGGCAGTTTACCTACTTATTGCAAATATCTGACGGCTGTTTTAGGTCGCAGCTCCTTTTACTGCATATAGAAGATATGTTTTGTTTTTGTCTATCTCCTGTTATGGTCCTATTTCCAACTATAGATTAATTTTGTGGAAATAGGATATGTATATTAATATTACTGAATTTCAATCATTTTCTTGCTAGAGTCAACTCGTGATGTTCTATATCAATTTCTTTATATATCTACTTCTGATTTC
Organism: Asparagus officinalis; assembly: GCF_001876935.1. Taxonomy (NCBI): domain Eukaryota; kingdom Viridiplantae; phylum Streptophyta; class Magnoliopsida; order Asparagales; family Asparagaceae; genus Asparagus; species Asparagus officinalis. Next base: position 11,447,247 of record NC_033795.1, on the reverse strand, counting down.
ATCAAACTGTTAATATAATTTTATGTTCCAGGCTGCACAGATGCATCCTGGTATACAACCTGTTAGAGATTCTCAAGGATATCAATCTTTGACCAAGATATCTTCCACTACTTATCAAGGACACAGTTTTCCTTACCCTAGAAATACTTTCTCTGGATCCACGTCAACTTATCCAACTGCAAACAATAACTACCGGTTTCAGATAAGGGATAAGCCAAACTTCCAAAAAAGTTATGGCGCACCTAATGAGCTAGTTCGTGGTCCTCGTGCCAACAGATTGAAGCCTCATTCAAGTTCATCTGTGGAGAAAGATAACTTGAACCCTTCTTGGCAAGAAGATCAGTATAATAAATCTGACTTCCAAGTTAAATATGAGAATGCAAAATTTTTCATGATAAAATCATACAGTGAAGATGATATCCATAAGAGCATCAAGTATAGTGTATGGGCAAGCACTGCGAATGGGAACAATAAGTTAGATGCTGCTTTTCAGGAGGCGGAGATGGAGAAGATTGATAAGGGTATACAATGCCCAATATTTCTTTTCTTTTCGGTGAGTTATAATTATCTACTTTTTTTTTCTGTTTCATAAGAGATGTAAAATGGCTGCTCTTTGATCCTCAACGTCCAAAAGGGCATTTCTTTATCTATGATTCCAAGTATCTTATTAGAATTTTCCAATGAAACTAGTATAGAAAAGCATAGATTTTTTATCCAAGTAACTAAAACTTACAAAGGATTCTTGGACTTCATGTGATAATNAATATGAGCAGAAATTTTTTTGCATTCCATCTTTTTCAGGTTATGTATTAATTAACTATCTTTCTTTTAATTGACACAACATATTAAAGCGTCCAAATTGCTGCTTGTTTTCTTGGCATTGCCACTCATATCTTTTACTCCCTGTACTAGGATCTTGGAAACTAGTAGGTGGTAATCTCTTCTATTCTATGCAAATGAATTTGTCTTTGTATTGTTGTTAATGGGATCTAGGTTGTATATTGTAACCTGGAAGCTTCAGTATCATTATTTTGATCCGATTTTTCCTGGGTTAATTTAGAGTATTTATAATAGAGAGCCAGTTTCAGCATTTATAATAGCACACACACATGCCTCATTCCCCCTGCTTACGTACTATCTATTCTTCTGCTATTTTACTTATAGCATTTGGTTTCACATTCTACTTCTTTATGTTCATCTTTTAATGCTTGTCTTGTTTCCTCGCATTATTTGGTTCTTATTTTTTCAGCTAATTCTCTTTTTCTCTCTTTTTCAACTAATTTTCTTGCAATATTTCTTTTTCTATTCCGCCTCTTTCCTGACAAGCCTCTGATACATTGATTCGTTCACCTTCCTTTATTTCCTGGAGAAAGTATCCATTGGACCTGGTCCATGACACTAATGGTTCACTGAAGGGGTATCAAGCCTTTGGACCGAAGCACATAAAAAAGAAGAAGAAGAAAACCTGAAACCTACTGATCCAAGGCTGGTGTCATATTGGTGCACCATTAATGCTGTGAATCGGATCCACTAGATTTTTTTCTCATGTACCCGTATTAGATATGAATTTCCGGTTTCGATAAGGATTCATGCTGATACATGTAGTATTTATATGATCGTATACTTGTATTGAAATTTTTCTTTATGAGTCAGGGTATCTAGTTAGTTTGAAAGAAATCAATAGCAAACTCAAGATGGTGTTGATTGGTATTCGACATGGAAGAGGAGCTGGAAAGTTAGTGGGATTTCCAAGCTTCTG
>NC_033795.1:11411574-11444074 GCF_001876935.1 Asparagus officinalis | reverse complement strand
TGAGGTTAATGGGTATCATATGTCATATTATATATTGGAGCTTGTAGGAATGTATTCCTATATATTAGTAGGTTTTTGGTTCACACGATCAATTGTGGCAAGCGCTTGTCACAGACTCACAGGGTAGTTTAGAATTTCAGGATTTATTCGAAGTAGATAATAACTCATAATAATGGAGTAGATTCTTTATTGGCTATTATGTGCATATCTTTTATTCCTTGGTATAGTTGCTAAATCTGTACAATCCCCCCTTCACATATGGTTAGCTAATTCTACGGAAGGACCCACTCCCATTTCATCATTTTATACGCAGCGGGAATTTTTCTTGTAGCTCGGCTTCTTCCTCTTTTTATAGTTATACCTTCCATAATGAATCTGATTTCTTTAATAGGCTTAATAACGGTAGGGGCGACTTTAGCATTTCCGCTCCCTGCTAGTCACATTAAAAGGTTTGTGTCTCACTGTTTCTATATCTTGGTAGCTCATTTTTCTAAGTGAGCCTCACCACTTTGTGTGAGTGTGCGCATGCATGTATTTATATTTTTGGACAATGTAAGTCTCTTATTGCAATTGTAAAATTTTTAATTTTCTTTTCATAATATTTTTTGAGTCAGGGTTGATTGTTTTCATCAATGGTTGCTAAATTTGTTTATTACTGATTTCAGGTGAACGCAAGTGGTCAGTTCGTAGGCTTGGCGGAGATGACTGGGCCGGTTGATTTCAAGAAGACCATGGACTTCTGGCAGCAAGATAAATGGAATGGCTTTTTTCCAGTAAAATGGCACATAATAAAGGACATTCCAAACAGGAATTTTCAGCATATCACTCTTGAAAACAATGACAATAGAGCTGTAACTTTCAGCAGGGACACACAAGAGGTACTTTGTCCCAGCTCCATTATGCCTCGCATTTTCTAGTTTCCTATACTCAGCAGCTTGATCGAACCAGGCCTCCGCAATTTCAGAATCACCCTGCAGAATGGCCTGTTCAATACTTGAAAAAAAAATTTGGACATCCCCCCCCCCCCCCCCGCCCCCCCGCCCCTCTTCTTTTCCCTTTAAAGTGAAGGTATCTACTTTTCAATAAGGATTCTTCCTTTGGTAGTCCTGGAGCCTGAATCTAGATTATCAGCTTAGTGTCTATATTTTTGGAGTAATGTGAACCTGTAGACACTTCTTGGACAATCCAATGGTACTTCCAAGTTCCAAGTAATTGAAATAATAGCACAATTTAATTTTCATCTAGAAGCTTTTGCTGGCAAGATGCTAAACTAACTTGTATTGGATAAATGTCAAATAAATGTCAATTTTCTTGAAATTTAACCCAGTTTTGTTTAAGTGATTACGCATTACATACATAACTGTATCCAAATTTGCATGTATATCCATGAAATACAACTTTGTGCCTCTTGAGGTTTTTTAAGGTTCCTTTGTCTGACACGTTTATTTGCATCATCAACAAACCTTTTCACAGTAAAACAATATTTTTCTGTTTACATCTAAACAAATAATAATTTTTTGATGCACTACTTCTTGCAGATAAAACTTCCTCAAGGTCTAAAAATGCTTCAGATTTTTAAGGCTTACCAATCGGGAACATCAATACTAGATGATTTTGACTTCTATGAGGAGAAGGAAAAGTCACCGTCTGCCAAGAGAAATGAACCAGCATTGGCGCATTCAAATTCTGATTCTCTAGATGAATGTTCTCTGGTAATAATCTGTAGCGTATTTAAACATTCTAATTTTCCCCCCTTCCCCCCTGGTTGACTGAAATAACTGGAACTAAGTTCTGTTTTCGAGTGCATTTAAGACTTGTTTTGTCAGTTAATATTTACATTAAGACTGAATAGTACTTTTGAATTCAAATGCTTTGTTTCTATCATTTAATTATTTACCAACTGAGTCTTTTTATGATCTTATCTGATCTCAACTTGTTTACAGGAATATTTGGAATCCTCATTTAAAAATATGAAAGTGCAAGAAAGACCTCAATCATATCTCGAATCACAGTATCAACCAAGAGCCAGATCATATTTTGAAACTCAGTATCAAGGAAGACCCCGATCATATTTTGAATCACAGTATCAAGCAAAACCAAGATCGTATTTTGAATCGCAGTACCAAGCAAAACCTAGATCATATTTTGAAACACAGTATCAAGGAAGACCCAGATCATATTTTGAATCACAGTATTCTCACAACAATTTCAGATCAGATTCTGCTTCACAGTATTCTAATAGTAACAGGAGACCGCATGTCAGCAGCTGCTCTACCGTGAACAGAAGTTAGTCTTGCATTTATTAACGTTATCATGAGTCAAGTATAACTTCGGCTATATTATTCCCTTTTCCAGCAGAATCAAAGCAAATCGTCTGCTGTTTTTGGGGGGTTTTTTTCTCATGATTTTCATAATTGTCTCTCACGATTGGCTGGGGGTTATGAATGGATATTTTGATATCTTCAGCTTAATTTTACGAATTGCTTGAATCAAACTTTATTCTCTGTAAAGCTATATCCTTTTGAGGTTATGGGTGGAAAATGTACACCATTTGTTGACTTGGCTTCTGTGATTCCTCTGACAATGTAGATTTTAAGTGGAGTTTGTTTTTATGATCAGGGTATTGAAAAGGTGATATTGAGCAATTGTCTTTTTGAGTATAAATCTCCGAATTTGTCATGCTAGCATGTTTGTACTTTATATTGTTTAGTCTGTCAATAAATTTGCATGTTGTTCTTAATGGGTTGCTCTTCCAATGTGACTTATTTGGTTCTCAACCATCTGGTCATTAGATGCTTAACGTAATGGATCAGAATTGGGTTTGGATCCTCTAAGTGGTAATTGTAGTGTCTGTGGTAATTAAAGAGGGTCTAATTAGCCAAATCGTAATCATTTATTTTAATTTCAAGGGATAGGATGTGGTGTTTTTATTATTCACAAAAGTGATTTATATGTTAGTGATTTTCAAGTCAACAATAATTTTCTATCTAGTGGAATTTTATCTTGAAATTGGAATAGACACTAAAGGAAAGGGCGATTGGACCCTCTTACTACACACATACACACGCTCCCCTACTCTATTAAGGAAATTGTGAGGACATATAAAAGTGGAGGAATGAATATTTATTCCTTCAATTTCATAAAGAATTGGAGGTTATTCAAATAAAAGATGAGGGTAGTTAAGTCATTTATCAACATCTTATCTGTTCTCTTACTCTGCGAGGGCCTTTTTCTAGAAGATAATATTACTTTCATTCTCTATTTCTTTCTCAAATTTAAAATTTCACTCCCCTCTTTCTAAAGGATCCATTGCTTTCATTCCTCCATTTTTTCAAATTCAAGACTTCGTGGATGACCTTCTTCAAAATCATATAATTTTTAAATAAAAAAGCAACACAATGTAAAGGGCATCAACATTTTATAAATAAGAGTCTTAATTAATACTGCCACATTTGCACTTGCATGGATGCACGTGAAAAAAAATATTAAATTTGCTATCCAATTATTTTTATATAATACATAGTGACCATTGTCCACCTCAATTGAAGATTGAGGGGTAAAAAATAATTGGGAGGATCCTCTTCAGGACACGTGGATAAATATGTACAGTAAAAGCTAAAGCATATCCATTATACTTTTAAGCCCTTCATAGAATGTTATTTGCACCAATTCACTCATGCCCCATTGTATTCTTGGATATGTTTACACATGTTTTTTTAATGTTTAAGCCCTTAAGAAAACATGATTTGCAATAAACTGTAATACATAGATAAAAACTAATTAAAATTATGAATACCTCATTAATAATTTTCTATAATTAAGATTTTGGTTATTAGTGTTGATGTCAGAAGTTAAGTGGTGGGAAGTAGAACAACTTATGGAGTGCTTAGAGTCGCTTATTCTCCTTTGATGGCTACTTGTCGAGTAAAAAAGATAATTGTACATACATGCAACACGTTAGAGCATTCAGAGTTGGGTTCAACGGTGACCCTTTGAAGGTCAAGTCGGTAATAAATTGAAATGGAAGAAAATAGAACAAGATTTAAGTATTTTAGGGTGTCCAAAATTGCGTACCTTTGGGAAGTTGGGAATATGTCTATTAATACCAAACTGACACGGGTATTCACATAACTTTGGCTATGTCCATGCAGTCAGCTTAGCCAACTGATACTTTACATGTGTCAACAGTGGGTGATTCGAGTCATCCTTGTATTTAATGTGAGGGTGACAGAGGGTTATGGCGCTGACGTGGTCCGATGAGTCATTATGACTATGACAGAGGTACAATGATGTCTCTGACCATACATTTAATGGGATAGTGACTGCCTAATGTTGCTAGGTTCGAGAAGGAGCACCTTTCATCTTGGGTCTTCGAGAGAGCCCTAGTGAGGAAACCTTTTGAGTCGGTCGTTTTGTGTGAGGACATCTCCTGAGTCGGTCTTTGTGAGAGATCTGAGTGATGACGCCTTTCGAGTCGGTCTTCGTAAGATAAGGATCAAGTTGGTGTACAGTTAATTGGGACACACGTCACTTTTTGGAGTGAGATTAATATTTGATAATTTCAATGATATAACAATTAGGGTAAATTCTTATCTTTTAAATATACAAGTAGAAAACTATAAAAAAAGTATTTTGTAAAAAATAGTAAGTATATCATCCTAATCTATTTTATTTAAAGAAACTTTATCCAACTGATATAAATATTTAAAAAAATGTGTTAAGGTCCCAAAAACAAAGGCCTCATGTGGTCCAGCCCCATGAAGTTTTTCCCATGTGCTTTAACCCCAAAAGACCCAATAAATTGTGATCAAGCCCTTTTTCACACTCTCCCAAAAATTAACCCAAACAAATTTTGAAAATACCCCTCCCCTTTTTTTCTTCTTCTTCTCTGTGTCTTTCTCCTCGTCCTCTCCCCTAACTGGTCATTTCTCCTCTTCTTCTCTCCTCCTCCTCTCCCCTAACGCTACCTTCCTCCTCTCTCTCTCTCTCTCTCTCTCTCTCTCTCTCTCTCTCTCTCTCTCTCTCTCCTTCTTACTCTTCTTGCCCTCGATCCCGCCATCTCCCTCTCCCGCCTCCCCCTTCGCCACCATCGAGCCCGTCATCTCAGGCAAGCATTGAGAAGGCTTAGAGAATGAGGAGAGTCGGACGACAATATGGATGGAGAGAAGCATGTAGAAGAAGTAGGAGAGAAGGAGGGAGAGGTCGAACTCATCGAGATGAGATCCGTGTTGATGGGAGGTAAATCGAGATGTAAAGCGAGATGTAAAGCGAGATTGAGAGGGGATATGGATGAGTTTATTGATGAAACATGGTCTATAAGAGGCGTAGAAGATGGTAGGAGATGAAGGTTAGGGCTAGGGCTCGTATCTAGTGGGTAATGAAGGAGGAGGTTGACAATGAAGAATCTGGAACATATGTGTTAAAACGATTTTAGTTAGGCTAAAAATTTATGAATGCCTATAGGTCTTTGATGAAATATCAAAGAGAGACGTGGATTCTTAGAATGTGATAGTAACAAGTCGTGTACAAAGATGCAAAACAGCTATTGAACATTCTATAGATCGAGACAGTTTGCGATCAATTTATCTTAGAATTAATTTCATATCAGTAGTGTACGATTTTTTTTCCTTATTCTATTTTTATAAATTATACGAAGCCGCAAGAAACTTCATTTTCTATATATCTTCTGCATGTTATCCGCATTCTCACAGGATATATCATAAAACAAAGTAAATGCGTTTATGAAGGAACCACTTTCGAAGCTACTATATAACCTAGCTAGGTATCTCTAATCCCGGCCCAACAGAATAGATTATTGAAGGTCTAATGATTTAGATATTAAAAAAAAAAAAAAATTGAAGCAAGCCGGGCTGTTCTGAATCCCAATATATATAAAAGATCATTCAGCTGCCACGAGTAGTAGTAAATAAATAAATAAAGGTGGAGTAACAAAAGGAATTTTCTCTCTTTCAACGCAACGTCCTCAAACTTTTTCATGCATATCCGTTTCTCGCATTTCCATCACGCAAACAAGAAAGACGCGCACTAACTCTAGCTTTAGCCTTTGATCCCCTGACGATCGACCAGCACTAGCTAAACATAAAGTGCAGGTTACTTCACGAGTCCTCACCAAAAAACGAATTATATAGAGAGATACCAGCTGCTGATCGAGCTATAGGACAAAAATCCAAATTGAGTGGAAGAAGAAGGAAAATAGAAAACAAGAGATAGGTGACTCCCAACTCATAACACACAACATCCGAAAGGCCAAAAAAAGGGACTAGGACGACCACAGACTCACTGTTTGATATAAATGTTCCTTCAATTATACTACTAACACTCCGCAGTCGGTCAGGACTGAAGGCCATAATTTATGGGCTGAAACTTTGATTCATGTATGTAGCCATATATACATCGTTTTCAGTCTGGCCTAACGCGTGCTCTTTATGGGACTCACGTAACGATTTCTTTCTTTATCTACTTTGTTTATTGACAGGTTGAGAAACAACTGATGAACAACCCTACTATTGCTCCTGTCTAACATAAGCAAACACTATAAAAAAGTGCGAATAGTTAATTCTTTAGAGCGGGCTGTCTGAAGGCGCATGTTAGCGGGTTCTTGAGACTAACTTGCGCCCCCCGCTTGGTTTTCATGGCGAAGAAGAAGAAGGGAAGTGGGAAGAAGATCTTTAACATTGGATTGAGGTCTTCAAGCTCAAATTTGCTAGATCCCGAGGATCAAATTGATACTATTTTAGCGGGAGATGATGAGGATTTTAGTACAATGGGATCAACAGGTCCAAAAGGTGAAAAGAAGAAGAAATCAATGGAGGAAATCCTCAGATCCTCAGATTTCTTCGTCAATTCGCAACATTCTTTATGTTCTCCTCAATTGAATGGAATTCAAGCTCGTCAACTCCGTTCTTGTGATGGCGGCAATGGTTCTCCTAGAGTTTCATGGGCAGATGAGGTTGATCTAGAGGTAATCTCTTCTGATGTTCCTTTACTCCAGAGTTCTTCTTCAAATTCAGCAAGAGTTCTTGACTCAGTTTCAGAGATTTCAGAATCGATATCTGATATGGCTACTGTTTCATTGAAAACTGATATGAGGAATGTTGCTGAGGATAGTTCTGTTATTTTAAATAATAATAATCATGTTGTCAATGAGGATAATGCTAAAAATCCTCATCCTGAATCTGATTTAAATCTGGGAGCAGATGAAGTTGAACAGATAAATGGACAAGATAATGAGGTAATCTTGGAGGAAAAAGGAGCTAAATCTTTTGCTATCCTCTTCACTGATAATAGGAAATCGGGCAATGGATTATCTTTAAAATTCATACCATCTTCATAGAACAATACAGCCATGTTCTTTGCTGATGAATGGAAGGAGGGTGAAGATCTTTGGAGAAATGCTTTAATTGTGCATATCATAGGATTGAATGTTAAATTTAAATTAATGGAATCCTATGTTAACAAATTATGGAGTAAAATCTCTATACCGAAGGTTTCATTAATCAAACAAGGGATATTCCTATTTTTCAAACTGAGAAGCAAATGATAGAGGTCCTTGAGGCAGACCCTTGGTTTTTTGGTTCTAGACCTTTAATGTTGAAACCAAGGAGTATTGATACAGATATGGATAAGTTGCAAGATTTTTATTATCCTCTGTAGGTCCAATTTTCCAATTTGAGGTTAAACCTATGGAGCTCAACTGGAATAAGCAAGGTTGCTAGCCTTATTGGGAAACCAATTGCTACTGATATGCTCATGGCCACAAGGCAGAGATTGAACTATACTAGAGTTTTACTAGAAGTTAAACTTCCATGGAAGAGCCTCGCCTGATTTTTTAATTATTCAAGGACCTGATGGCAAAAGCTATAAGAACTCAATTTTATATGAATTTAAGCCAAAATGGTGTTCATCATGTTGTAAGGTTGGTCATGATACTGAGCAATGTAGAAGAAAGAAACTTAAGAAAGTATGGGTTCCTGTTAATAAGCAGGTTGGAAAAGATGCACAAGGCGATATTGAGCATGTTTCTAATACTGGACTTGTTAAGGTGAATCTAGAGAATGGAGTCACTTCAAATTCTGACTTTATGAGTCAGAAATTAGATCAGCAGGTCAGGGAGTACAGTCTGTTGAAAAACATGCACAAGCTAGAAAACATACACAGCCAGGAAAGCAGATTATAGCACAAGATATATGGACCAGGAGGAATAATTCTCCTGGATTATCAAATCAAGTTCAAGAGCATGTTATATTGTAAAACACCAAAAATTTGAATATTATGTAAATAATAATAATAAATATGTTATATGGTGAAAATATAACATATTTTGATGTTTGAGTATGATAGGATTTAATTTGAGATCAATTCAATGTATATTTGTGAATATATGAGTACAAATGCACAAAACATGCGCAAAGAGAAATCTGGAAAAATGATCAGTTAAGAGTTTATATATTTTACACACTGATGTAGTTTGAATCTAAAAAACTCAAAAGACTAAAGTTATAGGTCTCTTCAACAGATTTCTAATAAATCTTAAATCACCTCATTTAGAGGTTGGATGAGAAAGTTACAGCCAAAATACCAAAGGTTATTTTCCTAGTCAGACAAGGTTTCCTGGTTCGGGTCAAACGGGTTTATTTCGGGTTTGCATATATATATATATACACACACACACACACACACACACACACACACATGTATTTTCACAAAAATTATTATCTTTTCATTAGAGTTTCAAACCCTAGCAGCCTATTTTACTCTCTCTCAAACCCTAGCCCTGAAGTTAAGATTTTGGGAACGTCTTGTGAGGCGAGAAGTGAGGAAAATGCGAGATCTACGACGTTTGGCGACGAGGAGTCGTTTCACATCAGTTTCAGAGGCTTGCACACGTGATAAGGCAAGATCATTTGCATCTAAACCCATCTCTATAATGTTTAATGATTATATAAGTGTTTAATCAATGTTTCCATGCTTAAGGCTTAACCTAATATGAAAAAGATGAGATTTTTTTTATGATAAATGTTAACCCAATGAAGATCATTAGCTTTTCCTAATTGTTTATGATAGTAACGTAATCATGATCATTAGGGATAATTAAATTTTTATTTTTTTAAACTTGATAATTATGTTTAACTCATGTTTTAACCCTAATTTGTTGTCTAATTGAATTATAAAGAGGTTTAGTTTTTATTTTTATCATAGATTGTAGAAAATTGTTGCACTTGTATAATATTTAACTGGAAATTTGATATATCATATAAACTCCAAACTGAACAAAACTAGTGTTAAATGAAATCTATGTGAACCTATTTTCCAAAACAGAAAACCATTCTAAGAAGGAGTTTTTATAGAGAAAGATATACTCAATTTACTAATGACATGTTTTGCAGAAAACTGCTGCACGTGTGTAACCTTTAACTAGAAATTTGAGATATCATATAAACTCCAAACTGAACCAAACCAGTACCAAATGATAGCTATATGGATGTAGTTTCCAAAACAGAAAACTATTCTTACAAATAGTTTGACTAGAGAAAGATATGCTCAATTTACTAATGATATATTCTGTAGAAAACTGCAAATATGCTGATTTGAAATCATTGATATATTATTGTAGGCTGTCTAAAAATCACAGCAGATAACTGATCCCACATCAAACACCGATGGTGGAAGTTACAATTTGATAACTTTCAGAAGGCTATAATTTAAAGATTTTCATGTAGATCGATGAATGTTATAATCTGACGACCTTTACAACAACTGATGAAAGATCTAGTTCAACAGCCTTCATAATCAACATCGGGAGTTACAATCTGACGACTCTCATATTTTTAAGGAGCCAAGATGAAGATTATAAGATGACGGTCTTTGCAACGCTCCAACAAAAGAGACCATAAATTGATAGTCTCTTCACATCAAAACGTAGAGGTCATCCCTGCGTTTCACCATTAAAACACATAGGTCATCCATGTTTTACAATATCAAAACGCAGAGGTCATCCCTGTGTTACAACATCAAAATGCAGAGGTCATGCCCACGTTTCAGAGTCAAAACGCAGAGTTCATCCCCAGCGCTTAGTTAAAAACGCAGAGTTCGTGGACTCAAAACGCGAAGTTCATCTCTGCGTCCCAACTCTGCATTTCATATTTACAGTGCAGCACGACCTGTGCGTTCAACCACCAAAATAGGCCAAACTCTACGTTTTAAGTCTAAAACACAGAGTTCTAGCTCTGAACGCTATTTTTTAGCGTTTGACTCGTTCAAAGCACGAACTGAACGGTTTCAAAACTGTTTTCCCCACAATTTGGGGAGCAGTTTAAGGGGACGGTTACACTCCATTCAGCCCCACTTAGGAGAGAATTAAGGGGGTGGTTATACCCATTAATCCCCTATAAATAGGAGTAAACTCAATTAAGTTTGGATCTTTGGATCTTAGAGTATCTTGGAGATCTAGAGATCGACTTCTTCGGATCATCTTCTTGGCAGCAGATCATCTTCGAGCTTCCTACAGTAACAAAGTTCCTGGAGCATTCCCTTGGCTTATTAACCGATTTTTCATTCCAAATCAACTCTTCTTCAAAAGTTTAAACTCGCTCTGAGTTATCAACTAGTTCAGAGTTTCAAACTTGCTCTGCAGGTTCTTCTAAACTTGTGCAGAGGTTTAAAACTTGTTTTGCAAGTTCTCCACAGTGTCAAACCGTAAGGAGAAGATATCATTCCAGTGAAGTCAACGGAGAGCAAACTCGACGCGAGCATTCGAGGGAGGTACTCCATCGCCACCGTGAAGAACCTAAAATTAAACAAAGAGGAGAATTCAGATAAATTCTCTTCTCTTTTGTAATCAGGAAATTCAAATTGTAATTAAGATTGAGAGAGTTATAAATATTTTTTTCTAAGCAGTTAGAGAGAATAAAATCAAATATGATTCTTTCATTATTTTTTTATTACAAATTTTCCACCAAACAATTATGTGAAGGTTTCTTTGAGTTTTCATGTTAATTAATCATGCATAAACCCTAGGTTTATGATACCTAAGTAAGATAAACATGTTTAAATGAATTTTACCTTTGTTTATGAGTAGTTTTTTATCATGTGTTGATAATCACTTTGTTTACATATGAGATAATTAAAGAAATTATTTAATTAGGTTGTTAAACCCTAATTTGGAAGATATAATAATTTAATTAGATGATTCAGATAATTCCTGTTGCCTATGCCAAGTATAAAATCTTATTTTAACATCATGATATGTACAATTGACATAAGCACTGTTTGTGCACGAAAGAATGTGTGTCTTGACAGAGTAGTCGACTACTAAGCTTAGTAGTCGGCTACTCGTGCCTAGTTGAGTATAACAGAAACTGTGTGTTTGTAGAGTAGTCGACTAATGTTCTTAATAGTCGACTACTAATATTGATATATGTTATTACAGAGTCTGGATGGACTCAGTGTAGTCGACTACTAAGCCTAGTAGTCGACTACGAAGACTGTTGTCTGAATTTTTGTTTTGCATTTGTTTGAGATATGTTTGTGGGTTTCAAGACGTACTGCTTTATACGTAAATTCATGAATAGTGTAGTAGCACACACATGGGTATGCTGAAAGGAATTATGATGGATTTTGACCCGATTACTTTGAGAAAGAGTTTAGTACATATTATACACACACCTTCTGGATATCGTTGATGAGCTCAGTTCAGTGCTGCGGAGGTAGTGCATTGATATTCCATTTGTACAGACCATTGAGTCGGGTTTGGATGCTTTATCTAGTAGTCCGCCTGCACGAGGGTGCGATGAGGCTTGTGAGTCGTACTTCTAGGATACCTATATGGTAGGTCGTTCCACACTCATGTTACGTACTGAGATCGCGCTAAGACTAATGAGCCGTGTACACTGATTAGGATACCTACAGGGTAGTCCGTTGCACATGATAATGCTAAGTATCAAAATCTTGTATGGAGTTGTATTGAGATAGTTAAATGATAGCCCGAGTCATTGGCGGATGCCGATTATGTTTTTGACTCACTGCAAATATATGACCCAGAGTACTTTGTATTTGAAAGTACACATGATTTGTGCCGATATTCATTCTATCTTCCCAGTAACAGTGGAAGATATTATGAATATGATATGTTGATGACTTTACTATCTCTTACTGTTTTTCTTTATTTTCTTAGTTCAGATCAATAATTAGCGATTCACAATTTGAGACATATGGTATATACAAGAGGGTTTCCTTATTTGGATTATTTCACTCAATGTACGAGTCTCATGTTGTGGATTTCTAATTATTGATTTCATTTAGATTGTTTATCTTTAGTTCGGTATTAATATTTAGATGTTTACAATTCGGGACATATGATATATACATGAGGGTTTTCTTGTTTGGATTATTTCGCTCGACGTACTACGTCTCATATTGTAGGTGTCTAAATATTAATTCCATTAGATACGGGAGAAAATAATCTAGGTAGACTATGTTTAATAGATAGAGCCTCTGCTCTATTTAGCAGCCCTTCTCCTGGGGGCGGATGGAGGTGATCTTGCTATAGCGCTTTGACGCTCTTGTTGTTGCTCTTTTTCTTCTAATATTCTTTCAGGTAATTCGAAGTACCGGAGAGTCGCAGGATGACAGAGTTCTTGCATAGAATCCGTCACATGAGATTTATTAGAGGTTCTATCGTAGTTTTATATTTTTGTTTAGACCTTAGAGTTTATTTCATAGTGTAAAGATAGTGTGCTTTAGTACGATTTTTAGTTGTTTCTTGTCGAGACATATTTATTCATTTTGGATATCAGATGTATTCCAGGTTGTTCATTGAGACATGATTTATTTATGAGATACTTCTTTCTATATCATGTCTATTGTAGTTATTTCCTTTTTTTTTGCCTGTTTTGTACCTGTACTTTATTTTGATTCCACTAAAGGATATTACTGTGATTGGTAAAACTTGTTGTTACACAGTGTGAGTGCATGTCATGTTTGACATCTCTGGGTTCATCTTGAACTGCAGCCATGTGTGAAAACATGGGCGTCACATATATCTTAGCAAATCAAATCTGTGGTTGCTCCAGACTTGTTAAATCAAGATGTACCAGCTACAAGTAAACATGCACACATACATCAGACCAGCTTCTCAACTCTAATTGTTAATGCATCTGGGTTCACTAGTGTAAAAAGAGCTAACTTAGCTAGAAGAGTCAATTTTGCTGAACCAGTTTCGACAGGTATTCAATCATCTCAATTCTCTCTATTAGAGTAGCAGATTCCTGATCCCTCTTGTGTAGATAGAGGGGGAAATCTTTCTAAATGTATTTTGCTATTTGGAATATTAGAGGATTTAATAAATCCTCTAAGCATATAATAGTTAAGCTTTTTATTCAAGAGTATAATCTCTCATTAATAGCTCTCCTGGAAACTAAGCTTCCTGGAAATAAACTCCCTATTTTAGCAAGGAAAATTACAAAAAGCTGGAATTGGATCTCAAATGTGCTTGAAGTTAGAATTAGTAGAATATGGATACTCTGGGACAATGATACCTTGTCAATTCAAAATGTTATATCATCAGAGCAATACATTACATGCTCTATTGAATCCAGAGATGGTAAATTTTCTTGTTTATGTACAATAGTCTATGCTCTTAATCAAATGTCAAGCAGGAAAAATCTCTGGAGGGATCCGCTAGAATTCAAGCAAAATGTTACTGGTCCATGGATAATTGGTGTGGATTTCAATGCAATTGCAAGCTGTGAAGAGAAAATAGGAGGGCCGTCAGTAACTGAAGCTGACACAGAGGATTTTCAAAATTTCATTAACACTATCCAATTGTTACATTTAAGATCTACTGGTTGTTTCTTTACTTGGTGTAATAAGCAAGAGGTTGAGAGCATAATCTGGACCAGATTAGATAGGTGTTTGATTAATGAAGAATGGATTCATCTTTATACCTCCAGTCAGGTGGAATATCTAATGCCAAAATGCTCTGATCATTCTCCAGCTTTATTAACCATTAAAGATGATGATCTTGAGGGTAAAAGGCCATTTAAATTCTTCAATGTGTGGGTAAAACATCCAGATTATTTCTCAACTGTCAATTCAATTTGGGAGCAGAATGTTGAAGGATACAAAATGTTCAGGTTTCACTCAAAACTCAAAAGGCTTAAGTATTCTCTTAAGGAATTGAACAAAAAGCACTTCATGAATATAAATGAGCAACTATGTAGAGCAAAGGATGAGTTAGAGGATATTCAGAGGCAGCTAAATAATGATCTTTTCAGCTCAGTCTTAATTACAAGAGAAAAAGAATGCATCAAGAAATATGACATGCTGCTTGATTGTGAATATTCTTTTTACAAGCAAAAAGCTAATATAAACTGGTGCTTGCAAGGGGATAAGGGATTAAAGTTTTTCCATTCCATCATGAAAAAGAAAAGACATCTTAATAAAATTTTGTCTTTATATACTGAGAATGGGATAAGAATTATTGACAGATCTTAGGTGATTGCTGAAATTATTGGCTATTACAAAAAAATTGTTAGGTACTTCAGTTCCTACTGCACTTCCTAACCTTGAGGTAATTGCAAATGGTCCTCAACTCTCATCTGATCAAAGGCAAATGCTTAGTCTTCCAGTAACAAGAGAGGAAATAAAGCAAGCTGTCTTCTCTATGTCAAATGACAAAAGCCCAGGTCTTGATGGATATAATGCACTTTTCTTCAAAGCCACTTGGAGTGTCATCAGTGAAGAATTATTTGAAACAGTTGAAGAGTTCTTTAGCTCTGTGAGAATGCTTGGTACGTTCAATACCATTTCCATCACTTTGATTCCTAAAATTCTCAATCCTCAGTATGCTGTAGATTATAGATGAATATCATGCTGTAATTGTATATACAAAATTATTACTAAAAATCATTGCATCTAGAATCCAAAAAGTAATGAGGTTTTTGATAAGTGATGCTCAGAGTGCTTTCATTAAAGGAAGACTTATATCTAGTAATATCCTCCTGGCTCATGAAATTGTCAAGCACTATGGCAGGAAGCATACATCCCCTAGAGCTATTTTGAATATTGACTTGAGAAAAGCTTTTGATACCATTAGTTGAGATTTTATCAGAGCAATGCTGGAAGGTTTGGGATTCCCTGAAATCATGATTTTTTGGATCATGGAGTGTATTATAACTTCTAAATTCTCCATATCTATTAATGTCTCACTTTATGGCTATTTTCAAGGAGCTAGAGGGCTTAGACAATGTGATCTTATTTCTCCTTATTTGTTTGTTATTGGAATGAAATACTTGTCTTGGAAGCTAAACACACTCAAAGATGACAGACTCTTTAAATTTCATCCCAAATGTTCAAGAATGAAGTTAACTCATCTAATATTTGTGGACGACCTCTTATTATTTAGTAAAGCTGATTTGTACTCAATATCAAGATTAAGGGTTTGTCTTAAGAAATTTAGTCAAGTCTCTGGACTGGAACCAAATCCTTCAAAATGCTCTGTTTTTATGAGTGGGATTGATGAAAATCTGAAGAATCAAATATGTTCTCATCTTAATTTCTCTGAAGAAATCTTACCAATTAGGTATCTGGGCATGCCACTCATTTCAAAAAGACTTTCATGGCTAGATTGCACTCCTCTCATTAACAAGATATCAGACCAGTTTCAAAGTTGGCAAAACAAGAGATTCTTGTCATATGCTGGGAAGTTGCAATTGATAAAATCAGTTATCTTGGGTATACAAATTTTCTGAACTAGCAATTACATTCTTCCTATAAAAGTGCTAAAGAGGATTGATAGCATGTGTTCTAATTTCTTATGGGGGCACAAAATACATTTGGTCTCTTGGAGTTCAGTTTATCAAGACTTTAAGCATGGTGGCTTGGGTCTGTTTTCTGCTAAGTACTGGAATTTTGCAACTGCGGCTAAACTTCTATGGATGATACATCTCAAAAAAGACATTCTCTGTATCAAATGGGTTCATAGTAATTATCTAAGACAAACTGATATCTAGCAGGTTTAGGCAAAAGAATTGACTCATGGATGTGGAGGCAGTTTTTAAGAGCAAGGAATATGTTGAAGGACAAGATTGGAAGTGTGGATAACTTGATGAATACTATAAATGGTTGTTGTATCAATGGCAATGTTAGTATACCATCAATTTACAGAGTTTTCTTTCAGCAACCGAACTTGGCTGGAAGATCAGAGGGGGGGGGGGGGTTGGCATTACCCCAAACATTCATTTATCCTATGGTTAGCATCGATCTCTTTCCAGACTGCTCACACAAGATAGGTTGTGTAATATGAGGATGCTAAGCTCAAATCAATGTGTTTTGTGCTCAATTGATCACCAAACTGAAACCTGTCAACACATCTTTTTTTGAATGCCAGTATGCTGCTTGTGTCTGGAACAAAGTTATGGAATAGATGAGATTCAATTGGAAATCATGTAGTTGGAATCAAATTTTTAACTGGTATAACAGGAACTTAGGGGGGAAAAGCTACAAAAAGAAGTTGAAAAGAATCGCTCTGTCTGTATCGGTGTATCTGATATGGCAAGAGAGGAACTATAGAATTTTCCAACAGAGAGCTCGAGGTCTAGATCATCTCTTTCGTGCAGTTAAGATCATTGTGTATACAAGGGTTTTGAATGATAATATATCGCATCATATGAAAGAGTACATAGGAAGCTTGTTATAGTGAAGACTGGATTTTATAATTAGTCTTTTAATTTGTAACTTTGATGTACACAAATTTTTTCATATTTGGTAATGAATAAAAAATTTTCATTGACAAAAAAAAAAAAAAAACACTACAAAAGTAATGAAGGGTCTTCAAGCTACACCTCATACCCATCAACATTCGAGCTCTTGTGCTTAAATTTGAGTGCCAAATAGTGAGCCACCTCTCAGCGCCTTACTGCCTCAAATTTCTAGTTCCAAGCTGCCTACATTGTATATACTCCACGAGATGACAATAATGAGGAGAAAATTAAACGTTTTTTTTTTCTTGTTGGATGTTGACGATAACTCTCTCTTAGTGTCTCCTCTAAAAAATCACCTTCTTGAATTTAGAATCCACCACAGAATGACCTGTACTAGTCTCCCATATTGCTTTGTGTTTCGCATAATGGGAATTTGCACATGACTTTCTAAAGATCATTCCTGTAGCCGCACCAAAGTTTTTAGGAGTTGATGTGAGTGTTGAGAGTTAAATTTTTATCCTTGTTTGTCGAACAAATCACGAGCTCCTGTTTTGCGGTCGCTCGCTTGCATGGGTTCTTCGCCTGCACCGGGGTTTATCCGTGGACCACCGCGCGATCTAGATCCGGTCGGATCTACGCAGTACGACGGGTATTATTTCGCCAAGGAAATAATAGCCGAGGGTACTATTTCGCCAAGGAAATAGTAGCCTTTAATTCTCGGGATCAAAGACCAAGCTTTGATCCGGAGTACGCCTGCGTAGATCTGAGATCCGGTCCTCTCTAACTCTTGCTTTATTTGGCGTTGACGATCGCCGAGCACTAGATCTGGAAGAACAAGTCCTCGAAGTCCCAAAGCTTGGATCTTTTTTAGATCTGAGTCTTCAATCCAGCAGAGCTTCGCCTCTCCAAATTTTCCAACCTTTTGAAAATGAGCCTAGGCCTCCTATTTATAGGCTCTCTGAACTGTGCCCGCGCACAGATCTGGGCCGGCCACCTATAGGTGGCTCGTTTCTGAGTTCGAGTCCGAAACTGATCTTGATTCGATCGTGATTCGTCCGAGTCTGCCCTTGGTTGGATGACTCGTTGACTCTTCGAACCATTGGCTTGATTCCACACGCGAATGGATGTATTCCGTTGCTTGCGTGCGATTCGTTAACCTTGTCGCCTCGTTAATCCGCTTCGTTGCGTGTCACTTGGCTTCGGCGTTGTGGACTGACGCTCGTGTTTGGATATGTCGCCCGATGGTTCGTCGGTCTATACCGAGCTGTGCTAAGGGTCCTATAAGCAATTTTATACGCCTACAAAAAGAAAGGCATAAATTCATAGAATCTTCACGTCACATGTCAAAGTTTAGTATTGAAAGGCCAAATCCCAAAAGGAGATTGCAATTGTGTTATAGATTCCAATATGATTTTGTCTGCTACTTGTTATTGTGACTTTGTCCCCTTATAGACATTATTTTCATCAAAGTTTTAAGCACCACTGTCATTGGCTCTAGACAGGAAAGGCAAATAAACGTATGCGTCCACTGGTTAGTGTTTCTTCACACCTAATGCACCACCTCACCAAAATTAAATCTTTCCC
The DNA here is from genome assembly GCF_001876935.1 of Asparagus officinalis. Classification (NCBI taxonomy): domain Eukaryota; kingdom Viridiplantae; phylum Streptophyta; class Magnoliopsida; order Asparagales; family Asparagaceae; genus Asparagus; species Asparagus officinalis. The sequence continues at coordinate 11,425,769 of NC_033795.1, read as the reverse complement.
TTTTCTCACTGTTTAACATTATAAATAGAATATTATTAGATTATCTGTCTAACTTACACGTACTTTTTTCCTTTTGTTGGGTACTCACTAATTATAATATTCAGAGTTCTTGAATAGCAGGGTCATTATGAATGATTAGTCATTAACTATTATCTAAATGTTATATCATGTTAGTTATTAATCCTAATTATAAAAGATATTTGCTTTAGATATATTTAGAAGTTTTTATCTCTAGAAAGTTGGTTCTTATCTAATTAGGGGCTGTTTGGTTCGTTTCCTAGATAAAGGGAAATGCATTTCCATGTACAAAAACACAAGTTTTGAGTTTTCCAAATTTTTTCAAGAAATAGATTGTTTCGCTTTGGTTCGCACAAAAAAATGGTGGGAAACCAATGTATTTATTTTTCTCTTGTGTTTGGTTCGCATGGAAAAAAAGAAAAAAAATTTGTTTATATGGCAAAAAGCCGACGTGGCTGCAGTTTTCGTCGATTTCACGAGGTTGAGGAAGGAATTGGGGGAGAGAAAAAAATCTGATGTGGCGGTGATTTTCACCGAGTTTCCCTTCTTCAATCCTAGCGAACCAAAGATAGGAAAAAACCGACGGAAAGTTTATATCCTACGTGGCCACGAAAAATCTGATGTGGAGACGGTGTAAAACTTTTCCACCGAGTTAAAAAACGAACCAAACAGCCCCTTAGAACAAACTTTAGCTATATGTATCAGTAGACTTCCTAAACATAAGAAATAACTAATATAGAGACAACTAGATATGCGCAAACTTTCTGGTGATAAAAACTTCTAAATATATCTAAATTAAATATCTTTTAGAATTAGGATTAATAACTAAAATCCGATCTCTGTTGGTGATGGTTAACCAAATAGTCAAATATTTTGGGATGAGATTGATGATGGGGCCGCTCACTTCCCTGAATATCTGGTCACAAAGTAGAAACTCATGAGAGGATGAGGCTTGGTTCCCCTGTTGTACCTCCGGCAATCAAGTCAGCTAGTGAACTTGAGTGGAGAAAATGAAGAACTGTGAGAGTTCTTATGTGTGCAGTATAATTTGTAGATATTGCTTAAAAGATCCGATCTGGAGGAGGTTTCTATGTTAGAATAGTACATTTATTTATACTGATGGTATAAAGGTAGAAGTGTCACTTCGACCGAGCACATGATGGTGGTGAAGAAGCGTGGGCTGGCGACCGCGCCAGCACCTACTTTACAGGTGTCGACTGGCGATTGTGGGAGAAATCAATTCCGTATTAAATGAGAAGTGATTGGAGGCATGACGGTGCTGGCGTGGTCCGATGAGTCATGAAGACTATCAGGGCTAGATGGATGATGGCACCTGTCACGCATTAAATGTGATGCTGACATGTTTGTCAGTGGGATGTCAGTGGGAGAGGCTTGAGGCTAAGGCCGTTCTTTGGCTTAGCCAAGAAGTAACGCCTCTCGAGTCGACCCCGCAATGATGTCGAATAGCTGGTCGAGTGGGCTCGTAGCGAGTCGTATTTAACAAGATAAAGGAATGTCGACTCGGCGAGTCGGCTAAGTTGGAATCCTTGCTGGTCTTTGGCCACTAATTTGATTGGGGTATAGCATGCAGAAGTACACATGTATGTTGCTGGTAAATGGTCGCACTTTGGCGATTAAAAACACCATAACACTCTCCTAATCCTAATTTTGTGAAGTAATCATTCTCATCATATACTTCAACTTGAAGAACACTTCAAAGGTTTCATGAGGATGTCCGCAACTTGATCTTCAAACTTCTCAAAGTTTGTTTCAGCGTAACTTCTTAATTAGAATAAGATACAAACTCCTTATCATGATGAGACTCAATCTCCTAATCATGATAGATATCTAATATTTTCTAATTCTCATGAAGTTATATAAAGAATTAAAGACTCAATCCTAACAATATCCACCCAAGTCACCTTGACGTTATACTATTAATGTCGTCTTAAAACTTTGCCTCTCCCGCTAGCTTCTTCTCTTGTTGTGTGCTTCAGCCCTCACTCCTAACTGGAACGTTCACACTCCAATCTGGATGTTCCGTGACCCTTGCTGTGATTTGCCTTACCGTGGTGCCTCCAACTCTCTTGTGCACACCAGAGAGTTCTTTGCCACAATGCTATATGCAAATTGAATATGCTTCTGCATCGCTCGTATCGAACCATATTGGTGCACCTATCAGACTCCACCATACGAGCTGGATGCCTCTATCTTTTTTATTGCTTTGGTTGGATTGGATATGAGCGCTCATTCTCCTACAAGTCAATGGCATCATCTCCATCTCCATGTGTTTCACTTGGTCGTGCCCAATGGTTTAACACTATCCTCCTCGAGGTTACACACATCAACCATTTCCTGCTCCTATGATGATTCTGAATAGTTACATGTTGACAACTCTACTGCTAAAATCACTTATGATTCTCTACACCAGTCTCATCTATCGCGTACTAGTTTATCCTATCTGTCATCACATCTATCTCAGCACCACCATCAAAACATTCCTAACTTTTTGACCGAGTATAACCTGAAAATTCAATACATTCTATAGCACTCAAAGCACTCAAAACCTAGAAATTGACTCCTAAATTGTCTTGCTCTGCCTTCGATTCATCAATCTATACTCCGATCAACCTCAGCTGATTCATCTAAACACAACTCTAAATACTAACTAAAACCAAAACAGTACGGCTCCAAACGATTTCTGCTCCACGTGCTCTTATAGGTCATAACTCACAAGTCTTCATGGGGAACCTAGCAAACCAAACAACAAATATCACACACCGGATTCATCATCATTGCTCTGATACTACTTGTTGAGGATTTTAATCTCCCCTACTATGATCTGCGCAATTCCAAAGAATCCACAAGATAAAAACAACTACAATTAAAAAGAAAGAACACATCAATATTTACGTGGTTTGGTCAATTAACTTCGTCATACATCCATTAGCCAACAATACAAGAAATTCACTAAGTATTAGGGAGAGCTATAAGAGAAATCACATAACTCTCGTCTCATAATCTCTCAATCTCACATACATAATCAACTCTTATATTCTCTTAAAAGCCATCTCCCTAAAAAATTTTAGATGGACAAAGACTGCAAAATCCTCTCTTAATCCCCTACTAATATTATAATTTTTGTACGAACAAAGACTAGGAAACCATAGACAATGTTGTAATCTTTTGTATGGACAAAGACTACAAAACACTCTCTTCTTGCACACTATTCTTGAATCCAGTTCACGTCTCTGATGACCTAGATTACAAGAATAGCGGTTCCCTTCTTTTCTCCTTGGTTTTTCCTCAAACAAAAAAAAAAGACTACATATAGACAAACCAAAACTCTATCTCTAGCCTAACTTCCTAATTATAATAGAATACAAACTCTTTATCATGATGAGACTCAATCTCCTAATTATTATAGACCTTTAATCTTATCTAATTCTAATAAAGTTATACAAAAAATTAAAGACACAAATCCCAACAAATCAAGCATAATTTCTCATATATATGGCGCCTTTCGTCATTAACAATAATCACAAAGTCTTTATCCTAACTTTTTAGAATCGAATGAGGTAACAAATCATATTTTTTTCCATTTAGTTCTATCGAGAATTAATCCTAAATTAAATTATCTAAAGTCAATCTTATGAAATTTGTAGATATATTATAGAGATTGTTAATTATCGGATACAAAATTCAATCCTCCTTCTTTATCATGTTGTGGCAAGGATAGAAGTGCAAAATTTTTTGGGGGTTTTGCATATACACCCTTCCTTAGCTGCATATTTACCCTCAAATCTTGGTATTTATAAATTTACCTTCTAATTCTTGAGGGAGAATAGGGTTATTGCTAATCTTATTAGATATTAATGCCAATTAAAAGTTATTAACAAATATATCCTAACAATGATGATATTCAGTAAGATATATGCAAGGATATATATGCAAAGGGAAAAATAAACAAGAAATAATATAAACAAATAGTGGATACAAAGAGCAATCCAAACACAATAATATGATCACAGAGTTCGGACCTTCCGTCCTACGTATCTGTTCCCCACTTCGGGAAGAACTCCACTATCGACACACCCGGTTTGGAAGCCGAAACTTCTCTACACACTCGATTTTCTAGCTCACCGAAAACTCTACAAATGTCTCACAATGTACATACACAAACTACAACCTCAAATGTTGGTCCTCACGTATCGCCTCCCTTAAGTGCTCGGCTTTACTACCTCTCTCTAGGCTTTACTACCGACGCTACTCCTCTTGGTATAGACTACATCCTCACCACACACTCCTCTTGGTGTAAATATGTATTACAAGGTAAACTCTCACAATAAGGCTCAAATACAAGATTTGTTCTCTAACAATGAATGAGAACACTATGAAGCTCACTCTCACTAAGTCACTCATCACAACCCAACAATATATTGTATGAAGAATATTAAAAGCTCGATTGAGGTGTGAGTGATAAATGAGAACAATAAAATTCTAACTCAAATAAAACTAGCTAAGATATGAATATGAAAATTAAAAGATAAATAAGCTAGATAAAAGAGTTAGAAATCTTCTTTATAAACACAAGAAGTTGTAGATAGATGATGAGGATGAATTCCTCAGTTGAAATCAAAAGCTTCCTCCTTGTGAAAAACTTCTCTTTTGAAACAAACTTAAAACCATACTTAAACACAAACTAAACTCTTTTAAAACTTGATTAAAACAATTTTCTTGATTACCATAAGAGTTGAATGCACTGGGGTATTTATAGGCACTTAAGACATCAGCCAAAACCCAGATAAAAAGACAAAACAGCTCAAAAACCAAAAATCTGGAAACTGTACAAAACTAGTCATTGGAAGGCTTATCAGTCGACTGACAGGTTTCATCAATCGACTGATGAGCTGACCGTTAGAGGTATTTTTTAGTTTATCAGTCGACTGACAATATTTATCAGTCGACTGATGGATCATCAATCGACTGGTCAGTCGACCAAAATAAAATAGAGACTTTTGATGATTGTAGGCACTTTCATCAGTCGACACATCAGTCGACTGATGTCATCAGTCGACTTACCAGTCGAGTGATAACAAGTTATCAGCCTGAATCGATTTTGAAATTGAGTTTCAAGCCTCTGTTAAAAATAGTAAATAAATTCCAAAAAATGTGAAACTTTGTAAATAGTTTATAAACATTTTGACAAACATGTTTGAAAAGGAATTTTGCAAAAAAAATCCTCATATTTATGAAAACTCAGCGTTTATTAAAAATATACATAGTACATATTTTTGATGAATCTTAAAAATGAAGTTTGGCATGTAAGAACATGTGGAAACTTTATGAATTGTTTTTATAAACGTTATAAAACATGAATGTAATGTAAACAATATTAATAAACCAATATTACATTGTTTTCTTAAATAAACTTATTTTGTAATAAAATTAAAATTGTGTGTGTGTGTGTGTGTATTTAGAGAGAGAGAGAGAGAGAGAGAGAGAGAGAGAGAGAGAGAGAGAGAGAGAGAGAGAGAGAGAGAATATACACTACAAAACAACTAATATACCAAAGCTTGATATGATCGTGAAAGCTCTAGTCCATCCATCCTCCAATACATATTGTTTGTCTAGACTACCTAATAAGAAAACATAAACACTAGACAAATAATATTAGGAATTGTTTGTAATCATCAAAACAAGATTAGAAGATGTAGGCTCATAACATGAGACCTAACAATCTTTCTCTTTTTTATGATGACAAACAATCTACACAAAGATTATATAAGATATACAATAAAACACAATACTCTTAAAATATACTCATAATCCACTTGTTTCTCCCCCTTTGGCAACATCAAAATGGGAAAAACAAAAGAATAAGAGAGCGAAAGCTCCCCCTATCATAAAGCATAGGTGAGTATAAAACATAAGAAGATATAGAGATTGCTCCCCCTATCAAAATGTCATATGAAAAATATGCAAATATGAACATGACAAATATATGTGAGCAAGCATAGATAAAAGTATGCTAAACACCACTCACATACAAGACCAAGTGAATACTCATATGTGTATCATCAATACAAAGTGTCACAAGGGTCTAACACAAAGATATATATCCATAGGATATATCAAAAATAATAACAAATTCTAAAAATTAAAATCAAAGATTAAAAATCACAAATCAAGAATCAAATGATTTGTCAATAAATCAAAAGAAAATTCATAAGTTATCAAACTATAAATCATGATTTATTGAGAACATATAGAAATACATTATTATGAGAATGATGTCTTAAAAACATGAAAACAAAGTATATATATCTAAAAAGTGTTTGATCAATAGAAGAAATCTTCTTTGTAGAACTTGATCAAACCACATAAGGAATATATTATAAACCACAAATAGATGATCCGAAAGCTCAAACATATAAATATCATCATAAGAGTGTTTTATAATGATCCCATAAACACAAACACATCAAAGTGAATCAAAAACAACATGGTTCAAACCAAGATTATAAAACACGTGAGAAACATGAACTATGGTTTTGAAAAAACAAAAATCATTTTGATTTATCAAATACTTTCTTTTAAAGATTTTAAAAATTATTTGCAAAAATCTCAAAAAAAATCATCTTTAAGAACATAAAAAAAAAATTAAAAATTAAAAATTTGTTCTTAAAGAATCAAACTTGTTTTGGTAACCAATTACTCTTAATATCTAAGAGTCTAGGGACATGACCTCTATCATTAAAGCTTAAAACCCTAGGGTTATGATCCCTTTTGGGCATATATGGTGCACGGACATGATCAAAACAAAATTCATATAGATGGCCATTTTGATTGTAATGAGTGCAATGAAAGGGTCTAAAAGATTTGTATTAACCAAAAGGTGGTGCACGGAAATCATTTGCAAACAAATAAAATTTATTTGAAGCTTTTTACAAATGAGAAACATTTTTCAAATCAAAACAAAATTTGGCCAAATGGCCAAACCTACCACAAAAATCGCACTTATACACATGAGCATGTTTATGATTTGTAATATGTGCATATGCATGTGTATGAGATGTAGAAACTTTATGAGATGCACATAAAATAGTATTATTAGAATGTTTATGTGCATCATAGCAAAACTGCGCAAGATGGCCTTTTCGGGCGCAAATAGAGCACTTATAAGTTTTGCTATATACATGTGCATAATGAGTAGATTTATTTTCTTTAGACTTAGCACACATATTCACAAGCTTCTTATGATTGTAAATGCATTTAGTTAGAGTTGAATCTAAAGAAGAAATGTGATCTTTAATATTATTCAACTTAACATTTGGCATAATATTATTGACAATAGAAGTAGAACAATCATGATTAATTTTAAAAGAATTAAATTCATTCCTAATTGTTTCTACTTCTAACATGACATCATCTTTCTCATGAGATAAGCTAGCAATATCCATTTTTAATTTTTATTACTTTCTTTAAGGTTTACATTTTTATTAGCAATGACATCAAACTTAGTTGCTAGAGCCCCATGATTGGAATTTAAAATAACATGCTTGCTTTTTAAATCTACAAAATTATGATGCAATTTGTTATAGGCTTTCATTAATCTATCATCACTTGCGAGTTCATAAATGGATAGATCATCATCGGAACCAGACTCGCATACCTCACTAGGGCTATCGCCTAGTGGTCGTATGCACAATGAAGATGAAGCTCCACTATTACTTGAAGTAGAATCCATCGAAATCTGTTGGAACTCCTCCAAGTTGCCTTGACATGCCTCTATATGTTTCAACAATAAATATGCACTATCAAAAGAAACAAGTTTGTTAGATATAAATGGTTCAAAAGATTTAAGCAGAAAATCTAACAATAAATTGTTCATGGTAGGCATTTTCTTATCATGATTGCTCTACTTGGATTTCTCTAAAGTGGGCATAATGTAAGCACTATCGATAACTTCCCATAAATCTAAATATTTAGATCTAACAAATATTTTAAATCTAAACATCCATTGAGCATAAGAAAATTATTGAATAAAGGAGCAACATTTATATCATAGTCTAAACAAGAGGCACCATGCATATCCATAATAAACATGCAAGCAAAAAGAATAAAATCAAAATAAGATTAGCAACAATAATAAGAACAAGTGATCTTTAACTCAAGGTGGTTAGACCTCAAATCAAAGAGCACCAAGCTCTGATACCAATTGAAAGTACCCTAGAGGAGGGGGATGAATAGGGTTATTGTTAATTTTATTAAATATTAATGCTAATTAAAAGTTATTAACAAATATATCCTAACAATGATGATATTTAATAAGATATATGCAAGGATATATATGCAAAGGAAAAAATAAATAAAAAACAATATAAATAAATCGTAGACACAAAGAGCAATCCAAACATAATAATATGATCACGAAGTTCGGACCTTCCGTCCTACGTCTCTGCTCCCCACTCCCGAGAAAACTCCACTATCGACACACCCGGTTTAGAAGCCAGAACTTTTCTACACACTCGGTTTTCTAGCTCACCAAAAACTCTACAAATATCTCACAATATACATACACAAACTATAACCTCAAGTGTTGGTCCTCACGTATCGCCTCACTCAAATGCTCGGCTTTACTAACTCTCTCTAGGTTTTACTACCGATATAACTCCTCTTGGTATCGACTACGTCCTCACCACACACTCCTCTTGGTGTAAATATGTATTACAAGGTGAACTCTCACAATAAGGCTCAAATACAACTCACCACACACTCCTCTTGGTGTAAATATGTATTACAAGGTGAACTCTCACAATAAGGCTCAAATACAAGATTTGTTCTCTAACAATGAATAAGAACACTATGAAGCTCACTCTCACTAAGTCACTCACCACAACCCAATACTATATTGTATGAAGAATATTAAAAGCTCAATTGAGGTGTGAGCGATAAACGAGAATAATAAAATTCCAACTTAAATAAAACTAGCTAAGATATGAATATGAAAATCAAAAGATAAATAAGCTAGATAAAAGAGTTAATGAAAATCAAAAGATAAATAAGCTAGATAAAAGAGTTAGAAATCTTCTCTATAAACACAAGGAGCTATAGATAGATGATGAGGATGAATTCCTCAAAAGAGTTAGAAATCTTCTCTATAAACACAAGGAGCTATAGATAGATGATGAGGATGAATTCCTCAGTTAAAATCAAAAGTTTCCTCCTTGTGAAAAACTCCTCTTTTGAAACAAACTTAAAACAATTCTTAAACACAAACTAAACTCTTTCAAAACTTGATTAAAATAATTTTCTTGATTACCATAAGAGTTGAATGCACTGGGGTATTTATAGGCACTCAAGACATCAGACAAAACCCAGAGAAAAAGACAAAACAGCTCAAAAATCGAAAATCTGGAAACTGCACAAAACTAACCGTTGGAAGGCTTATCAGTCGACTGACGAGCTTCATCAGTCGACTGATGAGCTGGCCGTTAGAGGTATTTTCCAGCTCATCAGTCGACTGATGATATTTATCAGTCGACTGATGGTTCATCAGTCGAAAAAAATAAAAAAGAGACTTTTGATGATTGTAGGCACTTTCATCAGTCAACATATCAGTCGACTGATGTCATCAGTCGACTTACCAGTCGAGTGATAACAGGTTATCAGCCTGAATCGATTTTGAAATTGAGTTTCAAAGCTCTGTTAAAAATAATAAATAAATTCCAAAAAATGTAAAACTTTGTAAACAGTTTATAAATATTTTGACAAACATGTTTGAAAAGGAATTTTTCAAAAAAAAATCCTCATATTTGTGAAAGCTCAACGTTTATCAAAAATATACATAGTACATGTTTTTGATGAATCTTGAAAATGAAGTTTGACATGTAAGAACATGTGGAAACTTTATGAATTGTTTTTATAAACGTTATAAAACATTAATACAATGTAAACAAGATTAATAAACTAATATTGCATTGTTTTCTCAAATAAACTCATTTGGTAATAAAATCAAAATTGTGTGTGTGTGTGTGTGTGTGTGTATATATATATATATATAGAGAGAGAGAGAGAGCTTGAAATATATTCACACAATATACACTACAAAACAACTAATATACCAAAGCTTGATAGATCTTCAATATGCTCGTCTTGGTAAACATGGAAGAAGCTTGAACTTGGATTTTGACTAGTGTGCATAGGCTTCATTCCACTATTTCCTTCCATCCTCCAATGTATATGATCGTGAAAGCTCTAGTCCATCCATCCTCCAATACATATTGTTTGTCTAGAATACCTAATAAGAAAACATAAATACTAGACAAATAATATTAGGAATTGTTTGTAATCATCAAAACAAGATTAGAAGATGTAGCTAGGCTCATAACATGAGACCTAACAATTCTATCACAATGAATTTTTCTAATTCTTTCACTTGACTATTTTGGCTTTTAAACTGAAAATGTTGCAAACATATTGGTAGTGAAAACTTCTGTACTATCATGTTTAGAAACCAATATTGTTAAGTTGGAGGTGAAAAATTAAAAACCTAATGTGATCAGAGAAACAAGGGTGCACCAAGATTTGTAAGGTAAAATCATAAATATGGAAGATTTGAGGGGTATATATGCAAAAACCCCAAAAATCATTAGGGCCATAATGATGGAAATATAAATTCACGTCAGCTATTTATCTTAAAAAAGGGTCACTTCACCCACTAGCTTTATTACTCGTCAAAGTAATTGCTATCATTAGCAGCACTAAGGCAACTGGCTTTTAGACTAGGGCCATGTATCCCACCAATCAACACCTTGAGCTCACCCTATATATACCCATTTCATGTACAAAACCATAAGCTCACCTTCTCCTTTAGACTCAGAAGAGAAAGAACGAGAGCTTAGAGAAAGAGAGAATGGGAAAAGATATTGAAGGAGGTGATCATGAGAGAAAAGGTATGCAACTATATATGTATTGTTCTTAGAAAAAAGAAGCATGTGTATATATACCTTATACACACTTTCTATTAATCATTATTAAAAAAAACTCGAATATTTGTTGGATATACTGGATATAAATTTGTCACTCATTAGTGAATTTATCTGTCAATATACAAGGTTGTGAGGCATATCAACTGCAATGTGATTAGCATGATAGACCTCAAACGCAGCTCCACTATCTCTTTGTTCCCATACTATTTTTCTCTATTTACATCTGCCTTGAAAAACTATATCATTTTTTTCACTTTTATTAAAAAAAAATTCTTTGTTATTTTTTCATGAATCCAAGCCATACAAGTTTAAAGAAAAGATGTAATGAAGATGACCAGTCCCTGTATCTCTTTTTTTTTTCTTTCCTTCCTTTCAATAAACTAAAATGAAACGACATGTTGAACTGGAGCATGAAACATGCATGTGCAGATTAAGATAATACGCAACAATTAAAGGCTTTATATGCAGCAAAATAAAGTAGGTAGTTGCTTCCAAGCCAAATCGTATACGCATCAACCCTGAATTTAATGTGACAATTGTGACTGTACTTTTCTATAACTGAAAGTTGCTCACATTGTTGGCATTAAAAAAATGATAATTGTTTAATGGGTCCATTCCTTAATTTCTTTTTTCTTTCTTTTTTATAAGAAAGTTTAAATTATTTCATGAGTGCTTTTGTGGGCACTAATCATTTTTTCATTCCTTCAAAAAGAAAGGTGACGTTTGAAAAGTGATGTGTGTATTTTAAGTGACTCGTACTAGCGTAACTGGCTATTTGCATCAACTTTAAGCAGGCTCAGCTAGCTTTATACCAAAGTTAGTGAAGTCTAATTGATGTTTGGAAAATGACACAACTTCCACTATGGATTAGCATCCCTTCACGTAACTATTGTAATGATTTATGTGAGATTTAGAAAGATCTCTTTTACTTCAAAAAAAAAAATCAAATTAAGTTCTTATGAAGATTAATGAGAGTTATGACTTTTACTTTAACATGTCTTAACAGATAAACAATTTTTTCCGGTCTGAAACTTGAGCTTTGTTTTGCTCATCGACATGATTTATCTAAATCATCCGCTTTAAATGCTCCTTCGATAAAAATTGAATTCATTGGAACTAACTTCATCTTAATTAATGTTCCTTGGATTATATCAAGAGAGGGACTAGGGGCACACCCTCTACCACACCTCCAACCACACCATCTCTCTCGCTACAGTACACCGGGCCCACATGAGACTTTATTAAATAAAATCTCATGTGGGCCCGGTGCACTGTAGCGAGAGAGATGGTATGGTTGGAGGTACGGTAGAGGGTGTGCCTCTATCATTTCTATTATATCAAACCTCGTCTGAAGTTCTGACAACAGCCGTGGATTACAATTTTATAAATGTTGAATTCTAAGCAAGAATTCCTTTATCATAGTCTTAAACTATCCGTAGTTGGTATATATATAGTTTGTTTTTACTAGTAGTTAGTAGTTGGAGATCGAAAATAGTCGCTATTGTTGTTAATGAAATTAAAAAGTATGATTACATGAATATGTACAGGGGATAATGTTTGTTGTCTAATATAGAAATTTAAAAGTACTATTGTTAATGAAATTAAAAGTACTTGTTTATACAGTTTGTACATCCACCAACATGCATAGATTAAATTAGGATTGATTTGTTCTTTCACCATTTTGGCTGATGTGCTGCTGAAATGATACATTTTTAAACTGTCAGCTATGATCTTAGGATTGTTAGTTTTATATTATAGTGGCCTAAATATGTGTCACTTCAGTTATACATCAGCAAAGACTGTGAAGGGACATGCCGATCCCTGCGTACTAGTATACATAACACCGTAACACTAATGAAACTAGAAACCGATCACATGCAGGCACAGTATGGACGGCGACGGCCCACATCGTCTCCGCAGTGATCGGCTCCGGCGTGCTCGCCTTGGCATGGAGTGTCGCTCAGTTTGGATGGATCGCCGGACCGCTCGTCCTCCTCGGCTTCTCCGGCGTCACTTACTACACATCGACTCTCCTCGCCGACTGCTATCGGTACCCTGATCCAGTCACCGGAGATATCCATCATGCGTACAAAGATGCAGTCAGGTCGTACTTGGGTATGTCATATATATGGATTTAAGTTTCTGATTGCCAGTTTAGATAACAAACAGATAGCACGAGTTTCTGATCATTACGTACGTTCCCTGTTCTGTTGCTTGTTGCAAAGGTCCGAGGGAAGTGCATCTATGCGCCAGCGTTCAGTATGTGAATCTATGGGGAACTCTTGTTGGCTACACAATCACGGCGGCTACTAGCATGATGTGAGTTATGCCTGTTCTTTTTAATAGAAATTGGGGATTTTTTAATGGATTTGAATCCTCTCTGCCGCTACAAAGTAGCGGAAAGATCACTACTACTTTTATAACGATCATGCTGTAAACAATGTGATTCATTTCAAATCTGACTCAAACAAGACCCACCCTTGTCATCCTTTGAGCGCAATCCTTTCCTGAACTTTTCACAGTGCGGTCCAGCGATCAAACTGCTTCTGGCGACCTGCACCGCCTCCGGCAACCTTGACAATGGTAGCGTTCGGATTCTCCAAGTCGTCTCGTCGCAGTTTCCCGAGCGGAGAACATAGCGTGGCTGTCGTGGTGGCCGTGGCGACGTCGGCTACTCCGTCATCGGACTCGGCCTCTGCATCGCCAAATGGGTGTCGCATGGTGATATTAGAGGGAGTTTGTCCGGCCCTAGTGGTGTCTCCACGGGTGAAAGGAGTTGGAATGCGCTGTTGGGGCTGGGGAATATTGCTTTTGCTTATACTTTTGCTGATATCTTGATTGAGATTCAGGTATTGGTATTGTTTTTTTTTTTTCCCTTGATTAACATACTCTCCTAGATGTTAATGAGAATGTGTTTCGCGGGCGTCGCATGATGTTAATGTGTCTCATAATAGAAAGATGCCTTTTTTTTCCCGGGGGTATATATACACCGTGTACAACATACAAATGATCGAGAGATAACTTGATTTGAACATCAGGAGCTCTAAATGCTAGTAAAAAAGGAATAATAAATAACTAATCCCCTAAATATGTGGGAAGTATCTGCAATTACTTTTGGATAACAATCTTTTCTAATTCTGTAATTTCAGATGATAAGGCTTAGAAGTATTGATGATTGATTGC
>NC_033795.1:11405233-11411559 GCF_001876935.1 Asparagus officinalis | reverse complement strand
CACTGTCTTCTACCTTGCTATCGGGTGCACCGGATACGCCGCCTTCGGAAATGATGCTCCCGGCAACATCCTTACCGGATTCGGTTTCTATGAACCATTTTGGCTCGTCGATATGGCAAACATATGCATCATCATTCACCTAGCTGGAGCTTACCAGGTAAAACTTCAAATACTATAGATCATGTTCAGTGGTCCTGCGACTGTAATTAATAAGTAATGGTGCATCAAAGCGATATCTGTTCTTGGACTAGTGAATTGGAGGATCTTTATACTATCTAAGAATAGACATCGGTTTGCGGTACTATTCATGCAACGAACTGAGACCATGAGATACTTAATTTCTTTGAAAATGATGTAACGCCGTGTGTCTATATTTGTATTTCCTTTATTAGAAGAGTAACCCTCCGACTTTCACCACAATTTTGAAATTTGAGTATAGTGACATGATTCTTTAATATGATATCGGAGCAACTCAGATTACTACCCACAAATTTAGAACATATTTTTTTTATTAAAAAATTACTACAACGGCGTGAGTTTAGATTTCTACTCATAGATTGAAATTAATGCGCATCAAAGAGAGATCATATTTGGATTAGTGAACTGGAGGATTTGTGCACTATCCAAGAATAGACGTCCCCTTGTTGTACCATTAATGAAATGAACCGAGAGTCTGAGACCATTGGGTAATTAATTAGTTTCTCTAAAAATAATGGCATTCATGTGTTCGTACTTATTCTTCTCGTAAGAGTGTAAAATAACAGCCACAATCTTCGCCATAACTTTAGAGTTTTGACATGGTATCAAAACAGCCCAGCTTCAAATCCCACTTGTCACAGATTTAAAACAGATTTAGAAACAAATTGTTACTGCTAGATGAGGCTTAGATGGTAGATTTCGATCCATACAAATGGCGCTCAACCTTCAGAGAAGGTTAAGAGTATGAAATTACAATCCTCAACACTAATCAAAACTTCAATGCTTTGGCGTGTTTATGGGTTGTTCGACACTTGCTTTCGAAGATTGTATACAGTAACAATGATTCACTGAATAAAAATGCATTAGGAAGAAGTCAAGCATTAGTAGGCGAGATTTTTTTTTTTTTTGATTGATTGATCAAATGCTTTAACATAACATGCGACAATCGATACAGGTCTACGCGCAACCAATATTCGCCCAGTTCGAAAAGAGAATTGCATCCCAATGGCCAGAAGCGAAGTTCATCCACACAACATACACAATCCACCTCCCCTTGACAAAATCCGGCCCCCTGAGCTTCACGCTCTCAAAGCTCGTCCTCCGTACAATCTTCATCCTCTTCACAACACTCGTAGCGATGCTCCTTCCCTTCTTCAACGCCATGTTGGGCCTCATCGGAGCCCTGGGGTTCTGGCCTCTGTCGGTGTATTTCCCGGTGAGCATGCACCTATCTCAGAACAAGATTCAGAGGGGTGCGCCTAAATGGATTTGGTTGCAGGGTCTGAGTTTGGTTTGTCTGTTGATATCTGTCGGTGCTAGTGTTGGGTCCGTGGAAGATATAATTAGTAATTTGAAGAATGCTGCCCCTTTCAAGCTGGCATACTAAGAATTCTGAAACTAGTTTGTATTGATGATGATGATGATGATGTAATCCGAGTGACTTGACGTAAAGAAACTGATGTATTCAGCAACTGATTTTAGATGTGGAGGTTTCTTATTCTTGCACTGGATCAGATTTTATGGACTTTGTTTACGTTTTTGTGCAGGTACAAAGGATTTAAAAAGGTTATTGTTCGAATATCAGAATAGGATTTTTTTTAATGTAAAAATAGGGCAAAGTGCCCTACCATAGATAAGTTATATAAGTGCAAAAGAAAAAGTATTACAAAAGTAGATATCTACTGGTGATTGGAACAACACCTCCGAGATGGAGTAAAAAAACCAATCACTAGTAGATGTCTAGAAGATATATACAAATACTAACACGATGCTATGAATAGCTAAAAACCAAAAGAAACAAAAGAACTAGGAACCGCAGTTCAAGGATTCCCGTTGCTGTCCTCGTTGGATTCGATGATGTCCGCAAGCCCAGAGGAACGAATATCAGAATAGGATTTACAGACCCTTATCCTAGTTGTCACAAGGACTCAACGCTATGTAGCATCTTCGTATCTATATACGGTTGACTAAAGTAGACGGGCGAACTTGTTGGAACTACAATCCAAGGTTTTTCCATAACTCTTAAAAGTGAATGGGAAGCAGATCAAGTATCACAAAGTGACCCCACTTTCTGTTTCTCTTGTAATTGAGAAGTGAAACTACTAACTACTAACTACATCGGCCTTATCACAGCTTATTATACCACTTGCACTGGGGAGGGCAACTAGGAAAGACATAACAAATTATCATACCACTTTTGAGGGCGGTCGTCAATTTGTATTGGTGGCATATGAGCAGTTTGCTAGGGCCTTCGTCCGTTGAAATCTATATTACATATTTAAGAAAAGCCCATCTTTTTGGTTTGTGTGTCAATGTTTTTAGAGATACCAAAAATATCCTCGCATTTCAAAATATTAAAAGAAGCACGTTCACTTGCAAAAGACGAACGAAAATGCTTGACGTTTGAGAATCAACACAAATGCTCCCGCTCTCGCAAAAACCATTCCCAAATGCCCTCACATTTTTTACTTATGCACGTATCACGTGCCCCAGAGTACTGGACTCAATAAAGGAAACTGCTAACTACAAGAACTGTACTATGCTAACAAATTCATAATTTCTTATTGCAATTTTGAAAAAAAAAACTCCACATTTTTGTGTCTTGTTGTACAATAGTAGCACAACTCTTAATTGTCTCGTTATGATATCCCTGTCTAAAACTCCTGATACTAGTGGCTTCTGGGACACTGCTTTGAAGATAATCGAACTCAGTACACGGATATGATGCATTTTGATAAACATTTACACTTTTACTAACAGTGAAGGGGGTAAATAAAACCCCGTAACCCAAACCCGTTGCAAGAGAAGATTTGAAAGTCTTGATGACATACATTACAATAAATTTCAGTAAAGAGAGGAGTAACGAAGTAAGAACCTTTAGCTGCTTGTCACATAAATTGACCACACTGAAACTTCAAAATTGTTGGTATTTCACCGTAACAAGTCACTAACCCATCATTCCTGGAAAGAGCTCTGATATCTTGGTGAACACATCCATAACCTGTGTAATGAAAAGTCACGCAGTCAGAATTTCAGAGCGCTAGATTATACATGTAATGTTATTGTTTTACAGTTAATGGTATAAAAGCTAACTGAATCTTAAAGGGGAAAATACAAATTTGTATGTATATGAAAAAATAAAGTTATTTAGACATATATCCCTCATATCTTCAATAATTCCATATTAGTCCCTCAAATCTCAATAATTGCCTATTAGTCCTTCAAAGTCTAAGGGGTCTTGCAATTTGGTCCCCCAATGAGTAAATACCCCTTACTTATGATTTCTCTCTTAAAACCCATTTCCGAAAGAGAGTTATTTGCACTTTAGTACTCTAAAGTTTATAGCTTTACCCCAAAGTTTTTGACACTGACACCCTAAAGTTTATATCTTTTATGACTTTGATACCTCAAAAGTTTTTTCCTAACACTTTTGTTATGAAACTTTTTTCACTTTGATATCCCAGAGTTTTGTTTTTGACACTTTGATACCCCAAACTTTAGGGTATCGAAGTTTAAGATGTGCAACTTTGAGGTATGGATGTTAAAAAATGTTGAATCTTTGGAGTATGTACGTTAAAAAATGTGTAAACTTTGGGGGTATCAAAGTGTAAAAAAAAATCTTGGGGTATCAAAGTGTAAAAAAATTTGGGTATCAAAGTTAGAAAAGGTGTAAACTTCAGGGTATCATAGTGTCAAAAAAACTTCGGGATATCAAAGTTTAAAAGGTGTAAACTTTAGAGTGCCAAATTGCAAATAAACTTTAAAAAAAATACTAGCTGATGGTATTTTGGTCATTGAGGGACCAAACTGCTATTACACTAGGATTTGAGAGACTAATGAGCAATTTCATAGATTGAGTGATAATATGGAATAATTGAAGATTTGAGGATCTAATATATAAATAACCCATAAAATAGACAAGTGAAACCTAAACAAATCTTACTTCCACATAAAACTGTTCAAAAGGTTTACTTTCCATGAAAAATTGATCACTAGTCTACAATTACGTTACTGTGATTACTCAATATGCTGGGCATGGTTAACAAATTTCTTAATTTTCCATAAGTCATTAATAATAAGTCATGTTAATGACCACATAAACATCTTACAGGTTCTTTGACCCTATAAACATTTTAAAATTTGTTAAAGATAGTTATTATAGAAAAGTGACCGCTATACAATGCCCGAACTTCCAACACTAGCTTCGTAGTAGTAGGCCCTCAAAGCTTCTACAATCACAGTTTGAGAAACTTGCATATGACTAGTTCAAATTATTAACAGGCTTTCATAACCTTTTTATAATTCTGAGTAATCGATTAACTATATATGCATTGTGCAGTATACAGATTGTTGAACTATTATCCACGACAATTAGAATTAAAAATTGTTATGGTCATGTCGCATTTTCCAGGTCCGCAATGAAAAATAAATCTAAATTGAGAAAGAGCCATATAAACAATAACCAATTTGTTAGCGCTCTGGATTGATGTCATATTCCTACAACAGGGGACGACAGTATAGCCCGATAGAAGTTGCATATTAAGCTTATGCATTACAGAGCAACCATCCCATATCTACCAGAAAACTTAGTGAAGATATAGGATAGATTCTTCAATTTTGTTGGCCAACAGCCTATCAGCTCAAACTTATGGATTTAGACTATTCATGAGGCCATAGCCATAACGTGAGCAAGAAATTTAAAACCTTGCCCTTAATAATTTACAAAAATAGTTATATTACTCACTCCAGTTATTGTCCCTTCCAAGGCCTTCCATTTGCTTGCCAATTCATGCTTTCTAGGAGAATGTTTATTTCATTCAACTTGCAAGTAACTTCTACATGTATAATTAAGATTGCTTATTTAGATATGGGGTGTAAAATCCAATAAAGTGTCAGGATTGCTTCACTTGGAGAGGACATAAAACCCAGAACTTAAGCTCTTCTGGTGAAGTTGTTCAACAGTATTTGCTTTCACAACGCATAATATAAAGCAAAGAACCAAATTGGAAGAGAATAAATATCTCTGGCCTATGAATAGAAATTAATACATTAACATCTCACCTCCTTATCATTCTGATATTTTGTGATACTTAGGGGATTTTGTGAGCACTGCAAATGGGAAAAATGTGTCAGCAGAGCCAAAAGTTGCAATATGATATAGGAAAAGGTAGTAATAGGAAAACATACTTCCATGATTGCGGCTTGCACTTTTGGATTTTGAAATGCCATAGCAACATCAGGATTAGCCATAATTTTAGATATAACTTCTTCTGGAGTAAGCCCGATCTGGTCTGGATGCAAGACAGAAGGAATAAAAGTCAGATTATGAAAACCTGAAAGAAATAATGAGAATAATCTACTGGGCACTATCTGCATTTGGAATCAGGAAGGCAGATAGGAACAATCAATCAACCTGATAGTAGTTGCATCATGTAACAAACTAACAACATTAACCACTTATGGGAGTTGCATCATGTAACAAACTAACAACATTAACCACTTATTGGAAGCGTTGATAAGGGTCTGGGGAAGCTCAAGAAGAATCTTAGACATGATTACATAGATTATGTTTATATTACAACACAAATAATAGGAAAATGCAGGAAAACTCCTTGACAAGAAACCAGCTGTCTACAGTTTGCATGAAAAAACTTCATAAAAGCATCCACACGCTTGAAATGCAACACCCTCAATATGAGATGTAATACTGCAGAATATGTTGAGTAATCTGATTCATATGGTTATGCCAAAACAGAAATCCAATCAGTTCATGCCATTAACCTAAACCGTATGTAAACCCACCTGCAAGTCCACAAACAATAGCATACTTTTTTCAGAAGAGGGTCCGACTCCCAACACATCACCATCATGGGTAATTTATGGGCTCTAACACTTCTTTTCAGGCATACAATATGCAATGCTTTTGGCGCTATATTTAAAGAGTATCCTCCCTCTGCTTTCTCCACCTCTCTTAGGGGATATTCCCGCTTTGGAATAAGTTTCTGAAAGTGCGACCTTTAACTTGGGACTTTGGTTTTCAGTGTGATTGATTCCGAATTGTTCTTAGTGTGCCTATAATTGGGAGTTTGACCAAAATATCTCACCTTTTAGTCGTACATGTATTTGAC
>NC_033795.1:11379723-11404088 GCF_001876935.1 Asparagus officinalis | reverse complement strand
TCACCTTTTAGTCCTGCATATTTTGATTAAGTTTCCTCCCCCTCCCTTTCTCACCTGACTCCTTTCTTTACCTGCAGCTTGTTAGGGTAGCTACCTGCTGCATTCTCTCAATAATTCAATATTACTTAATAAGCATTTAAATCTCAAATCATCTTGGGCTGTAATTCTTCAATTCCCAACTTACTATGTTTCTCTCCCAATGTGCTCTCTTTTATCAATTTAACTGGACCTACCTTCCTGATCTCAACCAGAAAATGGGTATCAAAACTGAGCCAGGGCTAGGTGAGGTTGAGGAAGGGTCTGCATCAGCCTTCAACATGAGCTGATTGCATCCCATAACTGGTAAAGGAATATGACCAATAAATAAAAATGGGAAACTAAAACAAAGCCCCGCACCTTAATTTGGCAACCATAGGAGTATGTCTTATATAGACCCTGAGTGCCAACAGAAGTACTCAGGTTCAGCTGTCAATGCTATCACATGCATGTACAATGGGCCACAACCCACAAGGACAAGAAAAACACTCGTCAAACCTTTTAACTTTTTCAGTGATGTCCTAGAAAGTAAAGAATGCACATATATCTCTTCTTTTTTATAGAAAATGTAGGCACAGTTGCAATAGTAAGATTCAGACCCCAGACTTCTTGCATACTACATAGAGGCTTTACTACTGTACTATATAGTCTCACAGGAATGTCTATCAGTTAAACTCACCAAATTGCTGCTTGACCTCAGGACTGCTCAGATCAAAGTTTTTCAAAGAATCCATCATGCGACTGTCCCATTCACCATTTCCCCCCATATTGTTTCTGGACATGCACAGGATTAAAATAATCAGCCATTAAGTATTTTATATTGTCTGCATATCACATAAAAATATTATAAGAACCTCAAAAGTTAAAATCATGTCCAAGAACAGAAAACTAGAATTCCATACACTTCGAGTATCGAATTTTTACAAATTCTTCTCTCATAATTTCATGCATATGCAGACGCTATGCAACTTAATGAAAGAAAAAATAAACATAACACAGCCAGATTCTTCTCCAGTAGACATGGATAAATTTTACATAATCTGGAAGATTTGATAAGGTAAGGTCCGTAAGGAGTTGATTACAAGCATGCTTGATTCCAGAGTTTCTTGTACCAGAATATGATTGAGAGAGCAGTTGACCCTCCTTGGTGACTACATTACAAATCCATAAGTACCTAGACAGGTCTCACCTAAATCATCACTTGGAGAGGTACATGGGTTCAGGTGTCCTAGAGTCATAGACATGAACATAACTGGTTCAACACAGCTTTTTTGCACATCATAACATAGTATCATAACACAGTAAAAGAAGTGACAGGAAAATGTCCTAGAAAGGGCTCTTCAAACACTAATGTGAGTTTTCAATGACAATAGGAGATAATGCAGGGAAATAGACTTGTATTTCAGGAAATTTCTACTTGGACTTGGATTAGGGATTGAATTTGATTGGAAAGAACCAATTACAATTTAAATTAAATTCTAGATGGAATATAATTATAATTGATAATCCAAGTCAAAGAAGAAGTTCCACATGAATTCAAGAGTGGAGAAAGCTCTTTAAATACCCCTTGAGAGGTTTATTGTAAATCAAGCCATAGGGAAGCCAAGGAGAGTTGCATATTTTGAGCCATAGGGAGAAGAGAATTAGAATTGGTAATCCAAGTTAAAGGAGGAGTAATACATGAATTCAAGAGAGGGAAAAGCTCTTTAGATACCCCTTGAGAGGTTTATTGTAAATCAAGCCATAGGGAAGCCAAGGAGAGTTGCATATTGCGAGCCATAGGGAGAAGAGAATTAGAATTGATAATGCAAGTTAAAGGAGTAATACATGAATTCAAGAGAGGGGAAAGCTCTTTAGAAACCCCTTGAGAGGTTTATTGTAAATCAAGCAATAGGGAAGCCAATGAGAGTTGCATATTGTAAGAGAGATGTAGAGAGAACTAAAGGGGAAAATCAAAGGTATGTAAGAGATTTTTTGGTGAGATTAAGAGAGAATTTATTGTGGGATCTATCTAGATCACAAGAATAGATTATCTTCTAAATCTCTAAAGAAGACTCAAATCTCTCCCCCATGGACATGGATGATTGCCCAACCACAAATCCTTTGTCATTGTTCTCTTGTTTATTTTTTCCACAAGTTTCCTCCGGGTTTCCTATATCGCTTGGTAATCGATGGGTCTACGAAGGAGGAGATCTAGTTGAGGGTTTCAGTGGTGCTTCGCCAGGCAATGCTTCTGCATTGAACGTCGGATGGTGGCCACGATCAGTGTCGAGTTGTGGGTGGTGTGCGCCAACAGATAAATGATACTCGTGAATGATTGCTCTTTATATTCTCCCTTAAGAATCCTTTCCACATTCTTCACGGCTCTAGGCCATACATGTCCAAGCACCGTATCATATTCTCACGTCTGGCACTACAAATTTTAAAATTTCACTATTACCATTGCCCCACATATCATAGTTGTCTGGATCTTGTAATGTTTGAAAACCAATATTCTAGTCTAACCAAAACTAACAAATATCATATAGATAAAATCAACACATTTAATCAGCGACAAGATTTCCTTAAAAGAGCTGTTGCAATTTTCAATGAGAAAAAAAACATAGGTGTAAGTGTGTAACTATTAACTAATATTTATGGAGGAAAAGCATATCTATGTAAATTGTATTAATTTCCTTGGTGGAACTTCATTGAGATTATACCCAGAAGCAAATCTATAGCCACTAACGAATGTACAAAATACTGAAACGTAAAACTTACAGCATGTCTTGCAGCTGTTGGCGATATTCGGGGTTTTGTATCATCCCTGAAAATATGATCAAACATTAAGTTGTTTCCGTAAGGACTGCATCTTACTGGACAGCGAACATGCTTACTCTAATAAACCCAAACGAGAGGAAAATGGGAAAAAGCTTGGCACATTCTTGTAAGAAAACATAACAAGGAACATACACTTAAAAGTAGTGGGGTTCCTCATCTCCTCAGGTAAATGCCTGCATCATATATAAGAATTGAATAAGTCATACTGAAAGCTAAAGTAAATGAAAATAACCAAAAGTTTGTCAAAATAAAAATAAAAATAAAAATAAAAAAATGCAAATTAAATGTAAAAAAGGTAAAAAGATAACTACCGAAGTGCACATGCTGAGAAACAGAAAATTATTCAACATGCATCATGCAAGCAGAATGTAGCACAAGAAACTATTAAAGCTTTAAAGACACAAGTAGATACCGAATCAGCAGAAAATGAAAATTTTAGAACAGAGAAAATGTATCCTTCCAATCAGCTTAAAGTCATAAACCTTCTCTCAGAAAGGAATGCAGTAATAAAGCACAATTCAAATCAATAAATCCTCCAAAATTGATAAAACTTTCATAAACCTCAGCCTCAAGACAGCCCTATATGAGCATGCAAAATTACCAGAAAAGACAAGTATGGTAAAGAGGAAGGTGCAGTGTATAGCCAAGAAAAGCGAAGCTCAGCAATCTCAGAGTGCCATTCCGTAGACTGGGAATGAGTATGACTAAAACGTGTTTGAAAAGATTTCTAGGGAGACATGGCGTAGACAAATAACCAAATAATATCACGGTATAATTCTAGTAGGCATAAGTGTCCTATTGGGCCCAAATAGGTTGCTTAGAGTTGATCATCTAACAAAAAAAGGGACACAGTTTATACTCTGAAGGAATAGTAAGCATGTTAATTTCCACTAATCAGAGTGCACCATGGACCATTCAGTTTAGGGTTCAGACCATCTATTATTTTTGTTGGTTATGCCATCAGAAATTACGACAGATTAGGTCAATTCTGAGTAAATTATGTCATAGATAATCAGAGGAAAGCATCTTCACTTCAATAAAGATATATAGAATTACGTCAAAATAAATCAGATAGTTATGCCATCCCGTTGTAGCTCGTAATTGTAGTGCATAGATCATAATGGATGTTACATTGCTGCACTCTTAATCCATGTGGTCAACAACCAATTAATACGTAAAATTTAACAGCTCAAAAGGAAAGATTAATGAGCAATGAGGTCTGATCAGAACGAAGGTGAAAACCTTTAGGCAAAATAGCTTTTTGTTCAGGTCATAATAAAAAAAATGTGTTCGTCCTCTTTCAAATGAGCATGTGAGTCAGGCTTTCGAGGAGCATAAATTTGCCATTGCAGGAGTATAAGAAGGCAGTCAAGTGGATACAAAATACCATACACATCCACTACATACTTGCGATATGTAGTAGACACATAGCAGAATACAGAAAATTAATTGATGTATAAAGCCTCACATATTGCAAAGTAGAAAAAAATTACCAGTTCAGCAAACATATGTCAAAATCAGCTATAAAAAAATTTATTGGCACACATTTAGTATTTAAAAATGCAGTCAAGTAATACTAGCAGTAAATTAGTGATCAGCTTACGGATAAACCATCTTCTGCACAGTTGGATCTTCCATCATTTTCTCCAATGCTTCAACTGATAGAACAGAGGGTGTTTTACCTAATTGTACATGCACAAGAGTACATTAGACGTAATCCAGTGAAAAATTAATCAAATTAATAAAGTCGTAGATTCGCCAGAGCAGAAATCTAACAGAACAAAACAAAAGTTGCACATGTGTTATTAGATGAGGAAAGCGAAGATTAGGTAACTAAAGAACTAATTATTCAAACTGATGATGCATAGAAAAAGGCTGCATTACTGATTAACAGTAGACTAGGCAGCATTTGAAATATCAGGCAGGTATTTGTACGGAATGAATGACAGGTGGGCAGCACGCAAGCAAATACTTTTTCACCATCAGTGAGAGGAGTTATTTTTGTTCTATTTTTAGAAAATCATTTTTTTGTTACCAATTTGATCATAGATGAAAGATGTGGGAATTGTTCTTGTATACAACCATTTCAAAACAAGCAGATCATGAAGAACTGAGTGGATTAACTGCCATATAATGGTCCATAATGAGATTTTTAGCTGACTCCTTACGAAGTTAACAGAGGTGTCAGCCATAAAAACACCTTACCCCCCCCCGCAGGGGGGGGGGCGGGTGCGGCCAACACACACAGAGGGAGGGAGGGATTAGGCAAACAGACTGTTGGGGATAAAGGAACAATCTCCTCTCCCACAATAATCCTCCAACGAGAGCAACGGACTCAATATCAGGACCACCACAAATCTACATTAAATTAGTCAAGTCAAGACAGCAATGCTGTAGGAAATACAGAAGGCAAATATACTTAGTCATGTTGACAGAGGAGATAGCCCTCAATAGTGTGGAAGAATATGATTCATGTAGCCAATCCTAGAAATCAGGGACAAAGGCTTTGCCACTGTTGTCGTTGTATGCAAATAAAAAATTATTCAACCCATCAACCTACCAGATTGTGATTGATCAGTAGAAGAATGTGATTCCTGTGCAGCAGACACTCCGTTTGGTGTAGCCTTAAAAAATTATAGCAGAATGTATCAACAGCTATATTTTAAGGCATCAGCCCATTAAGTCATATAGAATGGCAACGAAACTTACTTCTTTTTCAGAATTAACATTGCTTGACGTACTGGTGTTTACTGAATATCCTGAATCCTTCCGCGTGTCTTCTTCTGGAGAAACATCTATAAAAGCTGCAAAATGAATATTAACAGAGATTACAGGAAATATATCCATAGAATGGAGAAACGGCTACATTAAGAAGTTAAACCTTTCATGACTTTTACTAGAAGAGAAAGGTACGCCAAGTACATATAGATATACAGATTTGCAATCAATCATGGGTAAACAATGTTCTATTATGACATTCTGCATATGATGCATAAGGTATGTAAAAGTCTAATGAACAGAAAGAAACTTGAGAAAGTAAATGAGCTTTTTGAACAATCAAAAAGCTAGAACAGTAGTATGATCAAAAGCTAAATATCAGTTTATTAAACTTTTTCCCCCTTAGATATTTTGCCAACTCACCCAGAAAGATGGAGGTAGAGAGAGAGAGGAAAGCAAATGTCCTGTTAATCTTTGAAATCATACATGTTTCTTCAAGAAGCCCTATAACTAGCTTGTATAAGATGCTTAAGACACCCCTAGCTTATCATTTCTCTTTGAAAGATACAAAAAAAATTGGTATATGCAATAAAAGCATAAGTTTTTTGTATGGAAATTCAATTCAAGATTCAAGGTCATGATTTTTGGACATTTGATCAGGGAAAAACAAAAAAAGGCCCATAAATTTATCTGAACCAAGTTTTATCTAGCTTGTAGGTTAACTCTGATCCTCCTAATGAAGATCCAATCTGATTGGTGGAGATGGTACTAAATTTGCATCCATCTCAATTTAAGGAGAATTTAGTTAACGGTGAACAGAAATTTTCACACGGCGCTTTTGATATGATTTGGCAGTGCAACCTACCAGCCTAGCTCAACTTGTCTCACATTAATGATGCACACAGAGTTGAACATTTCTAACATAAAACATGTACAGTCATATATTAGTTATGTATTTTGCAGAACTTAGGAATTGTAAACTTTCCAGAGGGTAAGAAGAAATGGTAGAACTAGAAAATTTCGAACACCTTTTAGCTATTTAATGTCTTCAAGATTGCAGATGGGAGTAAAAGTTGCATTATGCAGTAAAATAACACGAATGCATGCACATGAATCTAAAGAAACATCAAACAGTGAAAAAAGATTGTTAAAACCTCCTTTAAAATTCATTGTAAAATGTATATTGTCAAGCCAACAATAGAAAAACGTGAAAATATTTGATAAAAAAAGAATATAACATAAATAAAATCACCATACACGAGTGATCTAATTTCAGATATAAAAATAAAGCTGCAAATTTCAAGAAAACAAGATACCATATTTCTTCTCTTCCTTTTGGGTAGCTGGCTCATCTTTGACTTCAGCAGGTGGAGTTGCTTCCACTTTAGTTGTAGAGACGTCTACTGTAACAGCTGGTTGTGAAGCAACATGTGTCACTGATGGAATATTTGAGAATGATGGTGATGGAGTACTTGAAACTGATGCTGATGTAGGGGGGAATGGGAAGGGTGATCCTTGGGGAAAGGCAGCATTACTGAATTGACTATTTTGTGGTGCTGCTTGACCCATCATTGTCTTGAAAGCTTGCTGCATTGCATATTGCTGCATGAAACAAAGGAAACTTACGGTCATGAGGTGTCTGTCATGTAAAAAAATTAAAAAACAGAAAAGTA
The DNA here is from genome assembly GCF_001876935.1 of Asparagus officinalis. Classification (NCBI taxonomy): domain Eukaryota; kingdom Viridiplantae; phylum Streptophyta; class Magnoliopsida; order Asparagales; family Asparagaceae; genus Asparagus; species Asparagus officinalis. The sequence continues at coordinate 11,396,841 of NC_033795.1, read as the reverse complement.
GCAGGCGCTCCCGGCATGTTGACATTGAAGATATGCAGGCATGATCTCGAAAGTCGAAACATACATGTGAGGAGAAATTGATCAAAGTAAATAACTATCTCCTTTTAAAGGAAGAGCAGATTTATACATCCTACCCTACCATAAGATTGCATTTAAAGCGTATAATGTATATAATACTGTGGCAAAGGAAATATATGCCCATTTTCACTAAATTTTAATGTGAGAACCTATGTGAATTTTCACATATCACAGCATATTGGCTACAGACACATTCAGCATCCCCCTAAGAGCCACTAAACGTCAAATTGAATGTAGCAAATGGAAACATATGGGACATGATTCTAGTGGTAATTTAAGTGCTATACAACAAACTTGTGTTGAAGATATGAGACTGCGAACAACGGAGACCAGAAGGTATGACAAAGAAGGAAGAAAAGTTATGGCATATAAATTCACCATAGCACTGAGTTCAAGAATAATGTCTGAGGTTGGATAACAGAGAGAATAAACATGACAAAAGTTTAATGATTCCATAATAGATGTAACCTGCAATCTTTAGCTCCAATTATTACAGGTTTGGAGAAATGATGAAGATCTAGCACATCAAAAGTGGAATTGTTTTACTGCCACTGCCAGCACTAAACCTCACATTAGAGGAATTATGGCATCACCAGCTGCATGCATAAGCACATGCATCCTTGCAACATTCAGCTATATGATTTGGATATGCTCACCTTTACTTTTGTTGCGACCTGCCAAATCAGTCAAGATTGTCAAAACCTGATCACAGAGGTCATTTAGAGCAGATGACAAGGACAAGGAACAAAGTCAAACTAACCAAATAATCTCACCATAGAGAACAGTGCCGAGATCCCAACTCCAACTCCTATCCAGAAAAGAGGTGAGCCTCTAAATTGTTCCAACAAAAGATTAAGAAATGAAGATTAATTACTCCCAGTGAAAAGAATTACAAGAAGGGAAAAGCATGGAGGAAACAGCAGTCATTAAAGTTAGATTAAGAAAAAGAATAATGAACTTACATGTATGATGGTGGGGGTGGCACAGGAAGTGGTGGCGTACCGCTAGCTGTAGACATCTCACTGATTTTTGAAGATGAAATTCTTGCAAATTTGTATGTATCTGATTCCAGTGCATAAAACAGCGTTACATAAAAAACACAAATAGAACAAAAATGTAATGTGAAACAGATGCATATGCAAATACAAAAAAAGAATGCAAGATATAAGTGATACAGCTCCAGAAACGAGAAAATAAGATTATCATGTAATACATTTTGAAGTACCAAAATAAGAATTTAATCATACGGCAAGAAGACCCAAGAGCAACCCAAAGTCCCAAACAAAAAGCATCTCTCCAATAGGTAGCTTGATGTAGAACTCCGTTTAATGCTCAACCTTACAATTCACTTTAATAGGCAAATATGAGATGCTGTCAATGATGAAAACAAGTTGAAGCCATCGACCCATTAGCTTGTCTCCCACAAATCCGAAAGGGCTTCTAATGAGAACAATAATTGAAAATCTTCCATATTAGCTTAGTTTTAATTTTTGAATTTTGAATTTTTAAATTCTGAATTGTTGTTTAATTTAGTAGTTATTCAGTGAGAGATTTGAGGGATTTTTATTTGTTTCCATTTTGTTTGCACGTTGTGTGCACGTAGTAGTTTTCCTTCATAAATAAGGTTGTAAGAGGTTATTGAGAAGAGAATGATGAATTGAATGAAAATTAAGTTCTTCTCAAATGAGAATTTCTTTGTATTTGGTGTATGAAACCCAAATGCCAGTTCTAGGTGTGTGAAACCCTAGTTCCTTATCCCAAAAGCCATCCATCCCTACACCCTCCCTCACAGATCCATCTCCACCACTCGTTTACAAATAAAAAAATAATAATAATAAAATCATGTTCATCTTCTTTCCCCCAACCACCCCTCAAACTCCCGTCAGCCCCAAAAGCCCTGAAACCCCTTGCCTTCCCTCTTCCCTAAGCAGCACTGCCTCCTCCTTTCCTCCTCTGCCAGCGACGAGATCGATCGATCTTCTCCACCTCGGCGAGTTCGATCGCCCGCATCAGCACCGCTACTCCTCCACCGCCGTCTGTCATGTCCGGCCGCCGACTGTCCATCCTGACGGCCGCCGACTGTTTGTCCCGACGCCCGACCACCAGCGCTTCAACCTCGACTTTCACTTGTCTTCAAATCTGTTTGTTGCCTAAACTGAAGATCACATTTAGAATCAATTAATCATATTGATTACAATCAGCGGTTAATTCAAAGGAGTGGTTAATCTAAGGCTTATAACTCTGGCATGTGAGTGAAGACTTCACCTATTTGGAATCTGACCACATCCTCATCAGAGAGGATAAGCTCGTTCCCCACACTCTCCAAACTTTCATTAATTCTTTGGCGGCCTTGATCTCATCCTCAAGCTCATGGAATTGATTGTTGAGTCTCCCAAATTTGTTGATGTTCTGTTGGATTTCCCACGTCACCTGCGTCTGTGAACCATCCCCTGCTGCATTGTCTTCGGACCGGCGCTCGTTACTGATTCGCGGATTCGGAGTTGTGGGCTTGTTTGATATGTTGGGCTTTGGGCTTCACTGTAGCAGCTAATAGGTTTTGAATTTTCTCAACGTTTCTGAATATTAATCTACTGAGGTTTCGTTTCTCTCACTAGGTATTTTCTGTTGATTTTAATTTATTAGTTAATTACATGAGTATTACATCTCTAAATTCTTATCATATATTCACTGCTTAAATTATATTGGTGAGTTATGAGTAACTGAGCATGTGACTATTGTAAATTTGATATTGATTTTAGAACATGTAATGATAATGAATACTACGATTAAATTGATTGAGATTGGAATTGTTCGTGATTATGATGCAAGTCTTGTTAAAACTCATTTGTCACATTAATTGTTTTGAAATTAATTTCCTGCCGAATATAATAATTTTTTGGCGAACGGCGCGTTGTTCGAATTAGGTCCTGATTCCAATAGACCCCCTCCCTTTTTTCGCATCAGCTTCCTTTTCATTTTCTTTTTTATTGTGAAGTAGTAAAGGTTACATGAACAAAAAGGGTTGGACTATCACCCTGACAACATAACAACCCTGATTAAGAGAGGCAAATGCACATGGCTAAAGTTACATAGTACGCGGTACATAGCTGGTTGTACGAATTTGGGTATGCAATTCGCTTCTTAAAATATAGTTTCAAGCGGATGTAGCTTGATTCAGCATGCATGTTCGGCCAATGATATGTTGGGTGCCCTTAGCATTTTTTAATGTGTATGGTAGAAGATTAGAAACTAAAAAGCTAATTATGCATTTCAGCATTATTTCATACAAAATACTTAAGTGTTGCTTTTTGTGGAATTCTTTTTTTTTTCTTTTCACATAGTTCGTGCTCGTGCTAGGATCATAGTTTCATTTTACGTTTTATTAACAAAGATATTCAGTTACAGTAAAATCTTGACTCATATATTATATTGTGAGCCTCCCATCACTCGCACATCTTGCATTGCGTCTTAAGCATATGCACTTATAAGGATTCTCAACACCACATACTTGTAAGCAGTATGCTAATTTTGGGGAACCAATTGGTGTATCAAAGGGAATCGGTTCTCAAATGTACCAGGAATCGGTTCGCAGGAAGTGTACGACAATTCGAGGGAGGTCCAGGGAATCACGCAACTATGCGCATGGCTCACCCTAGTGGTTATCTGGAGCAGAACCCACATATGCAAGGCAACCCAAGAAGTCATCCTACCACATCCAGTTTGGGTTCATCATATCATACGTTGTTTGGGACCTTTCGGTTAGATTACATCACTCTTATGCTAACAAAGAATACCCCCTTCAACAAAGGAGGAGAATATTAACAACAAAACCAAAAATTAATTACAACGATCACCAAAACCAAAAATTAATTACAACGATCACCATGGCAACAGAAAGATAGAATTGAGTTATTACATTTTTCCACAAAGAGAACATGATAATGAACACAAGAGCACGGTATTGTTTACTTATTTGAAATGTGAATTGACCTGGGTTTGCTCAATGATTGAGCCTTCATATCCGTTTATTTCAGCATGTTCTGATCTCTTTTAGTGTACATTTCAAAGGACTACCATGAACTAAAATTGCAGGAAACTACCCTGAACTAATTTTATTAGATAAGACAACCACAAACTTCTAGGAGCATTCTAGTTGTTTACATTAGGAGTTAGGAGTATGTGAAGTAGTTCTCATATTTTTATTATTACGGACCTCCCTCTGGTCATTAATTAAAAGTGATATTCACAACTAGAAAATAGAAAATGGTAAGAAAAAACCTTTTTGCAATTTCATGGGATGAAAATATAAAAGAACCCGATATAGATTTTCCACATTTATCAAACTTGAAAGTTGTCCCATTATGATTCCCAATAGCAAATAATTCTTTTTTTTAAATCAGATATACAAAAAACTCTCAAAATAGATCCCTGATTAAACTCCACTGCAAATCAGATTAGCTCCTCATTTAAAATAAGATATGAATAATTCTAAAAATAAATCCACACTAACTAAACAGATGAAATCCAATCAAACCCATGCTTCTCATTAGTTATATATTGATTTGCCAACATTATGTTCCAGGCCTTACTATTGACATACTGACCAACTGACCACTTCTACATTTTGTCAATCAAAATCAATGCGCTGAAGTCTGGTGACTCACCAGTAGATCTCATTTTTCTACTCACTGTCAATCTTAGTCCAGCCTGTACTTAAAAATGGACACTTTCTAGTTTCTATGATCCGTTTTTAAGACAAATCAACTTTTAGGCCAAATTTTTTTTTGAAGACCATGTGTTTCAAAAAAGACACATGTGGCTGCTCAAGGGCTAGTCACTTCAGTTAGACAGCTGCCTAGGAAGCCCCAACTTCTCCCAAGCCTCCGGATATGTGCCCTGTTAGCCTTTTCGAAAACAATGCTCTGAGAATGCTTATATATGATAGGTAAATCAAGCTTTTGAATGCCTTTTCGAACACAATGCTTTGAGAATGCTTATAATATTATAAGTAAATCAAGCTTATTAAGCTTATTAATCTCCATAAGTTAGTAAATATAATTTAAAATTATAAACTGAAAGCATAGAATTCATGTAACTGACCACGAAATTTTGTCCCAAAATTCTAACACTAAATCAAGTCCTTTTCAATTTAAATGAATAATTTTATAAAGAGGTCAAATCAAAATCTGAACAGGATTGAAAAGAAAAGCATTCATCAGTTTCAAATAATCAGAGATTCTCCAAAAGGATGAGCCTGAAAGGCAAACTTCATTGTCAGGCTAAAAAGGAATTGTTTGAAATTAGTATCCATCTTAAATTGATGAATGGTAATAAGTTGGTGGTTAGATTTGGATATGATAAATTAGCCTTGAGTTGCGTGTGATGGGGAGAGAGAGAGAGAGAGAGGGACAAGCAGACATATCTATACATAGATAGAAGTAGGGACAGGCTTAGGCGTGATGGGGAGAGAGAGAGAGGGACAAGCAGACATATCTATACATAGATAGAAGTAGGGATAGGCTTAGGTGTTAGAGAATTGAGACTTCTCTCCTAATATCATAATTGTGGTCTAATATATGAATTTAGCCTTAAGAATATTTGTTATGGTTTAATATTTTAATTAGTACTTGTTACTTGTTTATAAATTTTAGATTGTTAGTTGAATTTTATAAATTTTTCTATATATAATAATAATTTAAAAAAGTTCCTTGCCGTATCCCTGTATCCTATTTTTTTTTGGATTTTGCCGTATCCCGTATCCGTGTCGTATCTGTGTCCCGTATCCGTATCCATGCATCATAGATGATAATCTACCAAGCAGAACTTGGTGCCAAACAACAAAACCATTGTACACATATATCAGATTAGACTTCAATCCTCCATGATGTTAGTCCTTCATAGGTTATAACCATGATGTTAGTACTTCCGCTACCATTAAGTGGCAATTGACAGTCCTTCGTGGAGATGTCAATAGCAAAGATATGACCTTTTGGTAATCTGAAAAGGTCATATGCATGATTCCTAATTCATTTCCTCAGCAGAAAATGCATGCCTATTCTCTAAGTTCGTTCATCTTTTTTCCTTATTTTCCCTTTTACCTTTAAATTGCAAGGTAATGCTTACTGGTTAGGTGATCATTCTTTGGCAAGACCAATTTTTTTACTATTTTGAAACTATCATCATACCTTATGGACATGAATCGTTAAACCCACTAGTCATTCCCATCTCTAGTCACTCTCATGCACATGATCTAAGCAATAGAAACCCATCATATGATGGACAAATTTTTAAAAAGAACCGTTTTCCAACTTTAATGTGCAAAATCGACCGGTTCAAAAAATAATTAGCAAAATCGACCCTTTTCATTTGAAAAGGATCGATTTAGCTGATGTGAATTTTTTTGGAGTGCACGGGACTGCTGGTCCCGTGCATCCAATCTCTCTCTCCTCACTCACCTGCCCTCAGCTCTATATCTCTCTCTCATTCCCTCACACACACTCTCTCTCTCTCTCATCTCCATTCTCAACTCTCTCTCCCTCAAAACCCACAACCCAAGCTCCTCACTCCGACCAAACTGTCGTCCCGCTCCAGACCACCGCCCCTCGCCGCCCAAGTCGTCGAGCACGCCATCGCCCTCCCTGTTGAGAACATCACTCTCCCTCCCTGCTGAGAGATTTGATTTTCCAAGGCGAGGAGGGCCCAGACCAGACCTCTATTTATTGCCCCCAAACCCATCCTCATTCCCCTCTACAAGAAAACAGAACATAGAAACCTTCTCTCATGCATCTCTCCTCCCTCCTTCCATTTTCTACACCCATCATATTCTAAGTAAACATACCGCACAGCTCTTTGCATTGCCATCATTTTTTGTTAAATACCTGCATAGATATATAGGGCTAAAAAACAAAAGTCTGTCCAATTTGTGCAGGATGGCGGGGGGGGAGGGGGGATGGCTTCTTTGTTAAATACTACGCAGCTCTATCTCTCTCTCATTCCCTCACACACTCTCTCTCTCATCTTCGTTCTCAACTCTCTCTCTCTCCCTCAAAACCCACAACCCAAGCTCCTCACTCCGACCAAACTGCCGCCCCGCTCCAGACCACCGCCCCTCGCCGCCGGGCGGCGAGGGGCGGTGGTCTGGAGCGGGGCGGCAGTTTGGTCGGAGTGAGGAGCTTGGGTTTTGGGTTTTGAGGGAGAGAGAGTTAAGAATGGAGATGAGAGAGAGTGTGTGAGGGGGAGAGAGAGAGCTGAGGGCAGGTGAGTGAGGAGAGAGAGATTGGATGCACGGGACTAGCAGTCCCGTGCACTCCAAAAAACATTCACATCAGCTAAATCGATCCTTTTCAAATAAAAAGGGTCGATTTTGCTAATTATTTTTTGAACCGGTCGATTTTGCACATTAAAGTTGGAAAACGGTTCTTTTTAAAAATTTGTCCTCATATGATTACAACCTCTACAACAATAAAGCCTTTACCCCAAGTTTTTCAGAGTCCATACCCAAATCCTAAGGTTCAGTTCAGGGTCATCTCCTCCATTAAGCTAACAACTACACAAAAGGAAATAATTGCCTCGGCTTCACAAATCCCTAATCTTGCTTATGTTATTTGAAAGGGGAAAAAACCAACTCAGCATCACACCATTATTCACATTTCAATAAAATGAAACCTCTCACCAAAATTCAATCAAAAGTACTCACATTTAAGAGAAGCTTCCAACATCAAAGCACATAATTGTAAACAAATCCCCACAGTTCATATTCAGCGACTGAAATCAAAAATTAAAAAATATATATATATACAATTAGAGAACGACATAAACGAAGTAAAATTACCATTTTGGGAAGTTCTTGAAGAGGCGATAAATCTCTGCCTTCTCCCGCCTCCAACTCGTCGGAGAGTAGGATAAGCCGGCCATCGCCGGCCAAGGATTAGAGAGGGACCGTGTGAGCCGGCGAGGACTGGGAATTTGGAGGACAAGAGCGCAGTATTTTCCATTTAGAGAAAAATTCGAGGTCGAAACCCGAAAACAAAAGAGCAGAGATTTTGGTGGAGGGTTTTGGGGGGAAGAGAGAGAGCGAACAGAGGAAAAAGAGGGAAGACTTGATGGAGATGATAAAAGGGCACGTATGTACCCCCAGATGTAGTTGGTTGAACTTAAATACCCTAACGGTGTGTTTGGGAGTTTACTTTTAGGGAAGGGAAGGAAGGGGAAGGAAGGGGAATTTTTCCCCTTCCTTCCCTTCCCCTCCATTACACCCCAATTTGGGGTGTAAGAATTTGGGCCAAATTTCCCCTCCATTCCCCTCCTCTACCCTCCAAAATAAAACTCCCTGTAAGAATTTGGGCCAAATTTCCCCTCCATTCCCCTCCTCTACCCTCCAAAATAAAACTCCCAAACAAGTTTAAAATGAAATTTCTCTTCCCTTCCCTTCTCTTCCCCCTCTCTACCCTCCATCCAAACAGGCCATAAAGTTTCAAAAAGTTGTACTTTAGTACTCTCCTTTATGAAAACTTGATAATTTTCCCTTATAAATTCTCCTGCGACAGGCCGAATATCTCAACTCTTATTATTTGCTAAATTAACTGTGAGACCATTAAAAATCCTATTTTAGAGCAGGATTACGGTAGGTTTAAAATAGGATTTTGATAGTTTAATAGTAGATTTAACAAGTGATGAGGGTTAAGATACTCTAATATTTCAGTGCAACCAGATACATCCGGCGGTGTATATGTGCGAAGTAGGTGAAAGTATAGGGTATTAAGTGCAATTATTCATCTATACCTCCTTCAGTACATCTGCTTACGCATAAACCCCCTTCAACTTATTTATTAGCACTTGAGGGGGGCTATCAGCCACTGAAGATGTAAATGAAGAGGGTTATATGCGATTTACCCATTTTTATTTTGAGCAACAGAGGTTGTTATGGATTCTGCTACCAACAGTTTCTTTGCAAATCCAAGTTTAGTGTTTGGTTAAATATTCTTTGGATTTGCTTTTTTTTATTACACAGAATGTATATCTCCTTGTATATAAATTGCGTATCAGCAAAATGACAGACATTTTCTTACTTGGGATCTATTAGTTTGGTGACATTACGTACATTAATCTTTAAAAAAATTAATGCAAAGGAACTGCATTATTTGTTGTAGTCAAATTAATAGCAGTTGTGCACAAGTTTTTCTACAAAACTATCAACTATCCCGATGCTAGCTGAATATTGGAAATACAAGTTTGAGCGCATGTTGTTGTTTCGAAAAAAAAAAATTAGAATAATCATTCAATTTGTTGTTATTTACATACAAAATTATATATAGTGCAATCTAATTAGTAATATTCAATTTGAAATTTCCCACGTTTTCATTGCATATATAAAAATGTACGAACAGATGCATCCAAGTATTCACGTTGTGTAGGGCTAAGAAGTAAAAATGTATAGTTGTGGGAGAAAATAAGAAACATAATTAAATTAAAGAAAATGAAAAATGTGCAAATATATGTAGCTTTCATAGCTCAGTTGGTTAGAGCACCCGTTTAGTAAGCGGGAGGTCTTGAGTTCAACTCTCAATGAAAGCATAAATAATGTTTGAATGCATGAAAATTTTTATTTTATATTTTTGGGAGAAAATTATCCCAGAGTACACATAACGCAAATTTCATTTGCAAGTAATCCCCTTTACTTTAACGTGCATGATGTGTTTTATTCAGTTGGAATTTAAATTATCCTCAAGTACGCATAATACGAATACTGCCTCACGGTGGGTAAGCAAAGCAGTTATGCAAAGATATTCCAATAATTTAGCAACTCCGACTAATTAGGACCGTAATTTTTTTAAAATCGACCCACACACTGGCAACCCCCACTAATTAGGAGCTTGCCCGTTACGCTATTATAATTTAGCAGCTAAACAAGTCGGGGTTCGAAACCCCAACTAATTTAGTGTCTGCAAAATTTATCGGGGTTGGAAACCCCGAACATTTTTAATTAGGCTTTTCAAAATAGTAGGAGTTCCAACCCCAATCATTTAGCAAAGTGACCACCCTACACTAGAAATGATCGGGGTTGGGAACCCCGATCATTTAGTGCATAGCGTTACGGAAATTGACCCATGAGAATACCGACAAGTTAATGCTCTATGAACTGGTTTTAGATTTACTACCAGATATTTGCAGAGAATGGGAAGATATATGACGTGCTCGAGTCCCGATTATATGCCTTGAGATTGTCGAAATGCACGTGTCTGACCGTGTGCTCCGACAATTTGGATTATAACAACATATTTCAGATCCTGTAGAAAGAATAGAGCAAAATCCCCGAAAAAGGAGCACATCATGCAAATTGGGAAATAATTCGCCATTTTTACATTCAGAATTGGGAGTTGAGGGAGGAGGTTGTAGTGATGGAGAGGGCTGATGCACCACCTGACCTAGATGTGTACTTACAGTGATATTGGGGGATTACTCGCCGATGGATATTTCGGGAGAACAAAGCACCTAAGGATTATATACCGAGAGGTCCAGTTGAGAGAGAGTTAGTAAGTGTATAGGCAAAATATACAATTATTTCGTGATTATTATTTTATTATCATCAATTTGCTAATAATCAGCTTTTGCTTTTTATCTTATAGGTACAAGAACTCGATGAGGTTGCTTCTATTGCACATGATACATTGAGAACGACTACCGAGCCAGGGGCGAGGAACGCATTTGTTCGCATTATAGGAAAGATTCACTCCGCTCTTAGGAGGTCGCATAATGCGAAACGTGATGAACGTCTCATAGGGTACGAGCATCGATGGGTCCGAGGACACACGAGAGCAGCCTCAAGTCGTGCATATGATGAAGCCGGAAGCTCACAGCAAGCTCAAGCCGAATGTTTGCAGCAGGTTCAAGTCGATGAGGATGTCATGCACTGATCATCCGAGCTCATGATAAAGGTGAACAGGGAAGGGGAGAGGAAAAAGAGGGAGAGGGAGAGGAAAGAGAGTTCTAAATATTTATTAAATTTCGATATACTTTATACGATGTTTATGTTTGAAATGCTATGATGTTTACGTTTGAAATGCTACTGTGACTTGATTATCGTTGGATTTTTACTAAGTGAATTGAATGTTATGTTTTTGTTAAATAAATGTTATAGATGTAATGATTAAATAAAGATATGTGTTTATTTGTGTTTAAAATTGATTATGAGTTGATAAATGCGTAGCAAGAGAGTTGGTGCTAACCTTGTGGATTGATATGTATTAGCAAGGGAGGGGTTTTCCATCAAAGAGTATCTGCAAAATGGTCGGGGTTTCCAACCTCGACCATATCTGGTGTAGGGTGACCACTCTCTGCCTAACCCCAACCATTTCGAAACGCCTAATTCGAAATGGTCGGGGTTCCCAACCCCGACAAATTTTGCAGACACTAAATTAGTCGGGATTTTAAAACCCCAACTTGTTTAGTTGCCAAATTACAATAGCGTAGCGGGCGAGCTCCTAATTAGTCGGGGTTGACAATCCCGACTAAGACCGCAATTTTTTTTTAAATCAATCCACTTTCTAGCCACGAGGCTGGCGTGATGAGAAAATGGGTTGATTTTGACAATAAAGTTTGAAGTGAGACGATTTTTGGGAATAAAATTGGGAATGAGTTCATTTTGAAAATTTCTTCAGTTTGAAACTAAAAGAGATAACATGTCATGGTACATTGTACTCGGCAAGACGTTACAAGCTTGAGCAATCTAACAACAGGATACAGATCACGGAGATGGTTTTCTGCTTCTTTTTCTTGCAGTTTTAGCCAGAGCATCATATATCAACTTCTTGCGCTTCATAACGTCATCTGCCTCCTTAGCTTGATTTTTTGGTTTGGTAACAGAATTTCTGGCTTGATTCTCCAGCGCACCTTTCACAAAGAATTTGAGTCTCCATAGTGTGATTTCATTCTGCAGCAAAACAAATTGGAAGTTTTAATCAGTTAAGACAAGAAAAAGTCCGACATTTTGAAAAGGTTAACTTTATGTTTTAACATGTTCGAGGTTGGGTATCATTTTCATTGGATGAAACTTGAACTCAGACAATGGTGTCTTTTTTAAATTCCGCCTTAGCTGGTGAGATTTGGACTAGGTTGCCCGGGCATCATCATATTAAAGTCTCTGCCACTGCACTAAAATTTCGAGCTGTGGTGATGGTTGAAGGTTATAATATTATGTAAATTGCAGAAATCCCACAATACTATGAAGGCCTGAAAAAACTCAACCCCCGTAGAGACTTGTTTTACAGTAAGTTGAGAAAGGAAATAAGGGAATGAGTAATCATTTATAAAGAACGCATTAACTTGTAAGTAAGATAACTTTTATTAACTTAAAAAGCAGAAACATCTCGGTGAGTACTTGCTTTGAAATAGGAAAAAATGCCAATGTCACTCGTGCCGAAAGACAAAGACCTTTTCTTATTTGAAAAGCCATATGCTCGAGTTGGTGTCATTAGGCTACACAAATGGAATATGGTTGACAATTCATGGTACCAATTTTAATTTTGAAATGAAGTCTTTCCCTCAAATACCATTCTCTATTCTAACAGTACTACTGCAAGCTATTAAACACGTATGCCAATGCGTTTTCAATTCAGATTGTTAAGATATAATAAATTATTCTAAAAAAATTCAATCCTGATATAGCTATTTAAAATGCTCAAATTGCTTTAACGATAATTTAACTTGGTACTATTCACTGTCCAGTTATGTAAAGGAAGGTAAAACATGAACAAAAGTTTATGATAGTCGAAGGTGTTCCAGGAAAACAAAAAGGTATGAAGTCCTATTAAATAAAGTTGGTGATGACATGCTTTTCCTTTAGATTTCATTCGTTCATAAGCAATAAGATAAAAAGTTTGACATCAAGGTAGAGTGAACAACCTGAGCGTCAATGTCGATGTCCACCTCTTCAGTTGCATCTTGGAAGTTTGGATTCTCTTGAGCAATAATCTCTAGTGCCTTGAAAAGATATTCAGGACATAAAGAGGCAATCCCTGAACTAAGTTTCCTTTTCTCCTCCGTAGTCATTTTCCTATTGAAACATTTTCAACGTTAGTCATCCATACACTGTATCATGGATCTACCTTTTTCTTTTCTTTCTTTTTTTTTCTCAAGGAGTTTAAACTAAATAAATCCATGCTAAATGACAGCAAGCAATGTGCTGGACAGAACTGCTTAACGAAGGAAATATGAGCTTCATACAGTGTGTATGAATTAGCCATTTAGACAGCTGATAGCGAGATGATTAATAATTATCGCAGCTTCAAGATGAGAAGGATAGAGATAACAATGTATACCCGAGCACAATCAACGAAAATGTTAGTGGTCCTTTTCTCAATGAAAAATAACAAGCATACCGCAACATGCATATATTCAAAATTAAAAGATTGTTTAGGAACAGTAATTAAATGAAATATAAAACTTTTTTTTTATTTTTGACAAATTGAGTACACTGATTTAGCTTGGAACGCCATCACCACTCCTGTTAAAATAGTAACAGCAGTAAGCTGCTGATGAAAGTAAGAGTTTACATTTTATCATGCTGACTGTGTACAACAGAAGCTCATCTTACTTTCAGAATCAAATATAAGATAAAGGAATTTAGAATATATGCAGACAGGAAGATGAAATATTACAAATTATTTTCCCTTTTCAGGTGAACTACAGAATTTTTAAACAAAGTAACACAAATATTATCAGTTAGCTTTAATCCAATCTTAATAATTAAATAAAATTTTAGTAAATATGTTTCTTGTTTACATCTTAAACATATCAGCCCATCACAGATTATAGTAAATGAAGGATCACCTCAAAGGAGAGGCCTGACTTAGTGGTACAGGGATGATAGTGGTAGATGAAAATTCCTGGTTCAAGACCTATAACTAACAAAGAGAATTGGACAAAAAAGAAAAGGCTAAATCAACATGGAACAAAATTAGTGTTAAATTTTAAGATTTTATAATTGTAGTTGACATACGCATGAAGGCAGCAAATTGGAACAAACTTCATTGGAAAATTACCTGCAGCTTTGTATCACCAACTCTCTAAGTTCCCCCAGATGCAAATTCAGCTGGTTAAGCTGTAACAATCAGACAAGCAAGTGTAAATACTCCGCATGGGAATTCCGCTAGTTAAGCTGAAGCAGTCAGGTAAACAAGTGTCAACACACTTATTTTAAGCTTTAAGGCCTAGACCATACTATCTAGCTGAACCAGTTCGATTAAGCAACTACTTTGACTTGGTTTAGTTGTGACCAAGATGAGCGTTCAGAATATCATCATCAAGATAGGTCACACCTTTAACAAAGATATTAAATACATGTTAAGCAATTTGAATTCAAATGCACCAGGCATAAAACAATGGTACTTTAAGAAATTTAATAAATTTTAACTTACAATGGTAGGATTATTGCTTTAACTACAAAAATGAAGAATGTGAGGAAATGTACAACCTCATTGTTTGTATCTCTAGCCAATTTTGCAATAGCAGCCTCTTGAGCACTCTGCATAGTTGTTAGTGCCTGTGCCTCCTCATCTTTTTGTCTTTCTTCCTGTTACATGATATATTATAGCGCTTGCATGGATGGATACTGAAAACAAATAAGACAGTATTCAAAGAAACTAGAGACTAAAGTTGTTCAGAGTTTTAAATGGTCCTGGAGAGATTGAGCAGATGGCAGACTGGAGCAGGTACTGATCCTTGCCATCGATAAATACCAAAATTAGATTGATGAAGTGACTTACAGCATCAACAACTTTATGTATCAGTTGCAGCCATTTCTCTTCAAATCTTTCCAGCAGAGTTCTCGCCATCACATGAATATCACTCTTATCATCATCATTGTAAGTCATGGCGTTCGTGAAAACTAGTCTCACATCAGCATATATTTCTCTAACATTCTTATATACATTGGCGTCCATCTGTTTCCGGATTGTAGAGAAGTCCATGGGCTTCTTAACGATCTAGCGTCCATGAATACACAAAAGAAAAAGGCTCATGGTTATGTTTAGTTCATAACATGAGGATTCCTAAGAAATCATGTCACTTCGAAGCTGAACATTAATATTATTAGAGGTACCCTTTTCATAGCTTTACATATCTTAGCATATGTCGATAAATTTCATTATGCTTGTATAATAATGATGCCTAAATTATAAGACCTATTCCAGTTTCTAGCATCTAACGTTATTTATATTCTACATCCAATTTTCAGGAAACCATCATTTAAACATGTTGTGACGTCAAATATAGGAAAACATATTATGTGATCACAATATTTTTATGAGGACCCATTATTAGGCCTGTCCAAACAGGTTGGCCCGGCCCGGAGCGGCCCGAATTTTCGGGTCCGAGACGGGCAAAATGCCTAGCCCGGACCCAGACCCAGGGTGCCCGGGCCAGGCCCGGGTCCAAGTCCAGGCCAAATTGAGCCGGGCTCCAGGCCGGCCCGGATTTTTTTTATTTTTTATTTTTTTTTGCAAAAAATTGCTACAAAATTAGAATAATTTTATTGTATTTATGTAAGTATGTATTAGTATATACTTACATATTAGTATATAGCTATATATTATATATGCATATATTATATTGTATATACTTACAAATTATAACTTGAGAGAGAGAGAGAATCACATAAGTATATATTACTAATTGTAAATATGTATTATATAGTTATATATGTATTTGTTACATACTTATATTATGCTTATTTAAGCATAGTTATATACTTTACTTATATGATATACTTATATATATATATAGTAGATGCAATATACTTATATATAATTATACTTATGTACTTATATAAAATATACTCAACTATAAGTCTACAAATACACATATAAGTATACTTATAACTAATTATATATATTCATATACTTATATCTTAGTATTAGTATATATACTTACATATTAGTATATAGCTATATATTATATATGCATATATTATATTGTATATACTTACAAATTATAACTTGAGAGAGAGAGAGATAGCTATATATTATATATGCATATATTATATTGTATATACTTACAAATTATAACTTGAGAGAGAGAGAGAATCACATAAGTATATATTACTAATTGTAAATATGTATTATATAGTTATATATGTATTTGTTACATACTTATATTATGCTTATTTAAGCATAGTTATATACTTTACTTATATGATATACTTATATATATATATAGTAGATGCAATATACTTATATATAATTATACTTATGTACTTATATAAAATATACTCAACTATAAGTCTACAAATACACATATAAGTATACTTATAACTAATTATATATATTCATATACTTATATCTTAGTATTAGTATCTATACTTACATATTAGTATATAGCTATATATTATATATGCATATATTATATTGTATATACTTACAAATTATAACTTGAGAGAGAGAGAGAATCACATAAGTATATATTACTAATTGTAAATATGTATTATATAGTTATATATGTATTTGTTACATCCTTATATTATGCTTATTTAAGCATAGTTATATACTTTACTTATATGATATACTTATATATATAGTAGATGCAATATACTTATATATAATTATACTTATGTACTTATATAAAATATATATATATATATATATGTGTGTGTGTGTGTGTGTGTGTGTGTGTGTGTGTGTGAGAAATATGATTCTAAGGATCCACCTTAGATTGAATCTAAGAATGCACCTTCAAAATTATAGTATACACAATCAATTTACTTGATCCACTCCGTTCATTTTGATCTAAATAATTTGGATGGCATATAAACTAAAAATTAGGCATATTGGGTTGTAGCTACTAATGCATCAAGTGATAGTAAAATTAACGGTTTTATGACAACACAACTAAAGAGACAATAAAAAATATGTGTTAGAAATACTCAAACATCATGATTTTTATTTTATAGATGTTTTAAGGCATTTAGATCATGATGAATGGAGCGGATCGTCTATTGAAATAGCCCAATTGATACATTGAGTGGTACATCCTTAGATTCAATCTAAA
>NC_033795.1:11378464-11379698 GCF_001876935.1 Asparagus officinalis | reverse complement strand
CTTAATCCAATTCTTAATAATTAATAAAATTATAGTAATATGTTTCTTGTTTTACATGTAAACATATCCCCATCACAGGTTATAGTAAATGAAGATCACTCAAAAAGGGAGGCTGAACTTAGTGGTACAGGGATGATATTGGTAGATGAAAATTCCTGCGTCAAGGACCATATAAACTAACAAGGAATTGGAACAAAAAGAAAAGGCTAAACAACATGAGAACAAATAGTAGTTAAATTGTTAAAGCATTTATATTGTGTCTGACATTACGCATGAAGCGCAGCAGAATTGGAACGAACTCATTGCGAAAATTACCTGAAGCTTTGTATCACCAACTCTCTAAGTTCCCCCAGATGCAAATTCAGCTGGTTAAGCTGTAACAATCAGACAAGAAGTGTAAAATACTCCGCATGGAATTCCGCCTAGTTAACTGAAGCAGGTCAGGTAACAAGTGTAACACACTTATTTTAAGCTTTAAGGCCTAGACCATACTATCTAGCTGAACCAGTGTCGAAACTAAGCAACTACTTGTGACTTGGTTTAGTTGTGACCAGAAATGAGCGTCAGAAATATCACCCCCCGCCCCCCCCCTCATCAAGGATTAGGTCCAACACCTTTACGAAGGGATATTAAGTACAGGTGAAGCAAGTTATGAAATTCAAATCTGCACCAGGATAAAACAATGGCGTACTTTAAGAAATTAAATAAATTTTAATTACAATGTAGGATTATTGCTTTAACTACAAAAATGATAAGAATGTAGAGGAAATGTACCAACCTGCATTGTTTGATTCTCTAGCCAATTTTGCAAATAGCAGCTCTTGAGCACTCGTGCATAGTTGTTAGATGCCCTGATGCCTCCTCATCTTTTTTGTCTTTCTTGTCCTGTTACATGAGTATGATTGAGTAGCGGTTGGCGAGTGGTATGCGATACTGAAAAACAAATCAGACAGTATTCAAAGAATTTAGGACTAATAGTGTGTTCAGCAGTTTTAAAATGGTCCTGGAGAGATTTGAGCAGATGGCAGACTGCGAGCATCGGGTACTGATCTTGCCAGTCGATAAATACCGAAGGATTGGATTGAGAAGTGACTTACAGCGTCAGACAAGTTGGTTGTATCGTTGCGCCATTTCTCTTCAAATCTTTCGCAGCAGAGTTCCTGCGCCATCAAAATGAATATCACTCTTATCATATCATTGTAAGTCATGGCGTTGCGTGAAAACTAGTCTCACC
>NC_033795.1:11363021-11373454 GCF_001876935.1 Asparagus officinalis | reverse complement strand
CCGCCATGGCCGCCGTCGGTGGCGGAGGCTGAGCCCTTACTGCTGCTTCTTCTTCTACAAGTGATGAAGAGTCCATTGCTCAATGAGGATTTTTGAGGCAATTTCAAGCCTTTTAGGTTTTCTAAGGGCCTGTTTGGATTCGTAGGGGGTGAAGGGAAGTTAAGGGAAACTGAGTGAAGATTTTGCTAGGGTTTAGAAATGGGGAATTTGAGACGATCGCAAGATTGCGGGAAACTGAGCGTAGCGATTGGGATCGGGTTCGGGTTGCCTTTTATGTTTCCGGGTCAAACTTGACTTTAAATATTCGACCCGAATTGTTTTTTGCTTTTTTTTCTTTTTTTTTTCCTCTTTTTTCCCCTTCTTCTTCTTTTGGGTTAAAGTTGGATGCGTATTTCTCGGAAGTAATTTGGATTTCGGAATTACCGACGTGAAATATCTACAATACTTCAATTTCGTATAGGATCCTCTCAAAATAAGTTTTAAATTATATTATTTTTTATAACCGATCGTTAGAATCATATTGAAATCTCTCAACCATCCGAATGATCTACTGTATATAAATTATATAATATTTTTTTAAGACCTCAAATATTAATAGTTCAATTTATGCTCCAACATGTTTTTTCCCCTCTTTATGAGGGAACTTCCCCGTAAACCTTCGGACCACCCAACCCCCGGCCATGGACAATGGACACTCCGAACGCATCATCGCGGGGTATTTTAAAAAATTAATTTCCTATGGTGTCCCAAGAAAATCGAATATGAGGAATATTACTCATACGCATCTTATCAACTCCATTGGACCCTCTTGGATATGCCCCAAATGTTTTAAGATGTCTTAAGTTACACTTTAACTGAAATTTTGTGCAAATTTGCTATTGCAATGTCGTAAAATCATACTTATTGATCAGAAAAAATAACACTAGAGACACACCCCCAGGCACACCCCCAACCACAATCCCCACCTGCTACAGTACAGGGGGTCCCACCTGAGATTTTTTAAAAAATCTCAGGTGGGGACCCCCTGCACTGTAGCAGGTGGGGGTATTGTGGTTGGGGATGTGCCTGGGGGTGTGCCCCTAGTGCTCCTCGATCAGAAATATGCATTTATAACAAAAACAACATTTCGTTCAATAAAATAGCAACAACAATAACAATATAACAACAGTGGAAGTAATAATAAAATAACAACTAATAATACGCTCGCTTAAATTGCTTAGGAAGCAACATGAAAACAAATACGAAATAAAATGATTTTTTCCCCCTCAAATTACTCACTTCAAAAATGGGAATATATTGGTTTGTTCATATATCACATATTCAATATCACTGAATCGCCATAAAAGCATCCTATATCTAATCATTAACGATCAGCAAACTAGAAAATTTTAGGAGCTTCTGCCAATACAATTTACAGCTTAGGAACCTCTTTGGACTGAATATGCGTAGAGGTGAACCAGACAAAACAAGGTTTTTATAGAACTAAACCAAGACACATTGAGGAAAAAGATTTTGGCGGTTGTATGATTTTTCTTCTTCCCACAATTTGATTCAGATGCCAACGTCAGCAGAGCAACGACCAACTAAATGATGAAACTCAAATATCTACACGAACACAAAACTACTATAACAGTTGTCATTCAAGCTGCAAAAAACCCCAATTTTGAACGGTCTTTACAAATTTTATTGCTCCATCAAAAAAGCTCAGTTTGGATGATACAAGGTAAATTCATCAACAAAAACTAAAAAACTAATTGCGTTTATTAATAGTATCCAGCATCAACCTCATTAACCAGCATCCCCATGAAAAATGTTCCAATGAAGCATTACGGAGAAACAAAATAAAATCTGTTTTCCACAAAGTTAAGCTATTTATGCTCATATTCTCTCCACAGTTTGACATAAGACCCCTTCAAAGAAGAGAGGAAGAACAAAAACTTCAACCGCTTTCACTCATTTCTTCAATTTCGTTGAGTTATCCAAGGCCAAGTCCTGCAGGTTCAGTAACAGCTCGTCCGAGTTTAGGAAAACCTTGTTGGCTGAATTTGAAATTGTGTGAGCAACTTCTCTAGCAGCCTCAATCTGCCTCAGTACGAGGAAAGCAGGATTCTTTGCAATTGCTTGACCTATCAGTTGAGCACTCGTTGCCTCCCCCTATAAATGAGAAAGATGAAGCCAAGATTATTATTCTGAAAGGAAAAAGAAAAACAAAGAAAGAGAGGGATTTATCAATCTTAAAGTTTCTTCCATTTCACCAACTAAATTGTGATGAGGATTGGAGTCAAAATTATATGTTCTAACAAATCTAAGCAGGTTGAGCGCTGTTTTTCACTGGTCAAAACCAAGGCCATCTTTTTTCTTATAGAATTTCTCTAAAATTGCATGCATGATGGGATTTGAACATGTACTGATCTGATATCATCTTAAAATCTCTCACTCTGCATCGAAACTCTGCAGTTATGAGGAGAATTGAAGATTATAGCTTATACTCTAACAAAAACTGTAAATATTTCGTTAATATCCCCATAAGCTTGAGCATGGTACAGGGGTTTAGAAGAATGTAACTGGGATATTACTGAACAATAATCAATTCATGGAAACTGGACTATGGCACAATGAATGAACATCACCAAGAAAAAAGATATATGTTTATGATACAGTTTTATTGCCACTAGATAAATGCTATAAGAAAATCTGAGTTGATAAATGTGACAAAATATTATGCAAATTACTCTCACCTGAGCTCGGATAATAGCACTTTTCTTATCCTGCTCTGCCTTCTCCACAATAAACTTGGCCCGCTCAGCATCTTGTGCTGCCACTTGTTTAGCTTCAATTGCATGAGTGAACTCCTTCCCAAAGCTCAAGGTTGTAATGGAGACATCATCTAATGCGATGTTGAAGTTCCTAGCCCTCTCAGTCAATATTTTCCGGATTTCCCTACTCACAGTCTGCACAATCAGCACTGGTCCTTCAAATTATTTCCATAGACAGCAATCATTTTTTAATTTATAATAAATAATATCAATAAGGGTACTTTAACTGCTATGATATGAAGGGCTTAGGGATGCTATTACAACACAAATATATGGTGCCAGACACAGTAACCCGCTAAAATCCAAACACACTGTAAAATGTAGCAATGTTGGCAAAATACATGTCAACGTTGAAAATACACGCTATCATGTAACTTGATATCCTGCGTTGTGTAAACTTAGCAAACCTTAACTGTCATGTAACATTTTGAAATAGCTCAGACACGTAATGCTCCATTATACAATATAACATACACTAATTTCAATGTAATGAGCATTGTTTCAATATAACATAATATTTTACTATAACTTACAGTAATAGTTTAAGAATATTTTTTTGTTTACTTCGTTTAAGAGTCGACGTAGTCAAGTATTTACTTTTGGATTTGTTAACCCTTGATGACTATTTATTGTTAGCTATTGATATTTGGTGACATTTTTATGCTTGTGATTGTGAATTTATGATTTGTAAAGAACAAAGTGAATGTGAAATTACGAATGAGATATGTAAATTTGTGATGATATATCTGAACATTTATGTTGGTATGTGGTAGTAAATTAGTAAAGGCTGTATTATATTTTATAATTTTTTAAAAAATAATTTTTATATTTCAAAATTATTTTCCTTTTTACTGAAATTATTGTAGTCGTTTTTAGCATTTGTAAATTGAATAAACATATAACTTATGACACCTGTTATGCTATGTGCGCTTTAAACTATCAAGAGATCGAGCAGTACATATATGTTATTGTTATTTTTCAGCATTAGTATGTGTATATTATATGCCTTGTTAATCATAATTATTAACTATTAACTAGTGTTGGTTAGATGGTTTTAACTTTTGTTCTTATTGACTAAGGTTCAATCCCTTGTGACAACATCTTTTTTATCAAAACATATATTTTATTTTCACTAAAACAAGCCCTTTCACGTGAAACTGCTATGCTAGGTTCGCCTGATTCAAACATTAATTGGTTGGTTCACCTGATTTTGTTTATAATATCCCGTCTTTCTTGATATTGAACTATATACGTCCCAATTCCGACTGAACCAAGCATATCGGCCACTTTGGTCCAACTCTAACAACAACGGTTCGGCTATTTCATAAAGAACCCACAACAGTAAATTGATATATAAAACAATTATCTTCTATCAGAGGGAGAAACAAATATCACATCATGCATCTCTTTGAGATGAATAAAAGTTTATACAATGAATAGTGTCAGACATGTTTCGACATAGATATTTTAAACAAGGCAGAAACATCAATCTTTGGGAGGGACAAGTCCCTGCATAATTGCATTTCATAAGTTAAATGTTTCAAGAATGATTTTCACTTAAGCATACCTCTCTTTGTGTGATCAGCTGACTGGCATTGTATTGGGCAACCACAGCTTTCAGAGTTTCATGGATAATTGATGGCAGAACCCTCTCATTGTAGTTCTCACCAAGAGTCCGATATATTGTGGGCAATTGATCAGGCAAGGGGCGGGTAAGAACTCGAAGCCCAATTTTAACCTGCAATTGAAAAGATTAGTCTACATAATTGTATGCCACTTTAAATAAGTTGACAGGAAAGAGAATTACTGAGGAAAATTAAGAAAGGACTGCTGGAAAAACCTTAATGAAAGCATGTTATGTTGATAATAATATACTCAACGAACACATGTTTTATATGAATAAGAAAGATAAAATTGTTTTACTGGTGTAAACTAAGGTGCATGGCATCTAATTCTTCGCAAAATAAAATGAGAGAGCAGGGTGAGAAACATCTAACATCTGGGCTTGACCCCTATTTAGCATGCTTCATGGGTGTTAAGCCTGCTTTATATCTCTCACTGTTCATTCAGTACAAGAATATGAAGACTTGTCCAGCATATTAAGAGTTATTTCTTATGGGATTAAAACTCATATGTTGTTGCTCAAAAGGGTATTCCTTCATCTCCTTCCTCTCTCTATCACCACTCACAGGTCATAATTGTAGTGCAACGGCCAGCAATGACTCTCATATTCAGCATGGAGATGAATTCATATGTAATAATGAATAGGGATCTGAATGATCGGTCATAATTTCAAATTCTTAGCCTTTCACTTTCATCTATTATTTCTTTTCAATGCTAAGCAATGTCGTAATAATGCACATCAAACTGGACCTCCAAGTCATACATCAAGCTTTTAGGATTCAAAAAGTTGAAGTACCTAAAACATGTATTAGAGTTCCGAAGCATTGTGTCTAGTTGCTTAGTGCAGAGAACCAGATACACTCCTCTCTTGAAGCAATCCTATTTCAATAGATCATTATACTCATTTAAACTGAGTGCTACATCTCATCATTAGAAACTTCTCTCCGTAACAATTATATTTCATCTGTCTCCATTATTAAAGGAGTCCTTTAGCAATTTATAAATGCACTTTCATCATTGTCAGTTCCTCTACAGTAATTGTTGTTTGTTGATCATAAAGTACCTTTACTCCCAGTGGTTGTTTGTTCATAACAAAGTGCACATTGTATCGCACATTAATCGAGTGATGAGGAGTTCTCATACAAAGGATTGTTTTCTTCACTTCTTTAGCAGGCGGTACTTATTAGTATTACTGCTGTGAAAACCTTAAGAAGTTAGAGATAACAGATGATAATTTCATAGGAAGTTAGGAACAGCCTCTCTCAGAGTTTGTTGCGGGAGAAAGTCTCAATACCTATGACTTTAGTTTCTTTAGACAACTATCTGGAGTAAATCTTAGAATCAGAACTTGCACTGCCTATGTCAGCTGTTTCTTATGTACTCTCGGGGAGGAATTAGTAAACACTGCCTTGGGACAGCCACAAAGGAAACAGTTAAAGTGACATGCACTTTCTCCCAAAGGAGAAACCAATCTAACAAAGATAAAATAAGAGCAGCATGAACAAACATAATAAAAAACATAAGCGCAGCATGAACAAACATAATAAAAAACATAAGTGCAGCATGAAATCATAGTCCATAACTAAATGCACATAACGTTATCAAGACTGATAATTTAATTTTACACATTAACAAGTAGCAATATTAGATAACTTTGAATAAATTGAATATAAAGAACTAAGTACTTAAAGTTATTTTCTGACTATTTTCGCAAAATTTTGGATAGCGGGTTTCTTTCGACAAATCCAGATAATAAGCTGAAAGTATTGGTGAACAACATATACTTAACGGACTCATAAGTTAATAGTACTCAAGTTCATTGATAATGAGAAAGAAGAGCTACCATTTGTAGATCACGGCTTCCAGAAGTGCTCTCCACAAGATGCGGTCGGGCACGAACATCATAAATAATAGGCCTCTCGAACCAAGGAATAATTAAATGAGTTCCCTCAGGATAAACCTGCATAAGCGTTTTCCTCATTTCATTTAGTTAAACTCATGCCATCAATGTGTTTTTCCAGTATGGAAAAGGGGAAAATACATAAAACTTGCAAGAAGACAGGACATAAACTTCAAGTAAAAACCGACAAGAAATATACTTTGAATTATATAGTCCGTGGTTTTGAGTATTAATACTATGTTTCAAGTTATCATGGTTCTCCAAGTAACTGCACCAAATATCATGAATAAAACCCATGAGTACATATTAAGATGAAAACTGGCCTCACAATGATATTCACGATAAAGTTGGAACGCCCTGATCCTGTGTAGGTATTAGTAACAGAATCTTCAATCTATTTTCATGAACTTCGAAAAAATATTATGTCCAGAAGGATGAGAATGAAGAAAGGGGCGTTGCAAGTAAATGGAGGAATGGAGGGTAGAAAATCAAATTTTAGGTGTAAAATATCAACCCAAATGGAGAAGATGGATGGAACAAAATTGAATTGTATCCATGGAAAATATAAATTGATTTAACTGACTAAAAAATACTCTATGCATCAAAAAATGAACTGCCCTGAGTAATAAAGAGATAAAAGACTGCCCTAAACAGAACACTGTAAAATAAGAATTTGACCAATATTTTCATCAGCTTTGTACCAAACAATATTAGCTTTGTAGAATGCTCTAAATAAGGAGGCTCTATCAAAAGATCCAGATTTTTATGAACAGGAACTAGCCACCTTATGTCAACTCTCTCAGCTAGTGTCAAATTTCTAGTAGAAGAAAAGAAACCATCACATCATTAAACCAAAAAGCAGCCTCAAAAATTTATGTAGAAGAATGAAGTCTTAGAGGAAGGAGTGTGATAGGATATAAGAAAGGGCATTCAATAACAATTGACAATATAAAGCTTGAAAAACCAAATAGAAGACTTTCTCTAAAAATAAGAAAGGACGAAAACGGAATTCAGAACAAGCGTCAGCACTCATGACCATGTTTCCTTATGCTCCCTTGTCTACATGTACATGCTCATCAGTCTGTTTTGAAACTCTCTTTATTTGATTCAGAGGGTTCTCACAAAGCTGATCAGCAAAGACTCTTCACTGTTAGCAACGGCACTTTAAAATTGTTTTTACCTAGCCCACTTTCCCAAAATATTGTCAACTAGAAACAATGGTTAAGGTTGAGAAAATGAAGAGGAAAAAAAGGCTGGCCATGGTTTCCTGATGTCAAAATTTCATTAATGATGCCAATATCTGACCGAGACTACTATGATTAAGAAAATAATCAATGATATAAAGTCTTGAGAAATAGTCAGCAGCTACCTTATCAATCTCTTCAGTAAAAGAAAGAAAAAGGGTAGACCAGAAAATGACAATGATAATTTATCAAGCCTTCATAATCAACCTATTGCAGACATTCAGTTTAAAAAAGCAAGTAAACTTCTACTTTTTTATACTCTCTTCGTAACTATCTTATCAAGTACGAAAGTTAATTCCACATCCTTACACAACAAAGTCGATTAGATCGAGTGCAGACCACTTGAACCTCTTTTATATATTGTTCCTTTATTTCACCCTAGTAATAACTATCATCATAGTAGGAAAATGAAGCACCGTCTTCCATGGTAGTCACCAACCCTGATGGGTAAAAATTTTATGCGTTCCATCTCATAAAAGAAAAAAGATTCTCATGAACATAATGGAAAAACAATAATACTTCCTAAAAATGGAAAATTGAGGCAAAACAGAAATTATGCATCTTGCAGCTGATAATGCGTCATGAGAGTGTTGTGAAGGCTTATTTCTTTTAGCCAAAGTGGCTTTTTAAGTTAGTTTTTTTTTCATATCTACTTGTTTGGTAAAATACCAAATAAGTTAGCTTATAAGCCCCATTTAAAAGACTGGGATAATGGCAAAAAAATAAAAATAAAAAGTTTGTGCCACCTTCTATTATGAGCTATGCACATAATAGCATCAGCAAATGTACTACTATAAACAAATGCAACTAATGCAAGCTCCTATTTCTCTCCTAAATCGCAACGCCTACACAAATTCCTGCAGATCTAGCAATCAAACATCGATTAAACCTAATTTACTTGACATAAGTCAAACATAGAGGCAGTGACATCACTAAATCAAACATCATATTTACACAATTGCGGAATAATCGAAGGGAATCAATTAATTATACCTTTTCTTTTATTCCATCAAGGCGATTGAAAACAATAGCTCGATGACCACCATCGACATTATAAAGACTGTTGAGAGCAGCGTAAACAGCTCCGCCTCCGATCAGAGCGACCTTGATCAGCGTCCCCACTGCTCCAGCGCCGCCTGGGACATTAGGGACCTTGGCGTTCTTAAAGTTCATATCTTTCTTCAATTTTCCTGAAACCCTAGAAATTTTTAGGGAGGCGCTGTCAAAGGCGAGGTTTTGGGGGTTTTGGGCTAAAAAGGGTAATGAGGACTGCTGGTCTTAATTGGGGAAAAAGAAAGGATTTTGAACGGTTGGATTTAAACGGTTTAAGGGAGCTTTTGATCCAACGGTTCATAGATAACGAGTGAGTGGACTATGCAATTTGGAAGCTTAAAGCTCGAGGCACTTGCGACTTGGGCTATAAGGTTGCCGGACAAATTTTCAAATTAACCTGTTTTGTGTCTTAATCTCAAAAAAAATCTGTTTCAAACTTAATTTAAAAAACCGACCCAGTTAGGCTGAATCTGGGTCGATTTTTGAAAAAAAAAGTTCTTAGACTTCACGGGAGTTGAAGTCTCGTGTCGTAACTTCAACTCCCGTGAAGTCTGGGAACTTTTTTTTCAAAAACCGACCCAATTTCAGCCCAACTAGGTCGGTTTTTAAATTAAGTTTGAAACAGATCGATTTTTGGGATTTTTTGGCAAAGAAGTTTGTTTTGAAAATTTGTCCTAAGGTTGCCGAATAGGACGCCGACATTAATTGGATTGAACGGATTAAATTAATGAAATTAAATAAGTTTCGTCGGTTTGATTCGATTTTTAAATTTTATTAAGATCGATTTTATTTTTAGAACTTTTAATCTTAATTACCCTAATGGAACTCTATCTTGATAATCCAGATTTGCTCCTTTTTTTTAGTTATTGGTCTATAAAAATGTTTTTTGTTATTGTCAATATTTTTCCCTTATTTCATTGTTAAATTCATTTATCGATTTCCGTAATTTGCATCAAAACTCATTTCCTTCATGATTGAGTGTAATTTGAAACTAATTAGGCTTGATTGGTTGGAGGTGCAATAAGGGAATGTGAGGTAGGGTGACATACATCTCGCGATTTTCGTTTGGTTCGAGAGAGGATGAGTGGGAGTATATAACATTTTCTTGTTTGACCGAGGAGGTTGAAAGGGAAGGTGGGGCATTGAGTTAGTTAAAATATGATAATACCTTTTATGATGCAAAGAGATATAGTTTGGATAATGAAATATAAGTGGTTAATTACGTAAAATATACGAGGATATAAAAGTCCTTATAAGATAAATTATATTTCTCTTCATCTTGTCCCTCCAAATTGTGGGGATTTTCTCTCTCTTCACTTCCTCATTTCTGGTTTATTTTTACATTTCTCTCTTGTCACTCTATCTCACATTCCCTTCTCCTATAAAAACTTCCTACTAAAATGGATTTTTAGCTTTGTTCTATTGATGCATGACAGCCAAAATCTGACACCAATTGTAACGTTCCAACCGGCGATTATTAATAAAGCATTGCCTGTAGAAGCGCCACTAAAAGCATTGCCTGTAGAAGCATCACTGAAATCCTCAACTACATCTCCTCCTTTCTCGTAGACCAATTGATCACCAAGTAATGTAAGAAATCTCGAGAAAATTTTTTCAAACAAAGAGCTGGCAATATAACCACATAAAAAATAAACAAGTTCACAAAGACAAGGGATTTACATGTTTCGGCAATCGCCTACATTCACAGGAAGATTTGAGTCTTCTTTTATTCTAGAGATACAAGATAATCTATTATTGTGATCTAGATAGATCCCACAAGAAAGCCTCCCTAAATCT
>NC_033795.1:11323870-11362999 GCF_001876935.1 Asparagus officinalis | reverse complement strand
CCATGGGTCTTTCTACTTCTCTCTTACAATATGCAACTCTACTTGACCTTCATATGCCTTGATTTATAATGAACCTCTCAACGGGTATTTAAAAGAGTTTTCTCATCTCTTGGATTCATGTATAACTTCTTCTTTGACTTGCATTATCAATTGTAATTCTCTTTCAATTAAAATTTAATTGAAATTATAATTGATTCTCTCAAATCAAATTCAATCTTCAATCTTCAATCAAAGTCCAACTAAGATTTCCTGAAATACAAGGTTATTCCCAACAATCTCCACATTAGGCTCGTGTGAAGCCACATTC
Source organism: Asparagus officinalis (assembly GCF_001876935.1). Taxonomy (NCBI): domain Eukaryota; kingdom Viridiplantae; phylum Streptophyta; class Magnoliopsida; order Asparagales; family Asparagaceae; genus Asparagus; species Asparagus officinalis. The sequence goes on along the minus strand of NC_033795.1, from coordinate 11,362,692 downwards.
GAAAACGTCAATCCTTCCATGCAACTTTTTGTTACAAATTTGTAGAACTCTAGAGAATAAACACTTTTGAGAAATCACCATAAGTCCCATCTCCCAAAGGGCACAGAAGTGATTATCGCTCACATTGGTAATTGATTCTTTCAAATCAAATTCTATCCTCAATCCAAGTCTAGCTAAGATTTCCTAAAATACAAGGTTATTCCCAACAATCTCCGCATTAAGATTGTGTAAAGCCATATTTAGAAACGTCAATCCTTCCTTGTAACTTTTTGTTGTAAATTTGTAAAACTATCGAGAATAAACACTTATGAGAAATCACCTTAGGTCCCCTCTCCCAAAGGGCACTGAAGCAATTATCGCTCGCATTGATGTCAAGCCTTCTAATAGCTTGACGTTAAACTCCATTGCTACACACTCTAAACCTGACTTCGGCTTGTTGCAAATTTCTTCTTGACTCATCCACCTGGAGTCAAACCCCCATTTCGGCTGTCTCTTGGAACCTAAGTTTCTCACTAGCTTCTCTTCCTCGTGGTCGTATACCCTCTTAAAGACAAAGCTTTACTTTGAACACCAGTTCTTTTAAACACCTGATACAAGCCATTTTCACACTTTTTCCCAACTAGGATGAGATTCCTACAATCTACTCCTCTATACAATTGGGAGAACCCAAGATTCACTATTCATGCTACAGTAAAATGCTATTTAATGTATCATTATTACTGTAGCAATCATTAAACTGGACAATGTGGGATTTTTAAAAAAAATATTACCATAGCACATGGGAATACTATAGTAGATGCTACTGTAGCGATTCAAAAAATTCAAAAAATATTATAACAGTTAAAACCGGGATTGTTGTAGTGGGAAAAAATATGTCGTACTTTGCACGGTATTCACACTAGTGGTATACTATGATAACTCCTCTATGCACTTGGGTTTGATAGCTCATAGACTCAAGCACCCAATTGATATCAAATCCTTCCTCGTCTTCGATATTAACCAAACAATCTTTAACACCATAATGCTTTCGCTTCTTTCCACCACCGTGACTTTTCCTACACCCGCAACATCACGCATTGTACCACCCTATAGATAGACTCCTGAACTCATTGCACTAGGGAACAAAATAGGCTTGTTTTGGGACATTTATGAGCTGATGTCGTAGAATCTATTATCCAATCGCCACAATAAGTGATGTTCCCGGCAACCATCAACACCTTAACTAGCTAATTTTCTTTCTTTGAAACTGCGAAAGCGTCATCTAGTTGATTTCTTATAATACCCACTGCACACGAAGTTTAGGCTAGCCGATCCCACATCTTTTACTCATTCAACCATTATTACCATTTGAAGCAGTCTTTTTCACGTGATCCTTCCATTGACAAAGAAGCACCGCTTAGTCTGCAAACTTGTCTCATTTGAAGATCTATTCCCTCGTACATCTGCTACCAACTTGGTAGCAAGACCCGACTCATTATTAATACCTTGTCATTACTGAAAGTCATCTATGAGAAGCGCTGCTTTGACCTTGTCTATAGTGATTATCGCCTTCCCTATGGTTAGTGATTTCTTCAGATATTGGTAACCCGCTGGAAGGGAGCTCAGCAAAATTACCACTTTGCTATATTGTCAATCTTTGATCCCCATCGTCACTAACTCAGTCCCTATTCTATTGAAATTGCTTAAATGCTCCAACATTATCTTACCTTCCTTCATATGCAGATCATACAACTTCTGCTTTCAGTACAAGTCGGTGGATGCATTATTGGTCATGTACAACTTCTTGAGTTTCTTCCACATACTAAGTGCAGTCGTCTCGTTGCTTACATAGTACCCAATTATATAAGAGAGAGCGAGTAGAATCGTACTCCACGCCTTTTAATTCATTCTATTCCATTCACCACTTATCATCTTCTTTGGCTTCTTGTCCACCCCTAGCAAAGCTTGATCTACGTCGTGTTAAATTAAGACCGCCTCCATCCTTTTTTGGCCAAAGTCTGAAATTAAACTTTTTAATCTCGATCATCATCACCGAATAAAATTCTGCTTCCATGTTGCAAAGATCACCTTTCTTCGAATAATTAAATCTGACCTAATTGATTCGGTTCTTATACCAATTGTTGGTGCACGACACCCACAACTCGACATTGGTTGTAGCACTCAAACTAGTAATCAATACGGATACATTGCCTACAAAATCGTCACCTAAACCTCAACTAGATCTCTGCCTACAAAATCGTCACCTAAACCTCAACTAGATCTCTTCTTTCTTTGTAGATCAATTGATCATCGAACAATGTAAGAAAACTAAGAAAATTTGTTTGTACAAAGAGCGAGCAATAAGACTGCCAAAAAAAACAAAGAGCACAGAGATAGGATATTTATTTGGTTTAGAAATATATTAAGTCCACAGGAAGAGATTTTCGTCATTTTTTATCCTAGACAATACAATATAATCTATTCTTGTGATCTAGATAGATCCCATAAGAAACCCTCTCTTAATCTCACTGAAAGTTCTCTCATAAACACTCAACAAAATATATCTCACAAATCTTAGATTTCTCCTCTTAGTTTTCTCTACTCCTCTCTTGCATTACGCAACCCTCATTAGTTTTTCTAAGGCTTGATTTACAATGAACCTCCCAAGGGGTAATTAAAGAATATTCCCCTTTCTTGAATTCATGTAGCATTCTTTTTTTTTAAACTTGGATTATCAATTCTAATTCTCTTCCAATTAGAATTTATTTCTAATTACAATTGATTGTTTCTAAACAAATTCAATCATCATCCAAAGTCTAACTAGGATTGTTGGATTTAATCTAATAAATCTATTTGTGGGCACATATGATTAATCAATGTGTATTGCTATCTTTCAGGATAACCCACTAAAGTGATCAATTAAGTTGGGTTAATTTGGTATTTAAATAAGTCATGGGGTTATATGTGCAGATACCAGGTTGTAATTATAATTTATTGAGGGGCTAAATTACAAAAGTACAACATCTATAAATAAGGGGTTATGGTCCCTAACCTAGGGTTACATTCTCTAATTCTCTACACCCCCATCTAGCTAGAGAAATTCGGATTTAGAGAAACCCTAAGGTTAGAAGATCATCAAAAACCCAAATCAAGATTTCATCCATGGATTCAGGTATAAGCTTCCGCTCTTTTGATTATTGTTAATCTCTTTGAATTAATCATGGCTATATGGTTTTAGATCTCAAGTTTTTATGATGTAGATCTAACAAGTGGTATCAGAGCCAACTTGATTAATTCCTAGGGATTTAAGTTTTATTGGGTTTTTTGATCTTAAATCTCTGGTTAAAGATTCATTTTTTTGTTCGGGTGAACAGTAACTGAAAAATCACCGGTAAACAGTAACTTTTTGGAATTTTTTGGATTTTTTCTTCGTTTTTTCCTTCAATTTTTTGGGATCTGGAACAAGAAATCATCTTTTGCTTTTCCGATTCTGGATCTGATTTTGAAAATAAAAATCGAGGAATTTTTTGGGTTTGGCGGCGACGGTTTCAGTTTGAAACCCTAAAGGGTTCATGGCGAAAATTAAGGAGGTGGTTACCTCAAACGAACCTCGCGTTCGTTCTCAAACTTAACCGAACTTCGCGTTCAGTTCTCAGTTGAGCATCGCGCTCAAGTTTAACGAACCTCGTGTTCGTTCTTAAGGTGAGCCTCACGCTCAGAATTAAGGTGAGCCTCGCGCTCAACTTTAACGAACCTCGCGTTCGTTCTTAAGGTGAGCCTCACGCTCAGAATTAAGGTGAGCCTCGCGCTCATGTTTAACGAACCTCGCGTTCGTACTTCAGACGAACCTCGCGTTCGTACTTCAGACGAACCTCGCGTTCGAACTTCAGACGAACCTCGCGTTCGTACTTCAGACGAACCTCGCGTTCGTACTTCAGACGAACCTCGCGTTCGTACTTCAGACGAACCTCGCGTTCGTACTTCAGACGAACTTCGCGTTCGAACTTCAGACGAACCTCGTGTTCATTTTTAAACGAACCTCGCGTTCGTTCCCAAGTTGAACCTCGCGTTCTTTTATCAAACGAACCTCGCGTTCGTTCATTTTCAGATGAACCTCGCGTTCGTGCTTAAGTGAGTCTCGTACTCAATACAGTCGAACCTCGCGTTCGAAGTTAAGGGAACTTCGTGTTCATTATGGTTAAGCCTCGGCTTTTCATGGGTCCACTTTGGTATACTTAATTTATTCAATTAAGTTATGGACCCTAATTAAGCTGTGAGACCCCAATTAAGTTTTTGGAAATTTAGTTGATTTAAATTAAAATTTTTTAATTTAAATCTATTTCGGTTTTTAATCAATTATTTAATTCAAATATTATGACACTAAGGTATTAAGGTTGTCTCTCACTCCAATTGATTAATTGAAACAAGAAGTTGCCAAAGTAACCTCTCTTGTGTAGATTGTTCATGAGGAATGTGAGATGTTTGTGTGTATGCTTTCGTGTAAATATTTAATCGGCCCAAAGGAAGGTTAATATTTATTTAGACTGTATACACATCTGCGATGATAAGCGTGTGACAATTATAAGGTTTACATGTGAATAATGAATCGATCCAAAGATAGTTTCATTATTTGACATGAGTTATTGTCAATGTTTGATCATTGCAACAAGGTATCACTTACAAGTTAATATTACTGTCCAAAGACTTGATATTAATGTTGTGCCGGTATCTTGGATGGGGATTGTCATTATTTGAATTTTATTGATTATGGTTATTGATGTGAGCATTTTTGTTTTATTTCAGCTAATGCATCTGCTGCAACAATTTCTGCTAACATCAACTCAATTCCCATGCTAAATGGGACAAACTTCAAGGTTTGGAAAGAGAACATATTAATTGTTCTTGGCTGCATGGATCTTGACTATGCATTAAGAACTGAACAACCCCAACCTCTCAATGCGGATAGCACTCCTGATGCAAAGAAGGAGCATGAGAAGTGGGAGCGTTCAAATCGCATGAGTCTTATGATCATTAAGCGCGGCGTTCCGGAAGCCTTCAGGGGCATAGAATCCGAAGGGATTACTAAGGCTAAAGATTTCCTTGCCGAAATTGAGAAGCGTTTTGCGAAAAACGATAAGGTAGAAACAAGCACGCTTTTAGCTCGCTTGATTTCAATGAAGTATAAGGGCAAAGGAAATATCAGGGAGTACATTATGGAAATGTCTCATATTGCTTCAAAGCTTAAGGCACTTAAACTCGATCTTTGTGACGAGTTATTAGTGCATCTGGTTTTGTTGTCTCTTCCTGCACAGTTTAACCAATTTAAGGTCAGTTATAACTGTCAAAAGGAGAAATGGACTCTAAATGAGCTCATTTCATACTGTGTGCAAGAAGAAGACAGGTTGAAGCAAGATAAGACAGAAAGTGCTCATTTGGCCTATGCCTCTAAGGATAAGGGCAAGAAAAGGAAGAATGATAAGGAAGCTGCTAAGGGTCCAGTTGAGAAGAAACAACATAAGGATAATCAGGGTTGTTTCTTCTGTAAGAAGCCTGGACATGTAAAGAAGGACTGTACAAAATATCACGCCTGGCGTGATAATAAGGGTATGTTCCTTGCTTTGGTCTGTTCTGAGATTAATTTAGCTTCAGTACCTAGGAACACTTGGTGGTTAGACTCTGGTGCTACTACTCACATAAGTGTTTCTATGCAGGGTTGCCTGAGCTACCGAAAGCCAAGTGATGTTGAAAGACACATCTTTGTGGGCGACGGACAATCGGTAGATGTGAAAGCAATTGGGCACTTTAGGTTGTTGTTAGGAACTGGTTATTATTTGGATTTAAAAGATACTTTTGTAGTACCGTCTTTTAGACGGAATTTGGTTTCTGTTTCTGTATTGGACAAATCAGGTTATTCTTGTTCATTTGGAAACAGTCAATTCAGATTATCTTTTAATTCAAATGTTGTGGGAACTGATTACTTGAGTAATTATGATAACCTATATTTGCTTGATACAATTGCTTCTTACAATGAATCCTTGCATGTGGAATCACGTGGTACTAAGCGTAAATTAAATAAGGAAAATTCGGCGACATTATGGCATAAGCGCTTAGGTCATATCTCAAAAGGTAGAGTTGAGCGTCTTGTGTCTGATGGCATTTTGGATTCCCTTGATTTTTCGGACTTCGACGTATGTGTTGAATGTATCAAGGGAAAACAGACCAAAGTGAAGAGATTAGGTGCCAACAGATCTTCGGATGTCTTAGAATTGATACATACGGATATTTGTGGGCCATTCCCTAAGGAATCTTGGAATGGTCAACAATATTTTATATCATTCATAGACGATTACTCACGTTATGGGCACCTATATCTTATTCATGAAAAATCTGAGTCTCTGGACATGTTCAAAGCCTATAAAGCTGAAGTTGAGAATCAACTCAACAGAAGAATTAAAACCGTTAGATCTGATCGTGGTGGTGAGTACTACGGTAGATATGATGGTTCAGGTGAACAACGTCCAGGACCATTTGCTAGATACCTAGAGGAATGCGGTATCGTCCCACAGTACACCATGCCGGGTTCACCTAGCATGAATGATGTAGCTGAAAGACGAAATAGGACTCTTAAGGATATGGTAAGAAGTATGATTGCTCATTCTTCTTTACCAGAGTCACTCTGGGGAGAAGCACTTAAGACAGCAGCTTACATTCTGAATAGAGTACCAAGTAAAGCAGTTGCTAAAACACCTTATGAGCTTTGGACTGGTCAAAAGCCCAGTTTAAAGCATTTACATATTTGGGGATGTCCAGCTGAGGCAAGGCCTTATAGGCCAAATGAAAAGAAATTGGACTCCAAAACAGTTAGCAGCTACTTTATTGGATACTCTGAACGCTCTAGGGGCTATAAGTTTTATGATCCCACTATAAGGAATATTTTTGAGACGGGAACAGCAACATTCTTTGAGGATGTTGAGTTTGGGGGGAGAAATAAGGTTAGAGACATTAGTTTTGAGGAGGAATTGGCTTCAGATCCAATCCATACAGTTACTTTTGACAATATTCAGGTTCCTATACCTGTTGTTGCTCAAGAAGTAAATCCGGAACCTCAAGATGATAATGTTGAACAACTCCCTGTTCCAGAAGAACAAACTCAACAACCTCAAGAACCAGTGCCATTAAGGAGATCCACGAGAGAAAGGAGAAATGCTATTCCGGATGATTATATTGTATTTCTCCAAGAACATGAGGAAAGTAGTGGAATGTTAGAAGATGATCCAATCAACTTCTCTCAGGCCATGAAAAGTTCTAACTCTCAACAGTGGATTGATGCCATGAATGAAGAGTATAAGTCTATGCAAGACAATAAGGTTTGGGAACTTGTCCCATTGCCAGAAGGTGCAAAACCAATTGGTTGTAAATGGATTTTTAAAACCAAGCGGGATGCAAACGGTAATGTGGAGAGGTATAAGGCGCGTCTTGTGGCTAAAGGCTATACTCAAAAGGAAGGCATTGATTATACAGAGACTTTCTCTCCGGTTTCATCGAAAGACTCTTTCAGAATAATCATGGCACTTGTTGCTCATTATGATCTTGAGTTACATCAGATGGATGTTAAGACTGCATTTCTCAATGGAGACATTGATGAGATGATTTATATGGTGCAACCAGAAAACTTTGTGTCAGGAGACCCAAAGAATATGGTTTGCAAATTAAGGAAATCCATCTATGGACTCAAGCAAGCTCCTCGTCAATGGTATCATAAGTTTCAACAAATAGTTATCTCGTTCGGTTTTGAGATGAACATTGTTGATGACTGTGTATATCACAAGTTCAGTGGGAGTAAGTATATTTTTCTGGTTCTGTATGTGGATGACATCTTGCTTGCCACTAATGATATAGGCATGTTGCACGAAACCAAGAGATTTCTATCAAAGAATTTTGAGATGAAAGATCTTGGGGACGCCTCTTTTATATTAGGGATCCAGATACATCGAGATCGCTCTCGGGGTATTCTTGGATTATCACAAAAGAGCTATATCGATAAGGTACTTAAAAGGTTTGGCATGCAAGATTGCAGACCAGGTGACACCCCTGTTGCTAAAGGAGACAAGTTTAGTCTCAATCAGTGCCCTAAAGGTAACCTTGAAATTCAGGAAATGCAGAAGATTCCTTATGCTTCGGCTGTAGGAAGTCTAATGTATGCTCAGGTATGTACGCGTCCGGATATTGCGTACATTGTTGGGATGTTAGGCAGATACTTAAGCAACCCTGGTATGGATCATTGGATAGCAGTCAAAAGGGTTATGAGGTATCTTCAGAAAACAAAAGATTACATGCTCACATACAGAAAATCAGAGAAATTAGAGGTCATTGGGTATTCGGACTCTGATTTTGCTGGATGCCAAGATAGCAGGAAGTCTACATCAGGCTACATTTATATGTTAGCAGGAGGAGCTATATCATGGAAAAGTGTCAAACAAACACTAGTAGCTTCCTCCACTATGGCAGCAGAATTTGTAGCTTGCTATGAGGCATCCAATCAGGGAATATGGCTGCGAAATTTTGTCACGGGACTGCGCATTTTGGAAAATGTTGAAAGACCACTAAGGTTATATTGTGACAATAAATCTGCAGTAATGTATTCCAATAACAACAGGAGCTCAACTAAGTCAAAACATATTGACATTAAGTTCCTGGTTGTGAAAGAAAGGGTACAGAGTGGACAGATATCCATAGAGCACATTGGGACAAACTCCATGTTAGCTGATCCTCTTACTAAGGGATTGCCACCTAAGGTCTTTCATGAGCATACTGCTCATATGGGTGTGGTATTATTTGAGGATATTATGTTTTAGTGGGAGTTTGTATTTGTGGTGCTTTATGTTTGTTTGTATTGTCTGATCAGAATAAAGTTTTCAGTTAAGACACTCTGTTACATTATGTTTGGTTTTGACCTCACTAAGGAGGACCAGTTGAAAATAGACATGTACTGATCACATTGCATGTAATTTTCATGCTGCACATCCATGATTGATCTATGTCGTTTGATTGTATTGGTATATGTGACCATTGATGGGTCGAGTCACGATAAATGTGACGAAGGCCGCTTTGATCCTATATTGATATAGTCAATGGACGAGATTGTTCGGAAATACCTTTTCAGTGATAGCAATTTTTGAGCTCATAAGGTTATACACAATTTAAGGAATCATATGGTGCCCAAGTGGGAGATTGTTGGATTTAATCTAATAAATCTATTTGTGGGCACATATGATTAATCAATGTGTATTGCTATCTTTCAGGATAACCCATTAAAGTGATCAATTAAGTTGGGTTAATTTGGTATTTAAATAAGTCATGTGGTTATATGTGCAGATATCAGGTTGTAATTGTAATTTATTGAGGGGCTAAATTACAAAAGTACAACATCTATAAATAAGGGGTTATGGTCCCTAACCTAGGGTTACATTCTCTAATTCTCTACACCCCCATCTAGCTAGAGAAATTTGGATTTAGAGAAACCCTAAGGTTAGAAGATCATCAAAAACTCAAATCAAGATTTCATCCATGGATTCAGGTATAAGCTTCCGCTCTTTTGATTATTGTTAATCTCTTTGAATTAATCATGACTATATGGTTTTAGATCTCAAGTTTTTATGATGTAGATCTAACAAGGATTTCTTGCAATACAATGCTATTTCCAACATATTCCTTATCCAACCTCACTTCCCCCTCCTACCAAAAAAAAGCCGAAATAGATAAGTGTGAGTCTTGACGGACTACACCTGAGGCCATAATTAAAAATATAGACGAAACTTTAAAGTATTTAGTTATTTAAGTGCCCATTAGCCTGCAAAATTAGACTTCAAAATTTTTGTCCTTAGGGGCTGTTTGGTTCGTGTCCTAGATATAGGGAAATGCAATTCCATGCAAAGAAACACAAGTTTTGAGTTTTCCAAACTTTTCCAAGAAATAGATTGTTTCGGTTTGGTTCGCACATAAAAAATGGTGGGAAACCAATGTATTTACTTTTTTTATGTTTGGTTCGCATGGAAAAAAAGGGAAAACTTTTGTTGGTTTGACATTTCCCACTTTTCTTGTGTTTGGTTGGGTTTTGAAATTTGTAAGGAAAAATATTTATGATCACCATGGTAAGATTACCCCCATTATATACAAACTTATTTGTGCTCGTTATATGAGGTAATCTTAATCATATAATTCAAATGTAACATGAACAAATAATAATATCCCCAATGAATTATAAATTTCTGTTTGTATTAATGAAATCATACGAAACCTGAAATAACATGAATCAATTTGTATGAACTGCGTACCTGATTTGACTTGAAATATACATAATTGAGATTGAAAAAATCACACAAAACCTGTAATAACCTGATTATTCATAAATTTATGTAGTACATACCTTTATGTGCAAATCGCATCAAATCTAATAATTTGTGCATGTTGATGACCTTTATGTGCAAAAAATCATGCTTTAAAATAATTATTGACATCATGTCAAATAAATCAGTCACATGTATATGCGAATTATGGCTGTGGGCTCAGAACTTGTTCAATATCATCATTGTTAGCCTTTAGTGCAATATCAACAGATATTGCAGGTTGCTAATCTCAGAAAAATTGACCATCATCATAGCCTAAATTGAACACAAATATAACTCCAAGTGACTGAACACAAACATAGCACAAAGCAAAGCATCAGGAAATCTGGTGAGTCCATCAACCTGAAAAAAGGGGCATGCTCATGTGGACTGTTTTGAACAAATAAGAATAGAACCTGCTGACAATGACAAAACCGACGTGGTCACAAACTGAACACAACTAGGCATGGTATAGCATCAACAATATATGCACAAAAATTGGTCGAGAACTAAAGCACAACACAACCAGACTCCACAACACAACACAAAAACTGGCCGAAAACAAAAGTACAACACAACCAGTCTCCACAACACAACCAGGCTCCACAACACAACATAAAAACTGACCGAGAACAAAAGCACAACACAACCAGGCTCCACAACACAACCAGTGCAAACACATATATGAAGCTCATCAAAGTCACCAGTGCTACCAGAATTCAAAGATAAACCTTCTTGAAGCTCATCAAAGTCAACATCACCAAGTGCTTCTTCCAACTCCTTTTCAAGCTTAGCCAAATCTTCTTCAGTTACTTCATCGTCACCATCAACATCAGACGAGTCATTCTTTAGATCTTCTTCAAGCAGATTAAAAAGTGCCTCAAAAGCATCTTCATCTATATCAGCTTCCTCTCCATCATCATCTGGCTGTGTTTTCTACAAAAGGAAAATATACAAAAGAACTAAGCTACATTTACCATTCTTTAACCATCAAGTTATCAGACAATAATCAAAATAAAGGAGAACAAAAGGAACAAGGAGTAAACGTAGACAACTTAAGAGAAAACTTTGAGCAAAATTTTGCATTGACAAAGAGCATTCTCATTACGCCAATGTATTTTGCTTAAGTAAGTTTAGGAAAAAGAAGAAGAAAGATGGCAAGTAACAATTAAATATCTCTCATCTAAAAGTATTTACTGCCAAATTAGTGAATTATACAAGTTGATTCACCCATCTTGTTTACTAAGTCTCTTTTACAGTTACTTGACTGAAGGATATAGTTTGCTAAATTTATCCTTAAAAACAACAGAATTGAACAAGAACAGTTTGGGCAATTCCGCAATATGAAACTAATTTAACTCGTCTGAATTTCCGCAATCCGACATGAATTTTAGTCGTCCGACATGAACCCGACATCCGACATTTAAAACATTGGTCTGAAGTGAATAGAACTGAGTGGATTGCTATTCCTCAAAAGCAAGTGAACTAAAGGCATTTTATCTGTGCATATGCGGAGACATACAACGGATGAAACTCTCCAACAATCTCGCCAAAGCATCCCAATTATGTGTTCTTTCCATAGCTAAATCCATCAAAAACTTTGAAGAAAAGGTGTGCCTAACAAAAACCAATCAGTAAAAGTTGTGAAATATTCACTTCAATACCATAGCTGAGGTACTATCAAATAAGTCTTGTATAGATCAAAGAAAATTATAGTCAAAACTACATAATCTCCGGTTGTTTACTGGAGATTATGTAATATGCAGTGTGTGATTCTAATGTCTAAGCTAAGTTTAGGAGGAAAGAATAACAGACCATTTCAACTTCAATCAAGCTGAAGAACAAATTTCATGAAAAAATGGCCGCCAAACTAGTTCTTAAATTTTTATAAAACATTAAGAAATGTAGTACTAAAACAGCAAAATCTGAAATTCAAAATATAAGAAAGCAAACATAATAGAATTTAATCCTCAGCTAAAAGCCAATCTTTTAAGCTCGCATACTCCAAAATTCTCAAACTTTTTTAAAACTCAGTTGCAAACAAAAAGATTGCAAATTTATACGGGGTAAATCATTCCCTCATGAATTTGAACAAACCCATTTTGATTAAACAACAAATTAGTAAGATTTAATTGTTAGCCACCTTAATTTCGGAGATTTTTTCTCATTACTGGAAATTAAAGAGCTGCTCTTCTTATTCCGGCGTGCGAAAGCCACGGCGAGCGGGGGAGTGCGCATCGAAAGAAGAGTTGGCTTCGAGGGACCCACCGGCAGCTGCGACCTGAAACTGAGATTCCCGCCATTAGGGCTTGAAAGAGGGGAGAAAACCCTATGAATCAAAGAGGACGAAGACGAAGCAGAAGCTGTCATCAGCGAAAGCGTGAAGGGAAAAAAAATCTGCTTGGGGTTTTGTGGAGATTTAGCAGGATAAATAAGCACGTGAGATGCACACAGCTTTTCTTCCGCAGTTAACTTATCTCGTCTCATCTCCTCGCCTCTCCCCACCACCGCATGACCGGGGTCGTCGGGGTCGGCGGAGGGAACGCCGCTGTCGCCGACGAAGTCTGCCGTCATCGGGATTTCAGATCTGAACAGTCGGCAAAGATCAGACACCCTCCCCCAATTTCTTTGAACACAGGGGCAAAGCTGGGAGTTTCTGGCGGGAGCGATGCGAATGAGGTGACTGTAGCTCACCGAAGAATTCAACGACGAAGAAAAAATCCGACGTGGGCAGGTTTTTCGTCGATTTCTGGGAAAGGAATTGGGGGAGAGAAAAAAAACCGCCGTGGAGGCGATTTTCTCTTTGGTTTCCCTCTTCTGCCCCAGCGAAACAAAGCTGGGAAAGAAAAACCGCGGAAATGAAATATCCAATGTGGAAGGCAAAAAAACCGACGTGGAGAGGTTAAAAAAGTTTTCCACAGGGAATAAAAGCGAACCAAACAGCCCCTTAAAAGAAGAAAAACCAAGCATAGTCCAGCGCGAAAAGTTAAAGGCTCTTCTTTTTCTTTCTATATTAGTCTCCCAAATCTTCAATATTTTGAAATTAGTCTCCAAATCTTTGCGTTGTAAATTAATCTTCTAAATGTTTTAAGTATTTTGTAACTAGTTCTCTAAATATTCATAATTTCAAATTAGACCTCTAAATGCGTCCAGTGTTTCGAAATTACTCCCCCAAATCTCTTTATTTATATAAAATAACTTTTATTTCAATTGAATCAAATTAGCAAAAGCCAATTTGGCCACATTCTCGGGATAGTTATCAGACCGTACACACGAGCAAATCATCTTTGATTGTGTCAATCACATGTCCATAATGAGAAAGATTTGGGATCTCTAATTCTATTATGATAACTGTGCGTGCTACTAACTAGAGAGATTAATTGCAAAATCCAAATTAAAGTTGTAGTTAACTGTGGGACCCACACGCCTCGTTAATCAACAGTCCCAGTTCCGGGTCCAACTTAGTCGTCCGCGGTCCACTATCTTCCCATAGGGCAGGTTTCCTTCGTTTCCTCGACGAAAGCGGAAAAACCACAAAAAAAAAAAAGAAAAAAAGAAACCCCTTTTCCAAGAGAAAACAATGGCGCGATCAGCACAAAGATCAAACGGTTCCACGACCGAAACCCTAACCCTACATCGGGACGATCGCGCTTCCTCCCCATCCAATCGCCAGCGCCAACAGCAAATCCTGGTTCTCCCCCTCAGGAGGCCGAAGAAGAAAGTGACGTGGAAAGAGGGGACGGTCGACAACGAGTTAAGAAGTGCTGCATCTTCCACAAGGAGAAGCCCTTCGACGAGGACGACAGCGATGACGACGGCGATTTCAGCCATGGATCGGATCGTAAGGAGAATGGGGAGGGGAGCAGTGGGTGTTGCTCTCGTCGATCGAATTGATTGGTATGGATCTCTATTTTAGGGTGTGAATTTGATTAATTTCCTGAATAGTTTATTTATGTGGCATTGTTTATGTTCGAAAAATCGAGTCTCCTAAATTCCTCTATATAATATTCTAGGAGAACTGTAATTTGTTAAACTGGAAACTCCACTGGGAGTTTTGGCTGATGGCGAAAGGGAAATTTGTGTAAAGCGATGCCTTTGAGATTGCTTGCCGTCTGCTATTGAGAGTGCTAGAGTATAAAATTATAACCCTCGACCCTCACCGCAGCTTTGTAGATTCTGTGTAGTGAAAGAGGTACATTTTAACATAAATTCAATTCCCATTTATTACAAGTTTAAAGCGGATTAAAAAAATGCCACCGCATGGGTTCTGGTTTTGGTCCATAAAAAGTATGCTTAACCTGTGTGGGAAGTATACAAATTATGATCCTCAACCTTCACCTTAACATTAGAGTTTTGGTTTAGTTGCAACGACCTTTTAACATTGAGGTTGTTTCGCCTTTTAATCGATGATAATTTCTTTTGGAATGATGCATGAGATGCTTCATGCACATTAGAATAGATAACTGCACTTTAACAACTTAGTTTGTGGAAATTATAGTTGTTAAATATTTATACACACATTGTGGGTTGAGTAGTTGCTGATAGTATCATTTTGAATGGTTCATGAGAAGCTTGATGGACACTAGGAATGGTTACTGTGAGTTAACAACTCAGTTGATGGAAATTATAGTTGTTACTATTAATACACACACATTGTGGGTTGAGATAAGAAACTAGGAGGACAGAAATGGATTAAATTAATTCACTGTCAGAAATAATGGAAGTTAAGGATGTGTGGCTCTAAATCTAATACAATCACGCTCTAGTACAACCTACTACAATACTTAACTCTTTCACAAGCCACTCCCTCTTAACTTTCATACCCTTATTTCTCTCTCTTTAGTTTTCTTTGGCTTGAGATATCTCTACTGATTGTATGGCTTATTTATATAGAATTTCCTTACTCTGTTTAGTCTTTACTTTAACTATGAAAAAAATACATGGTAGGTGTACTTACCAAGCATGAATAGCATGCTTGAACATTGTTCATATGGTAGGTGCTCCTATTGCACATATCCTAAGTAAACCACATATATTGGTGATGATATTAACATCCCTCTAGCATCAACCTCTCTAATAAGTCTAGGTTGATTTCTAAATTCTACAAACTAAAAAAAGCTCTCTTTGGACTGAAACAAGCTTCGAGAGCATGGTACAACAAGATTGGTGGGTTCCTAATTCAAAGGCGCTACTCGCTCCTGCAAATTCTAGTTTATTTCTCAAAAATAATGACGATAAGCTAGAAGTCGGTGTTAGTCTATAACACCCAAGTTCCCATAATTGTAATTATATTAGCCTGACTCGGTCGACAATGTAACGGAAGGAATATAAAAGAACCTTCATGTTCATTCAACCAAATTTCAGGGCCACGGCAAAGATTGTCTGGATATTCTACCGAATCTCCGAATAGATAATCAGTCTTCTTCAACGGTTCAGTAGAATCTCGAGTTGGAGTTAGGGGTGAATCAGTCAGTAGAGCGCGCAGGGTACGACGACCTCCCTCACGAACCGCCTCTCTAACCAGAAAGTCGCCGCGAAAGGAGGCGTGAAGAGTACCACTCTGGCCTGGGTCTTCTCTATCAGAGAAGGCCACAGAAGGAAAGGGGACTGAAAAGAAAAGTTGGAAAACATTTGAACAAAAAGGCTAACAGACGAGAAAACCCGCACTAAGCAGCCGCGACAGACGTGGCCGTCGCGCGTTACCGCGGCGGCATACACTGTCGCGTTCAGGCGCGACGGCACGAGCTGCCGCGGTAACTGAGCAGCGGCCTTTGATGTTGAAAAGACACGAGTTCGACGAAAACGCGCGTCTTAACTGTGGTACATGCCTCGATTGAACAAGGTATGTGTTTCGAAGCGTCAATCCCCTCGATGGGGGATGTCAACTCTTCCCGAATGCCTCTCAATAGAGACAAACGAGGCTAGATGCACAAGATCAATAACCTCAGATAAAGAGAAGTGGAAGAAACTTACCCCCAAAGGAAGGAACTGCAGCCTCGACATCCCCAGGTGCTGGTGCCGCTGATTTTCCCTTCGAACCACAAGTCTTCTTTGGAGACATAATGAGACCGAACTAAAGAATCAAAAAAAAATTAGGGTTTTTGTGAGATCCCAAACAAAAGAACGAAATCGGGCCATAAAGCATAAGATGCAGGGGCGATTTTTACCTGGGATTAGAAGAAATCAAGTTAAGAAGCAGAAAATCACCCTGCTTATAACTTTTTCCAATAAATTCTATCTGCAGAGCATGTGCATATTTGATATATCAATAAAATTTTGAAATGAGATGAGAAAAAGATAGTTCAAGAACAATAAGAGCCTTAAAGTGACTACATCTATCCAAAGGGAACAATAGGATATACATGCAAATATTTTGAAAGAAATGCCACATGCGGCCAACAAAAATGTTCTAACATGAAATATCTAATTTGGAGGAAAAGATATGAAAACTATTCAGGAAGAATATGATCACTGCCTCTGAGTCTGCTCTTGAAAATACTCATGGTCCTGTCGAGAAAGATCAATTGCCCTGTCCGGGGTAAACAAACCCCAGGGGAGTCAGAAAACTCCCAACAAGTGTGTAAAATGAAGAAAGAGAACACATGAAGGTGTGTGAGATAAATATATATACATAGCACCTGGGTTAATAATATGTAATTTCTGAAAGATTTCTATTACGACCTGGTAACATATTGCAAAGCATGCGGGTACTTCAAAATAAAAGAATATTAAACTAAAAATAGTTTTCTATAGCTATTAAGTCATATACAACACATGTTTGAACTTGAACTTGATCAAAAGCAGATATTCTAAATAGATATTAGAACAGGAACTGACCAAGGTTCATGAATTATATGGTTGATAATTGGATAGGAACAAGGAAATAAAGAGAATACAAATTGAACATGAATTCAATCTATTTACATCTCTTGCCATCAAACTTTCATAGGGTGAACAAAAATCATTTGGCTTGTGTATGACTCGTTTCTCTCTAACAACTAAAGAATCAATATAAAGATTTAATAAAAAATTATTTATCAGATGTGTAGTCGTACCATAAAAACTCTTGGATGTGCGAAATTTCCTCTTGGTATACACATGTGATAAATAGATTTGAGAATTCATAGATCAATCCTTCATCAATCGAGGAGCAAGATACACAACAAATTGTAGTTGTCAATAATATGATTTGATGAACTTCTAGCAAAAGAATCATAAAGGAATTGAGATCAGAATGAAGTACGAATAAACAAGACCAAAGAGAGAAGTGAACACTTGCCTCGATTGGCAAACAAAAGATGAAAACCTCCACTGATTACTCTCCTCCTCTAGGTTGCAGAGACTCTAATATCTGTTTCTTTTTTTTCTTTTTTTTCCCGTGAGAAATATGAGGGAGAGGGATCATGGGATTAGTTTTTAAGGAGATAGGTTTGTTAAGATTCCCTTAGATTTAAGGATTATGGATTTAGTGGTTAAGATATTTCTAGGATAAGGATTTTAATTAAATGAGTTTTTTGGGCTTAACTTTAATTGGACTCAATACCAAATGATCAAAGAACCATTTGCATATTAAGTCTCAGCCTTATTTTGCACTGAAAATACCGGCCATCATATCTTACCCACATTAGAAAAGAATTTCGAGAACGAAATTCAAAATAACATGAAAGATTAAAATTATACCATGTCCACCGTGCTCGAGGTATTTGCCTGCTTGCAGTCTAAGAGAAAGCTTGTCTTTGACCTTGAATTTGTCCTTGCTATCGGGGAATTGTTTGTGCAACATCATACTGGTGGTACTAAAGTTGACAAGCTTCTCATTGATGTTGTGGTCTCCTTTGTCCTCTAACCTATTCTGCCATGTTGGTAGTATCGTTCTTGATCCAACTCCAACTCCACCTCCTTTACGTGGGTAAGTTTGCAACTGGTGACCAGCTGCTTCATATTATAAGCAAAGACCATTGACCTTCTTGCATTCCTTCTTCACGTGTCCATGCTTACCACAGTAGAAACATACTTTGCCTTGCTGATGTGATGCTGGCAGAACAACATTTGTGATCTGCTAACGCTTAACTGGTGCTCCTTGTTCATTATTTTTCTACTGAGCGGCTTCAAAACTCTGTCCCGTTAGGTGCTTGTGACCCTTGCTCTGCGCCATGTTAACGATCCTAATCAATTCAACCTTACGGGTTGCTTCCAAGACATCAATATATTTCTCTACTCCTTGTTGGTTGTAAATATGCTTTTGGATCTCAAAATAAGACCCTGCATAAATTTGTCCTTTGTCCTCCTCATTGGTCACCATGGTTGGGGCGAATTTGCTTAGTTTGGTACATTCAGCCGTATACTAATCCATTGTACTGCCTCTTCTGCCTGAGAGTCACAAACTTCCTCTGCATCTCTAGACGAGCTGTCTTGGGGAAAAAAGACTCGAGAAAACTTTCCCGGAACGTCTTCCATGAGATTAGCCTAGGAAGCTTCTCCTCCTCTGCGTCCCACCATGTCCTGGCAGCATTCACGAACTGTAGTTTTACGATGTCTATCGTATATTCATCTGGTATTTTCGCTCCCTCAAAAGACGGTCCATGGTATTTAATCACATCCGCCTCGTATCCGCTTCGGTTCCAACAAAATTTGGTGGATTCAACTTTCGAAAATCGGACACGCCACTTGGCCTTGTAGCTTGATGCTCCTCATCTCTTTAGCGATTCCGCGCCAACAACTCTCTAATATCCCCTACAAGATCTGTCTGATCAATCTACTATCCCTTTGGCCTAATTGGTGCCCGACGTGGAGACATAGTGATCACCTAAGATAAATTAAATTTTGATTAGGATTCTAGAATCAATGATAGCAGGGTTAAAGGAGAGATATTGTGAAAGAGTTAAGCCTATTTCATACATGCTTTGTTTTCCTAGTCCTAGTCTAACTATTTTCCTAACTCATTTGTGCAGGATGAGACACTAGTTATCTAACCTGACTTTGATACCAATAAAATCTTGTCACGTCCCAGTTCCCAAAATTATAATTATATTGGCGTGACTCGGTCGACAATGCAGTCATGAATTTTTTTCTACATGATTGCATTCACATCTCTAGAAAATCACCTTATAACTTTTTCCAATAAAATTTCTATCTTCAGAGCATGTGCACATTTGATATATCAATGAAATTTTCAAATGAGATGAGAAAAAGATAGTTCAAAAACAATGAGTGCCTTAAAATGATTATGTCTATCCAAATGGAACAATAGGAGATACATCCAAATATCTTGAAAGAAATGCCACATGCGGCCAACAAAAATGTTCTAACATGAAATACCTAATTTGGAGGAAGAAATATGAAAACTATCCAGGAAGAATATGATCACCGCCTCTGAGCCTACTCTTGAAAATACTCACAGTCCTGTCGAGAAAGATCAATTGCCCTGTCTGGGGTAAGCAAACTCGAGGAGTCAGAAAACTCCCAACAAGTATGTAAAATGAAGAAAGAGTACACGCGAATGTGTGTGAGATAAAAATATACATACATAGCATCTGGGTTAATAATAAAATGAAGAAAGAGTACACGTGAAGGTGTGTGAGATAAATATACATACATAGCACTTGGTAACATATTGGAAAGCATACATGTACTTCAAAATAAAAGAAACTAAACTAAAAACAATTTTCTACGGCTATAAAGTCATTCAATGTCATAATCATTCATGCATGACATTTTTATTTTATGGTATTGAATTAGAAGCAGAAACTTTCAACTTTCATGTATATAAGTTAGCTTCCCGTAGGCCCCAACGAACATGGAAACATGATAAAAATAATTACGACACTTGGCCTCCTGAAACATGATCCTGAAACATGAGTTTCCGGATAACAAGAGTACCACTTATATACATCAAAGTCTTCGTTCTCTAACTCCCTATCATTTAACCCCCGTGATATCATTTTAAAGTTTCGATTGATCATGAAATGTTTCTACATTAATCCTAATTGTTTAAATAGTTTTCATGAACAATACCAGGACAAGTTGGCCAATTTAGGCACTTGAATCCCTATGGCATGATCCCACAAAAACATGAACTTTAAACATGATCAATAACATGTACAAATCAGTAGTTATCCATCAGACATATAGTCAATGCCACAAGGTCATACTTACAATCCACGCCTTAATGAGATACGTATTCAGCACAATCTACCTAGTTGATGTCACTACGTGATCAAGCAAGAGTCCTGAAATTTGTACATATGCCATGATAATACAATATCTAACACGATATTAGTCACACTTTAAATATCTATCTGTAAATGGATTCGGGTGCTCAGTTTGGATTCAAGTACATATAGGTTCATATAAGGTAACAGTGTCATACAAGTTATTAGTATAACTTATTAATACATAAATGTAAAGCTTTCGACCATAAAGACTTAGAGGAACAAAATAACAGGGGCTTTTATGCAAAGGTTTCAAGCAGGTGTTGGCTAGATTTTTGGCTATAACTTGGTCATAAGATGTTACCAGCTCACTGGTTGTTTCATTAAGGACGTTCATATAGGTAACTAATCAAAGCAAAAAGGATGTAAAGCAGTAGTATTTGTAAGAATCTTAAATTGGCTAAAACATAGGAAATTCCCTAGTTATAAGGACCTAAATTTGACTTTAAAAAGAAAGTTGTGTTCTGATCCCTCTTCTCAATAAGTTTAATTGACTTAAAGGATAAACCCTACGACTAAGAAAACTAACATTTGAAATAAGGATTGTTTTTGCAAAATTGGAAAGTTTGGATTTGTTAACAAATCTCTAGAAAGAATCCCTACAATTTAGGAAAACTAATTAAGTGCATCAAAGATAAAATAAATATTCTTTAGAAAGAGAATATAAATATATCTCCTGTTAAGAAAATAGTTTAAACTAAAATATTTGAATCTTACAATGTTCATGAAAGCATAGTTTTCAAAACATCCTTGGAAATTGTCAACTAAACTTGAAACTTAAAAAGGGGGAAATATACAAAACCAAGACGTAACCGCCTAGCAATAGCTATCATGAATTCTCAACCAACAACATCATAGAATCATGGATAATGTCATTACCTTGGCAATAATAACTTACATTTTATAAACCAAGCCGAGAGTAGAAAAATTTACTAAAATATAATAGTGGATACCCATCTAATAATTTATCTCATGCACTGGACATAATAAAAGTGCTTTCACTTGATTGGTGCTTTTGAACAATGATAGGGAAGTTTTCCTTCATGGACTTAGCATGAAGATCTAAAGAACTAAATATGGTTAGTAGTAAGAAGAGCTATAAATAAAAATATCAAAATAAATTTGAAATCAGTAAACATATGCAAAGTAAATGTATGAAAAAAATAACAGGAAACTGTAAGAATTAGTTGATTTACACCTACACATATACAACACATGTATGAACTTGAACTTAATCAAAAAGCAGATATTCCAAACATATACTAGAACAAGAACTGCCCAAGGATCATGAATTGTATGGTCGATAATTAGATAGGAACAAGGAAATAAAGAGATTGCAAATTGGACATAAACTTCAATCTATTTATAGCTCTTGCCATCAAACATTCATAGAGTAAACAAAAATCCTTTTGCCTTGTGTATGACTTGTTTCTCTCTAACAACTAAAGAATCAAGATAAAGATTTAATAAAAAATTATTTATCAGATGTGTAGTCGTACCATAAAAAGTCTTGGATGTAATCAAACCGAAATTTCATCTAGGCATACGCATGTGATAAATAGATTTGAGAATTCATAGATCTATCGTTCATGAATCAAGGAGCAACATACACAATAAATTGTAATTGTGAATAATATGATTGGATGAACTTCTAGCAAAAAATCATAAATGAATTGAGATCAGAATGAAGTACGAATAAACAAGACCAAAGAGAGAAGTGAACACTTGCCTCGATTGCCAAACGAAAGAGCCTCCTCCTCTAGATCGCAAAGACTCTGATCTCTGTTCCTTTTTTTTCTTTTTGTTCCCGTAAGAAGTATGAGGGAGAGGGATCATGGGACTAGTTTTTAAGGACATGAGTTTGTTAAGATTACTTTAGATTTAGAGATTATAGATTTAGTAGTTAAGATATTTTCTAGGATAAGGATTTCAATTAAATGGATTTTTTGAGCTTAACTTTAATTGGACTCAATACCAAATGATCAAAAAATCATTTGCATATTAAATCTCAACCTTATTTTGCACTAAAAATATCAGCCATCACATAGTCTATGTGGATGACTTAATCATCAATAAAAATGGCAAAGCAAGGGAAAATCTCCCGTCGGGTTTCAATTGAAGGAGTTGGTGAGCTCAAACATTTTCTTGGATTGGAGGTTGATCATAGAAATGATGCATTTGTCAAGAAAAGTATACAAAAGACATGTTGTTCAAGAATGGAATGTTAAATTGCAAGCTAATCTTGACGCCCGAGGCTGTACGCACATGAAGGAAAAGATTTGGAAGATCCAACTATGTAGCGATAGCTCCTTAAAAGTTTGATTGATTTGACGATGTCAAGGCTGAATATTGCATTTGCGGTTGGTGTGATGAGTCGATACATGCAGAAGCCAAAGAAGTCTCACTTTGAAGCAATCCGAGGAATCCTAAGGTACGTCAAAGGCACAATTAACTATGGTCTCTTATAAAAGAAAGAAGGATATGTGAGGCCTACGACTATTGTGATGTTGACTATGCTGGAGATCACGACACTCCAATGTCTACTATTGGATACGCCTTCAATGTTGGCTCAATAGCCATAGCCTATATCTTTAATGTAGCAAAAAGCAATCATCGGTGTCATTGTCAACTATAGAGGCAGAATACAGATTAGCAGTGATGGCTGTGATGGAGGATCTATTTCAACCTATAGACTATTTAGTAGCTTTGCGTTGCGATAACGAATATACAATTCAATTTGCAGAGAATCTAGTTTCATGCAAGGACAAATCATATCAAAGTACATCATCACTTTCTATACTTTCTACGATAGAAAGTTCTTCAGGAAGAGATCATAATGAAGCCGTTCGGAGCAAATAAACAAGTAGTTGATATATTCATCAAAGCTGTGAGTTTTTTCAAAGTTTGTAGAATGTAGAAATAAACTTGGCCTTATGAATAGAGAAGTCGGTACGGGTGGAGAGTGTTAAAACCATCATCGACCCATGTGATTTACTTAGGGTAGATGCAATAGGGCCACCAAACATATGAAAAATATTGAAGCATGTGCTTGATGCTTGGCAGGTAAACCTACAATGGATATTTGTTTCATAGCTAAAATAGAGAGGGTAATGAAACTCTATATACAATGGATATTTGTTTCATAGCTAAAATAGTAGAGGTATCCCAAGCCAGTGAAAAAATAGAGGGAGGGAGGGAGGGATAATTAAATATTTTATTGTGTCCACCACCTTTCTCTATACAACACACCACCCGAGACCATTGCTGATGATTGTTTTCATAGCAGTGTTGGCGGAATTGAATGGATGCCACGTAAGTTGGACCAATCCCCACATGTAGATGTTTCTAGTATAATTGCAGAGTGGCATATTTTTAATATTTTGCATGTCATTACTTGTTTTTGATATTTTCAACATTTCTATTAGGGATTTCTATTAGGGTGGTATTGCCTTAAGTATGATATATCTTATTCCTCGACCAGTAAGGCATGTCTTTCTTTCAAGTAGATGTTTCAATGCAATGTGGGTGACAAAGGGACATGGGTTGAATATGATGGAAACTATTCAGGGGTAATATAAAGAAGCTACAGAACTTGCAAGCCTAGAGAGACTGGAATATATATTGGTCAGGATGATATCTTTGGCTTTGGATTGGCTTGATGATTCAATGGGAACATGTTGAGTTGGCTGGCTTCGACCATTAAATGAGATCCATTCTCTAATGCACTGTGAAATTTTGATGACTTTTGGAATAGTGGTTGATCATCTTCTTGCATTGGGAATTTGGAAGTGACAGATTTGCAGCCAGATACCTGATGCAACTTGGAGATTCTACCCAAAAAAAAAGTGACTGGTCTTATTACAAGCCCAAATAAACTAGTTGTTGTGGGTACAAACCGGCAAGTCCAAGTTTCATCAGGCAAATGCAGTAGAGGATTAAAGTTAATCCTCAACGAGCTTGGATAGTTGAGATCTCATTAAAAATAAAAATAAAAATCCTCTGATTTTTTTCTTCATTTTATTCTCAGCATGACTAGGGTGAGCTTAGAAGAAGTTTGCTGTTCAAAGTCTTTATGTGGACATGTAGCAGAAACAGCTAAACACAGAGTTGAAGTATTAAGTTCCTTTGATGTGGGTGTGATGGTTTTTCTTGATTCGATTGATAGATCTGTTGGAGCAAAGATGAATGACACAAGATATTGTTTGTTTCTGTATATAATATTATTTGACCCACAATAAGGATCCACATATTTCTCGGATTATGGTTCAAAAGATCCCCTATATTGTTGCTTGGTTCGAGCATCAGTTATCCTAAAGATAGTTGGCTCTTATTTGATAAATTGATTTAGCATTTCACTTTTAGCTTTTACCTTCATATCTTCTCAAGTCTTATTTTAGTATGTCTCCGCTCAACATTGAATGTGCTGATGATGAACAGTTTCAGCTGATTTGCTGAATTGCTGCTTTAAAAAAAAAAAATTCTCTCTATTATGAGATTTTAAGATGGCTTGAGACAACTATTTGATCTCCTTGCAGTCCCCTTATTTTTTCTTCATAGTGTTATTACAATGCTTCTACAA
Source organism: Asparagus officinalis (assembly GCF_001876935.1). NCBI lineage: Eukaryota > Viridiplantae > Streptophyta > Magnoliopsida > Asparagales > Asparagaceae > Asparagus > Asparagus officinalis. Next base: position 11,337,538 of record NC_033795.1, on the reverse strand, counting down.
AATTGGTTAACATACAATTTTTTTCTTCTAACTTCTATGTTACTTGTCGAAGAAATTAACTGATATAAATTGTGCTATTTGGAATTTGCAGATTGAAGGGAGCCTGAACACTTGGTCGATGGCTACAGACTGCATTGATCTTGTGTTAGCATCTATATAGTATCGGCATCATTTTTGCCCCACAAAAAACTTTTTAGCTCTTGTGATTTGATAGATGTACTTATTATCAGTTTAAACTAATCCATCCTTTATTCATTGTTGTTGTACATCGTAACCTTGGCTAGGTGTTTGGCAATCTGAAAGTGAATTTAAAATATGTAAGTTATTTTTTTTTTGCAAATGACTTTTACATCAATGTCAGCACGCAAGTGAAATACAGTGTTTGTTTAAAAAATTAAATTATTATCGAAAGTGCAATGTAAAGATGACATGGCAAAATAAGATTAATTAGAGAGTATAATTAAAATTATTTAATTAAATTATTATCGAAAGTGCAACGTGAAGATGGCGTGAATCTCATAATAATAATTTTTAGTGTAGTTCACGGGTTCTTGTCAACCGGCAGTTATCAGAAGTTTCCCTTCATTATTGTCTGTCTGGTAACGACATCAATTTTGTGTCCACGAAAAGATGAAAAGAGTGCAGATAACTATTGTGATTGCAGCATCTCTTAAACACTGGAGCAGCTAAAGAAGGTTCAGTTAAATAGACAACAACAATGAAGTCTTTATTCTAAATTTTGGGATCGATTACAAGGTTCTATACAAATATATAGCAACAATAACAAATTTTATCCCAATTTTTTGGAATTGACTACTTGATGAAATGTAACTTACAACCAAAATAAATAAATAAATAAATAAAACAAAATAAATCATGAGATAAACATGGAAAAAATAAAATTAATCAAAAGGAACTGCCCACTTAATGGTTGATGCCGATGTGTAGCAAATATGTGAACGTGCAATGTTACTCTATGTCTTCCCTAATCATCAAATTCCTGCAAGTGCTCTATGCTATCAGAATTCTCTCTTTAACATCTCAAACAAAACCTCATTCCAAATATCCACAATCCCTGGCATGCACCAATGCACACAATCCTCAGCTACATTTTTCATCCTCACCTTTCTACCATACTTTCCAGCATGTCCATCATTTCGATAACCAGACAGCTCCGTAACATCCATAAATCTCAACCTCAAACCATTCCTCAAAGTTTTCGCAGCCTTCTCAAATTTAACAACCTGCACTTTCTCCATAGAATTCGTATACCCACTCCTGATCGATTTTCTCGCAGGTTTATCAATTCCACTACAACCCCCACCCGAGTTCCATCCTCCACTAGTATAATGCTCGGGTGAATAAGACCGCAATATTACCAACCCTGTATAATTGGAAAATTCAAGAATGTAACTTAGGGTTGTTTGCAATGCAATATCATAAAACCCAAAAATGTCCTTCTTTTTACGCGTTTTCTTTATTGTGTTGTTGAGGAGGTAGGTCGTTTCGGTGCTGAACCAGTGGCCGGAGGAGAGAATGAGAACATCGAATTCGGGGAGGAAGTTGATGAAGGACTTGTCGGGAGTGTCGAGATGGACGTTGACGGAGCGTGGAGATGAGGAAGGGATGGGGAGGGGGGTTCGAGCCATGCTGACCAGATGCGGATTATGGTGGTGGATGTGGATCGAAAGTGCCATTTGTGCATTTGACGGTTCCCGTGGTTGATGGGGACTTCTGTCTGTTAATGGAGAGAAATGGAATGGATGGCATAAGTATGACATGATGAGAAAAGAAGAAACTACACAACAACAGTAAAGCCTTTGTTTTTTATTTTTTTTTTAGGGTCTCTTTGGCAACTCCACGAGGTTATAACCTAGTTAAGGGCTAAAATTATGTTTGGGAAAAACTGTGCCAGAATTGTTTTCGTTAGTTCCAAATTTTTTTCCTTTAAACAGTTTAGTTCTAGATTGGAGGGAGGCGGTCCGAAACTAAACTGGTCTAGACCAAAACCGTTTTAAAGGGGTTGCCAAGCTGACAGTTGGGATACGCTACACGAATCATAGTCTTCCATTTAGTTTTGTTAAGGGCCATCTCCTCCATTAAGTTATCTATTATCATATACTTCTTAATTATATCCTATCAAGTTCTCGTAGGTCAGTACCTAGTCCTCCTTGCCACTATTAACTATGATCTCATCACTTCTCGTGATGTGTGCATTTAGTGGTTTTTGTTGTACATGACCAAATTAATTTAAGGAACTATTAAATTAAGAAAGAATGTATTTAGCAAGAAATGAACTCCCACATACTGTAGCCTACGATCATCATTCAGTAGCAAGGAGTGCAACTAAACATGTCAAGAGAAGTCTGATAAGTGTAGGAGACACTCTTCGATGACACACCAGCTCACAGGATTTACTCTGCTATTTTAGCTTCAAAAAACGAGGGAGAGGTTCAAGATATTGACGTCAACAGCCACTTCAATGGATCTCTTCTATCTAGAGTTTTGGAGATTCAAATCGTTGCTCCTTATTTTCCTTTTAGAGATCCTTTCAGACCCTCTATTTTTTTTTATGTTTTCTAATGTTAGCAACAAGATTTCAACTCTTGGGCAAAATCTACTTGAAAGAAGCAATCAGAGATATAAATCTCACAAAGATATCAATATTCATATCATAAACATATACCATCCAACTAAAAATACTTGCCTGCCACAGGATGCAGAGAAGGGATTCCATCTGATTCCGAGCAAGAGAATCGCCAACAAAAGCCAGAGTTTTACCCCTCATCAGCTCCAAAAATTTCCTTCCATCAAAACGTGGAATCTTACATTTGTTTGGTTGTTTGCGTCGAAAATTGTTGTATTCATTGTGGTATTCATTACAACTTTAGTCGTTACAATGAAAACAAAAAAAAGATAATATTTTTTATAAGATCTTTACACAATGAAAACAAAAGTTACAACTCTCGTCAAAACAAACGCAGAGATCGTTTATCGGTCTTCTGCTTGCGTGGGATCTTTGCCTGTGCCGGGGTTTATCCGTGGACCGCCTTAGATCTGGATCCGGTTGATGGAAAATTCGGCAGAGTTTCGTCTTCGCCGAGGAAGTATTTGATTTGAAGCGCTGAGATCGACCAAGCGAAATCAGGGCTCTTCTCGAGATTAAGACCAAGCCTAATCTCAAGGGACGGACGGGAACGGGTGTCGGATCTCTCGAACTCTCCTTCTTTATGCCGAAGAACTCGCCAAGATCTGTTAACACTCACTGAAATTCGTGCTCCTTTGACTCCACAATCCGGCAGCACCTCCTCGTCTTGATAATCAATCGCCCCCAGAAAATGGAGGCCTTTGGCTCATATTTATAGGCTTGAATGCGATTATTTGGATGAGAACAAGTGATTTGGCTCTATCTTCAGTCAACAGCAGCCTAACCACGTTTGGGGATGATCTTAAGTCAGTTAAGAACCCCTGGAACCGATAAACCCTGCAAAAAACCAATTTAAAACCGTCAAAACGTGTTTTGAAACATTAGACTGCACAGCAGAACGATCTGACCCGCGCTCGCGCGGGTCGGATTGATCCGTCCCGCGCTTGCGCGGGTCGGATCATTCCGTCCTGCGCTTAGCGCGGGTTCGCCGACTTTTTTCCCTTTTTTGGTTTCTTTCTTCCGGGATTTGTTCTTGTCGCGTATTCGGTCGATTTGTTGACTTGTATGCTTCGTCGCGAGACCGATCGTCGAACGCATGTTGGTTAATATACGCGTGCTGATTGACGTGCGCGCATTGACTGGCGCGCACGAGGTGATTTGACGTGCACTCGTTGACCGGCGCGCACGAGTTGGTTGACGTGCGCGCGTTGACCGACGCGCACGAGATGATTTGACGTGCGCGCGTTGACCGGCGCGCACGAGTTGGTTGACGTGCGCGCGTTGACTGGCGCGCACGAGTTGATTGACGTGCACGCGTTTGACCGACACGCACGAGTTGGTTTGACGAATCTTCTTGACTCGCCCACTCATTGCTTCGAGTTTCGTGCGGGCTCTCGTAGACAATTTTAGACGCCTACATTGGTCTCCATCTCCAGTTCTCATAGTTCTTATCGGGTCTCCCATTACCCTGGCAGTTTTGTGATTGTGCTATGATAGGGCAAGTGATATTTGTATACAGAGGTCCAGTAGGATCATAGACCCATTTTCCGTGGTAGAGATCGCAGTGTCCTGAGAAATGAGAATGAAATAAAAGGATTATTATGTAATTTATCGGTAATTTGTTTTGAGCTTGTTTCCAAGTTTTAAACTCTAACATATGACAGCAGAACTGAAGTTACACGTAGCGGGTAATGATCACTGTTTAAGAAGATTTTTAAGTGCAAAAATCTTCTTTTATTTACTGATCTCCTCCACTAAATTTTTATATCGTGCACGTACAAGATAACTCAACTATCAAAATATGCACCCATTTGTATCATGAAGAATGCGCAGGCTGGGCAAATTTCAAACACCATTGTATACCTAAGAAAATGTACTTTTATCTTTTCTATTCTGGAAACTCTGTAGACAGACACCTGTTAAACACATGAAGCAGTCTTGTTAAATTCTTTCATACTCCCACCTTGAGATATGCTTTTCCTTTCATTTATATTTATATATTAAAAAGTCTATTTTAGTCAAAGTAATGTGAAAATAGTAAATTGGATGAAATTATTATAATTTTCCGTATCTTTTGACATAAAAAGTGTTATTAAGCCATACAATAGGAAACGAAGAGCCGAGGCCTTTTTAATATCCAGAGTCATACAAACATATCCAATGTGAACTTCTCTTCAAAAGTGTGTAAAGTAAATTTTAGCTTATGAATGCGGGCGTAGCCACTCACCGTTTCATTCAAAATTAAAAAAGATAAAATTTTAGCATATGTAAAGATAGTATCTTATCCTAATATTGAAATGCATCTATGTTTTGTGTGTGCATGTGTGTACGTATCTATATATGCCAATATGTCATCCAGTATTCTCTCTATACAATATTTTAGTGTTTGATGAATTAGATGGAGAAGGGCAAACATGACAGGGTGCAATTCAGTTGAGGGGAACGCATCAAATTTACGCACTTATTATAATTGGGTACATTGGATGATTAAGGGAGAATCATTCACCCTAACAGTACACAGTAGACTATTAAACAAAACATGTGTGGTATGTAGTTGGAGAGATTTTAGACCAATTTTCCGAAAATTTATTTACCGATACATTTTTAAAGGAACAACGAGCAAGTAATGAAAGAACATAGACGAAGCCAAAGACTACTCACTCAGCTTAGTCTTCTTAGAAACTTTCGACGGAGGGGGAGGAAGAGCAGCGACCGAACCAGTCTGATGCAAAGAATCAACAGTACTACCACCAATACCAGAGTCATTTTTCCCAGAATCATCATCGAGAGCAGACGAAATCGAGACATTGGGCTCCTTACTATCACGAACGTTTACAGAAACATGACTGTCAGCATCCAAAGATAATGTGGGAGCAATTGCTGGCACCTCAGCCCCAATATAACTAACAATCCCAGAATCATTTTTTGCAGAACCGTTAACGGGAACGGATGAAATCGATATATTGCCCTGGCCGATAGAAGTACTAGCATCAACAGATAATTCTGGAGCAAATGCTGGCACCTGAGCCCCGATATAACCAGCGGTTTCGGAACCATTTTTCATAGAATCATCGATAAACTCTGATGAAGCTGATACATTAGCCCCCTTGATGTCATTTACAGAACGAGAACCGTTAGAATCTGGCACCTCAGCCCCAAAACTGAACTGTTCATCCCCAACTACCTCATGGGCTTGTTCAGAAAATTCAGGCAACTTGTTCGAAAACTCGGGTTGATCTCCGTTTATTGAATCCAAAGAGGTCTGGCTTGAGTTGCCCACGCCTACGAAGTACCCATTAGTACCGGGATTGGAACCAGTTGGATTGTAGCTGACAAATAGAAATGCAACCACGATAGACAAAAATATGCCTCCGACCGAGATAACAATGAACGAAATTGATCTAGAAACCAGCAAGAAACTTGCCATGTTTCTAAAAAAAAATCTCTATTCAACTAAGCATCTGGTTAGTTTCTCATCAGAGAACTAGATGATAAATTTGGTGGGTACCTCAAAGTCAGGCTCTTCAACCAACCCATGAGATCTGCGCTGAGATTCATAACGCAAACTCCCAAGGATTCAATGGGGGCTAAACCGAGAAGAGAAGATGAAAGACTTTGAAAGAGGAGTGGTTTTTTATGCTAGCTCCTCTCGAGCCCGAATAAAGATTGGGTGAGTGGGAACAGTTGCTTATTTAAGTGAGCAAGGTCGCGTGAGGATTAGCAGTTGACACGGAGAGTGGGACAAGAGCCGCCTTAATTTTTAAAAGTAGGTACCATAATGGAAGAGGTAAACGGCTATTATTACCCTTGGATTGATCAACGAGTAAGTTTTATTTGGGTTAAATTTCAAAAAGAACCCCTGAATTTTGCGTGTTTTGTGCAGAATTCTATATGCACCTTGTAAATTCTAAAGAAAGTCCTCAGTTCGTTTTTTTTTTCTGGTTTGGAAAGGGAACTTCCACGTGATCCCTTCGGATCATAGGTATTAAACCCCTAGGCGTGGCTAAGGAACGCTCCCCAACGCAGGATCGCGGATATTTTGGAAAATTTAATTGCTCATAGGCAGCTTACCAACTTGACCCGACTTTCTTAGATTAATTTGACTCACTTTGCCAACATAGCTGTTATCACTAACTTCACGTGTTAGGTGCTCCCCTCGTGACCAGAAATGGGCATTTCCCCCCAGCCCATCAAATAAATTAATATTTCATTAAGAGCTTTATTAATTTATCAATAAACTTGTGTTGGCTATTCCTTTAGAGCTGGGGGGTTAGTTTTATTTTGTATACAACCAGTTTGGGTAATGTAGGCAATGGTAGAAAATAAAATAAACTTGTGTTGGTTATGTTGGTTATTTTATAGAAAGAATTTTTGAATTTTTTTTGTCACATTCTTCGACCCATCTACTTCTTTATTACTTAAAGTAGAACAACAAAAATGCTAAAATGAACAGTAACCTAAGGTTCTGAACAATGAAATCCTAATAAGCATTTTCACTAGCCACGTTCTCAAAATTTCTGTACTCCCCATCAAACTTCCCTTCCCACGTTCTCCACGATTCCCACGATTCTCTCTTCCTCTTTCAATATTTCATTCCAATCCCCACTTCCTCCTCTCTATGCCCTCTCCCCAAACACAACGAGGTCTCCGAAAGCCCACCAACATTAAGGCCTACAAAGACGACGACCCCCTCCGGTTCCGATCCGGATCTAGATCCGCAAACCCGACAACCCAAACCCACTTCCCACACTTACCCTCCACTTCCAGCTTGCCGGAAAACCTCAAACCCTAACTCAACGGAACTCGCACTGACATCCTGCTCCAGTAGGGCCACAACAGGAGGTCAATGGGCTCGAGAGCGGCCAAGAGCCATCAGACGGCTGCCGATGAGTCTTCGGTCCATCCGAGATCGCATGTCAAGATCCAACGGTGGGTGGCGCTTGTCGGAGCTGAGAGGATGTTCGCGGCTGCTGACGCATCATCGATGCCCATGCCAAGGGTAGCGGGCCGGAGGGGCTGCTTGCCGTTGAGGGATTCTACGAATTCAAGTTGGGGTTTGTCCTTTGTAAAATTGAATTTTTTTCGTTAGCTTCCTGATGTAGGCTGTCTTAAAATTTATAATTTTGATATCTTTGTAGTATTTTCATAATTTTAGTTGGGTTTTATTTGTTTTTTATTTTGATATCTTTGGAGCAAGATGATGATGAAGATAAAGAAACCAAATACCGCTTAGATCCAAAGTTTCTTTTTTATTTAACTTGCTTTTAAAGATTATTCTCTGCCAACTTCTCTTAGATTAATTTTGATTTTAGGTATGCTAATATCAAAACACCAGGGCGACATGATAATTTCACTTCTGTATGTATATTTTCCCTAATGTATTTATTCAACTTGCATATTCTTTCAATATAATACGTTTCAGACATTGCAATATAATACGCTTTAGACATTTTAGAAGTTGCTGTCATTTGCATAGGTGTCCATTGAGGTGCATATAAATTACCAGGTTTTTGGTTTAACATTAGAGCTTTCATTTTGTGAACTGTACAATTTTATGAAGATTCAATCCTGTAGTTTCAAGAATATTTTTCTTGCAAGCAATTCTCTTCAATATTTGACATAACTTTGTTCAAACAATTGGCGGAACAAATCCTTTGCTGGAATTTAAATCAAGTAAACTGTACATAGGAATATATTATTTATTGGATTATGTTTCTATTTGTTTGATTCATCCCATGAGTTAACCCCTCATGAAAGTGAGGCTCCTTTTGTCATTTCAATTTGTTTTCCAGTTTACCCATCACATTATTATAGATTTTAGTTGGATTTTATTTGTTTTTCTTGCGTTACTGCATATAAGTCTTTCCTTTTACATTTTTTAAAGTAAAAATTTGGTATATTTTCATACATGGTTTGCTGTTATGGTTTGTTGTTTATTGTTGGCCATCGACGCCGCTGCCTACGGTGATTCCGGCAAGCGGCGGCGGCGCGCTGATGGATCTTGAAGCCAGCGATGATGAGGTTCAGATGTGGTCCTCTCCGATAAGAATTCCTCAGGTTTCATTTGTTTATCTTTATTGGTTTAATTCATTTTTATGGTTTTCATACTTAATTTAGGGTTCTGATGAGTTCTTGAAAGGATATGATGATTGGAGCAGGACAGATTTCCCCTATTACAATGGTATATGGTCACAAATATAAATAAGGATAAAGATGCGACACATGCACACTTATGGATCAAAATATTAAAAATTTGTCACCTGCATTTGTGTGTTTTTCATCTTTTTTAATCCTTTAAACTGTGTTTTAATCATAATTTGTTATTGACATGATCTGTAGGTATTGAAGATGCATCCTAAAAACCTATATGCTACCAATGGTACTGGAGCTATCTTAGCTGAAAAATGTCACTTTAATGTTTCAAATGATATATTTTCGGAGGTTACTTTTGGTTATGCATCAGCTCTTTTCTTTAGTTAAAAATTTCATTAGTTCTTTTACATGACTTATTTTTATAATTTAGGTGCAAGAAGCTGCATCAGGGAGCATTTTTGTTCAGATGCCAGATGTGTGGGTAAATTTGGGCAATGTTTATTTTGCTCAAGGACATTTTGCCTTAGCTGTGAAAATGGTAATTATAAGAACCCAGGATTTTTTTTTGCAGAAGCATTAAGTGTGACAAATTGCTCTTTTGCAGTACCAAAATTGCTTACAAAAGTTCTACTACAACACAGACACGGAGGTCCTTCTATATTTATCCTTCACTCATTATTAGGCAGAACAATGGAATGAATGTAAAAGAACTTTGCAAAGAGCTATTCATTTGGCGCCCTCAGATTATACGCTTCGGTTTGATTTGAGGGTTGGCTTGCAGAAGTTTTCTGCACCAACACTACAAAAGAAGAAGAGAACTGCAGATGAGGTTATATGCTTCTATTCTTTAAACATCAATTTCATTATCATACACTTCATAGTTTCATCAAATGGGTTCCTGCTAGGAACCTAATTTGTGTTGGGTATGGTTAAACATTACTATTTCCTTGAAATTACACCTAAAGCAAATTACCCAAATTGGGATTCCACGCTATATACAAAGGGCCTTTCTCAACAGGAGATTTTCTGAGATCTTACTACTTTATGTGTTGTAGTATACTCATTGTTCAGATAATTTAAAAAAAATCCCCAGTTGCCCTGTAATCTATGGCTCTTGATAGGATTCTTGCAAGTGTAAGCATGTGTGTCATTATGTGTTATCTTCAGGTGCCTTCTACTCTGTAATGTAACTATGATAGGATTCCAGAAGAGTGAATTTTTGTGCACTTGCGTAATTTGGATTCTCAGATTTCCTTTTTATTTGCTATTTTTGGTAGCATTTGTTTTCTTATAATTTGTTTATTTGCCGGTGATGCTTTTGAATGCTTCTGCAGTGGTTTTTATATGCATTTTCTTTTTTGCAATTCTCATTTGTAGATGTACATGTACACTACTGCTCTTAATGAAAAAAAACAAAAACAAAATCTTCAACTCCTTTTTTTTATGTGATGCTGGCACACAATTAGGCCAAATCGTAATGCACAGGACAAATGTTGTCTCAATTTATTTCTCTGAAGTTGAGTTCCTTGGATTAGATCTGTATATAATACTTTATAACTTTCTCATTAGTTTCATGATTAATAAGCAAACACATATATAACATGCATTATTAGAATCAAACATACATTTAGTTAAATTCTATTAAAAAATTATCGAATCAAATTGTTAATAAACTACCTAATCGAACATACCTTTGGTTAGATTCTATTCATTTATAAGCCGAACACTAAAAATTATTTGTTTAGTACTAAATGAACTATCGAAATAAACTTCTGCGAATATTTGGACGAATAATAACCGAACAGTTTATTAATTATTCGGTTCACTTCCACCGCTATACTTCATATCTAAAGCAGAATACTTTATTTTTTGTAACATGTTCAATATTTGCAGAAAATCTTCTAGAAACCGTACTTTGCACGGGTCTAAATACTAGTTAACAACAATTTGCCAAAACTCCCGGGGGTGGGGGGTTGCGGTTATGAAACTCTATAAGTGTTTGTTCGGGGTTTCGCTCAAAACTCTCCAAAGTTAGGAATGTTTTGTCAAGCTCGCCCTTAGTTATTTGCATGTATTCACTTTATAAATTAAGGTACCGTTTGGCAAAGGTTAAGTGAGGGGTTAAGGTTTCTTAACCCCTTCTTAACACGCCAAACATAAAAATCTATATAAGGGTTAAAGTGAGTTAACCCTCCATAATTTGCCAAACATAAAAAAATATAAAAGGGTTAAGCTAACCCCTCTAGAGGGATTAAAATGAGTTAAACCCTCAAAATGAGGGGTTTACTAATAAAAGGGTTAAGCTAACCCCTCTAGAGGGATTAAAATGAGTTAAACCCTCAAAATGAGGGGTTTACTAATACTCCTATTTAGAAGGATTAAGAGTTAGGATTAAAATGAGTTAAACCCTCAAAATGAGGGGTTTACTAATACTCCTATTTAGAAGGATTAAGAGTTAAGCCCTCTAATTATAAAGAAAATAGTCAAAATCATTGTTATTCCCAAACACTAAATCTGATCACAAGAGCTAAAATAAAATTTATTTAACGGGTTAATAATTTAGTCCTTCAGATTATCGAATGGGCTAAGTACATTAATCCTTCTCTTTAACCCCTCTTACTCAACCTTTGCCAAACGGAGAGATTAAAAGTAATATGCTTGCATAAAGTACCAAATAGATCCACTTTAAACTCTCACTTCAGAAAGCTTCAGTGCTATGAACGCCATATCCATATTTTTCGATATGATTTTCTGATTTTAAACTAATTCAATTCTGAATTCAACCTCAAATTTTGGATCTGACTCAGACTGCAAGAGTGTTTCTTCTAAAATAATCTTCATCCTCATCTTCTTTTTAAAAACATGATCTCAAGTACTATAATCTAACTTTTGATCTCATACTACTGACTGGTACTATATCGTACATTTTTGAAGATTTTTATACATACTTATCGAGACTCATGTCACATCTAAGCCGCTATCTTTTTGTCTAGTTAAATATCTTTTACATATTGGCTGCAAAATTTTCCATAATTTATATTCACTCCCTTAAATCTTTGAAATTTTTTATATACAGGTCCCTCAAATCATAAAAGTGCTTGCATAACATGATTAATTAACAACAACAATGCTGAAGTCTTTATCCCAAACTTTTGGGATCTGTAACATGAATATGATTCCAAGTATCCTAGTCTAAGGTTTGATTAAACATAACTTACAATAAAGAATTCTAAGAAATCTTGGATTCCAAAAGGAGCTACCCAATTTAATAGACAGATACTTATATATGTAGCAAATATCAGAGTATATTGTCAGAATTCTCTCTTCAAAATCTCAAACAAAACCTCATTCCAAGTATCCACAACCCCTGGCGTGCACCAATGCAAACAATCCTCTGGTGCATTTTCCTTGCTCACATTTCTATTATACCTCCCAGGATGGCCGTCATTTCGATAACCAGACATCTCCGTAACGTCCATAAATTTCAACTTTGACCCACTCGTCCGCCTTCTCGCTGCCTTCTCAAACTCGACAACCTGCATTTTCTGCATAGAGTTTGTATTTCTACTCCTCACTGATTCTCTCGCAGGCTTATCAATTCCAGTACACTTTCCACCGGTATTCCATTCTCCACGTTGATAATGCTCGGGTGAATAAGAGCGTAATACTGTCAACCCCGTGTAATTTGAAGCTTCAAGAATCGCATTTAGGGCTGTTTGTACTGCTACGCCATAAAACTCGATGACATCCTTGAAGGATTTCTTGGTGGGGCTGAGTTGGCCGCCGACGATTGTGTTGTTGAGGCGGTAGGTTGATTCAGTGCTGAACCAGTGGCCTGAGGAGATGACAAGAACATCGAATTGGGGGAGGAAGTCGATGAAGTTTCGGTGGGGGGTGTCGATGTGAACGTTGAGGGTGCGTGGAGTTGAGACGGGGAAGGGGTGGGCGGTTTTGTGGACAAGCCATTGTGACCATATTCGAATGATGTTGGTGGAGGTTGATCGGAAGTGCCATTTGTTAATGTGACCTTTGGTATGGTCGACGGGGACTTCTGTCTGTACAAAGAGAATAACGATTGTTATAAGTATGACATAGGAAACAAGAAAAACAACAATACTTTATTTCAAAATTTTAGTGTCAAAGCTACATGAACCATATTCTTCCATATTCTTCCATTCAATTCTGTTGAGTACTATCTTCACAATTTAACTATTATCATATCCTTGCTAATTGTTTCCTATCAACTCTCTTACGTCTGCATTTGGTCCTCCTTGCCACTTTTCCTAATATGTGCATTTAGTGGCCTTCACGGTATCGCTATTTTGGACTTACTATCTCCTAACTTGGAAGGGTTTATTATGGATAGGCCCCCTGTAGTATCGTTATTTTGAACTTACTACGCTTTTAGTTTTATTTTTGCAAATAGACCCCTTAGAAAATTAATTTCGACTCTTTTACCCTCAGAAAGAGAAAATATGTTTTATCAAATAGACCACCTGAGGGTAAGAGAATAAAAGTTTCACTCAGTAAGTTCAAAACATAGATACCATAGGGGTGTCTATCCACAAATAATCCTTCCACATTTTTTTGGGGTGGGTTACCTGAATCTAATTCTTCCATTCAGCTTTATTAAGGGTTATGTCCTTTGTTAACTATTATTGTATTATTCTTGATTCTTGATTGCTTCCTATCAAATTCTCTTAGGTCTGTCTCTAGCACTCTGTTCCCTTGTTAACTATCATATTATTGCTTCTTATAATTTGTGCATTTAGTGGCCTTCATTATGCGATCCCAGTCAATTTTTATCACTAAAAGAAAGAACTATCTAAAAAAACATATTTAACAAGAAAAGAATCTATGATAATATAGTCTATGCTCGCTTTTCAGTGGCAAGAAGTACAACTAAATGTCAAGAAAAGTCTGATAAC
>NC_033795.1:11321567-11323860 GCF_001876935.1 Asparagus officinalis | reverse complement strand
CTGGTTTCAAAAAGACAAGGAGAGGATCAAGATATTGAGGTGGAGGAACACTAAACTGAATTTCATGTATCTATATTCTCAAAAAGCCACATCTGCGCACTGATGCCAGTGTGCTAAGTGCAAAGTACACCAGCAAAGCACCCATGGCAGCATCATATGCACCTCAGTCCGATTAGCTCTAATCCACGGCCCAAGCCCAAGTTTATACTTATGGAGGATTATTAGATTTGAAGTTGTTCCGCCCTTCAACTATTGACCTATGACTTGCTCAAAAAAAATTTAAACACCAAGCTACAATGTATTTTTGTTGCAAAAGGATATACCGTAATATACATGTAGTTTGAAACTTAGCCCAGGTTTTGAAAAATATCTTACAAAAACTCTAAAAAATTATATATCTTCGCCCTTATTTTTAGTTGGGTTAGTTGCAGTCTTGAAGATGATTCCCCTGTAGTATCATTGCTCTGAACTTACTACCCCTTGACTTCTATTATTGCAAATAGAGCCCTAATTAAAAAGCAGAAACAAACATATACCATCAAACTAAAGAAACATGCCTGCCAAAGAATGCAAAGTAGCGATTCCATCTGATTCCGAGCAAGAGAATCTCCAACAAAAGCCAGACTTTTACCCCTCATCAGCTCCAAAAATTTCCTTCCATCAAATCGTGGGATCTCACATTCATTAGGTCTCCATCTCCAGTTCTCATAGTTCTTATCAGGTCTCCCATTACCCTGGCAATTTTGCAGTTGTGTGAAAACAGGGCAAGTATTGTTCGTATAGAGAGGCCCAGCTGGATCATAGATCCATTTCCCATGGTAGAGATCACAATTTCCTGAGAAATTATAATGTAGTGCAAGGATTATTATGTAATTTATTGATAATTTTATTTTGCGCTTGTCTGCAGGTCTTGAATTATAACATAGAATAGAACAAACGAAATTAGATGTGCCACGCAATGATTATTGGTTAAGAAAGATAACAAAGTATAATCTTCATTCATTTTTTTGGTTTTGTTTTTGTTTGTTTCATCCACATATAAACTAAATGCACTCAGTCACGCTCATGGATCGAGATATGACTTTCATTTTATTTATATACTAACGGCTATTGTAATAGAAAAATAAAGTCAAAATAAAATGATGAACTGCACCAAGCTATGATAAATTCCGATACTTTTTTAGGAAGATAATGAGCCAAGGCCTAGCTGACCACGAACGTATTCAATAATTCAGAAAAATAAATATGGGTAATATGTACTTGGCAAGGGAAACAAAGCCATAAAAAGAGTACTTACTCGGCTTAGACTCCTTCAAAACTTTTGGAGGGGAAGGAAGAACTGCAACTGAAACAGTCTGATTCAAAGAATCTACAGCACTTTTACCAATTCTAGAATCCTTTTTCCCAGAATCATCAACAAAATTAGATGAAACAGAGACATTAAGCTCCTTAATATCAAAAACATTTAGAGAGACAGAACTACTAGCATCCAAGGATAATGCTGGAGCAATTGCTGGCACCTCAACCCCAATATAACCATCAATTTTATCACCATTTTCCCCAGAATCATCAGCAAAATCAGATGAAATCGAAATCGACACATTAGGCTCCTTACTATTTGAAGTAGCATCAATAGATAATGCTGGAGCAGATGCTGGCACCTCAATCCCAATATAACTATCAGTTTTAGTACCATCAACCGATGAAACTGACACACTATGATCTTTGATATCATTCACAGAAACAGAATTATTAGCATCTGCGGATAATTCTGGAGCTAATGCTGGCACTTTGTCTTCATCCTTAACTATGCCATGGCCTTGTTCTGAAAATTCAGGTCTATAAACCAAAACTTTGGTTCGATTTCCATTTATTGAATCCAAATAAGGCTGGATTGAATTGAATATACCTAGAGAACACCCACTAAAACTGTAATTGAAACAAGTGGGATTGTAGCTAACAATTAGGAATGCAATCACAATAGACAAACCTATGCCTCCCACTGAAATAACAAGGAATAAAATTGATCTAGAAACCGATGTTAGATTTGCCATGATGCCCAAAATCTCAAATGGGTCGTCAAATATCTGAGATTACTCACTGAAAGGCAATCAGAAAGTATTTGATAGCAATTAGAGGGTACCTCAAACTCAGACTCTTCAAGGCTTCGCCCAACCCATGACATCTGCACTAAGATTTATCACACAATTCCCAGGAGTCAATGGTACCAAACCAAGAAGAGAATATAAAAGATTTGGAAGAGGAGTGATTTTTATTTTCTAGTCTTATCTAG
>NC_033795.1:11312091-11321557 GCF_001876935.1 Asparagus officinalis | reverse complement strand
CGTAAATGATAAGAGAGGAAATAATTGTTTAAATGAGAAAGTAGAGAATTGAAGCTACGTAGTTGACTGGAGTTTTGCTTAAATGAGAAAAAAATAGAGAATTGAAGCTTAAGTAGTTGTCTGGAGAAAACTATCAGAACAGAGCTAAGTAATTAACACGAGTTTGGTGCTAACAATGAATATCATATACACATTTTCCAATAACTTTTAATGTAAAGAAATTCAAATCAGGATTCAGAATTTGTTTTCTGGATCCTATTCGGACTGGAAGAGTTAATAATTTCTTTTATTATCAATATACATTTATATCTCATTTTTCTAACATAAATTGTGCGCTACAATCTAATTTCCTGTATCCTTGAAAACTTTTTGTCATGCTACTGACTTGTACTATAATCTAACTATTGCATCCTTCAGCACTTTTTCACATGTAAGTTACTAACTTTATGTGTACATTTGTCAAAGTCTTCTTGTTACGTGCAATGTCTTTATCAACTCTATTCCACTTTCTTTTATGACTAGGGTTTTTTATTTAACCCTGTTCTTCTACCCTGAATTGTTTTCAAAACCTGTACACTTCCAAAATCATTCATACATCCTGAATGCCAGCATGATTTTTTTAAAAAGTCAGGTTTGACATTCGACCCTTTTGTTATGACACTTCAAGTATGAGGTCAAAATATGACATTTTATTCCATTTTGTAGCACATTAACACAGATTTTGGGTTTAAAAATAAATCAGGTCAGGTGTTTTGGGTATGAATATTTTGAAGGCATGAGGGTTTAAAATAAATCAAGAGAGAAGAATGAGTTAAAAATAATAAAAAAAACATTTCTGGTTAATGTTATGACTATAGAACAAGATAATTTAGTCAGACATTCTATTGGATATGCATTATGGATGTTCTTGTCAATACTATTAATACTTTAACTGGCTACTTTACGGTTGTTTGCCTCGCAGTAGTTGCTGGGCTTACCTGTTTACATGCAAATCAATTTGGTTTAATTGTAATAGTGCTGTCCAAGTTGAAATATATTGTTTAGCTACAAGCTAATATGATGTAGAAAGCACATGTATCATCTTTTAGTTACAAATTGGAAAGACGAAAGTGGTGTAACAACAACATTTATTTGAAATTATAAGGGAACTATATTTCATATACAAAAGGATAAACTGCACATAACCCCCTTCATATATACGTTCAGTAGCAATAACCCTCTCAACTCATTTATTAGCACTTAGCACCTCTAGATTGTCAGTTTCAGAAAGGTAAATTGAAGGTAACACCCTCTCCCCCTTGAACTGAGGGGGTCTAAATGCTATGTGTTGAAGGGCTTATTGCCTATTGAAGCTACAGATAAGTGGGTTTATGTTGCAATCTATTTTTAAACAAAATATCCATAAAAAATGAAATTCTGGTCAAATGACATGTATATACCTCTAAAAAGCTCTTACTTTCATCTCACAAAATCCAACTGCAACCAGCCTCCTTCTTCACTCCTCTATCCTCCATTTTCCTCCTCACCTTAGCTTTACCCTCTCTATCACCGACAGAAGCATACAAATCAGAAAGAAGAACATAAGAGGATGAATCATGAGGCTCCATAGTCATTATCCTCTCTGCTGCCAATTTCCCAAGAACCACATCTCCATTCACTCTACAAGCACTCAACAACATTTTCCAAACCAGTGAAGAAGGAACAATTTCCATGCTCTCAATCAAATCCTTCGCTTCTTCCAGTTTACCCCCTCGACAGAATATATCAACCATACAAGTGTAATGCTCCTCATTTGGAGCAATTCCACAGTCTTCATACATAGACCTGAACTGATAACAAGCTTCAGATACTAAACCGGCGTGTCTACAAGCTGAGAGAACACTGATAAAAGTTACACTATTAGGTTTAACACCTAAAGATTTCATCTTTGCAAACAAATCAATTGCTTTTCTACCCAGCCCATGATGAGATAATGCATTAATCATTGAATTCCATGTGACCACATCTTTATATATCACTGCATTAAAGATTTCTGATGAATTGGATATTTCGCCACATTTAGCATACATGGTGATGAGTGAGTTTGAGATGGGTAAGTCTGATTCAAAGCCTACTTTGATGACTTGGGCATGGAACTGTGATCCTAGTTTCAGATCTGAGAGCATAGCACAAGACATGAAAATGGTAGCAAAGGTCATGTGGCTTGCTTCTATTTCATTCTTGTTCATCATTGTGTAAAATTGTATAGATTCTTCAGCATATCCATTTTGGGAATAACCCGAAACTAATGCATTCCATGATACAGAATCAGGAAATGTTGTCTCTGAGAATACTGAATGAGCTCTTTCAATCACACCACATTCTGAGTACATAGTGAGTAGAGAATTCATAAGGATTGTATCTGAGAGTAACCCCTTTTTTCGAACATATCCATGGATCTGTTCACCAAAAATTATCTCATTTGTACATGCACATGTGTCTAATAAAGCAGAATATGAGAATTCATTAAGCTCGATATTCCATCTCTTCATCTCCTTCCAAACACTGATAGATTTATCGAAAAGCCCATGATTTGTATATCCCATAAGCATCATGTTCCATGAAAATATGTCAGTTTCACTACTTTCATCAAAGAAAATCATCTCCATGTCATCAATTCTTGCAGCTCGGGAATAAAATTCAAGAATAGAGTTCTTAACAAGAGAAGCCCTAAAAATTCCATTCTTCACAACTAACCCATGAATCTGTAGTCCCAATTCTAGAACACCCAATTTGGAACAACTACAAATGACACCTGAAAGCATAACCTCATCCTCTCCAATGCTCTGAGATCGAGCTTGCAAGTAGACTTCAATGGATGCTTCATAATTCCCATAGTTTCTATATAAACCCATTATCAGATTAAATGACACGATATCTTTAACCTCCATAGTTTCAAACACAGCAACTGCATCGTTCAAGCTGTTACTTCTACAGTACATTATCAGTATAATGTTGTCAGTATATTGATGGAAGCATTCTCTCATTTTAAGTATCAATGTATGGGCTCTCTTCGCATTTTCAAGAACATTAACCACTGCACAACAAGAAAGAAAATTCAAAGAGGTTGATTCGTTCATCCTAATTCCACTTGATAACATTCTTTGGATTACTTTAAGACCAACATCTCCCTCTCCATTGTATGCAAATCCACCAATGAGTGAATTCCATGTGACAATATCCCGGTCCTCTACCTCCAACCAATGAAATAAATTCTCAGCATCCTCCAATCTAAATATCCTTGCATAAAATGAAATAAACGAGTTAATTACAGAAACATTGGTATCTAAACCAAATTTTATTGAAACCCCATGAATTTGGATTCCAATATCTATACAACAATGCCTTGAGCATAAGCTTATCAAGCTTGAAATAGCAAAAGAACACAACTTTATCGAATGCGTGATGCACCATCTCATCAAATTTAAAGCATCGATTAACATTCCATGTCGTGCACACCCTCTTAACAAAATCTCAAGAGAAATATCATCAAGAGCACACATTTCCGCTGATGCTTTCCACAAATCTTCAAGCTCCCCAACCTTACAATATCCTTTCAAAAGAGAATTTCCCACACAACAATCAGCGGAAAACCCGCACTTCAAACTAAAGCAATGGACTTGCATCAGATACCCGTCAATACCCATTTCCCCACATGCAACAATAACAGACGCAAAGCTCGATTGAGTCGGTCTAATTCCAGCCTGAATCATCTTAATAAAATAACAGAACCCGTTTTCGTATCGTTCGAATCTGTTGAACCCAGATATCATGGTGTTCCAAGAAACAAAATCTCTTTGAGACATTCTATCGAACAACCGAAGTGCATAACAAATCGAGCCACACGAAAAGTACGAGCTAAGGAGATTGTTGGACAGAAAGAGACTGGACTCTGACGCGGATCGAAGAACGAAGGAATGGGCCATTTGCGTGAGTGAGAGAGATTGATGTGCTTTGCATTTGTCAAGGATTGAGATGAGATGTGAAGGGATAGGCTCTTGCATTGGGGTGGCCGTTGATGAATAGCAAATGGGTGTGGGTGAAGTTTTTCCATTTGGGACTAGATTTTTGAAGGGTAAAGGTTGATGGCTTTTTGGTTTTGTCAAGGTTTGAAGGGCTGCTGCTTTGATGTTTGAAGGCAATTTCATAAAGCAGGCAACTTTGAAGGAGGGAGAAAGCTACAGATGCTGAAGGCTATACAATTAAATGAGTTTATTTGGGTATTTTGAATTATTTCTCTCGAGTCCTTTGGCTGACAAGAAATTAAGCTGTGACCCCTGAACAAGTTAACTTCAACCCATTCTAGTTTAGACTTCGATTGACCATTTTATGTTAGAAACCTGACTCAGTTTTTCTCAAACAAGTTTCTTCACACAATCGTGTTGAAGGTAAAAAAAAAAATGATGAGATGACTGAGTCTGAGAGAGTTCCAATATTCACTGGATATATCGAGCGAGAGAAAGAATAAAAATAGTAATGCAAATTCTTGATTGAAGGGGCTCCTACAGTGAACAAGTTGGGCTTACCAAGGTTTAATAAAAAAAGCAGAGCGCTGATGTCATTGGGCTAATAACGAAACTTGGACAGCCGGCCCATGAATTCTATCCCAAATTTTTTCTTCAGCTTCGTAAAAGGTAAGTAATTTATTTCTTCCTCTTCTCCACGGTGCCCAGCTCTAATCAGACCAGCGTCAAGCCCATCGCCGGCTCCAACGAAACGTCGTTAGCCATCATAATCGTCCGCCTGCTATCCGCTGTCGAGATCATCGCAAGAGAGCTACCCGTAAATGTTGTCGAACATTTATCGTCCAATAAAATGAATTTGCCTCCTCAATGGAAAACAAATGCAAAAAAAATTGTAAGTTTATCAGTGTTACCTAGTAACCTAGTTGCACGTTTTAGAGAGTGGAAAGGTGTGACACAAAACGTCTTAGCAACATGCACCCCCAATAAACTATTCACCTATGTCCTAGCTGGTTAGGAGGGAGCAACAAATGACTATAGGATATTACAAGATGCTCTGTCGAGATCACAGCCTTATGGGCTTTGAGTTTATGATGGTATTAATTCTTACTTATTACAAGACACTGTTGTCAGGTGGAGCTTGTGTTGCTCCTTTGCTTTGGGTTTATTGCTATCAGGTGCTGAGCTTGTGTTGCTCCTTTGCTTTGGGTTTATTGCTAGCAGGTGGAGCATACGTTGCTCATATACTTTGGGTTGATTGCTATCGGTTTTGAAGCTCATACATGAGCTTGTGTTGCCTCGATTTGTGCGGTTTTGCTACTGTCAGGTGGAGCTTGTGTTGCTCCTTTGCTTTGGGCTTATTGCTATCAGATTTTGAGCTTGTGTTGTTCCTTTGCTTTGGGTTTATTGCTATCAGGTGGAGCTTGTATTTCTCCTCAGCTTTGGGTTTATTGCTATCAGGTTGAGCATATGTTGCTCATTTACTTTGGGTTTATTGCTGTCGGTTTTGAAGCTCATACATGAGCTTGTGTTGCCTCGGTTTGTGTGGTTTTGTTGCTATCAAGTGGAGCTTGTGCAACTCCTTTGCTTTGGTTTTTTTACTGTTATGTTTCACTCTTGTGTTGCTCCTTTGCTTTGGCTATGTTGTTGTCGGGTTTGAAGCTCATTCATGAGCTTGTGTTGCCTCGGTCGGTAGGTATTGTTGCTATCATTCAGCAGCATGTATAGCCCCTTTGGTTTGACTATGTTGTTGTCGGTTTTGGATCCCATTCATGAGCTTGTGTAGCTCCTTTGCACTGGCTATGTTGCTTTGGCTATGTGTTTTTGGTTGTCGGTTATGTTGCTATCGGTTGATAAATTGTTGGAGCACGTGCTGCTCCATAGTTGATATTTGGCAATGATGAGTAGCGTTTACTGAGAATGCATTCTAACTTACAGTGTTTATTATATTCAGATGAGACAATATGTGATGAGATTGCAGCCTACATTGAATTGACAATGTCTAGGCAATCTACAATAAACATGTAAGTTATAGGTGGGGCATTCAATTTTGACAAATTGATCTATTCCTGAGTCGTACAATATCAACTAGAATTGGTACTCAATTTCAATAACAGTTTTCATTACAATATCAATAGTTTTTGTAAGTACAAGTACATGACATGCGGTTTATAATAACTAAAATAATACAAAATATCTCTAGTAAAATTGATGAAATTTTCCAAGCTAATAGTTGATTTTCGACAAGTCTCAATTCTTTCTTCATCCTCTTTGATTTTAAAAAATACTTATCTCCATACTTATTTTCTTTGACATATGGTTCCCTTGGTTGCTTATTTCTCCTCTTTCATCAGCCCATTCGATAAAATTATATTCTTTATTTGGGTATTTTGCACACACACAATAACACATCTCCTTATTTTTATCATTCTTACACACTTTCATGGATGTTCGGAGATTGCAATCGCACCAAACTTTAAATTTTTTGGAGCATTCTTCTGATATCATATTGATGTCGGGAGGCAAATTGTAAACCATGACAATTTATAAAAGTGGTAAGAATGAAGGATACATTGGCACAATAAGCCCTCAAGCCAAATTTATAGTCTCCAATGTGTTGGAACTAGCCGTTGGAACTAGCCGTTGCTACAACGCTTCGGTTTTGAATATTGTCGAACGGGTAAGAATAATTATGGTATACTTACCCTTTATCCCAAAATTTTATCATTTCAAACCAAACTAAAGATTAGGAATTTGAGGGTTTCTATAAAGTTGGATTCCATCTTTTCATGTTATGAAACAAACATAGAAAGAAAGAAAAAAGATTCCATAAATCTATAAACTTGGATTAAAAATTTTTATGTAATAGATAAGAATCCATAAAAAAAACCGGATTCCTAATCCTATTCTTACCCACTAGTGAACCAAACACCCCCTTATAATACCCAACTCCCAAGAATTGCCGAAAATTGGAAACATGCAGCATAAAAAGAGATTATAAACAGCACTTGAAGTTGTAGAATTTGCAAACGGCTCCCCAGAAGCTGCAGAATTTGCAAACAGACCCCTGGAAGCTGTAGAATTTACAAACAGCCCCTAGAGGCTGCAAAAATTGCAAAGCGCCCCTGGAATGCAGA
Organism: Asparagus officinalis; assembly: GCF_001876935.1. Taxonomy (NCBI): domain Eukaryota; kingdom Viridiplantae; phylum Streptophyta; class Magnoliopsida; order Asparagales; family Asparagaceae; genus Asparagus; species Asparagus officinalis. The sequence continues at coordinate 11,314,419 of NC_033795.1, read as the reverse complement.
ATTTACGACCAGGCCACTGGAAGCTGCAGAATTTACTATCAGCCCTGTGGAAACAGCAGAATTTCCTAACAGTCCCCCGAAGCAGCAGATTTGCAAACTGCCCGCTGAAGGCTGCAGAATTTACAAACAACCCCTGCAAGCTGCAAAAATTGTAACAGCCCCACAGAAGCTGCATAATTCGCAAACAACCCCTTAGAAACTGCTGCGTAATTCGCAAACAACCCCTTGGAAACTGCAGAATTTCCAACATAAATTTGAATAGCAGAAGAAGCTACGTACCCCTCTCATAAACTTATCTAACTAAATAAACTAACCCATAAAATTTATTTTATATTCAACATAAATTTTGCATTTTAAAAATAGGTAGATCGTGTGCTGGGAGTAGTAGCGATGATTGTACTACAAAACTTATACTACTTTTGTTGTGCGCAGCGGAAATTTCGGCAGCACTTCGGCAGCACAACAAGAGAGATTAGATCGATAAGAATTCCCGTCTCACCAAGGAAACAAGAATCTGAAGCGAATATCTCAACCAAGTGAGATATCGGCTCTTCCTCTCATCAGTTCTAGGACTGACCTGTCGAGGGATCCTACAAGCTATTACAAATCACGACAAGAACACAACTTTTACGTGGTTCGGCAAATAGCCTACGTCCACGGGGCAAGGAGGGGGAGATCTACTATTAGAGGGAGAGATACAACTAGGGTTTACAATCTCACAATCTTAAACCCTCTCAAACAAACTCTCAAATCCCTCTTACAAATATTCTCTCAAAAGAAACAAAAAGGACTACACTTTCTCTCTTCTCCAGCCGCTGAAGAAGATCCCAGACTTGCACTGTAGCCGCACAAGAGAAACCGAAAAAGCAGCCGCAAAAATCAATCCCCAGCTTCACACGTTCTTTCTCTGCCTTTGCTCCTCGTGTTTTCTTTTTTTTTTCAGCCGCAAAGAAATCACACAGCCCCTTGCACAAAACCCTAGAATGATTAATAGGGTTTATTTATATTCGTGAAGAGAGGTTCGGGTGGGCCAGGTCATTCACGAGAAAACCAAGCCACTGTGTTTCCCCAACCGCGTGGCCCCCACACCCAAATCAAGCAACGCGTTTTGTCCCAGCTCTCCATCTCTTCACGTGGGTGCTGGTGGTCCCCACGAAGTCCCACTTCGTTCACAATTCTCCACCTCGGCGAAGTTTCTTTCAAAAACTGAGCCGACACCAAAGCAACCAAATGACCCACTTGTTGTGTCCAGTACGAACTCAATCCACAACAAGTTGAGAAACCCGAATGAGAGTCCAAACAATCTCACCCCCATTAACTAATCCAAACCGGCTGCATCTGAAAGACTGCCTACGTATCCTCTTGCCCAAGGAATCAAGCCGAACGTAGTTCACCCAAATGGCGTAAGTAAATATATTTTTATTATTGTTTATTCTCGTTTAATTATACAATATGTGTATATTTCAACTATTTCGTATCAACTGTTGTATTAGCACAACATGTACATTTTTATTTGTAGATAATTATTCTGTAATTGGATTAATTTTTTATACATGTAACTATTTATTTAATTATTTTTGTTTAAATACCTGAAACTATTTGAAAATAATCCAAAATTTTACTTCCCGTCTGTTCGCTCGAAAAATCGTTGCTTTCTTCATCATTGATTCCATTGCTATCTTGAATAACAGTTTTTCGGTTACAGAAGATCCGGTCTTTTTTAGATCCGGTTACAATGAAAATCAAAAATAAAGAAAATTAAAAAAATTACAACTTTTTCTCTTTTGTCGAACAGATCGCGAGCTCCTGTTTTGTGGTCGCTCGCTTTGGTGGGTTGTTTGCCTGCGCCGGGGTTGTTTTCCGTGGACCACCGCGCGATCTAGATCCGAACAGATCTACGCAGTATAACGGGTATTATTTCACTAAGGAAATAATAGCCGGAGGGATTATTTCACCAAGGAAACAATCGCTCGAATCTCGGGATCAAAGACCCAGCTTTGATCCGGAGTGTAACAATGTAGATCTGAGATCTTGATCCCCTCGAACTCCTGCCTTTTGTGATGCGGGTGCTCGCCGAGAATCAGATCCGAATGTCCAAGTCTTCAAGCCTTCAAAAACTCCAAGATGAGGTCTCAATCCGGCAGAGTTTCGGCTCCCCAAAAGTTCTTCCAAAAAGTCCTCTAAAATGATGAATGACCCCGCCTATTTATAGGCAACCAGATCTGTGCATTTGGCACAGATCTGGGCGGCCACCTCAGGGTGGCTCGGCTCATGCTGAGCCACCCTGAGGTGGCTCGGCCTTGGCCGAGGGTGGCTCGGCCTTGGTCG
>NC_033795.1:11303936-11312084 GCF_001876935.1 Asparagus officinalis | reverse complement strand
CATGCCCTCTATTTATAGGCTCTCAGATCTGGAGCCACCTCAGGGTGTCTCGGTTGGGCCGAGCCACCTAGAGGTGGGTCGGTTTTGGCCGAGCCCCTCCGGGTTTTGCGTCCGTCGTTCGGTTGTTTCGGTTCTTGTATCCGCTTCGTCTGTGATTTGGTTATGCGGTTGATTGGTCTGAAATCGATTCGTTGACTTGATTCCTGATTTGGAAGTCTGGATCCCGATTAGGCAGTAAATCGGCTTTGGTGTCTGAGTTCGAGTCCGTTATATGGTTGGATGACTCGTTGACTCCCTGGACCGTTGGTTTGATTCCGCACACGAGTGGATTCATTCCGTCGTTCACGTGCGGTTCATCAGCTTCGTAGCCTTGTTAATCTGCTTCATTGCATGTCACTTGGCTTCGGTGTTGTGGACTGACGTTCGTGCGTAGATACGTCGCCTGATGGTTCATTAGTTCATGTTGAACCGTGTCAAGGGACCTATAAGCAATTTTATATGCCTACAGATACCCCCTCCAAAGTTTTCCAGTCTTGTTCTTTTATAGAAGAGTCTGGAATACTTTGGATATGACTGTCCCAACCTTCAATCGGTGTAACGGGCTCTTGGAATAGCTTCTATTCTCGATTCCTTCAATCCTCCAGGCTATTCGGTGCTTTGTCGAATGCTTGAGAGGGTTCCGGTGCTGCATTTATTGTCTGACCGTTGTCGGAATTTTGAATTTGAAGTCGATTCTTGATTTCCTGGCTTTTTAGCTCGAGTTAGTTGCTTCAACATGAAATTGACCATCGGTTGACGGGGCAGCTGCGCGCACCAATTTGCGCATCGAAGTCCAGGAGCACACTGAAGACTCGCGCCCACAAAGGCACGTTTCGAGGCGTGTAACTTTTGAAAGCCCAAAGAAGGCGATCCAACCTCAGATGGAAACATTATCATCTGATAGTGATAGTGTTATACCTGAGAAGTCGTGCCCGCACACGATAGGTTACTCCGACTGTCAAAATGACGAGTTGTACTATCGTGCTGGGGGTACGAATAGAACCAGGAAGAGAGTTCCCCGAGAACAGGAAACTCAATGCCCCTGTTCCAAACTCATTCGGGCGGTATTGTCTGAATGCAACTGCATCAAGGCGGTCCCCGAAAGAGTTTCCCGAGAGAATTTCAGTGTTCGAAAGGCTTAGTACCGAAGCGCCAAAACCAAGGCATAGGCGTTTCCGGCAAAGAAGAACGGTGGTTGAAGATGGAGAATTTCCGAGGGTCACTACCAATATGACCAGCAAAAGGGCATCGACAAGGGATAATCCTGAGTCAATTCCGGAAGTACCCTGGTATTTAACTCGTCTGTAGTCTGGAGCCATTACACGAGGAACTTATGGTAGGGTTCGAACAAGATTACCGTCAGAAGATGAAGAATCGGATTCCTGCTCTGCTGTCGCATCAGACAATACGGTGTCCAGCGAAGGACAACCCCGCGAGTCATTCATGATAAGCGCGGAACAAGTGGCCAAGATGCTCGAAGAAGCCATGGCTAAACAACAGGAGAGCTTCAGGTTCGAAATGCAGATGGCCATGCAAAACATGACAGCAAGGCGAACCACGCCGCCGTAACCAGGTCGTTCAGGAAGAGGAGCACACGGATACGGATGAAGCTCACAATGCCAATAATCCTCCCGTCAATGCAGGGGGTGGTAATGAGGATGCTAGTCGTAATGCCACACTTCCGCCTCAGAATCGTGCTAACGAAAACACAGCGAAAGACTGAAGATCAAGAACCTCGAGAGCAAAATCAACACATTGATCTCCGCTCAAGAGACGAAGAAAACATGCATTCCCTGTCCATACCCAAGAGAGTGGGAATCGATCCCATATCCGGCGAAGTTCAACCTAATTAACTTCACGCCGTTCGATGGGAAGGGTTCCCCCACTCAGCATTTGATTTATTTCAAATCGCACCTGGGTATTATTTCCCGCCCACTCAGCATGTGATTTATTTCAAATCACACCTGGGGGTAATCTCTGGCAATGAGCCTCTGATGGTGCGGTCATTCGTCGGCACTCTTCGCGGAGCCGCCTTCGATTGGTATCAAACGTGTATCCATCAAGGTCACTTTATAGCCTGCTGCCTCCAAAGCTCCTAGTGAAATGATGTTCTTCGACAACTGCGGAACGAACCTCACTTCTTCCAACTCCTGAATTACTCCGTCATACATCCGAATACGAACTGTACCAATACCACCAATAGAGCATGCATGTCCGTTACCCATGAGCACAACATCCTCTCTTTCCAACTTCTGAAAGCTGGAGAACCAATCCCTCCTAGGGCAAATATGGTATGTGGCACCAGAATCCATCATCCACTCCGTAGAGTCAGCGTAACAAACTGACGGTAATGCAGAGCAAGAATAGCCTGAAGAATCCGTATCTGAATTGTCATCACTAGCCTTGACAACATTCACTTCTGAAGCTTGTACAGCTTTTCCTTTATTCTTCCCGGCTTTATCTTTCAACTTTGGGCAGTCGTTCTTCCAATGTCCTTCTTCTTTGCAAAAGCGACATTGATTCCTACCAATATTTCTATGGCCACCTCTTGACTTCGATCTTGAGCGATCACCTGGACGACGGTTTGGACCACGGCCTCGAACTGCTAATGCATCTCCCGATGCCTTCTCGGAGGGTTCGCCATCACTCTTCCTCAACTCATAATTCACCAAAGCTGAGGTCACCTCCTTGTAGCTAACCGTAGTTCTTCCATTTATCATAGTGAGAACAAACGTTCCAAAATCATCCTCCGGTAACGAACACAATAGTAGCATCGCCTTGTCTTCATCCTCAACCATGATATCTACATTGGCCATATCCGAAATTAGCTTCGTGAAGTTGTTAACATGCTCCCGAATGGAAACTCCCCTCTTCATCTTGAATTGGTAAAACCTCTTCTTCAAGTGAAGCCGATTCTCAATGCTCTTAGTAAGATACTTTTCATTGAGTGTTTCCCACATCTTCTTCGCCGACGTCTCGTTCATCACGTCATAAATAAGATCCGGCGTCAAGCATGACCGAATAACTCCACAAGCCCTACTATTCATTTTCTTCCAAACCTTGTCCTCCATATCAGTGGGTTTCTCTTGTAACTCAAGAGTCTCCTCCAAATTCTGAGCGTCCAAGGCGTCCATCACCTGACACCTCCACAATCCAAAGTTAATCTTGCCGTCGAACTTCGGAACATCAATCTTCATGTTATTGATGCTCAAACTATGTATCGTCTTTGTAAGAGACGAACTTGATGTGCTTGATTCTCCCATGTTATCGATCTAACTCTTCAAATAAGAATCCAACAGCGAATCCTTCAAACAAGCTCCTAAGTCCAACCCGGAGCTCTGATACCACTTGTTGTGCGCAGCGGAAATTTTGGCAGCACTTCGGCAGCACAACAAGAGAGATTAGATCGATAAGAATTCCCGTCTCACCAAGGAAACAAGAATCTGAAGCGAATATCTCAACCAAGTGAGATATCGGCTCTTCCTCTCATCAGTTCTAGGACTGACCTGTCGAGGGATCCTACAAGCTATTACAAATCACGACAAGAACACAACTTTTACGTGGTTCGGCAAATAGCCTACGTCCACGGGGCAAGGAGGGGGAGATCTACTATTAGAGGGAGAGATACAACTAGGGTTTACAATCTCACAATCTTAAACCCTCTCAAACAAACTCTCAAATCCCTCTTACAAATATTCTCTCAAAAGAAACAAAAAGGACTACACTTTCTCTCTTCTCCAGCCGCTGAAGAAGATCCCAGACTTGCACTGTAGCCGCACAAGAGAAACCGAAAAAGCAGCCGCAAAAATCAATCCCCAGCTTCACACGTTCTTTCTCTGCCTTTGCTCCTCGTGTTTTCTTTTTTTTTTCAGCCGCAAAGAAATCACACAGCCCCTTGCACAAAACCCTAGAATGATTAATAGGGTTTATTTATATTCGTGAAGAGAGGTTCGGGTGGGCCAGGTCATTCACGAGAAAACCAAGCCACTGTGTTTCCCCAACCGCGTGGCCCCCACACCCAAATCAAGCAACGCGTTTTGTCCCAGCTCTCCATCTCTTCACGTGGGTGCTGGTGGTCCCCACGAAGTCCCACTTCGTTCACAACTTTTATACTCCCACAAACAAAAAAGTAAGATCAATGGATAACTCACAATTTTTCTTGACAATTTCCAAACAAGGACCTCATACATTTGTTGGTGGTAGTACAAGAATAGCATGCAACTTGCTACTTCTAATTTAGCCAAATGACAAATAAGTAAATACAACTTTAGCTTAAAGCGAAAAAAAAAAAGCAATACTTAATATCCCGCCTCATTAGCTTTAAACCATGGAAGCTCGACAACAAGAGGGGGAAAAAAAGGAAAACACGAGGAAAAGAGAAATAGAAAAGAAAAGAAAAGAAAAAGATCTCCGCCTTGTAAGAACTAAGGGGGAAAAACACAAGGGACATAATAGAAAACGGCACATATACTGCAATGATTCCCCATCAACATCACGGTAGCCGATATCCAGTCACCAACACCATTAACTCTCTGCTGCATACATTTCAACCGCTGCTCTGGAAGACAAGCATACATTCTGCACTGCCAACACCAATAACTTTCTCCTCCTTACGTTTCGACCGCTACTCCGAAAGGCTGACATATATCCTTCAATAGTTCTGAGCATTGTCATCGGGATCGTGTTGGCTTGATCGGATTTGATGCTCCAGCCTCAAAGATAAGATTTACACAACCCATGATTTAATCTGAACAGCTATTTACGAACAAAAACCATCATCATCATCACTGCCATCGCTGCTGCTGCTGCCGCCGCACCATAGCCATGACCGCGACCAACAAGAACCTCTCTCCACCAAGCTTCAAGATGTCGAGAACAATTGACAAATTCAACTTCAACAAGTTACCACAGCATGACAATAACTGTGAGCTTTCCTTTTCAGAGGTAAGATAAAGGTGAGATCGAGAGAGAAGACAAGTGAAAACTTAAAACATAAGATATGCAACAAAAGACAAGCACAACCATAAAAATATTGAAACAGAATCTCATGGTTTACTATGTGCACGCGCACGCGCACACAGAAAAATTCTTGCAGCGTGTCATTATGTTTGGAAACTAAGAAGAAAAGAAAGAACATTTATTTAATGCATAAACAGTGAAATTGCATGTTTGATGTCTCAAGCATAAAGGATCAGTATCACAGAATCATTAAAAAAAACTATTGCAACATGCAGTATGAGCTATGTGAGGCAACTTCTCAGGCAGAAAAATTAGTTTGTAAAGATTTGACATTTTAATAAATAAATAAATAAAATTAAAGAATATATTTCAATGCGAAATGGAACAGAAACTTGAGTGAGTGAAAGAATACTGCAATTGCAAGCAGACTAAGATATAAAGCCATTAAATCCTTGACAGGGTCACTTAATTACTCGGAATGATGGATAATTTACCAAAAAGAAACTGATTTCTTCAAACTCATAAACAAATGGGTTTCTAGTTTATGCTTGGTATTCCATCTATAGATATATTATGCATCTGTAGAGACAAAACTAGGGAAGTCCCTACAAAATAACAAACCATTTAACAAGCATGAAAGAGTAAAACAAATACATTGTCCTGAATATACACCCATCAGTGGCGGATCCAGCATTTTTAAAAAGTGGTGTCACTATATACTTAATAATTAAAATAAATAAGACTATTCTCATGAGTTTTATATTTTGCAGGGAAAAATAACCGCATCCTTAATAACAATGTCATATACATTTTTCTCAATATATGTTGAAATAATTAGTGAGACAATTATCTCTTTTATTAGTAACACTACTAAACATTACTACTAACATTATCAGTCACACTGAAAAATTTTCACATTTGTTACAACTAATATCCTATGCGCTCAGGGATATTAAACAACTTTGTCTTCATATATTCACTATTTCAACTATTTATATCCCACACGATCCAGTTAAACAACTTGAAGCTCATCCATCTAACAACTTTAATCAATCATATACATTAACAAATTTAGCCATTCATATCCTATTCAACAAAATGCAAATGAAATCAAGAAACTAGTAAAGCACATCCCTCGAAGGGAAGTGGCGTCACGTGACACCACATCCCTCGGAGGGAAGTGGTGTCCCGTGACAGGACACCACTTCCCTCCATATAGTTCTGCCCCTGTACACCATACGTCCAACTAGGAAAGCAAAAACTGAGGGGGAATATGTAAATTAAGAACCTTCAAAACAAACAAACAAACACAAACACACACACCTGCCCGCACGCGTGCACACGCTCGCAGACATACATACATAACTAAAAAACAACAGAAAAGGCAAGCTAAAAACACGAAACTTCTGCCACAAAGCACAAATATTGAATAACAAAACACCAGGTAACACAATTTCTCAAAGTTGCCCATTGGCACTGATAATATGTTGGAGCACATAAGAGTACATGAAGAACAAATTGTAATACCAAACTACGAAAAATTAGGCAATTCAACTGAAGAATTAAAAACCTGATCATGACATTTCCGTTGGTTACACAGAAAAGTTCTGCAACTTCAAAATTTTCTTGGCTGATGGAGAAACGCCCTTCAAACACTTCCGACCCTTTTTCACTGAGCTTCCTTTAGCGTTAATCCTTTTCGTCGTAGGAGGGGTTTCTCTTATAGGGCCAGGAAGCACTCCTTTCTTCAATGCACTACCTCTCGGAGTAGCAGATGGTGGCAATCTCAAGCTCTGAGGAGGCAAAGGGGTTTGAGGTTTCCAAACCAAGTTGTTCTTCATGGAAAATCTCACTTTCTTAACACTCTTCTCCTCATTTTCCTCATTATTAACTGAAGCCAACTTGCTTGCACTCTTTGCTCGTTTTCTCTTCTTCCTCTCAGCAACTGGTGTCGTGGACAAATCCAAGCCAGCTTCAGCAGCAACCTTTTCAAATTGTTTTTGAAGATTAGAGATTACATTTTCATCAAAATTCACCAAATCGTCGCTACCCATCTCATCTCCATTATCAACATCTTGTTCAACTGTTGCATCACCACTCACACCATTGCTTTCCGAAGCTGAATCTGAGAAATCCTTCTTCTTCTTCTTTTTCTTTGTCTTGCTCTTTGTTTCCAAGCTGTTGTTTTCTAAGCTATTCTCTCCATTTACAGCATCCTCAAGCTTGCCATGAACCATTCTTCTTTTTCTTGGCCTTGATCTTTTTCGCAACACCATCCGAAGCTCTCTTTTCCTTCTTCCTCTTCTTTTGAGGTTTAGATTCCGATTCCCCATTTTCTTGAACAGACTCTGTACCCAAAGATTCAACCTTTTCTGCTTCATTCCCCTTTCCCAAATTCTCGAATGAAATCTCAAGCCCAGATTTCTCAAAATCCTTCTCCAATTTGAGAAACCTCTCGTGTAATCCAAACAACACTTTCCTATTACCTTGAACAGTTCCTTCATCTGATGCCGACTTGAAGAATTTCTCCGAAAACCCTAAAACCAAAGCATACTTCCCAAATTTCTCCACTTCTTCATTCTTCTCCCCATTCAAAAACTTAACCCCATTGTGAGCCAATCTATCAAACACATTCACCTTAATCTTATTCACCAAAACCCTATTACTACTACTCTCCAAGACCGAAACAAACGGCCTCAGCAACAAATCTAGGGTTTCCGTTCGAATTGGCAAAAACCCCTCAATCTCATCCAAGAAAACCTCAGCAATGTGATAATTGACCCCAGACGCCTCAAACTTATCACTAGCAAGAAGCGATTTTTCACACAAAACAGCTACTAATCTCTCCAACAGATCACTATCCCAATCGTTCTTCTTCAATAAACCAAACATACGATGAATAAACTTTCGAATTAAAAGATAAAACTTGTCTAATCTCAAAAGATCAATCCCGCTCCACTCCCTTCGAATAGTAAGGAGGAAAGATTCAAAGTACCGAACGGTGAGATCAGAATCTAGGGTTTCGAGAAGAGAGGAGAGGCGATTGATGAGATCGAGTTGGAACGGGAGCTTGTCGGCGTGCCAAACGCAGTAGAAGAGTCCTTTCCATATCTTGATGAGGTCGCCGCCGTCGGTTAAGGAGTCAACGGC
>NC_033795.1:11258966-11303926 GCF_001876935.1 Asparagus officinalis | reverse complement strand
GCTGAGGGAGCCACCGGACGAGGAGGCGGACCGCGCGACTGCGCGCAGGTTGGTTGCAGGATGCTAGGCGTTTGGCGATGGCGGCGCCGGAGATTTGGGCGGCGTCCATGGAGGGTAACGAGAGGATGATGAAACCCTAGGTGTGAGAGTTTAAAGAAAACCCTAGGGTTTGATCGAAACCCTAGATAAGTGCAGTCGAAATGGATGTTTTCTGTATTGGGTATGTACCCGTTAAGACAGAACTGGACCCGGTTATGGGCCAAGGCGGAAGCGGTGGGGCCCGGGAGAAGCAATAAAATATGTTGGTATAAAGAAACGGGTTAAATTTCACGAAAGCCTCCTGAAACTTTTGAGGTTTTGCACATGACCGCCCTGGAAATTTTTTTATTTCACACAACCCTCCGCAACTTTTTGGGATATGTACACTGTGGAGTTAGAATCAGAGAGACTAAGGGGCTGTTTGGTTCGTTTCCTAGATATAGGGAAATGTATTTTCATATACAAAAACACAAGTTTTGAGTTTTCCAAACTTTTCCAAGAAATAGATTGTTTCGCTTTGGTTCGCACAAAAAAAATGGTGGGAAACCAATGTATTTATTTTTCTTGTGTTTGGTTCGCATGGAAAAAAAGGAAAAACTTTTGTTTATATGGCAAAAAGCTGATGTGGCTATAGTTTTCGTCTATTTCATGAGGTTGAGGAAGGAATTAGGGAAGAGAAAAAAATCTGATGTGGTGGCGATTTTCACCGAGTTTCCCTTCTTTAACCCTAGCGAACCAAAGATGAGAAAAAAAACCGACGGAAAGCTTATATCCTACGTGGCCACGAAAAATCTGATGTGGAGGCGGGGTAAAACTTTTCCACCGAGTTAAAAAACGAACCAAACAGCCCCTTAGAGTGAATCCGTCAAATAACACTTCCAAAGATGGAAAGTTGAACGCAGATGTTATTTTGAAACTCGGCAATCAAGAGTGATAACTGAAATAGGGCCTCAGTAGATAGTCTCTATAAAAATAAACCCAAAGAAAAAAAAACTAGCAATTCCAAGAAGAGGGGGAATGGATATTTTAGCTACCTTTCATTTACATGCAAGGGAGTTTTGTGAAATTAACCCAAAAAGAATAAGCTTGATTGTAGATAGTGCCATCATTTTCTATTGTAAATGGACTTGTAATTTTGGATCTTTATCTTTAGCGATTAAAGAGTTGTTTCAATCAATAAATTATGTGATTTATAAAGATTAACTTACTATGAAAAATATCAGCGGAGGCTCCTCATGTACTCACTAAAGTCTTTTCTAAATATTCTGTTGGTTTTTTTTTTTCAAAACCGCTTTTCAGAAATGAGTTTTCAAACTATGTATTTATTAATTACTGTTATTTTTTCAGAAATCCTTAGTAGCGTAGCAGAAAGTTAAAGTTTTGGTGTTTCAAAATGTCCTGTATTCGAGGCTTGCCGTTGGCAAGCCGGGAATTGTTTTTATTCAATTAATCATTCATAAGTTCTAGTGGGTCGTGGGCCGTGGGCCCGTGGGCTCATAGGCTGTGGGCCAATAGGCCGGAGATCAGGGCTAATCGGACTGAGGCGCTAAGTGACGCTTTGTAAGGCGCACTTTGCACTTCGCACTTCGCACTTCGCACGGAGGCATCAGGGCTAGGTGGCACCATGAAGGTTTTTTCGTAGCAAGGGAACGCGACCCTTGCGTTCGCACGAGGGTGCGACCCTCGCGTTTGCGAGGCTAGACGCGACCCTCACGTACAGACGTTTCTACATGCAACAATTAAAACTACATGCAACAATTACAACAATTAAGTCATTTGTTGTTATAATCATAATTGTCATTCTGCCTCTATGTGGATGATATGCTCATCATCGAGAGTGATTTGGAGATAGTAATGTCTACCAAGAAATTTCTTTCAGTACAGTTCAGCATGAAGGACCTTGGAACTGCGAATGTGATTGTCGGAATCAAAATCATATACTCTAAAGAGAGTATTGGATTGTCCCAATCTCATTATATTGAGAGCATGCTAAGAAAATATGGCTACTACAATCTGCTAGAACTGTCAGTACCGTATAATTACAATAAGAAGCTATGACCTAACATTGGAAGACCAATAAAGCAGCTAAGGTACTCAAAGATCATTGGGAGTCTTATGTACGCGATGAGCTACACAATGCCGGACATAGCATTCGTTATAGGAATGCTTAGTAGGTTCACAAGTAATCCTGGAAAGCTTCATTAGGAAGCTGTTCATAGATTGATGAAATACTTGAAAGGAACTACAAGTATGGGCCTATTCTACACTGGATATCCGGCTATAATCAAAGGTTATTCAGATGCGAGCTGGTGCTCAGAACCAGATGAGTACAGATCTACTGGAGGTTTTGTCTTCATCATAGGTGGAGATGCCGTCTCGTGGAAGTCTAAGAAGCAGACTATGATTGCACAGTCATCGATGGAATCTGAGTTCTTCACACTCTGTGCTACAGGAGATGAACCTGAGTGGCTCAGTTGTTTTCTCCGAGGCCTTCCATTGATAGAATTACAAGGCGCAATTATTATCTATTGTGATAATCAGGCGGTAAACGTTGTGTCAGCGAACTCAATGTTCAATGGAAAGAAGCGGACCATTCGTCTGAAGCATGGCTATTTGAGAGAACTCATTTGCCAAGGAGTCATATATGTGATTGACGTCCGGTCTTTAGAGAATGTGGCTGATCTTTTGACTAAGGGTCTGAAAAAGGACATAATCAAAAGGACGTCTGCTGGAATGGGTCTCAAAGTTTTGTGAGTCTTACAAATACTTACCATTTACATCCAGTTATTAGTTCAAAGTTTACACTACTAATGATAAGATGATTGGTTCAAACGTCAAGTAAGATTTACAAGTGAAATCCTATAATAGTATAGAGGATGACTGCTAAGCCTTAATGAGTCCAAAGTATTTTGGATGTGGGCTATTGGATAGATAACATGCCTAAAAGACTCACCAATGATCCTATCATGTAAACAGGATGGCTGTTACGCTTTAATGACTTCAAAGCATTTCAGATGCGGGGTGTTAGATAGGAAACACGCCTAAAGGACTCACCTAGAATCCTATCATGAGAGAGGACGACTCTTAATCTTTAATGAGTTTAAAGCATCTCGGATGCGGGATGTTTGATAGGAAACATGCCTAAAGAACTCACATATGCCTGGATGGAGATTTGGCCGTCTCCTATGGTGTCTTATGGAAAGATACCTAGAGCCCTAGCAGAAACCAGGACATGCACATGGTCATATATGTGCAAGGCTAAGGCAAAGGCAAGTGTGGTTCAAAATAAAAACTACCACAGATAAGTTTGATCTTGTGTGATCGCTAAATTTTAGTCATGTGCTGGTTCAAGTCTCTACGACACCATGCATCTATCTTTTATTCAATTGGTCTAAGGGGGATTCAAGTCCTTACAACATCTACCTTATGCACAACGATTGAAACAGCGGCACCGTTACACGACACTAGTTTAAAAACTTATGGGGGATTATTGGATTTTTTGGTCAAAACTGCTTTCCAAAAATGAGTTTTCAAACTATGTATTTATTAATTACTGGTATTTTTTTGAAATCCTTAGTAGCGTAGCGGAAAGTTAAATTTTTAGTATTTTAAAAGGTCCTGTGTTTAAGGCTTGCCAACGACAAGCCAAGAATTGTTTTTATTCAATTAATTCTTCATAAGTTCTAGTGGGTCATGGGTCGTGGGCTCCGGGCTGTGGGCTCGTGGGATATGGGCTCGTGGGATGTGGGCTCGTGGGTCGTGGGTTGTAGGCCAATGAGTCGGGGATCGGGGCTAATCGGGTTGAGACGTTAAGTGACGTTTTGTAAGGCGTATTTTGCACTTTGCAAGGAGGCATCGGGGCTAGGTGGCGTCCTTTGGCTCTACGACAGCTGCCTCGTAGCAAGGGAACGTGACCCTCGCGTTCGCACGAGGGTGGGTCACGTTCGCACGAGGGTACGACCTTCACGTTCGCGAGAAGGAACGCGACCCTAGTGTTCGCGAAGCTAGACGCGACCCTCGCGTTCAGACGTTTCTACATGCAGCAATTAAAACTACATGTAGTAGTTACAGCAATTAAGTCATTTGCTGTTATAATTATAATTGTCATTATGATTTGTAACAGTCAAATGACCCTTGAGCTGGCTTTAGAGGTCAATAAATAGAGCCCCTTAGGGCAGCTCTCATATATACAAAAAAATACATTGAAGTGTTTAAGCTGTTGTGTTGCTGCTGCAGAGTTTGTAAGCGTGCAAGCTTTAATTTGTGCCCAAAGGAACAGAACCCTGAACTGAAAGGTTATTACCGATCAAAAGATCTTTGTTTTAACCGAAAGGTTTTTGAACCGAAATGTTTTAACAGATCAAGGAGATCTTTGCCTGAACTGAAAGGTAAAGCGAAAAGTTTTAACCAAAAGGTTTAACAGATTGAGGAGATCTTTGCATTGACCGAAATGTCTTACAGATTAAGGAGATCTTGACAGTACATGGTCGGTGCACACCAATGTATTGTACTATTGTTCCTGAAAGCAGTTTGGCCTTGAGATCCTTGCATCGGAGTAGGCCAAATATTATTGTTTTAAGCACAGCATTTCATAAACACACACTAGCTAAACTTTAAAAAATTAAAATATAGTACTTCAACTCTCTAACATATTTATCTGTTTTATTCCAGATTTAAGCACATGCGTCAACATATTCTTATGTAACTTATTAGTGGGAGTACCTAACATCACATTCGTCCTCACTTGTAGGTATTTTCTACAAACTCACGTTAGATCTTGCTAAGGGCTTGTTTGTTTCGGCCAAAAAATGCAAAAAATGAAGGAAAATGGCCTTTGGGAAAACTGACGCAGGGTGAATTTGTTACTTCCCCTCACAATCGGAGCCTTTGGGAAAACTGACGCAGGGTGAATTTGTTACTTCCCCTCACAATCGGATGTTTGCTTCGTAAAAAAGAAAAAAGAAAGTAAAGAAAAGAGCGGTTTGTTACTTCCCCTCACAATCGGATGTTTGCTTCGTAAAAAAGAAAAAAGAAAGTAAAGAAAAGAGCGGACAATCTGACAGCTTTTTCTCCCAACCATTTTCCGCTCAAAAACCGCTGATTACAGTGGAAAACTCCTCTTTTCTCTCCCTCGTACAAAAATCGCCGATTGTTCTTCCCCTTCCATTCTCGTTCTGGTTACCCCTCTCTCCTGCTCCCGCCCCTCTCTCCCGCTCCCGCCCTTCTCTCCCTCCCGCCCGAATCAACCAAGAATTTCGACCTCCTCCTTCCCTCCCGCCTTCCAATCTAGGGCTCAGCCTATTCTCCCGCTGCGGCCTCCCGTCCACCCACTCCCTCTTCGGCGTCGACATCGCTGTCCTCGCCGACGACGCCCTGCTCCCCCTTGCCCTCCACCACCACACCTCCTACCCCCGAGTCGTCCACCTTTTAGGTCTGTTTGGATCGCATTTGCGCTGTCTGACACCGATTAAAACCCTAGCCTTCGAACAAAAGGGAAAACACGACAAGATCTTGGTTGATTTATGGAGGTACAATGCTAAAAATCAATTCTTTTGTATTTATTTAATTTTTTTATGGATTTCATTTATCGATTTCCTTCTTCCTTTGACGTCAGGTTTAAAATTTGCAGCAAATGTTCAGTTGTGTTGCTTGGGAAATTGATTGAAATGGTTGATATGTAATTGGGAATTTGCAACCAATGTTCAGCATGCTGGTTTCAGCCTTGCTCTCGGCCTTGATTTCAGCTATTGAACTGTTTGAATACAGTTGAGTGCGTGCCTTATTCATTTCCAGCAAATGTTTTGTTTTGTTGGCTATTGGGCTGGTTTCAATTGTTTGCTTGGCATTTGGTTTGAATTGTTGGGTTCGCCCCAAGTTTCATATGTGTGCTTGCATGTGGTTTCCGTTGTGTGCTTAATTTCTTTTGGTACCGGTTTTGTTCCAACTTGTTTGAATTTCCGGTATATGTTTTGTTGCTTAGTGTGTTGGTGCATACTTGGTTTCCAGGATGCGTTTGCCAGCTGATACTCTGTAGTATTGGCCCTTGGACTTCAGTTCTGTGCTTACTTGTCTTAATTTTTAGCAATATTTTGGTTGTGTGCAGCCAATGAATCAGTTGTGATGTGTTGGTCAGCTATGTGACAGTTTGGCAAGCTTTATACCAATGCGTTTTACCCCATCAGCAGGATTATGTGACAGTTCTTTGTTGGTCTTGTTGCAGAACTTTGTGAATGTGTTTTACCCCATCAGTTGTGTGCTTGCCAAGTTGTGTTTCCAGCCAATGTTGGTCTCGGCCTTGCGTTCAGCCTTGGTTTGGTTTCCTTTGTGCTGACTATTTGTGCATTACATGCTGGTTTCAGCCTTGGTCTTGGCCTTGCGTTCAGCCAAGTGTGTTTCCAGCCATTGTTGGTCTTTGGTCTTGTTGCAGTTATTTGGTTTCATGTTGATGCTTGGCCTTTGTTTTAATTTTTTGCATGGTTTCAACCTGCTCTCGGCCTTGGTTTCAGCTCTTGGTTGGCCTTTGGTTGGTATGCATATTTTGTGTTATGATGATGAGTTATTTTTTAGATATGCAGCCAAAGTTTATAGCAGCAATATATTGGCGAGGCAATATATTGCAGCCAACATTGCTATTTATAAACTTCATGGCGAGGTAGATAATGAAAAAAGAGCCTTTTCTGAGCACAAAATATATTGCAGCCAACATTGCTTTGGGTTCAGTTTTGTGCTAATCTGTTATTCATCATTTGATTCAATTGTGATCATAAGATAATTGATTTTGTTCACAATTTCCATGTTTATATGCACAACTATGATGATGGGTGGTAATCTTACTATGGTGACCACAATCAAGTTTTCTTGATTTTTTAGTTTGAACCAAACACTAGAAAATGAGGGAATCTATTCACAATTCAATTATTTTCTTCTTTTTTCAAGTTGAACCAAACTAAGAAAAATGGTGGAAAGTACTTTCACTCCATATTTTTTGGCGAAACAAACACAAGAAACATTTTTCAGGAAAGTGAAGGAAACACTAGAAAGTGAAGGAAACGAACCAAACAGGCCCTAACACATCAACAACATGAAGGACATTCAATCAATAAAAAAGTAGTGGAATTATAACTTTGTTCTGCCCCGTTACTAGCATGCAGCAGGATTTAACGACATCTCAACTAAAAGACTAATGATGAAGGTGACGTCGCAAACCCCAACAGGTAAGTTTCATGCATAAAGAACTTAGATGATATTTAAGCAATACACGAGGACGTACATTAAAAATTTGTCATGTGATTATAGTCTTAAATTAGAACTCTCTAACCATTAGACCAAAGTTTCGAAGATATGGTAAGAATGGAGGATAATTATTTTATATTAATTCTAGCATGCCACCCAACCCACGCCGCAATAAATTTTTTTATAATCCACATTAAATTTGTGGCCAGCAGGATTCGAAACTGGATTACTTTGACACAATCTTAAATTAAGTCTCTTTAAATATTACATCAAAACTCTGTACTTATGGTAAAGATGAAGGATTATGGTTTTATATTAATTCTAACATATATTTGGTAATCTCTCTCTCCAATTATAGAAACATCTTTTCTTAATGCAAAGGGGGAAAACATCAATTGAGTTTAGTCTAGAAAATGCGAAGGCAGTCACTACGATCAAGGGGGAGACTCATCATCCTTTATCCGCGCAAAGATTATACTTGATGAGTAAGTTCATCTATTCCTTCTCATGAATGGTATAAGACATTTCTTTCCTTTAAATAAAGCTTCAAACGGTAACAAAAAGAATAAGCTTGTTCTGATCATGGAGAGAAAAAAAAAAAAGCTTGTTAAACCATGTAATTTGGAGGTACAATCTTTGAACGTGACTTTCTGGAGTACATATTTCAAATACGAAAGTTCGAGGTGTATTATGCAAATGTCCCCTGATATTTTGGATGCAAAAGTTTTGTTTCATTCCCACTTTATTCCGAACCCGAACCCGTTCAGGCTTCTTCAGTAAAGCAATCGTCAAAAAAGTCCACGCAGATACTAAATGCTAATTAATCAGATAACTAATTTGATTTTAATTAAGGTTTGAGCCTTCAACAAATTCTACCCGAATCCAAATTCCCATCACCTACCTCTATTTATACTCCAATTACATACTCCCTTTTACTTATTCGTCCCTCCCGATTTCCTCTTCCTCATCCCTCAAGTAAGCGATCAAAACCCTTCGTCTCCTTTATCATGCAATCGATTTTCTGTTTAATTTTGATCTTAATTCTAATTAAAGGTTGGTTTCGTCTTTAGGGCTTATATTTCTGTGTATTTAGTATTGTTTGCTTGGTTATTTTTTGGTTGATAGAAACAAAAGATGAAGATATGTGTGTTGGTTTCTCTGGGAGTGATGTGGTTTGATCGAGATTAATTTTTTTTTCTTTTTAAAGAATAGTTGCAAGTTGAGGAATATTTTTCTATGTTGTCAAGGGACGAATTTTGTTTCATTTAATCTCAGTCTGTTATTATTTTACAATTGAAAAGATACGATTCGCTGTGACTTGTTGAGACTTCAGCAGGTCGACTGTGATCAAATTGTATGTATTAGTCAGGATTCGGAAGTTTTTAAGAGACCAATCAGTAGCAAGTTTTGTTTATTTGTGTATCATTTATAATTGAGAGGTTTATGTTAGCCAAGTTATTTTATTTGCTGAAGAGAACTCAAAGAATTGTATTAAAAATCCTACCTGCCTTTAACCAATATAAGATTAATTAGTATGACTTATTATTTGCTTTTCTAATTTGCAATGAAAATAGTTACAAACCAAATTCATTTTCTAAAAAATAGGAACTTTAGAAAAAAATTTATTATGTCGCTTCATTTAGCTTTTCCTTAAAAGTTAAAATTGAACTTAATTTGACTAATAAAAGTTATTTTGGACTTTTAAAAGCTGAATTAGGAGAGATTAGTGGTGTCTAATGACTATTTCATAGTTCTAATTTGTGTGAATACCTATTACACTTCCAGATATTTTTTCCTTCACCTGATGGCATGGTGATATTTATTATGATATGTTCTCTCTAAGATGCTAAATATGTTGGCAATGAGCTGAATAATGTGTTTGGTTAAAGATAGAAGGCGATAGATTGGTGGGATTAAGCCATTGGTGAATATCGAAGAAGTTACATTGTTGAATAATTTTAGTTTGAACTATTGAGGTGGTTTCTCAATACACTCCTCTTTTTGTTAAGTACATTCCAATTTTGACGACTCACCTTGGATTATACTGACTAAAAAACGGCTAACATGTCTTTGGTCATAGTCTAGATTTTGGCTTGGAGCCATATATGTGGAGTATACCTTGGTACAACTTGAAAAACTCCATCTTGTTAAGTTTGATTGTTTTCACATTGTGGCCGTGGTAACTGAATCTTATCCAAATATATATGCACTATATGTAAAAGCAATAATCAGTAAGGTGCTAAAAAGGATTGCATCTCTCAGTTTCGCCCCAGGTGGAATTTAGATTAGTTACTACTGGAAAATTTTTAGAAAGATTAGATTAATGTAAGGGTATTTTTGTAATAATATGCGCTATTCGTTCTAATTCAACCATGTTTTTTATGACTAAGCATTTGAATTACTATTAGTTTTATTATAATTCATAAGAATCATAACTTAATAAATTTTCAGATAAAAATATCATAATTAATGTAATCAAGCATTAGTTTAATTTTAACTTCCTAGATTTTTTTAATTATAAACTGAATCATGCATTTTATCATAAATTCTCTATCACACTATACTTAAGACTTTGATAAAGATTAATTATTAATTTAGCCTAAACTCACTATGTTGCTTCCTTAGAAATAAAACCAAAAACTTTAAAGTATATAATCTTAAATAATCATAATCATAATCATTTAATATTAGAAAATATTAATAGAATAATCTTTCTTCTTAGGCGTGTATAGCACTTGAGGAAAACTAATATAAAGTGAATTTATGGATTCTAATCTTGGACCAACGCACAACAAATTTGATATAAATTATGTATCATCTGGTACATCTATGCAGTTTATAAGATTTCTGAGCATTTTTTCTTGGTGTACTTGAATGAAAGATGACCATCATGAGAAGCTTCCATCTTGTGTGTCTCAATCTTGTGTCTCAAATAATTTTTTCTTTAGTTATTCTGTGGTTTTGTATCACGCTAGGTTGTTTGGTTATTTCGTTTCTTTGTCCATGCATCTATTCTTAGTGTTAGGTAAGACTAATTTGAAGGAAATAAGTATATGTTAAATCAGCTTGAATGTTTGAGCACGATCAGAATTTCATCAAGGTTTATATGGTTAATTACTAACCTTAGTTGCCATTAATTATTCTAGTAGAACATGATATTTTCCATTTCTTGAGATATTTTCTAAGGACTCATGCATATATATGATCAGCTGTAGCCATTGAAAATTTATATGAAGAGTTTTGGCGTCTTTTTTCTAGTTATCACTACTTAATCTGATGTATATATCAAATAACAGCTTACCTAATGTATTTAATTGAAAATTTTGTATGCTTATATGCATGAATTTTTTTTGAAATGATCATCTAAAAGCCGAAATAATTGACTCTGATTTCAACAATTTCTACACAATAATGGTAACAATAAAGGTGTTGTTGCAAGTAATTCGCATTCAATCGAGAGGAATAAAAGTTAGTCATTGCAGAAGATACACTCTTTATAAGTTGATAGAAAGCTTTTGAATGAGTATATTTCTGCTGAGGATTAAATGAACTGAGGTCAATTAGTTGTTACATTCAAATTCAATAGTAGATATTGTAAAATGATCAAATTAATTTTGGTCAATGGTTAATATGGAGGACATGCATATCTTGATCCAAAATTAACTTGGACTTCTTTGTTATTGTTTATCAATGGTTAATATGGAGGACATGCATATCTTGATCCAAAATTAACTTGGACTTCTTTGTTATTGTTTATTTATCTATATATGCTCCAATTGTTCTTTTTTATACGTTAGTAGAAAGTTTTTATGAACTTTTGTTGTGGACATTTAGTGAAAGTTACAGCTGATAGCAAGCCAATTCAACATAAATGAACCTAATCTTTTTTCTTTTCCTTTTTTTCTTTTTCTTTTTCCTTTGCAGCCTGTTGATTTTTACTGAATGATGGGTGGAGGCATGCTAGATGATTGGGAATTGACTCCTTCGACAAACATTGTTTTGCTTGGGAAAGCTGGTAATGGTAAAAGTGCAACTGGGAACAGTATTCTTGGTAGGGAGGCATTTGTATCAGATTTCAGTCTGTCGGGCATAACAAGTACTTGTGAGCTGCAAAGTACCATTTTAAAAGATGGGCGCATTATTAATGTTATTGACACTCCAGGTTAACTAATATGCACTTATACTTTATAAACTTTGTCAATATATTATTTCCATTTGTACACTTATGTTATTTTATTATAATTCATGCTAAAATAGAAGAAAAGATTCCAGTAGAACATATAATGTATAAGCATACAAAAACAAATCTCAGCACAACATATAGGATCAGAAAAGGTCTTCAAATGACAAAAGAAGATTTGTTGAGCAACAGATGAATACTATTTTTGATAATTTAAGTTTGCTTATCTTTCTATTTGAGGAATTTTTCCATAGTATTAGGCATTTTATTCTTAATATTGTAAAGATTTTAATTGATTTCAACTTCAGAATTATCTCACTATTTCAATTTATGATCTTTTCTGATAATTTGATTTTATTTTGGGTAAATATTTTCTGATACTTTGTTAACTTATAAATATATTTGATTTTAGGACTATTTGACTTCTCTCCTGGGTCTGAGTCCGCTGGTAAAGAGATAGTCAACTGCATAAACTTGGCCAAGGAAGGGATTCATGCTGTACTTATGGTTTTTTCTGTTGCGTCTCGATTTACTAGAGACGAAGTGGCTGCAATTCAAAGTATGAAATCATTTTTTGGTGACAGAATTGTGGACTACATGATTGTAGTGTTTACTGGTGGAGATTTTCTTGAAGCTAAAGGGAAGACTTTGAAGGATTTTATTAGCCGTGGATGTCCTGAGCCTGTGAAGGTTTGAAATTATTTACTTTTAGTTAACTAATTTGTTTATTTGATTTCTTGAGCGGCAATTTTTAGTGTATACATATTTTTAGCGCAAAGTCATAATGAACTTTAGGTTTACTTACCGACCATTTGACTATTTTGACATTTCCAAGGTTTTTTTTGTTGGTTTACAAAATTAATGCATGGATTCATTTATGTACCTAAATATTGGGATTGTAAGTAGATTGGTCTTAAAGAACATGAAAATGCGAGTAGCATTTATCTGAGTTAAACAAATTTTTTATTGTAAGTAGATTGGTCTTAAAGAACATGAAAATGCGAGTAGCATTTATCTGAGTTAAACAAATTTTTTATTATCATCACCATGATTTGCTTATACATGAAAATGCGAGTAGCATTTATCTGAGTTAAACAAATTTTTTATTATCATCACCATGATTTGCTTATATTTGAGGAAAATGGGATAAAAATATTGATTTAGATGAAATTTCTAGTTCATAATGATTTTACTAAATGTAAAATGAAAAGAACCACTTCGTATAAAAGGCACACTTATTACATTTCTATTTTTTGTTGCTTATACATTAAGATTTAAAATTTTGTAATTACATCTTTGATTGTAAGCCCTTTTCAATATCTAATTTGGTTTGTCCATTGTCTACTTAATGACATGTGTCATTAGGAATTAAACATCTTTATGAGTTCAACTATGCATGAAAGCATTAGATTACTGTTCATAACTTTTTGCTGATTCACTAAAAGTATTTTTGTATTTACATTTATCTTGCAGAATATTCTCCAATTGTGTAAAAACAGAGTGATGCTCTTTAATAATAGTACGCAGGACGTGGACAGACGAGCAATCCAGCTGAAACAACTACTTTCTCTAGTGGATCTGATTGCAGCAGGTAATGGTGGGAAGCCATTTTCTGATGACATTTTCGAACAACTTAAGGTAATGATTCACTTGACTCCTTGCTTTTAGTTTTAGAAGTCGAATTTTATCACATATACTTTAAACCACCTTTTAAAGTTTAATTAATACTTAATTAATTTTAAAAGGAGTTCTCATAGCAATCAACCAACTTAACCTAATTTCTTATGAATTTTTACTTGCAATCCTGATAGTACCCTTAAAAAAACACGTGCAAGCACAAAGTTTAGGTTCAGTTGGTTAAGAAGGCATGTCTCGTGCTTGAGAAACGTGTTTTCAGAAGGCATTTTGGAAATTTCAGTTAGAATTTCACTAAAAATAGGTCAAGGTGGATTGCTTGATATTGAAAATCCTCTTAAACGATTATCTTTTTGGTAATTGAACTTTAAATGAGGTCTTCATATTATCATCCTATTTAAAGGTTATTGAGTCCCTTGTGTTGGGAGATATGAGTGCTAATTTTTTGTTCTACTCCTTTAACAGAAAGGAGCTAAGAGCCTGGAGAATAAAGAGAAAGAGATTGATGCTATGAAAGGAATCCAAGGATACTCAGAGCGAGATATAGCTGAGTTGAAGGAGCAATTGCACAAATCTCATGAAGACCAGCTCAGACAAGTAGTTGAGACGGTACCTCCTTTATATTCATTGCTTTTGTCACATTGTCTACATAGTTGTGCTTTATTAATAAATTGTATATTTTCTCTAGTCAACCCTTGTCAACTTGTAAAGTTTATTTTCTCTATTCAAACCTTGTTAACCTGTGAATTCACACGTCTCGACTGCAGCAATCAAATGAATTCAAAGAATAGTTCTCTCAGAATTAATTACGGTATCACCCACTATACTACAAGGTGTAGGCAGGGATAGAAACGAATATGCTAAAGTGTTTGTATTTGTAGTTGTAGTTGTTTTTAAAATTTTGGAAGTCAAATCTAGTCTTAATATTCATTTCTGGAGGTTTTCAAAATTGAACTCGAGTACTCGGTATTTGATAAATATTCATGAACATTCACAAATATACATATCAAAGTTTATTCATTTTGCTAAATTATTTGATGTTCAACTAGTATTTAATTTCATAATTGAAAATTATTCCTTCGTAATTGTGATGTGTGTGTGTGTGTGTTTGAATATCTTGATAGAAAACTTATTGAAGATTCTTTAAGTCTCTCAAGATTAGTATATAGAACTTAAGTAGAAAGTGTAAGTGGGTTGAAAATATAACATCGTGTGTAATAATAAAAATTATAAATGATAAAAGTTTTAACGAATATTTGATAAGCAAATAAATTAAATATACATCTAGTTAAATTCTACTTGTTATGAATTCAAATATTAAAACTTATTTGTTTAGAGTTATTAAATATACATCTAGTTAAATTCTACTTGTTATGAATTCAAATATTAAAACTTATTTGTTTAGAGTTAAAATGAACAATCAAGTCGAATAAAAATGAATAATTTCTAGAACAAATAAGGAATTGTTTGTTAATTGTTTGGTTCATTTCCGCCCGCAGGTGTAGCCACTTACACCCCCTAAACTGTCTTATTATCACTTAAACCGCCTAAACTGACGTCTTATTAGCATTTGCACCCAAAGTCGCATGCTATTATATTCAGGCTAGGTTGAGATGTCATGTGTCATGTGGGAATCATGTTATGATACA
Organism: Asparagus officinalis; assembly: GCF_001876935.1. NCBI lineage: Eukaryota > Viridiplantae > Streptophyta > Magnoliopsida > Asparagales > Asparagaceae > Asparagus > Asparagus officinalis. Next base: position 11,289,190 of record NC_033795.1, on the reverse strand, counting down.
TTACTTTCTTGTCCTCAATTTAAGTTAATAAAAAACTAAATTGCTCTCTAAATTGAGGTAAAAAAAAATTCCCTTTTTTGGTTTCATGAATTGACTGCGATTTCTCATAGACATTCAGAACCAACAAGTAAATGCTTCTAGGTGAACCACAATCAACCTTATAACCCGATGACTAAAAGATCACAGAGTAGCACTCCTTACGCAAATAAATAGTTTTATAATGGATAATTTAGAATTCTAATGTTTCTTAATTTGTGACGACCCTGCAGATTGAGAGGAAGCTAGATGAAGCTATCAAGAAACTAGAGAAACAATTGGCTGAAGAGCAAGCAGCAAGACTTGAAGCAGAAAAAGTAGCAATAGAGGCGAGACAGAGATCAGAGCAAGAGATAACTAACCTGAGGGAGAGATCAGAGGAAAAGATCAATATCCTGCGGAAGAGCTCAGAGCAAGAGATCAATAATCTAAGGGAGCAACTGAGAAGGGCTCAGGAGGAGAGTCAGGAGTTTCGCAAGAAAGCCGAAGGCACCAAATGTAATATCCTTTAAATAACATAACATAGCAAATTATTAGAATAAAAACAGAGAGCAACGACAGACAAGGTTAAGTTTTTGTTTATGCTTTTGTGTGAAAAGTTAGTTGATATGAACCTCTATGTGAATTCGTAGTTTATATGTGAAACTAATTATAAAGTTTAGTAGCAAGCTTGTGATTGGTACGTGATCGCCTGTTTTGACTTGCCTGGTATTGAAATTTGGAGCTCTTGTGCTTCGTTTCCTCTTGACATATGAATCTCTTTTAATGCTAGTTGTTGAAGCGGATGTATGATGATGTAATTCTTTTTTGTTTCATGTCTAAGTTTGGAAAATTTCTGAGTACTTCATATTGATCTCTTGGATGTGGGAGATGGGGAATGTATAGTATATTCACATGCAAATAGCTTCTGCTAATGAACAATTCTTGCAGGGGAAGCATATCTTTCAAAGATGCTGGATTTGAGTATTTATGTTCTTTCATAATGTAGTTCGTGGTTTTGAACTTAGCACCCCTGGGGTTGAATCTTTTTGTCTAGTTTACCCTCAAATAGACTCGAAAAGGTTGAACAAAGAAAATTATAGGTGCATGTAATGCAATTCTAGTGATCTCAATCGTAATAGACTCGAAAAGGTTGAACAAAGAAAATTATAGGTGCATGTAATGCAATTCTAGTGATCTCAATCGTAACCCTATCATTTTCTATTAAAAATGGAGATTATAGGTGCATGTAATGCAATTCTAGTGATCTCAATCGTAACCCTATCATTTTCTATTAAAAATGGAGGAGCAAAATCTACTATATATTGGGGATAAAAGCTCGGTTCGCTCCAATTCCGTCCAGATCCTGACCCGGTTCAGATTCTACTCAGATATTAATTAGTAACGATCAACATTCAGATGTGTGTTTGAGCTCTCAAAGAGCTGTACGGACTCAAAATTGGAGCCATGCCTCTATTTATATTCCAACATCTTTTACCACATCATTTACACGTGTACAACTCATGCTATCTCTAGTATCATCCGCTTCACTTATTCCACTTCGACCGTGTATAGAAAGGGCTTGAGAACGTATTTTTGCACCCCCCTCTTCCTACGTGCACGGTTCATCTTTCACTTGTCTAATCACAATCTTTGTTTTCATCCCATATCTTATAAATACATGCATGGTTGATCTTTCATTTGTATAATCACAACCTTTGGTCTCAACCCATGTCTTAAAAAGTGCTACATAAAATGGTACGCATCACTCCTCATGAGCAGCCCATGAATCACATATCCATGCCTGCAGAGACAATTTGGCATTCACTCCTCTCTTTGGCATTTCTACACGGCGCTAGATGGTATATTTGCATAAACACTAAAACAGTGATAAACCAAAAGGGCATAAATCACTGCAGCCTTTCAACATAACAACATAGAAAAAGGCCACATACCAACGGACGTTGGCATATAACATAGACTGCGGTATTTCTTCTTTTCATGAGTATGTGCCGCCTCAATAAATCCATTAAAAAAAAGTGACGCGCTCATCTCACAAAAATTTAATTTGCCTTGGAAATTACATACAGATTTCTGAACTGTGGGTACGCTCAGCCTTGGGTGCACACATCTTTGTGAACCACACAGGCACAATGCGTCGAAATTAATTGTTATAAATTCATCGCTAAACCTCAAAACTTTTAGAAATATCAGGTAGAATCATGGGAAGACGAAAGATTGGAAGCAGAAGACAACCAAAGATTGATGTGCTTCAAGCTATACTGATAACCTCTTATGAAATTCTTCTAGAGAGATTGGGCAACCCACTTCCACGACATTTGAGGATGATGGTGTTTGTTGCTGGATCTGGTTCGAAAATAAAGGTTACTCCAAGAAAATCTCTGACATGTCTCAACGTCTCAATACCATACGGCGTAAGCTTCCCCACACGAACCTTGGAAAAATCCTCTGGGCATAAAGCACAAAGAAGAAATAACAATCCCTGCAAACAATAGGGTGTACAAATTAGCTTCACCAAGATAACAAACTTTCACTATTCATCATCACAAACAGTGTCATCCTTTTATGCATTTCTTGAATAATTCACTGAACGAGCTGCTAAATTCTGAAATAAGTTAAATAAGTGCGTTTAAATTCATAATGAAAGAACTGTAAAAAGAATCATATTCAAAATGCATGCTTGATGCTTCCGTCTAAATTTCACACTAATTTCACAAAACATAAACATGAATCAAAGCATGTAAGCTGGTAGAAATATCAGGATGCTAGTAACTATTCGGCGATTCTTTCAAATTTAGAAAATGAGAATTTAGGTTGTAACTTCTATACTTAATGCATGACTATAATTCATTTTCTTTTGGAATATAGTTTTAAAATACACTACACTTTTATCTCCCTAACTGTTAGGTGATATCACTTACAAGTAACAAAGTGCTTTCTCCAATGCGCATTTTAGGTGTTCTAAAGATCACCATGGGCCAAAAGTTCTAAGATTCCTCCAAAGTTTTGAACTATACACAAAGGTATAAGAAGTAACTATCACAATGCCTAAAATGTAAAAAAGTCATTTAGATTGATATGAATAGTATATGTTTCTGTTATGGTTGACGAATCTGATTTGCACCATCTCTCTGCTTGGTAAGCTATATTATACCATGAACATCAACAAAGTAGTCTGCCTATGGGGTAAAAACACTGTTACGAAGCTTTGACCATGTTGCACTGTTTCAATCATGGACTTCAATATTCCTCAGGAACAGGTTGAACATATCCAACCTTATAAGATAGTTTTAATTTCAAAATTTCTCAAACTCATTTTTCAGACCTTATGGGAGACGTTCTGTTCCAGCATATATGAAGATATTAGCTTTCCTTTTGACTTTCATATAAAAAAATGCAAAGAAAAAGATATCAGGGCAATGGTTTATAAACAGTATAAACTTATTGCTTTACTGGTAGAATATTGCGACTTGATCTCTTCGTCGATTGGTTAACATCACATCTCTGTCGACCTAGTATAAACTTATATTGCTAGAATATGTTTTAATAACAAAAAAAACACACATTTAAGGGAATCTAGACAGATGGAAAAAAGTGTAAATGTAAATATATAGCCATACACACATGTATGAAAAGCAAATCTTTTACCATGTAAAACATTCTGCCATCAAAATCCATTTTGCACTCACAATATCCCCAAAGAGTAAGAAAGTTTGAAAGATACATGTTCTCATTGATATTGAACTTGGTCAGAGAAATTAGCACTATTTATGTACCAGTCATATTTTGACATTAGTCTCTGGAAGTAGTCATATTTAGCGGTCTCTCGAATCGTTTAAATTGCACTAAATTAGTTTTGCTAGTTAAATTAAAAACTTGAAATTTAGGAAACTCAGTTATCTTAACAAATTTAATCATTCACTTATAGCTAATAGTTATAATCTAAACCATAACAAACCATATCAAGAAAGGAATTCCATATTGTAATCAGCAATAGGCTTCCCATGATGCAAGTTTCTCCTTACTAACTCTCCAACATAAACCATAACCATAACTAAATAATTTCAGGTTCTTAAGAACGGAGCTCACTATCAACTTTTACGACTTTTTACTAATGCGTTTTTTGTTTTTGACATCTCAACTTCCCAATGACTCCTCATCAAAATGCTACTTCCACAAAACAGTGATTTTGCCAAATATTCTAGTCAGTGTTCCAAATATTGGTATCCAAAATATTAGCATTCCAAATATTCAATGATGTATCCAACAATCCAAATTAAATAAGATGATACACCCTCTTGCATTACACCCATCGATACTCTCATACCTTTAGCTTAGTTATAACAAAAACTATGGTACTCTCATGCCTAAAACCTGCAGAATTGTAATGAAAGAGTTGCCCTTCTTCTAACACATTTCAAGTAATAACCAAAATTACATTATACTAATGAATACCTGATGTGTTGAATCGACTACCCCTCCCTGCTCAATCTCCCCAAGTAGAATAGAAGCAGCTTGAATTCCAACGTCCTCAGGAGGCAATAACTGTGGTTTCTCCTCGGAATCATCAAAAGTCTCCATTTCATCAACTTTTGGATAACAAATCACCACATCTGCTGAGATGAAACAGCCTGAATCCGTTTCAGCAACCAACGACAGACCATAACCTTTAGATCTGCAACACATCAATGTTAAAACCAAAACACGAATACATATTGATTCTAATCCTTAATAGGATGGAGTTTTCTAGGGAGGACCTAAATTATCCATATAATTGCATGTTAATCAAAGATTACCGCAACAACATTAGTTCTGCTGCAAGAATTGTATTAATACAAGCAACTGGAGTAGGTTCTTGAATCTGAGGATTCAAATAACAAACAAGCAGGAAGCTTTTCCAAATTTCCAGATAAAATGTTTCCCAGAACACATTAAGCACTACTCATCTAGCTCCTGTCTTGCGACTTACCTACGACCACGATAAAATCTAAAGTGCTTTTTAGTTAAAACTTCCAAAATGGTACTACCATCTTCCCAAGTTGTATATAAAGGAGGATGGCATATTGTGCTAACAAGAGGATAAAATAATTAAGGAAGGAAAAAAGAATGAATTGCAACCAAGACTAAGATGAACTAAAATGCATCACATTTATAGCATAGCATGAGCTATAGGATCAGTATCAATTATAGACATTACATCACGTAAGTGAAAGAAAAATGTGACTGTTAGGTCCCTCACTGCAGAAATATTTACCTTCCAGCATTTGGCTCAGACCTATGGTCCTTCTCTATCCGAACATCTGGAAGGAGACGATTAAAAACCCCACGTGTAGCATACATCATACGATGATCAAAATCGGCAGATACCTTAGTGGTGAATGTTACCCCTCTAATTCTCTTAACCCTTCCTTCATCTATCCAAGTAATCGCCTGCAGAAGACATTTGAGTTGCTTCATAATTAATGTGGAAAAGAGAACAAACAGAATATATATATGGCATATACAATAGAATAGGGTGACATACCGAGAAGCTAGGTAGACTAGGAACTCCTAGAAGAATCTCTCCACCCCCAAGAGGAGGAGAACCCCTACTTTCGATTTTCAACTGCAATCCTTCTTTAGGAACACCAAAACGCTCAAGAATATGGAATGTTGTATGACGATATGTATCAACACTAGGATCTTTGGGATCATTTGTAATTCCTGCAAGTAGAGCATCATGTTTTAATTTTCTGAAGTCGTGTGCCAAACAAATGTGCATAATTATTTTCCAGTTGTTTCAAGGCATTAAGCATTGAATTATGAAGAGTAAACCATGTGCATAATTATTTTCCAGTTGTTTCAAGGCATTAAGCATTGCATATGCAAGTATGTTCAACCATTTAATGACCATAAACATAAGGGAAACAGAGAGTAAATAAAGAAACCAACCAAACCTTGTAAGGAAAAAAGGCGGTTTTGCTTATAAACCCAAAGTTTTACTACGATCTATCTAAAAACCCACCTAGTCCTATTTGATCCCATATATGCAAAATATTGTTGGCCTTCTTGTTTTGATGATGTTTAACAAACAATTTACCACTAATGTTGTTTGTCTAGTATTTGTGTTTTCTTATTTATTATAGACAAACAACGTAGTCGGAGGATGGATGGAATAGAGCTTCAACGATCATATCCAAAGGAGGTTGGCGGAATATCGGTGAAGCCTTGCAATTCAAAGTTAAAGATCAAGTTCAAGCTTCATCCGCATGTGTACCAAGTTGAGCTACAATGAAGATCAAAATCAAGCTTGGGTAATCTAAGTTGAGCTACAATGAAGATCAAAATCAAGCTTGGGTAATCTAGTTTAGATTTTATATTATGTGTGTTAAATACTCTAAGCTTAATATCATATACACACACATTTATTGGTTTCTTCGTATATATATATAGTTATATATATATACATAAGTTTTGGTTTCTATGCATATATATAGTTATATATATACATACATAGTTTTTGAGTTTTCATGTTTATAAATATGAAATCTTATATTTCATATTTACTATTGTGTTTTTGAAATCATTGCATAGAATATGCAATTTTGTGAAAATATTGTTTTCTTAGTTTTTGGACTTAACAATAACCATATACATATTTTATTAAGTCTATATAATCATTGTGCAAAGTTTCAAAACATGATTTAGCCTAAATGTCAACATTCACATGTTTACATTTTTGTGTTTTGGACTATTTTACAAAATGATGATTTTTCACAAATGGGAAATGCAATTTGAAAAATTCTTTTTGTAACATGTTCATTTACATGTTTATATACATTTTCCAAAGTTTCATTATTTTTGGACTTCATTTGTTATTTTTAACATATTTTCCAAAGTCTCAAAAATCAGCTCTAAAACCTGTTTTTCCGTAATATCAGTTTTCGGTCGACCGCACCGGTCGACCGATCATTTGATCTTTCATCACTGGGCGACAGAGAGTCGACCGCACCGGTCGACCGACGAAGTTCCTGCTCGATTCTCGGATTGGGACCTAGATCGCGGTCGACCGCGAGAATTTCCGGTCGACCGCCGCTCAATCATTTCTGTTTCCAACGACTAGTTTTGTTACCGTTGCTGGGGCTGTTTTTGTCATTTGGCTTGGGGTTTTGACTGAGATTTAGAGTGGGTATAAATACCCTATTGCTGTTCTCTTTCAATAAATCTAAGAAGTTTTTAAACAATGTTTTAAAACAAGGGTTTAAGCTTGTTTAGTTTTGGTTTAAGTTTGTTTTGGGTTTGCTATTACAAAGAGGAGTTTACATCAACTATTGAAGAGTTCATCTTCAACATTTTATCATCCTCTCTTTATGTTTTTAGAGAAGTTTCCTTAACTCTATTTCCTAGCATTTCTACTATTATATTTCATATCAATCTTATTGCTAGTTCTTATTGAGTTAAGTTTTTATTTATATCTCATTGTTACACACACCCACATGAGCTTATTGTATTTTCGAGATGTTGTAACCGAGCACTTGAGGGAGACACGGCTAGGTCCAACACTTGTGAGGGTGTAGAGTGTGATTGCAAGAGTGTCGATTGTAAAGTTTTCGGTTAGCTAGAAAGTCGAGTGTGAGGTGTAAACGTTATTCGGGTGAACGTAGAAAACCCGGTTGATAGTGGATTTCTCCCCGGGAGTGGGGAGCGGAGACGTAGGACGGAAGGTCCGAACTCCGTGATCATATTGCTTGTTTGAGTTTGTCTTTGGCGTAGTTGTTTTTGCATTTATCTTATATCGCCAATTGTGCATTACTCGTCCTTTTTATGATCCACTATCTAGTTTAGAGTATTTACCCTTGTGTTAGTTTTATATCCTTGCACATACATTGTCTATATCTCTTTGTTAGGATATATCTTATTGTTTATATATCCTTGCATATATTTCTATCATATAGGATATATCACCTTGTGTATATTGCATATTCTTGCACTTAACTCTTTGTATATCTATCTTGCAAGAATATATTTGTTAATTAGTTTTTAATTGGTATTTAATCGGATTAGATTAGCATAAGACCCTAATCACCCCCCCTCTAGGGTCTAACAATTGGTATCAGAGCTTGGTGCTCTTTGATTTAAGGACTAACCGCCTTGAGTTAAAGATCCAAGTTATCTTATTTGTGCTAATCTAGTTATGATTACATTAGTCTTGCTTGCATATTTTCACATATATATCATGAATATGAATATATTTCGTTTAGGCTATGAATCAAATATTGCTCCAAAATTCATTAATTTTTCCTATGCACAATGAGCTTCTAGATTTAAACTATTTGTTGAATCTAGAAATATCGACTTATGGGAAGTTATTGATTGTGCTTATATTGTGCCCACTTTGGAGATATCCAAGTGGAGCAATCATGATAAGAAAATGTTTTTAATGAACAAGCTTTTGCTAGAATTTTTGCTTAATGCTTTTGACTCATCATTTTCTAACAAATTTGTTCATTTTAATAGTGCTTACAAACTTTGGAAATTTATTGAAGCACATCAAGGGGACTTGGAGGCAATCCGACAAGCTTTGGAGGATTCTTCTTCAAGTTCATGTGGAGCATCATGCATACGGCCACAAGAGGATAACTCTTGTGTAGTAAGCGATTCTAATTCTGATAATGATTTATCTATTGATGAACTCGCTTGTGCATATGAAAGATTATCTCATGCCTATACTAAATTGTAAAATAATTTTATTGATCTTAAAAGCAAGCATGTAGATTTGAAATCCGATCATGAGTCGCTAGCTTCTAAACTTGATATTGTTGTTAAAGAGAATGTTATTTTGAAAGAAAACAATGAGTTATTAAGTTTGGAAAATAATAACATGTCTTCATCTATTGTTAGCTTAACTCATGCTAATAATGATGCCATGATAGAAGTAGAAACTATTAGAAATGAGTTTAGTTCTTTTAAAAAAGATCATGTTTCATCTACTTCTATTTCCAATGCTTGTATGCCTAACAATGTGTTGGATTATGTTAAAGAACACATATCATCTTTAGATTCAACCCTTAAAACATGCATTATAGATAATAAGAAACTTATGGACTTGGATGCAAAGTCTCGTACTACAACTTCTAAACCCGTACACTTTGCACACATGTATAGCAAAACTTATAAGTGTTCTATTTGCGGTCGTAAAAGCCATTTAGCTAAGTTTTGCTATGATGCACATAAATCCTCCAAGACTAATGTTCCTTGTGCATCTCATAAGGCTTCTTCATCACATACACATGCACATACTCATCATGTTCATCATAAGCATGCTCATGTGTTTAAATGTGATTTTTGTGGTCGATTCGGTCATTTGGCCAAAATTTGTTTTGATGTAAAGAGAGTTTCACATTTGCAAAATAATTTTAAAAGACCATCCATGTTTGCAAATGTTTCTAATGTTTCCCGTGCACAACCATTTGGTCAACGCAAATTATTTTAACCTTTTCATTGCACAAATTGCAATCGTAAAGGTCATTTATATAATTTTTGTTTTGACCACTTTCGTGCACCACATGCGTCCAAGAGGGTTCATAACCCTAGGGCTTTGAGCTTGAATGATAGGAGTCATGTCCCTAAACCTTTTGGTACCAAGAATACATGGGTACCAAAACAAATTTAAATTTAAACCAAGAATTTTAGTGTTTTATTTTTCTTTTTCTTGGTTTTGAAAAATGTATTTTAAACTTTTATGAAAACAATTCCTTTTATTGGTCAAACTCTTTTGTTTTCATGATTATTGGTTTTGTTTTGATGAGAGGTTTGTATTTATATAACCCTCCGGGTTTATTGGGTGTTTATTCTCAAATCATGTTTACCGGATGCTTAAATGTTTATATGGGTTGTTATTAGCTCAAGAGCTAGTTATGGTTGCCTCTCTTGATTTTTGAAAATCAATAATGGTTTGGTTTTATACTCTTAAAAATGATTTTTTTTTAAATCTATAGTTCATAATTCTTGTATGTTACTTTTGAACTATGAAAATTTTGCTTTGATTTGTTCTTTTGAATTCATTATATAAGCACAAATAAATATGCTTTATAATGTACTCTTTATGTGGTTTGATCAAGTTATACAAAGAAAATTTTCTTCTTTGATCAAACATTGTTTATGGACTCAAATCTTGATTTATGACTTCATTTGAGTGATTTGTTTTCCCTTGAAAACTTTTTTCATGGTTCTCATGTTTTCTCTTCTTTTGATTTCATAAATCTACCTATACAAATGGTTTTTATGTATGTGAGTGGTTTTTAGCATATTTTTTATGCTTGCTCACATGTTTGACCATAACGATCATATCAAATGGAGGTTGGTGGAATGTCGGGTTGAAGCCTTGCAATTCAAAGTTAAAGATCAAGTTCAAGCTTCATCCGCAAGTGTACCATATCGAGCTTATTGAAGATCAAGATCTAGTTTGGGTAACTTAGTTTAGGTTTTATATTATGTGTGTTAAGTACCTTAAGCTTAATATCATATACACACACGTATTTGGTTTCTATGTATATATATAGTTATATATATACATGCATGGATTTGGGTTTTTATGTTTATAAATATAAAATTATATATTTCATATTTATTATTGTGATTTGGTTTAACTACTTAGATATGAAACAAATATATTTTCATATACATACTCCTATGTTTCATTCTCTAATGTATTTGTGAAAATATCATATTCTTAGTTTTTGGACTTAACAATAATCATATACATATTTTATTAAGTCTATATAATCATTGTGCAAAGTTTCAAAACATGGTTTAGCCTAAATGTCAACATTCACATGTTTACATTTTCGTGTTTTGGACTATTTTGCAAAATGATGATTTTTCACAAATGGGAAATGCAATTTGAAAAATTCTTTTTGTAACATGTTCATTTACATGTTTATATACATTTCCCAAAGTTTTATTATTTTTGGATTTCATTTGTTATTTTTAACATATTTTCTAAAGTCTCAAAAATCAGCTCTAAAACCTGCTTTTCTGTAATATCAGTTTTCGGTCGACCGCACCGGTCGACCACTCAATTGTTCTTTTGTTTCTGGGCAGCAGAGAGTTTGTCGGTCGACCACACCGGTCGACCGAGAGCTCGATATTTCCTTCGGTCGACCGCACCAGTCGACCGACGAAGTTCCTGCTCGATTCTCGGATTGGGACCTAGATCGCGATCGACCACGAGAATTTCCGGTCGATCGTCGCTCAATCATTTCTGTTTCCAACGGCTAGTTTTGTTACCGTTGCTGGGGCTGTTTTTATCATTTGGCTTGGGGTTTTGACTGAGATTTAGAGTGGGTATAAATACCCTATTGCTGTTCTCTTTTAATAAATCTAAGAAGTTTTTAAACAAGGTTTTAAAACAAGGGTTTAAGCTTGTTTAGTTTTGATTTAAGTTTGTTTTGGGTTTGCTATTACAAAGAGGAGTTTACATCAACTATTGAAGAGTTCATCTTCAACATTTTATCATCCTCTCTTTGTGATTTTAGAGAAGTTTCCTTAACTCTATTTCCTAGCATTTCTACTATTGTATTTCATATCAATATTATTGCTAGTTCTTATTGAGTTAAGTTTTTATTTATATCTCATTGTTACACACACCCACATGAGCTTATTGTATTTACATACATAGTATATTAGGGTTATGAGAGATTGTAACATTGAGTTGTGCTTCATTGTGTTCTCATCTATTGTAGAGAACAAATTTATATTTGTTACATTGTGAGTGGTGTAAGGTTTTCGGTGAGCTAGAAAACCGAGTGTTGTGAAGTTTTCGGTGAACTAGAAAACCGAATGTGAGGAGTTGACGTTGATCGGTGATCGTTGAAAACCGACATAGTATGGTTGTAAACGTTATTCGAGTGAGCGTAGAAAACCCGATTGTGATAGTGGATTTCTCCCCAGGAGTGGGGAGCGGAGACGTAGGACGGAAGGTCCGAACTCCGTGATCATTTGATTGTGTTTGAGTGTGCTTTGACGTTTATTTATATTTGTGCTCATTGCTCATATCGTCATTGTCTCATTATTTATATGATCCACTATCTAGTTTATTTTGTTTACCCTTATGTTAGTGTACATATCCTTACATATATCTTGTATATCTCTTTGGTAGGATATATCATCTTGTGCTAGTTTATATATCCTTGCATATATTTATCATATAGGATATATATCTTGTTCTTATTGCTTATCCTAGCTCATATATCTTGTTGTATTTCATACTTGCTAGGATAACTTGTGAATTAATTTTAATTGGTATTTAATCGGATTAGATTAGCATAAGACCCTAATCACCCCCCTCTAGGGTCTAACAAATACAAAGTTTGCTTACCTAAATACCCAAAGTGTAGAACACAAGTTTTTTTTAATCATGTTTGTACAAAGAAATAAAAATCCCCCAAAAGCCCCTTCTCTCTTCCCTCTTCTCTTTAAAGAACCCAACCCTTAATCCGTAGTGGAACTGATCAGTCACCAGAGATCTGAGAGCTCTGATACCACCAGATCCTCTCCCTCACCATTTGCACCTGCCGCCATTGCCATAGGTTCAAAGTGGAGGATGAAATAGGATCATGGATCATAAGAGTCGTCATAGGTTCAAAGGTCGGTGGGTGATGGCGTGGGCAGAAGGAGAGGGAGAGGCTCTGGTAGAATCACATGTACAGGAAATCTGACGACTGATTGTCTCCACCGAGGTTTGGGGCTGGGTTCTTTTAAAGAGGAGAGAAAGATACAAAAGGACTCTTTGGGGAACTTTATTTCTTTGTACATATACAAAATACAAAATCTTGTATTCTATACTTGAGATTTTTAGGTAACCAAACTTTGTATCTTGGGCTTATGGGAACAAATAAAACTAGGTGGGCTTTGGGATAAATGAGAATAAAACTTGGGGTTTCTCAGCAAAAAACCCCCCAAAATTCCAAGATATCAGTCATCATCAACTACTTTTATAACTAAAGGAAAATGGAGTACTGTAGTATGAGCAGTAATTAGCTCCCGGTCCCACTGTTAGGCTGACAAATTTGTCCATATCAACTCAAAGAAGCATCCACATCAGCGCCCTATACCCGCTCCTTCTTTCCATCAGGTTTGGGAAAATAACAATATAATAATAGTTTCTCTTCTCATGAAACACTGACACATCATTCAATCCTTTCACCCACGTGAACTCTCTACTCAAGTCTAGTTTACAAAATTTGTGTAACACCCCTAAAATTTCTAGCAACTTATTATTTACGAAGTTTGATATAAGCTGAACGTTGATTAAATATAATATAATATAGTGGCACAGTTCATTTGTGGATGACTGGATAAAAAAAATCAGGGAACTTATAACTGAAGACGATCATAAAGGAGTCGAAATATTATTTTCAGGTAAGTACAAAACATGAGGTGTTACGAAAGAACCCTGTAGAAAACTCAGATACAAAGTTGAAACCTATAAGCATGTATAAGATGATAATTTAATAGTAGAATTCTTTTAGTTAAGGTTGATATTTTTTTCAATAATTGGTAATTAGAGGTTACCTGGGTATTAGTGTTAAATATTTAAACTAGCCCAAGCATTACACCTACCCTATTGTGTTCTCACTCACTAAAGCTCATTTGGACATTCGCCGCGTCTTCTCCTAATCAGCTCCTTAGTAATTTACGACCACCTGGACTTCCAGACTTCATAACTTTTGATCCAATAATCCAATTGAGATAATTCAAGTTTTGGTCAAAGATCTCTTTGATATCTATGTATTACGAGTTATAATTTTACTGCAGTGACTTTCCATTGGGACTGATTTAGAATGTTTGTGACTGAACAGTAAACTCTCCAGTTTCCAGGGTTGACCACCTGAACTTTCAGTGTCCATAGCTTTTGCTCCGATTGTCCAAAGAGAATGATTCAGGATTCTGTTGAAAGGTATCTTCAACAGCTACACTCTGGTATACAATTTATAGCCATATGATTTCGTATGAGGTCCTGAAACAGCTATATAAATTGACTGTATACTAAATTCCTGCACACAGACATTTCTGTGCGTCTATAAGAAAACAGTCATTGTAACTTTTATATCACAGATCAAATCAGTATGTTATTTGCAGCATCATGAAAATAACTGGTAGATCTATGCATCGATATAAAGATTCAATAATTTTGAAGTCAATTGGAGCTGCAGACAGTCAGATAAAGTGACTGATACACCAAAATCTTACTCTGTTTTGGTACAAACAAAAATTCATGGTTTCCTAAGAAATTAAGAAATAATTTTAAGAGTGATTCTACCTTATAAGTAGATATATGAAGTTGAAAGAACACAATAGAAAAGGAAATTTTGGTGTTAGAATTGTGTAACCAAATCATCAATAACAAATCGACTAGACCTCATAGTTGTCTAACTAGAGAGTCAAAAATGACACATTAGCATGAACTAGTTAACTATATTTGATAGTATGTGGTGATCTAATATATGTACATGGTATGAACGTGTAGGTTAACAATCCCAGACTTGGACGTTGAACTTGAGAATCCAACTCAGATAACCAGCAGGTAACAATTCCTAGGTTTTGTGTCATTTCTTGGAATTTTCGTATGCAACCTTTGTGCTACGAGCGCTACTTTACTTGTTTACATGAAAGTTCATGTCTGAAATACAAGTGATTGATATTCATATTTCTTGATTTGTGTCGCTCGACATTTTCGTGTTTTGAGTGATGATTTATATGTTTGGCAGTATCATTTAATAAAATCTCTTCAAAATTTGCGGTCATGCATTTTTCTTTCATGCTCTATTTTGGTGGACCATTGCCCTGAGTGAAGTAATGCTTCACCGGTGAGTGTATAAATGAAGGCATGTGTGTGATATAGTCCCCTAATTGAGAACAACTCAGAATCCTATAAATAGAGCGTGACTGTCAACTGATAGATATATTTGAGATTTTCAGTTCTGATATTTTGATATTCTTGCGCGTGTGATAATTTCCATTGATGCATTCCTAACTTTCTTTGTGTTGCCCACTAAGCCTTTCGCTCACCACCCATTGTGTTGCAGCATTTATCCACAGGCGACTACCCGAGCCAAAGTAAAGAACATATAGCACCAACTGATCTCTAGATATGAAGCGTTAATAATGATTCTGCAACGCATTTTGTGAATTACAGAATCAAGACCTTATGACTATGTAGTAGTTAAGTGCTGCCGTTGCAATTCTCCACTATGAAGGTATTCTGCATAGACTCTACTGTCAACTTTAAGACTCTGGGAGTTGATATGTGCACATTTAATATGTAATAGAATTTTGTTAAATTTTAAGATGGTATAATTGGGTGGGGATGTTACAATTTGAATTTTAAAAAAGGATGCAATGAATTCAATCTCTCAATCTCAAAAAATAAAAGGAAAGAGGATAAAAAACTAAGCTTTTCCTTTCCTCAACTAAAAACTCAACTCAATCTCAAAAAATAAAAGGAAAGAGGATAAAAAACTAAGCTTTTCCTTTCCTCAACTAAAAACTCAACCACCTTAGATCTAAAAAGATCTCTTTCATTTCCGACCTTTGTCCTTCGCACTTCGTCGAAAGACAACGATGACATGGACCGTACTGCGAGCTTGAGTTCTCTTTACGCAAAGAAGATGAGGATCTTTGGGCGATCTTGGGCTTGCACCTTCAATCTGTAAGGTCTCTAACAATTTTTATCAATTTTGTTTATTTTGACCAAATTTAGAGGAAATTACAGCTATTGATCTTGGATTAAAGTTTTTTTTCTTTTTATTTCTGTTAAATTAGGGTTTTCGTCTTCACTTTTCTTCCTTTTGCTTCAACCTTGAGATTGAGGAATTTTGAGAAACAAAGGAGGTGCTAAAATCTTTTGTGCTTTCTTGATTACATTATTCAGGTGAGAATTATAAGTTACTTCATAATCTCATTTATGATCTCCTTTGTTGCTTGAAATTAAAAGTTATTTTCTTATAACGTTTAAATCATATGGACTCTTCATTACTCAATCCCCCGCTTTAAGACTGAGACAACCTTTAGTGGCACCATAATCTCATTGCTAAATATTGCATACATGATTGTTTTTATTAAGAGATGCATTGTTTGATTTTCTTTTTTGCTAGTAGTTACTAATAAGAATTGTGACTTGATAGTCTGAAAGTTCAAAGTGTTGATTTTGTATTGTTTATGACAATAAGTGATCAAGTAGAAGGATAGCTAGTTTAAAGTTGCTTGATCGTAAGTTGTAACGAAGTTGCAAGTATTTTTTTTGTTAAAATTCATGTAATTTGTTGGATCATATTGCCGAATACTGTGATACTGTGTATTGCAATTTTCATTAATTATGTTGTCCTCTATAATTTTAAGGTTAAAATTTTGAATTCTAAGATAAACTCATATAAAGATGCTCATATGTGTATGTAACTCTTTATAAGCATTCTTCTGTGCAGTCATTCTAATTGATCTTTATTGTGGTAAATAAATGTTGGCCTTATGAGTTTGAGTTTCTATGTTGCCTCATTAGCTAATGCGAAGATAAGAACACATAAAGATATTTAGATAGTAATTTTTCAAAGATAGTTTAATAAAGACTGTGCCTTTCATATTACAAATTTTTTCTATGTTTCTGGTAAATAGGAACCTGTAAGGAAGGTACCTTAGGCACTTTAGAAAGATTACTGGGTAGGAAGCTTTCTCATAATATATGATTCCTAATCTGTATAATGTCTCCAGGGAGCACTTAGCCTAGTTTTCTATGATTTAGGAGTAATTTATATAATGCTTTAATTTTGGACATTTTAACATAAAGGGAGTCAAACTTAGAAAAGTATTTTTCTTATTTCATATTCATTTTAAAATTTTAACTATTTATCCTTCCAATGTGTTCATTGATGTCAAATGAATTTCGAAAATTCTTTTTTTCTTTCATATTGCTTATATAATTTATTTATATTTGACAGGTTAACGAAGATGTCAATGACTGAATTCTCGAGGACTTTTACATTGATAAGTCTGATTTTGCTTATGATTTAGAACTTTTTGGGGTTGTTTCACTTATTTCCATAACTGATTTGATCGATCCTTTAATCTTCCAATAGTTTTTTATTATTCTTTTCGTAGATCCATTCCTTCCTCACAAGAACAAAAACCAAGTAGTCCAGGAGACATAGGTACACCTCAACCAAAGGGGTGAGCACCTAATGCATCTAATATTTAATTTTTTTCATTTTGGCAAAAGATTATTTTATTTTGTATTTTTGAGCTAATGGGACCCTAAGTTATTGAGGAACCAGAGGTACAGAAGGAAGCATAACAAGAATGGAGAGGTTGGAGCCAAGAAAGATGAGTAGAGTATAAACACAGTTAAGGTTGTGTTTCTTTAAATTATGCTTTAATCAAACATAAGTTTTGCTTATGGATCTTATGCTTATGTTTTGATATACTACTTTCCAATTGAGTTGTTCAAGTAATTACATCATTTGGGATTATACATATTATAATGTTGCCTGTTCTTTCCTTAATTGTTGTCAATTAGGTTCACTCTATTTATTTAGTGCTCTGACGTAATTTAACTTTTAGAAACTTCCTATACATTTATGATGTGAGTTTTAATGTTTACATGAAAATGTTGAATCATTTTTATAGTCAGGTTGTGTCAATATTGATTCATATTTGCTTTGAAATGTTTCCATTTAATTAAGGTGAACTTGAGATGATTAGAGATCTGTTAATGAGAATTACTAGAAAAAACAATTAGAACAATAAAACTTTCAACATTTTTTGTATTTTTACTTGACTTTTTAACTTTTTCACTATTAATTAATTTTTCTCTTCTCTATATTTTGTCTATCTAAAATTAATATAAAAATAACCTTTTCTAACTTTAATCATTCACTTACAACCTTACTAGTTTTTGTTTAATTATTTTGTTTTTGTAATGAGTGTATGGGCACCAAAAGGCCTCCAACTATGTTGTCATTGACTTCATGATCATCAATCATGAAGATGCTCTAGACGCAATTTGTAGGGTTGGATGGTATGTAGCAAAGCCTGTTGATTTTTACGATGTTTGTGTTTGAGAATTCTTTTTATCCTAGTTTGTACTATTTTCAACCACCCGCTAGAAAGAAACTTAAAGAATAAAAAAACTCCATGCGTTAAGATGTAATTATTTTAGCACTCTTAATGATCCAAGCTTGTCACATTGCAATCTCAATTTCATAATTTCTTTGTTTATTGAAAACTGATCTATATTAGCGGGTAGATGATGATTTTTTTGGTAAAATGCTTAGTAATAGTAATTTTTTAGCCAATTTCTTTTTTTTGTGTATTATGTTCCTGTTAGGTTGATAAAACACTATTACATAGTAATATAAAATGGATTTTTTTTTTGCAAGGGCATTTATCAAGATGATAGTGTTGACTCTATTACAAGGTCATACAGTAACAAATTCCGGATAATAGCATAAACATGTTATCGTTTAGATACAAAAAACAACAAAAAAAAAATCTATTTTTAAAGGTGATAACAAAAGCATATGACAATTAGGTTCACAAATAATCAAAACATATATGCAAGCCGTACAATGAACTGTACCTTAATCCAATTTACATGATATTTCTAATGCAACTGCAAGTACTCACTCTGTCGATTAGTTAGCCTTATTGTCTATAATATTATTACAGTAACTATGTCACTGCATGTTGATATTTAGATCTTACAAGATAAACAGGTGAGAAAAATCTTGCACATATTAACACTTTACTCCTCTGCGTAACAGACTAAAAGTCAAGGCAATAAAGTAATGACAAATGATGTCTTATTTACTCGTAGTAAATCAGGAAAATCAATATGGGATTGATGGGTGTAAGATAATTGTTGTTTATTTCTGTGTATTTAGATAAATTTAGAGGTTATTTGGTACATTTACATTAATATATACGCAACTGTTTTAACATCTTCTGTTTTTTATTTAAGAGACATAAACAATTGAATTTCTGTGTCACTACTCCTTCATGTGAATATGAGACTAGAAACATATCTATCCATAACAGATACCATAAACTATTATTCCATTATTTATTGGAAGTTTAAACAACTTTATATGCTAGTTTTAATTGTTTCCATAAACAGAATATCCGTCAATTATTTCTATAAATAAAACATTAAATATAATGAAATAAATAGATAAATGCTTATACTAAAACAATTTTGTGAGATAAAAAGTAACTTCTTTAGCTTGAAGTTGTATAACATAAGAAAGTATCTCATAAATTTGAAGTTGTGAGGTTTAAATATATGTAAGGTATTTATAAGAGAATTGGACTGTACAGTAATTGGGTGAATGTGTGTGTATTGAAAATAAATGGCTACAATATTCAAGTGATTGTTCTTATTTATGGTAATTGGAAATGTAATATTTTGTGATATCCGAAAAATAAGTTGTTTGCTGTGCTTTGCATAGGTAAAATACTAGTAAAACTATAATGGTGGAAGTGATCAAGAAGAAAACGTTTAAACTACCATGCCATGGAACAATGAATGAATCACGGACTTATACAGCAAGAGATTGTGAAATAGTAAACATCATAAGCCCAAACAAAGACCAAAAAGGGAGGCAAATGCATTACATAATAAATAAATAAATAGTATATCCTAACTCTACAGAACTCATATGCTAAAATTCATCAACGAAATGAAGAAAACGAGAAAAGATCAAACCTTTAAGCCTAATAGAGAGGGGTTTCTTCCCTCTTAGCCCAAGAACTACAAGAGGCTCCAGAAAGTAACCAATGGATCGACCAAGACCGCAATCATGCACCAAATTCCTCCCTCCCATCAAAACTCCAGGCTTGTACTTCAGCTTCGTCCCTAAATCCCAACAAATAATATGAAAAGACAGTTAACTTCACTAAACTCAAACACCGACTTCAAAAGCCAAAACCCTAAAAGCAAACAACTTTCATTTACCGGTTTCATTGATTTCGACCTTGCAGTCATCGGAGATCTTCTCGATGAGGCGGAGCAGCGAGATTTCGTAGGACCTGAGCCCTGGCGGGGTCTCGTTTGATCGAATCTCTTCGACGATGATCGCTCGATGAGAGAGAGTCGAGAGGAGGAGACGCTGTCTGAAATGGCGACTGCCTTTGAACCTCATGTATGAAGTCTTCTCCATTGATTGAGTCTGAAGGCAAATTTTTTCGATGGAAAATAAACGAGAAAGCTTGGTTTTTGGGGGCAAATTTGTTAAGCCAGAGAAATAAAAGCTAGGGTTCGGTCGGCTAATAAAAGGGAAGAGGAGGCCGACGGTTTTGTTGTCCAAACGCGGGCAGGGAAAAATTTTCCAAAACCTCTTAAAATTTGGGTGTTTTGTACAAACCCTAAATGCTGTAAATCAGAAAAGATTTATGTAGATATTATGGGGGTATTCATTGGAGTAAATTTAGGGATATTGAGATAATTTTTAGAACAATATTTTTTTAATGCTATTTATTAGGGTAATCAGGTATGGAGTTAACTTTATGGTGTTATTGGTTTGTTGGGATAATTATGGGATAAACACTCCATTTTACCTAAAATTACTCTAACTATATAAAAACCACACCCTCAAAATTACCCCAAATTGCTTGCTAGAACAAGATGGGGGTAATCTTGCCCTAGATCCTTCTTCCAGCGCCTCTTATTCCATTGCGTTCTTCCAACGATCTCTTCTCATTCTTTCATCTCCATCACCCTCTCACCCTCCCATCGCGTTCTTACAAGTCTCTTCTTCCATCGCGTTCTTCCAACGTCTCTTCTTCCATCGCGTTCTTCCACTGACCTCCCTCTCGTCGCCGGCAGTCTCCGTGGTAACTTCTGACGCCTCTTTGCAGCAACGTCGTGTTTGAATTTGTCACTGTCGAGGTACGTGCTTGACCAAATTTGGGGAGATTTGATATCCTACTTGGCTTTAACTTCTAATTTTTTGTGATTTTTTAGTTATATTTCTGGAAATTTATCTGATAAATCAAGATATTGAGAACAAACATGGAGAATCACTTTTGGTTAATTTTGGGTTTCTGTAGCAAGCATGACTTACGAAAATTTGTGGCAAGTTGGGTTTCTGTGGCAAGCATAATGAGTGATTCTTCCTCTATGAAAAATGCCCCATCTCGTGCTTCAAGTTTAACATTGGCACAATTATTGACAGACATTCACTCTGAAAATTTACGTGTCTTTTTCTCTTTGATCCCATATCACAAGTACAAAGATTAGCTTTATAATCTTGACATGATGAGAGCATCTCAGAGTTGACACAGAGACTTATTAGAAAAGTACTCATTTCCTTATTAGTAGTAACTACTAGCTAATCATTATTAGGTGGGGGCATGATTAGCTGGAACTGAAGAAGAGAGATGGCTAAAATTTTGGTGTGAGATCAGAGATCCATGTGCCTGATAAATTTGTCGTTGTGGCAAGCATATAAGACACACGTTGAAAAATTTTAAAAAAGAATTTGGTTTCTGTTGATGTTGGGACTGGTTTTGTTCATTGGGCTTGCGTAAGTTTCTGTAGTGCTAGGCATTGTTTATGTAAACATATGGTGGATGAAAAATATGTATAGAAGAAATATTACATGTAGGCGTTGTTCATTGTAATTTATATGTAAACTATAGATAAATATGTATAGAAAATTAAAAGTTGTTAGTCATTATTTATGTGAAACATGTGATGTATCATGTTTGGATTGATTGAAAAACGTGTAAAATTGTTATAATTAAGATTTTATTTGTTAGTCATTGGATTCTAGATCAAAGTTTGTTAGCCATTAGATTATATTTGTTATAAGTAAGACTTTAGTTCCATGACTAAGACTTCATTGTATAATTAAAGTTTTCTTGAAGCTATATTTGAACTCTTACATGTACATACTGCATAAAGCTATAGTCTTACCAAATGAATTTTGGTCATTATTGATATTTGCATTGTAAGATTAATTTTGTTTCGGAAACTCAAACCGTGGAAGAGTACTGTCAAGATGGTGAGAGGGCAAAAAAAGCTAGGTGTGACTATGTAATATGGTCAGAACAAGAGATTAGAGAGCTACTGAGGATTTTAGTGGAGGAGGTGAAGAATGGCAACAAGATGGATAACAGCAACTTCAAGAAATATAACATCACTCAAAATATGTTGCCATTCATGAATGCTAAATTTGGAAGAACTTTTAAATTTGATCATATAAAGAATAAGATCAAGAGTGTTGCCATTCATGAATGCTAAATTTGGAAGAACTTTTAAATTTGATCATATAAAGAATAAGATCAAGAGTTGGAAGAGGAAGATTGAACCAATTGCTTTTAAATTTGATCATATAAAGAATAAGATCAAGAGTTGGAAGAGGAAGATTGAACCAATTGAATTACTTTTGAGGAACAATTTTAGGTTTGGTTGGGACCCAACATCTCAAAGAATTACTTGCTCCGTTGAGGTGTGGGGAAATTACAAGCAGGTTAGATTGTTAATTTCCCAAAATTCCTAACTACATAATGTATTGTTAATTACCCAATATTAATTTGTTATCTTTGTTTTTTTTTTTTGACAGGCTCATCCTAATACACCAATGCTTAAAAATAAGTTATTTGAAAATTTGGAGGATATGCAGATGGTGGTGGGTAGCCACTCTGCTAGTGGGAGAGTTGTTGGAGGCTTAGGAAGTGAGAGTGTAGAGAGTGCGCCATTACATAATGTATTGGTTGAGGGTATATTTGATGATGAGATTGGACTTGATGCTATGGGTGAAGAAGAACCTGCCCAACCACCAGTTGATCCTCCACCACCTCCCCCTAATAGCACTCCAAGTCCTGCCACTCTAGTGGCTGAATCTATACCATCGACCTCTAGCACTAGCAGAAATGTTCGTAGAGCACCTTCCCGCACCACCGCCTCAACATTGTCTCACCCCGCTGTGCTAGAAATAGTGAGTGGAATTGCAATTATAAGTAAAGCTTTACAAGAGTTAGTCACATAAGTGAGGTTGTTGTGAAGCCGCAACCAACCGTGGGTTGAGGGAGTGGCTTCAATTCCAGAATTTACTGATGAACAATGATTGACTGTCCTTAGTCAAATATTTCCAAGACGTAAAGGATATGTTTGTGAAGATGAATGATGGTCAAAGGAGAAGGTTTATGATTTGGCGACTGACTGGAGTATTTCCAAATGATGACAATCACTATGCTTATTATGCTTGTGGACCCTTCGTTTGATGACTACTCTTTTGGAGTTGTATTTTTGGGAACATAGATGTTAGTTATATGCTTTTGGATTTTTATGTTGAGCACATGGATGCTTTGATGACTACATGGTTTTAAATATCATTGTTGTACTTATATATATGTATGTTAAGCACATGGATACTTTGAATGACAATTTATCTTTGTGAGCTCAAAGGCTAATTATATGATTATATGATGTAATTATATATTAGAAAGTTGTCACTCTCATTGTTAGATCTTGGAGCCATTATTTTCTATAGTTATTAACAAGTTCCCTATTATCATGTGATTTTCAGGTGTTGCGCGCTTGTGACACAAACCGTCACCTTGTGTCATTATTTTCTATAACTTGTGACTAACAAAAGATTAAAAGGATAAATAGTAGATAGACAACCTTATACTATTGCCAAATTGAATTTAAATTTAACTGTTGGTTCTTGTAGTGAACATCTAACTATGTTTTGATTTCATGATTAATACAGGATGGAAGATAATCAGAATGTCTCTATTTTGCTATTTCACGAGGATACTACCGATTATCTCTTCATTCGCATTATCAATATAGCTGCACAAATAAGAGGTCTAGTTACGAGTATCTCGCACCTCATATCACAAGAGGAGTTAAATCTACGCATTTCCCAACTCAGACATGGCATTACGGACCTTGCATCTTCAATACTTGAAATCTAAGATGGAGAACAATCCAAGTGATTTTCGTCGAGTATATTGTATGTATCCGGATTGCTTCATGAAATTGTGTATGGTCTTGCGAGGGCATTTACAAGATACAAGGTATATCAGCGTTGAGGAGATGGTTGCTATTTTTTTTTCTCACTGTTACTCAAAATCAACGATATTGCATCATCACTGAGAGGTTTGATCGATCCCAATTTGCAGTCAGCGTCTGTTTCAATAAGGCACTCCAAGCCATTGTGTCATTAGCCCCTTGTATGATGACTCCTCCTCCTACCGATCCATCAAAAAAGGTCACATCTGAATCTCGTTTTTGGCCTTATTTCAAGGTATTGAAATTCAAATACACTATATAAGTCTTCATTCATTATTATTATAATTTTAAAGATACATTTTATATATGTTAATGGAATATATAGGACTGTATCGGTGCTATTGACAAAACCCACATTCCATGTATGGTGTATGGTGAAGACCAAACCCCATATCGTAATAGACATGACTATCTTTCTCAAAATATCCTTGCGGGATTCACATTTGATCTTAGGTTTATTTATGTCTAAGTGGGATGGGAGGGATCTGCTAATGATTTACGGGTCTTGAAGGATGCAATGAGTAGGAGTGCATGCAGTCTTTCACTCCCAAATGGTAGATATTTTTTTATCAAATTGTTAGATTTTATATTTAGTGATTATAATTCCAAAGAAATGTTAATGCAGGTAAATTTTTTCTAGTTGATTGTGGTTACCCAAATAGGCTACAATTCTTGGCTCCCTATCGGGGTACGAGGTACCGCCTTAAAGAGTTTGGCCCAGCTAATAACCGTCAGCGACCACGCAATGCTCATGAGTTATTTAACCATCGACATGCATCTCTTAGAAATTGTATTGATGCATCTTTGGCGTTTCCAAGTCTAGGTTTACTATTTTTAAGTCTCAACCTCCAGATTTCCCATATGAGACTCAAAAAAGTATGATCTGGGCATGTATCGGGCTGCATAATTTTCTGAAGATGGAGAACTCTAACGATGACTTTGAAGTTTCTGATCTTCCTCTAGAGGCATCACTCAATGTTTCTCTGATTGATGGTGATTCTGATGAGCACGATGACCTACAGACTCAACAAGCACAACGGACAGCTGCATCACGTTGGAAAGAATAAATGGCAAACATAATGTGGGAGAGTGGGACAAACGTAGCCGAAGAAGTCTAGAGCAAAGTTATATGCAGGTAGATTATATTCGTAATAATTAAAATTTAAGTTAATGACTAATACTTTATTTGTAATAATTGAGACTTTATCATCATCATTTTAATAAATGTAGGAATGATTAAATAATTATTGCAATTTAAAATTTTGTTTATATAGCACAATAGTTAAAATAAACATCAAAATATTCAAATATTGATTAATATTATTATTATTATTATATTATTAATATTTTATATTAAAATAATCTTAAAAAATATTTATTATTATTATTATTCATGGTTTGATTTAATAGCAAGTTAAACTTGAACTTAATTGATCTATAAATATCATATTATAAAAAGATATCATAACAATTATCCCACTCAAATTGTCACATTATCTCATTTGACCCCACTTTATCTCACTCAAATTATCCCAATAGATAAAATTATCTCATTGAACAATTAACCCAATTTGCCCCAAATTTTCAATATCCCATTTTAATTCCTCAAATCTCAACAATTTCTCTTTGGTCCATAAAATCCTAATGATTCGTGCAATTTAGTCCCTAAATGACAATTATCATCAATTGATGTTTTTTGAATGGTTATTTTCAAATTATCACTTTAAAATTTACACATTTTTAGCTCTGATGCCCTCAAATTTGTTTGACACATTGACGCCCCAAAATTTGCATCTTTTTTTTAACAATGATACCCCGACAATTTTTTGACATTTTGATACCCGAACTTTACATGTAGTTTAAATTTCAACCATAAAGTTTTCACCTTTTCAACTTTGAAACCTCAAATTTTAAACTTTGATACCCCAACCCAAGTTTGGGTGCAATAAAGTGTCAAAGACAAAATTTTGGAGTATCAAAGTTCAAAAAAGTAAAATATTTATCATAGTAAAATGCCAAAAATGTTTAAATTATCAAAATTAAAAGATGTAAACTTTAGGGTACAAAATTGTCAAAAAAAATGTAGGTGTACCAAAATTAAAAAAAGTGTAAGGCACCAATTTGCAAATAACCATTTTCTGAACAAAGATAGGTATTGGGAGGGAAAACACAATTGACGGGTTTTGGCCATTGGGTGACGAAATTGCAAGATCCCTTAGGATTTGATGGAGTAGTGAGCAGTTACTAAGATTTGAGGGACTAATATAGAATTATGAAAGATTTAAGAGACTAATATCTAAATATCTCATCCCAAATATATTTGTCTATTTTCCAGTTGCGTATGTTCCCCAAAGTTTTTTTTTATCCCTTTTTATCTCTTATGTTTCTACTAGTTGTTTCTCCTCTCAAGTATCATAGGTTAATCTATAATTACCTTCTGACTTCACAGTATATCAATAGATTCCATAACTCTCCGTGCTTATAACTCAGTTCGAAATTGAACTGAGACCGTGAGACACATATTGAAACATCTCAATCGTCTGAATCACCTGTCGTAGATTCCATCACTCTTGGAGCTACTCAATATCAATAGAACTTTATTGAAAATATATTTTGTTTTATGTTATATATTTCTATAATTATTTGTATATTATAGATTAAACTTTCAATACACACACTAGTAAAAAAACGTATATCCTAGACGGAATATTCTAGACGGAAAATTTTCCGTCTAGTTTGTATTAAACTAGACGGAAAATTTTCGTCTAGAATATTCCGTCTAGAATAAAATATTCCAGACGGAAATTTCCGTCTAGGATAGTATCCTAGACGGTTCTATTTTTTAAATTTTTTTTTTAAAAATGGTCATGTATCCTAGACGGAAATTTCCGTCTGGGATACATCCTAGACGGAAATTTCCGTCTAGGATACAATGACCCATATAAAAAAATAAAAACATCAAATTTTCGCTCCAAAATCGAAATTCCCCCCCAAATTTCCGCCCAAAATCGAAATAAGAAGCTCTCCCCCCGTAATTCTCTTTCTAACTCCTTCCCTCCCTCCCCCTCTCTCTCTCTGCGCCGCTGGCAATCGATCCCCAACGACGCTGGCGATGGTGACGCCTCCGTCGTCGAATCCTTCGAGCGCGTCCTCAGCAACTCCCTCCGCAAGATTCCGTCGCAATCTCCGCCTCCCGATGAGATTCCGACGTCGACCTCGTTGATCAAGGTCATTCGTCGGGCTCAGTCGTGAACCGAGTGGGGAAGCGAGTGTATCAGAGGAAAGGGGTGATCACTAACATCAAGTCCTTCGGTACCGTCGAGCTCGGATACGGAATCAAGAAGCGCGATGGCAGGCATTTCCAGGTCTGGATCTTGATCTTGATTGAACCCATTTCGTCGGTTGTTGTTTGATTTGCGCTGGCATGCGTTTGTGCTTATCTTGTGTTTGTTGAAATGCGTGACCCAAAATCACAACTTTGATAAATAATGAATTATTTGAGTTCACCGCACAATCTGGTTTAAATGCCTGACCCATTAAAACAAAGGTTGGATCTCAGGACAAATTTTCAAAACCAACCTATTTGGACTTTTATTCCCAAAAAACGACCCCATTCAAAAATAATTACAAAAACCGACCTGGTTTCAGCCTCAGTGCTGAAACCAGGTCGGTTTTTGAAAAAAACTCTCCGAAACTTCACGGGAGTTGAACTCCCGTGAAGTTTCGTAGTTCAAAAAACTTCACGGGAGTTCAACTCCCAAGTTCGATTCATATTTATGGTTCATAAGTCCGTGTCGTAACAGTTCTTGAAATCCCGTGATGAGGCGATACTACGCAGGCACGCATTATGGTTTAGAGTAAGGAGCTGTTTGTTACAATTGAATTATGCAATATGAATTGACTTAGGTCCCTGTTGTTGTTTGAATAGCGTAGAATCTTAGTTCTTTCATTGCATGAGTTTTGTTAATTCACTATTTGAGTACACCTGTAAATTTAATAAACTTAAACAAATCACAGTCTGAATGAGAGTGATATTAAATCACATCTTTTTGATGAGTTACTGGCAAATGTGCAGGAGGAATGACAGAGGAGAAAAAAGTAGTAAGAAGGAGAGCCCTTGCAAAGTGGCTAAAGGAGAGTATTTTGAGATTAGGCCCAACATTTATCAAAATAGGGCAACAGTTTTCTACAAGGGTGGATATTCTTGCTCAAGAATATGTTGATCAGCTGTCCGAACTTCAGGTCAAAATACTTGTCGACCATATGATTCATGCACCCATTACACCACTGTATTGCTCTGTACCAGCCTACTTGCACAATTTATTACACACCAAGTATATTCTGAACTCTATATCTGTTTTGTTCTTTAAGCAGTAAAAAAAAAGCTTTAGTAGATGTTTGAATATGGAAGGAGTTTCTTAGAACAATCCTCATTCAGCATTCCGCAAAGTTGTACATGTAAAAAAAATCACATTTTTAGAGGAGTTATATATGCAAAATGGAATGTTAATGGATGCAATCATGCAATGCATTTGAAGAGAAACATATGTAAAAACTTTTTGTCTTAAAGACAATTTTTTTTAAAAAAATTTTGACGTGGAAGAGTACAATTTTTTATGGAAAAGCAAATGGTTGAAGTATCCATATAACTTTTATGGAACAGAGATTACAGCTATGGAACAGAGAAGAGATGCACAATAGTGTGGGAAATATAATAATTTATAAGTTCCATACAGCTTCGGTGAACTGCAAGTTCCATACAGTCAACAACAATTACCTAACTGCATAAAGACTCACTTACCATGCTTGTCCCTGGAGCTAAAATTGTTCCTGCATACACACATTTTGAGATTAAGTACCTCATCGCACGCTCTTTGAATATTAATTGTTTTGGGTACAGGAACTCTCCATTTTACTATTCTTGGTGGAACACTATTCCTCAAATTGTTCCTGCTGGATTCATCTACTAACTGATTTAGATAATAGCTTTAGATAATAGCTTGTACTAAGAAATATGATACTCTACTTCGATAACTCCTTGCCTTATGCATAACCGTTCTTCATTTTGCAGCATTCCTGGCTATTATGAGGGTGTCAAGCAAATCTGGAAGAACATAAAGCAAATCTGGAAGAACAGAAAGGAACTCAAATAGATTATTAATCATGTATCGATGAATTACATTCTTTCCTAGCATTGTCATAGCCATTGTAAATAATTTATGTAAACGTTTGTAAATAATTTATGTATCTCTCTACTATTTTGGTGAATGTATTATTTGAATATAATTGGATTTGATATTGGAATTAATTAGATTGTGTTGGATATGAATATATTTTTTTGCTGTTCAATATTGTGTACATACACTCAAAGTAGATTCTGCAAAAAAAAAAAAAAAAATCTACTGTAGCATAGTATCCTAGACGGAAATTCCGTCTAGGATGCTTAAATTCCGTCTAGAATACTTTTTAAAAATTAAAAAAATAAAAAAATTTAAAAAATCAAATTCCGTCTAGAATGAGATTTCTAGACGGAAATTTCCGTCTAGAATACTTATTCTAGACGGAATTTTTTTCCTTCTAGGATAAATTATTCTAGACGGAATTTCCGTCTAGAATAATCCGTCTAGGATGTATTCTAGACGGTTTTGAATTCCGTCTAGAATATTCCGTCTAGGATGTATTCTAGACGGAATTTCCGTCTAGAATACTGCATACTAGACGGAAATAAACTAGACGCGTATTCTAGACGGAATTCCGTCTAGAATACGCATCCTAGACGGAATTCTGAGTATCCTAGACGGAATTTTCCGTCTAGGATGCCTCGTTTTTTAGCAGTGACATGTCACAAAAAATAAAAGCAAAACAATTATCATTCTCTTGATAAGCAGGAAAAGCAAAAAATATTTAAACAATTTAATCAAAAACAAAAAAATAAAAAGTATAAATATATAGCTAGATTTTTGTGCGGATGGTTTGTTTTATAATCATGTTGAATAAATATTTTGTACCATACTTGTTTGATTGAGTAATTTTAGATTACTCAAATAATAATAGGGCCTCTTCGGCAAAACTTTTAACCATATGATATGATTTATTCTTTAATGGTTTTATGCTAAACTCAACTCGAACTGTAGAG
>NC_033795.1:11190706-11258956 GCF_001876935.1 Asparagus officinalis | reverse complement strand
AAACTTGGCTTAAAAACTCGAACAATTCTGGCGTTCTTTTAATCATCAGAAAATAACTAATGTAAGCTTTGATGAGAACGAGAAAAGTTAGCAGAAATCTTGCGTTTGATACACACATGATTATAGACTAAGTCTTTTTTTTATGGTTGTGTATGAAAATTTAGTTGGTCATGAACGTCTATGTGACCTTCTATGTTTATGTGAAGGTAATGCAGTGTGATGAGAAATCTAAAGAGTTAAGAAACAATTTGTGCTTGATATGTTTGGTATCATAAATAAAGACTAATATTTATATGCTTTTGTATGAAAATCTAGTTGGTTGATGAACTTTTGCATGAATTTCTGGTGTTTATGTGAAACTAATATAAGTCTAATAAGAAACAGTAAGCAAAAAACTCGAGCCTGAAACATATAAACTATAGATAAAATCTAATTTTTGTTTATGCTTGTGCGTAAACATTTAGTTGGTGATGGACCTCTATGTGAACTTTTAATGTTTATGTTAAGATAATATAGTGTGTTGAGAAATCTAAGACTTTAGTAGCAATCTCGGGCTTGATACATGTAGTACCATAGAGTCAAATGTGTATATGCTCTATATAAAGGTTTTAGTTGTTGACGAGCTTCTGTCAATTTTGCTCTTTGATTCGGTATTGTTTATGACTATGAGAAATCCTAAGAGTTAGTAGCTTGTACTTGCTACATGATCTTAAGCTACTCACTTAACTTTTTCTTGTTACTTACCTTGCGCTCAACTCCTTTTACATTAGTCATTGAAATGAATGCATGATGATGCTCTTTTTCTTGTTTGTGTATCTTCATTGAGGTTGGGGATATTGTTAAGTATTATTCACACACAAAAATTATTTGCTAATGAATAATTATTGCAACAAAATAATAAATAATCTTATTCCAATTTCACATGGATATCATCAGGGATGGATTCGGAAAAATGTTCTTGTGGGGCACAAAATCAATTATGCATAACATTAATAATGTATTTAATATAGATTCTAGTAATTAAAAAACTCATCTATAATAGTCACGAAAACATCAACACACAATACTTTTCACTATTTTTTTAATATCCATACATGATTGTTTTCATTTTCACCATAAAAAGTAACAAAAAACCACAAAGCTCCAGCGATAATCCTTTATAGTTGTTCTTGATGTGGTCTCGTGTTTTGATACCTTGGTATGATTTTCTCATTTTCTACATTATTAAATACGTAATTTTCCAATATGCATAACTAAACAATCATTTAACCATTCATCTCCCATATGATTGCACTTTTGATTCCTTATAACTTACATGGCTGAGAAAGTTCTTTCTATAATTGTAGTTGCAACCGGTAATATCAATGCTAACTTCATAAGTAGATATACCAACGGATATGCAGCATGCTTCTTTGTTTCGACCAACTGTTTGCAAAGATCACGAATTCCCTTAAATTTTGAAAATCTCTCATCTAGTGAACATCTATAATATAATTCTCAAGCTGATTTTGAAGCACTAGAAGTTTAATCCAAGGAAAGTCGTATGGATAAAATTGAGCATACTGAACAAGTCTTTCCTTATTAAAATCAGTGAACAAGTCTCTTGGGCTCAAGCATGCCACACAAAGAAGTAACTCGGTAGTTGTCTCTGCAAAGCGATTATTAAGCTCTTGAAGCTATCTATCAATCACTTGATAATACTAGTGTAATGAAAGTACTCTAAAGGGGGTGAATAGGAAAATATACTAATCTAATCCGATATTAATGCTAAATTAAAACTTATTAACAAAATCCTAGCAAGTATGATATATAATGAGATATATGCAAGGATATGTAATTGACACAAGGGTGAAATAAATATGAAAAAATATAAACAAGATAGTGAGCAAATAACCAAAGCAAACACAAGAAAATGATCACAGAGTTCGGTCCTTCCGACCTACGCCTCTGTTCCCCACTCCCGGGGAGAATCCACTATCACAACGGGTTTTTAACGTTCACCCAAAACGTTTATACCTCACAATCTCGGTTTTTTAGCTCACCAAAAATTTACACAACTCACACTCTTGTAATCACACTCTACACCCTCTAAGTGTTGGTCTCTAGCCCGTGTCGCTTTCCTCAAGTGTTCGAAATTACCATCTCTCTCTAGGCTTTACTACCGACTCCACTCCTCTTGGAATCGACCATGTCTCTCACCACACACTCCTCTCGATGTATAAGTGTATTACAAAGTGATCTCACAAATTAGGCTCAATAAAAAGATTTGTTCTCTACAATAGATGAGAACGAATTGCAAGCTCACACTCTAAGTAACACAATCTCACAACCCCAAATATGTTATGTGTGAAATACTAAAACCTCAATAGGCTGTATGTGTAAACAAAGAGTAAAATCAAATATAAACTCAATTTAATCTAGCAAATATAACTATGACAAATTAAGCATAAACAAGCTAGATAATGAGTTTATGAAAACTTCTCTAAAACAAGAGTGGATGGATGTAGACTGAAGCCCAAACAAGAATGGATAATCTTCTCTTCCTCTTGTGAAAATTTCTTCACAAAACAAACTTGAAACAAAACTTAAAATAAACTTTTAAACCATTGTAAAACATGACTAATTAAAACTCTCTTGGATAATTGAAATAGTTATGACAAAAGGGTATATATAGAGTGGAAGAAACCAACCCAAGAAAACACCAAAAACCCATAAAAACAATAAAATAAATAAAATCTAGAAGCTAGTCGTTACTCTGCAACGACTAGTTTATAAGTTGACTTATAAGTTGACTTGTATGATATAAGTCGACTTATATGAGCTGCAAGTCGACTTTACAGATGAAAACAACAAACTGCACAATAAATTATAAGTTGACTTATAAGTCGACTTATCATAAGTCAACTTGCTAGGTATATAAGTCGACTCAGTAGATAAAAACTGTAATTTCCAGAGCAGATCATAAGTTGACTTACAGTGCTTATAAGTCGACTCATGAACGTGCACAGACACTGTCCATGTATGAAATCTGATTTTTAAAGTATTTTTAAAAATAGCAAATAAATTCTAAAAAAATATAAAACTTTGCTAAATGATTATATACATGATAATGAGCATGTTACAATTTTTTTTCAAATTGCACTTCCTAATATAAAATCTCATCATTTTGCAAAAACACTCAAATGCTTGTTTGTATAAACACTTGATTTTGATTTTTGATTTTTGACTTAAACTAAAGTTTGTAAACTTTTATATAGCTTTATAGACTTCGAAAAAGATATAAAATAGTATTATCAAGTCTATAAATCAAGAACACAATGTTTTATCAAAAATACATATATTATGATATCTTTCAAAATAATAAACATGATTTCAAAACTTGATTTTACTGAAATCATATCAAGCACATATAAACATGAAAATATATTTGTATATGTGTATTGAGTTTTCATGTTTATGTGGCTAAACACATTATCAAAACAAAATCGATAAATAGGAAACTAGTATATATGTATATGTATATAACTAATAGTTTCATATTTATACGATTTAAACTTGAAAATGAAAACCAATGAAAACGAAAGTAATATGTGTGTATAGTTTGAGCTCTAAGTATCAATACACAAAGTATAGACCTAAACTAATATACCAAGCAATGATCTTCATGATGCTCGATGTTGGTAACATGGATGAAGCTTGATCTTAAATCTTTGACTTGAATGTATTAGCTTCAATCCATGTTCCTTCCATCCTCCAATGGATATGATCGTGTAAACGCAAATCCAACCAACCTCCAACCTCGATATTTGTCTAGAATCCTTATTAAACAAATACATTCACTAGACAAATGATGTTAGGAATTGTTTATAATCATCAAATCAAGATTAGGGAGTAGACTCATAAATATAAAGTCAACATGTAATGCATGTGCTTTGCACGTGAATGTACATGTTTCAAGATTTAAATTTTTTTTGAATAGTAAAACTATGTGTTAATAAATAAAATTGTACAATAAGATTATTTAAAAAGAAATGTATAAATTAATTATTATTGTGTAATTATTATAATTGAATGTTTTCTTATAATGATCGTCTAGTGTCAAATTTTTAAATAAGTCTCCAAATCTAAAATTGTTCTTAAATAAAAACTGTCAATTCTATAAGTTCTCTTAAACATGCCACTCCAACTTGAAAGTTATTAACTTAACTCTAAATTAATTAAGCTTTATTGATCTTGCTAGTTTTTTCCTGATATTTCCTAGATAGTTACACTTGATACATGTAACATATTTCAATAATTATTTCTCATCATAATTATTTAATAGGATAAATTACACTAAACCCTTATGAATTTTTAGCCTATATGAACTTTCAAATTTACACTAAACCCCTAATAACTTTTCTATTTCAAATAGACCTCAGTAACTTTCTGAATTTAATTAGAACTAGAAAATGGCATTAAAAGGTATTTTGAAAGTTATTGGGATTTGGTGTAATTTATCTAAAAGATATTAGGGGATTTCTATAAAAGTTATTATAGGTTTAATGTGATTTTGAAAGTTCATAGAGTCTATTTACTACAAAATGCTAAAAGTTTATAGGGATCTACCATAATTTACCTTATTTAGTATTATATTTTTTAGTTCAAGTAATGTTATTAAAATATTTATATTGTCTATATACTATAAAATATTTATCTAATTTAATTTTTTGACTATGATCTTAAATAATTTAGTATTATAAATATTTTATAAATTTTTACTATACTATCATTAACAATTAATAGTACTATTATTAATATTAAATATTTTTTTTGTAAAAAGATTAGCTTTAAATCATTACCAAGTATATATTGTTCAGTATCATGTAATAATCTTTGAGAAAACACTATAAAAATAATATTAAATTATTTATTTAATAATATAATACTACATAAATAGTGTAATTCATAATTCGTGTGATATTATTAAAATAATTACACTATTTATTTTATTGCTCATTAAATTATAGTATAATTCTTAATAATATTTAGTAATATATTATTCTATTTATACTCTTATTTAATTATTTTATTATAAGTCATAAATAATTATTACAATAATTTAATTGGTTACTACTAATAATTGTGTATATTTATTTTATAAATTATTTTATTTTTTATTTTTAAATAATTAATAATTATAATATTATTGATAATTATAATTATTTAGAATGGTGAAGAGGTGCATAATTAATAAGAGGTTATATTTAGTTAATAAAAGATTAATTAGAGATAATGGCATAAGTAGAACTTATTAAAATTTGAGTGGACAAAAAAGAAAATTAAAAGTTTTAACAACCCAATCTTTTTTTATAGGAGTATAGATATAGATACTTCAACTTGAAAATGATGCAATTTTCAAATATTTTGAACTTTATGTCTTGACTTCCCTGGAGCTACAAATAAATTGTTTATTTTTGGAAATATAATATTGTTCCTTTTGCAAAAAGAACAAACTTCATGAAGCGAATACTACCATTCATCATCTCTCATCGATTGTAATCGTCACTTTGATACTTCAACTAATGCCATAACATTTACAATATACTAGTTTATTGCACGTGTGTTGCACGTGGACATATTTGTTTTATGTTCTAATACTTTACACAATTCATTATTTAATTAGTTATTTGTGAAAAAATTTAGGGTTATTTTGTGAACATTGGCAAATCATGAAATATCCAAAAGATATAATTTTTTTTAATCTTAAAAGATATAATTCTATTTACTTTATAATTTAAGATAATAAATGACATTTAATAACTACTGATAGTTTTACGTGCAAATTTAGAAATATAGTTTTAACATTAGGGAGGTTATAACATACTTATTATATAAAAAAATTTACACATCAACAAAACCGGTAGTATTATGATACATAAAAAGAAGCAGACTCTTTGGATTCCTTAACAGTCAAATGTAATTACCACTTAAATAAGAACTACAATTGAAAATGTAACTCTCATTTCAAGTATGCATGAATGCATGCACTAGTGACATTTTAAGTTGACACTTTGTTTACAAATTGAAACGTATATTATTAGTTTGTCATATGTGCGTTTTAAGTGGAGGGGTTACAAAAAATAGAAGTTAATATTAGTGGACAATTAATAGGAGAGTTATGCCATTATTAAGAATGTATGCATGTAAGCATTTTAAGTTGACACTTTGTTTATCTAATACTATTATAAAAGTGTGTTGGTATGTTAAAATATTTCTTCCCAAAATGCCCTCAAATTTATGTTAAAACATATACATACATAACATAACACATACATAAAACATACAAATTTATGTTAAAACACATACATACAAAACATAACACATACATAATAAAACATATAGATACATGCATAAACCATAACTATGTATATTTGTAATTATTTTATTAAATATTAATTGCACTTGATAAGACATCAGTTGCAATTGATTTTTTCCCTCCACACCTCGGCAACTAATTGCAATTGATGTCTTTTAATTGTAACTGATGTCTTTTAATTCATTCAAAAAAAACCGCACTCATAACTGATGTCTTTTAATGTGGAAACGCAGGGAGGTCCATTATATATTTGCAATTGTTTTAATTACAATTGATAAGAATCAGTTACAATTGAAAAAAACATAGGAAGTTCATATTTATATTGCTATTTGTTGGTCAAAAAGAACCAACAATTTTCCTCGGCAGCTAATTGCAATTGATAAGATATCAGTTACAATTGTTTTTTTCCCCTCCACACGTCACTTGAAAAACCGCACTCATAACTATGTACTAAATGTTGTTTACACTTTTGTAACCTCCCATTATCAAATGCACTTTTAATTATGTACTAAATGTTGTTTATACTTTTGTCTCTTCTATCTCCTATAAATGTAATCCATACTCAACTTCCATCTTACAAAATCTCATCAAATCGTACCAAAAAAATATAAAACAGGAGGTGATGGAAACAACACTATGTGATTCAAAAAGGTTAGTAAAAGCATGTTTTTTGTAAGGTATAAACTACGAATTATATAACGTTGTTTTAACTGATATCTTATTACAGATTTTTCATTTTGATAAATTTTATTTATTTTAGGACCGGACTTTAATTTGTGGAAGCTATTTTTTATAATGTATGTGCAACTTATGGAGGTTGATGATGGTGTAACTTGGAGTTCATCATGCACAAAGTAAAATCACATATTAGTTCTTAATT
The DNA here is from genome assembly GCF_001876935.1 of Asparagus officinalis. Taxonomy (NCBI): domain Eukaryota; kingdom Viridiplantae; phylum Streptophyta; class Magnoliopsida; order Asparagales; family Asparagaceae; genus Asparagus; species Asparagus officinalis. Next base: position 11,251,718 of record NC_033795.1, on the reverse strand, counting down.
TCAAATGAGAGTAGCAAATAATATATAATTTATTATCTCCAAAGTGTAAATTATATCCTAAAATCCCAATTTAGGAGTACTAGGATAAAAAAAACTTTACTTACAAATCCATATATTATTTACTGGTGGTCTTAATAAGAGATTACAACCATCCCTATAATTATATCTTACTTGAACATTTATTTTGCCAAATCTAACATGCTACGCTCTATCTGACCATTGCAATGTAATAGATCCATATTTTAGACAAAAATAACATTAAAGTATGTATGATATAACTTATTTTCCCTTTGGTTGTTTAGTATGTAAACCATATGTAGCACATTCTCTATAATAGTATTTTTCTTCATTACTTTTAAAATTTAATTTTTACAGCCATCAAAAATACTTTTTTAATGTATCCTAAAATACCGATTTAGGAATACTAGGATAAAAAAAAACTTTATTTACAAATCCATGTATATTATTTATTGGTGGTCTTAATAAAAGATTACAACCATCCCTATAATTATATATTACTTGAACATTTATTTTACCAAATCTAACATGCTACACTCTATCTTACCATTGCAATGTAATAGATCCATATTTTAGACAAAAATAGCATTAAAGTATGTATGATATGATTTTTTTCCCTTTGGTTGTTAAGTATGTGAACCATATGTAGCACATTCTCTATAATAATATTTTTCTTCATCAGCCATCAAAAGTAATTTATATAATTTTTTATAATAGTTATTTTGTATTAAATGACTCACTTATTAGTTGAATAATTATTTTGGATTTGCTCATTGGAACGTAAAACAAGTATGCCAAAGTGCAATGCACGTGCACTAACCAGGTACTGAGAGGAGAGATATAAGACAGTTCTTTCACATATATCTGCTCATATCATAAGTTTTTGGGTCTAATAGCAAGTCAAAAATACTTTGATTACTAAATTGGCAATTAGTTTAGAAAAATTATGCGAATAATGAATTAATAATAAAATTCAAAACCTTAAAGTATCATCTCAAAAGGCTAATGAATGGCATGGCCATGGGATGCGAATAAATAGGCCATACATCTCTTTGGATTTATCAAAACAAATTATTAGCCAACTAATATTTCTTAACATGTGTTATAAGTTTCTTTTTCACCAATGTTGTTTCTTGCAAAAAATTAAATCATAACTCAACTTTAATTTAGATCAAGAACAAGGTAATGAAGGAGAATATATATATATATTAAGGATACCAATTTCTCCATTAAAATTTCTAAATTGAGTTATTTATTTAGGTTAAGACCAAATTACCCTTGGTTGAAATTAGCCTCCTCCCCTTGTAAAAAGGTAGGTAAAAATATAAATAAAGCAATAAATAAGTGTAAAACAAAGCCATAATTAACATGTGAGTAGAACATGCGAATACCCATACAATCCCCCCCCTCCCCCCCCCAAAAAAAAACAACAATTTTTAAAAAATCCTTCTTAATTACAATAATCCTTACTTCGTACTTTTTCACATATGAGTAAAATTACGCAGAGTGATATTTTTGGCAATAAAAATTGTGTTTCACGCTTTTAGGGTTTAAATGTGGTGTTTTGAGAGCCTTAAAACTTAAAAGAGTTTTGTGACATTTTAAAAATTAAAGGGATTTATTCATGGGCATTTGCGAAATTTACCCTAAATAGATTGTATAAGTTTTATGATTAGAAAAACTAATCTGATATCTAATAAAGTGTTAATGCAAATCGAACTAATTTAAATTGCAATTAAATAATAAAATTATAAAATAGAAAAATAAAATTAACATTGCAATGCCCACATATAAACAAGAAAATGGACACACGTGCAAAGCACGTGCACCTTACTAGTAAATTAAAACGTATATTATTAGTTTGTCATATGTGTGTGCATTCAATTCTTAGATATTATGTCAAATACAACTTACAATCTTGACATGAATATTTGTTTGCTTAAATTGATTGAGTGTCCATGGACTGAACCTCAAGACCAAATAAAGGTAAGCACGAAGATCCTGCTTGCAATAAATCATTTCCCCTGATTCCGAGTTGTTAAATGGTCGGAATAAGTTGTTGTTTTACTTGTAATCTGCCAGTTTGGGTGACAGCAACATAAACACAAATAAATGAGAAGCTTTCTTATTTTCAGAATTTTATTTTTGATTGATCTCCTGTTATTTTTTATGATCGAGAAGGTGTCAGATTTGCAAAGATACACTGTAGTCTGTAGACAAAATTCGTAAACACAAGCAGAGAGATCAAAATCAAAATTCTTCATTAGAATGATAATACTCTTATCCTTGCAAAATTTCAAGTGGTAAAGGTTCTAAAAACAGATGTAAAACTGACAAACTCAATCACGAAACACCTCTTTCTCTAAGCTGAAAATGACAACTTTTGAGGCCGTCAATCTAATTTCTTGGCGCAAAGGATCCCTTCTTGGTTTCTAGAATAGGTTAGGCAGATATCCTAGTGCAAAGACTTGAGTATATTCTCCACTTCGCTTACAACCCCAGATTCGTCACGAACTATCAGCTTGCCTCCGGGCCTTGCTATCCTATCAACCTCTACTACCACTGGTAAAATCTTGCATCTGAAATTTTTAGAAATTGACTATATATGTCTGGTTAGGCCAAAGACATAAATGTATGTACGGTGAAAACAAAAACTAAACAATGGTTTTCAACCCACCTTTTCTTCACTTGAGAGAACAAACGATCAGCGTGCAGGAGGTCGTAAGTTCTTGGATAGGTACTGAAAGATTCACACCAGTCATGGTACATACCAAAGAGGCCACACTCATAGATAATCGACAGTGTATCTGGTGAAGCAATGTTCACTAAATTCATGACCCACACTTTCATATCTTTGAGTGCAGCAGCAAACCTATAAGAACAAAGCATAAAATTATCATGGGCTCATTATGAACACATAGTAGCAGTAGAGTGGCAGCACTACCATGAAATATTATAACCTTACCCTCTATAGACAGGTCTCATGTCCATCACATTTCTGACTCTGGATCAGTCAATACCAAAACCATGAGATAAGACTTGTTGACAACACGTTTCCAGTGTTGGTAAGTGTAAATCTAATTCATCAAATGAGTGAATTATATAGTTTGCAAGTAAGGGCTATTATGATAAATAAAAAAAGCAGGCTCTTTGGATTTTGTAACAGTTAAATATAATTGCCACTTAAATAAAAACTACAATTAAAAATATAACTCTCATTTCAAGAATACATGAATGCATGCACTAATGGCATTTTAAGTTGACACTTTGCTTGCAAATTGAAACGTATATTATTAGTTTGTCATATGTGCGTTTTAAGTGGAGGGTTTACAAAAAATAGAAGTTAATATTAGTGGACAATTAATAGGAGAGTTATGCCATTATTAAGAATGTATGGGACAATTAATAGGAGAGTTATGCCATTATTAAGAATGTATGCATGTATATGTATGTGTTTATATGTATGTAAGTATGTGTTTTATGGATGCAATGCATGTATATGTATGTGTTTATATGTATGTAAGTATGTGTTTTATGGATGCATGTATGTGGTTTGGAGAGCATTTTTGGAAGAAATATTTTACCATACCAACACACTTTTATAATAGTACTAGTATGGTGCACGTGCGTTGCACGTGTAAATACTTTCATGTTTATATGTAGCCTTATAGTTTTTATTGTATTGATTAATTTTTTTTCTACTTGACATATACATGAAAGATGTCATTGGGTTATAAATAGATGTCATAGGGTTATAAATAATATATATATTATTTATGATATAAATAGATGTTATAGGGTTATAAATAGCATCATAAAAACACTAATTTGGCATATGAAAAACCAGTATATTGACCAAAAAGACCATAAATAAATGAAGTAACCAAAATTATTTAATTATATGTACACTTAATGTAGCATAATCATATCTTATTTAAGTTTGATATAAATAGACAGAAAGGAGCTCAATTTTAGCAGGCTTCATCAACTTCAAAAGATGCATCTTTGTCAAATTGTAGAGAGCCATGGGGAATCGGGCTGTAGCAAGGCAATTTGATCTATAATAGCTAGAGTCCATGACCTGCAAACAGAACTGAATCGAGCATGATCAGGCATCATAAACTTATGGAGGATCAAACCTAACTATAAATGTTACATAAATAGGGAAATTACCTTTGAGATCAAAGATAGTCCGTTGCATTATAAATAGTTAACAACTTTAATACACATCTTCGTTGCATATTAGAATATTGTGTTAGATAATAATTGTTTGAAAGTTAATTTGTACAAAATGTGCATCATAGAATGAAAAAATAATGAGTCATGATTTTGATGAGGTGATTTACCTTTGAGGCAATAATACTTCTGGATACACAATATTTTTCGCGTATGTTTTTGTTGTTCTTCTTGTTTGGTCAACTTTCACTAATACCTTAGTTGTTCTCATTGATATCCCCCTTGATAATGCAACATATAATTGACCATGTGAGAATACATGGTGTGGCAAATAAACTCCAACATAAGGTATTGTTTGTCCCTGCGCTTTGTTTATTGTCATTGCAAAACATAGTCGGATTGGAAATTGTTTTCTACGAAATTGGAATGGATAACCCTCATTTTCAGCTGGAGATAATGGTATTCTAGGAATCATGACATTTTGACCAGAATGTTGACCAATTGTGATTTTAGCATAGATAACATTATATTCATATCCTCTATAGATCATTCGTGTGCCATTGCACATTCCATTAGATGGATCAAGATTACGTAACAGCATGATCGGACAATTTCTTTTAAGAATCAATTTGTGAGGCGGGAGTCCATTCGGCATTAAGGTGTTTAAGAACTCTTCTTGGTAATAATTATTTGTGTCATCTACTGCTTCATCAAAGCTAAAGAATATTTTAGCTTCACCAGGAAATAATGCAATTAATTTTTCATTAAGTCCATCAACATACTCATTCCTTGTTGAAAGAATAGCAAGTTGTGTCATGTATTCAGCTGATGATGAATTTGATTGTAATGATGGAAAGATAGCATCAATCAATTTTTTCAGATTTTTCATCATTGTCATATTCTATTACCATTTCATGTGGAAGAAGTATAAAATTCTCATCTATTGTGGGTTCCTCTCCATTCCCCACGCACAATAAGAACTCTCCAAATACTTGATCAGTTCTTGCTCTCATATTAATAGTGAGAGATAATTTCTCCATTTTTTTCCCAGAGATATGATTTCACAAGACTTGCATTGACTGTTTCTGCTCTAGTGCCCCGTGGAACAACTGGTAGAACTTGACGAAAATCACCTCCAAACACGACTACTTTTCCACCAAAAATTCTTTTGTCACCTATTACATCCCTCAATGTTCTGTCAACCGTCTCAATCGTAAATCTTTTTGCCATAGGTGCTTCATCCCATATTATAAGTGATGCCAATCGTATCAATTTTGATGTTCCATCCTGCTTTGATATATTGCACATTGTGGTCTCATTAGCAGTAATTGGAATTTTGAATCGCGAATGTGCAGTTCGCCCTCCTGGCATTATTACTACAGCCACTCCTGATGTCGCTGTTGCTAATGCTATCATCTTTTTCTTGATCTTAGATTTGCAAGCAATGCACGATAAAGGAAAGTTTTACCTGTTCCTCCTGGACCATCCACAAAAAGATATCACGAAATACTTTAATTTTCACATATGATATAAAAAAGATTAGACAAATCACAGTACAAAACTTAATGAAATCACCCATAACCACACCTGCGGCAGCTAAACCAAACTTAAAATTGCAGCAAAATTCAAAATCTAGAAGAATCGGATCAGATATCGAGATCTAAATGCGCTAAAACTTCACAGAGCTATAAACTAAAACAACATAGACTCAAATCGTCAAAATAATTTTCGAGTGAAGATATCATGAAATCCACTTCACTCATACTTTTGTGTTTCTGATTTAATCACAGAAATTCAAACAAAAACGGATTTAGTGAAATAAAATTCCATAGAAATTCCTAACATCATAATATGCTTTTGGTTCCATGGAAACTTGAAGTATCATTCTAATTTTAATGATTATTCATGGGTAATTGAAATAAAATCCGATATAAACCCTTTTTTGATGCAATAATGAACTTTGAGAGAGCTTGTAGAGAAAGAAAGGAGATAAAAATAATTGTTCATAGATAAATAAAGAGCTAATACTTAAAAGGTTAATTACTAATTACTATAGGTGACATGACTCTTGGTGTGTGTTGTGAAACGAAGTAACAGATAAATTTTCATTTTATTGAAATAAGCGAAGAAATACAAAATTTAGGTGCTTGAAGTATTTGGTTCTATTTTCATTTTTTTTCTTCATTATTTCACTCTTGAGCCCAAACAGTCTTTTTCTGGCGTCAATAACTTTGCTACTACCAGTTTCTCCAGTTTCCACAGCTAGGGGTGTATTTCTTCTACTTTTCGAACCTCCTGCGCAATTATACATCTTGCTTTTCGATTGGATTCTTCTTTTTCATTTATCTTCACAAGGAAAACATATTCTTTTTCTAAGCATGATTTCATTTTCTTGTAACATTCAGAAGATTCATCCTCAAACATCTCTACATATGTAATAGCTGTGAAACCAATCAAAATTTCTGCTTTGTCAAATAAAGTTACATATGTTGTATCTGTTCGATCATTTACCTCTAGGCGCAAGTTATACTTGCAATGAATTTTTGCATAAGAAATTGTAAATATATATTAACAATGATATAGAGATTAATGTATATTATCCAACTTGATTGTCCAATCTGAATCTTCATTTTTATAGTTTGTGTAATTTTCCTTGCTGCCATTAATCTCATGCACTGCCTTTTTGTATTTTGCACATGCACTAAAAAATGGTTCTTCCTTATTAATTATTGTAATAATTTTTGCCGCAAATGAGCAAAACATACTCTGGAGAAAAGTAAAATAACATTAAAACTTAGATGATCAAATAAATTAGTTTTCATTATTACTAAATTTAACATACCTTAGACAATTGAGGCGAAGTATTGATAACATCAGTCAGCTTGACCCTATTTGCTTGAATGATCCTTTTTGTTGGTGTCGACAACACATTTTACTACTCTCACTGTTTGAATTACCAAGTCTAAAATTTATGAGAAGTAAGAGTTAAAATTAATGAACAATTTATTTTTTATAAAATGGATTTTCCATATATGCTCCTTTGATTATAGATATCTTGAAACTTACACCACAAGTGATTATATTTTGTAATTTGAACAATGTAATATTAAAATTAACATTATATTCTTGCTTATATATTAAGAAAGAAATGACCCAAATAATTATTTTTTGATGATAGTTTTGCAAGAACAATAATGTAGGATGTAATTTTAAAGTTACATATAAATTAAGGGGTATATATAGAAAAACTCATTTTAAAACTTTGAAATAAAAGAGATAAAACTTACACAGCAGTCTATCATTTCTCTACATTGTGGAATTTTAGGATTCACGAGCATAAGAGTTGATTGCTTTGTAGATAATTAAAACTCACCTAAAAATAAAACAGACATGAAATTAAAAGATTTTTACATCTTTTTAAAATCATTCTTGTAGTTATTTTTTTACCTAAATAACGTCTACCAATTACGCTTAGCAATGCAACAACGGTTTTTGCATCTTTCAAGTCCTCCATAGATGATCCTTCAATCTCTGCTAAATTGACCCATAGTGTTAGGGTTATAACTTGAAAACCGATAACCGAAAAAATAACCACACCAAAGCCGAACCATAACCGAAAAAACCGAGGAAAGAAAAAAACCGCACCAAACCGCAAAAAAAAACCAAAAACCGAAAGGTTTGGTGTGGTTTTGTAGATAATTGAAACTCCCCTAAAAATAAAACAAACTTAAAATTAAAATATTTTCACATCATTTTAAAACCATGCTTGTCGTTATTTTTTTTACCTAAATAACGTCTACCAATTACGCTTAGAAATGCGACAACGGGTTTCGCATCTTTCAAATTCTCCAAAGACGATCCTTCAATCTCCGCTAAATCACCCCATAGTGTCACCGAAATTTGATCAAATCTAAATTTTTAAAAAAACATTAGTTTTCTTACCAATAATCAGTACATAATAATAAACAATAATATTAAATTCTTACTCTTTATTCATAATTATGACATCCCTTCTTTTGGATTTGGTATTAGTAAAAATTGGTTTCACAGTTGTCACGAATCCAACAACATCTGCAACAGAGAATTTTTAGTGATTATTAATATGAATTATTTTTTGCATAATATTTAAAAAAAACTTACCAAAAGGCATTATTCCATCATCAAAAGCAGAAGCATCTTTAAATGAAAGGAATATTGGTTTCAACTTTTCCAATGATACAATTTTTTTTGTTTCTCGAATGATTGTCTTTGTTATGAGTGCCAACTCTTTTTCTGGATTAATTGTTAGATATTTCAAATTTGGAGGCTTTACTTCTCCATTGGTTATAGTATACGTCTCCCCCTTTATCAATAAACCGCTGAACTTTTCTATCAGCTTATTAAATAAAATTGTTTGGATAAGTGTTCCCTACAAAATACACAATGTAGAATAAATTACGTAATCATGGTAATATGATAATTAAATGAAATAATAACAATGTGAAATTTGTATCACCTCTTCATCAATTAGAATTAGCTTTTGTTTATTCCCTTCTCCATTCTTAAAGGAGTCTATAGTATTACGTAAGACACGAACAATTATACTCCATTGTTTTTGATAAATTTTTAACTCTCGGATCGTGATGTTGGATTGATCATTAGTTCCATCTTGATCAGATGACAGGCTTCATGAAAAAAAATATAAATTATAGAGATAATTCGGAGTTTATACCTTACAAAAAAAACATGATTTTACTAACCTTTTTGAATCATATAGTGTTGCTTCCATCTCTATTTTTTTTGGTAGGATTCGATAAGATTTGGTAAGATGGAAGTTTAGTATGAAGTATATTTATATGAGATAGAAGAGACAAAAGTGTAAATAACATTTATTACATAGTTACGAGAGAAAAAAATCAATTGTAACTGATGACATTAATTTAGCAAGCAACATAAGCATTCACGTGTCACCGAAATTTAAAATTTATATTCCTTAGTTCATAAGAACACTATACATCCGTTCATAATTATCACTATACATCCGTTCATAATTTTATGTCAACATAAAATTCACATGCAGCTAAGCATTCACGTATAGCCAATATAAATAAATTGTAACATATGACATCAATTGTAACTGATGACATTAATTAAGCGTTAAGTATCAATCAAAACGTCATACGTTGAGGTAACTATCAATTGTAACTGATGACATTATGCATGTATCAATTAAAACGTCATTAAGTGTTAACTATAAATATACATAGTTATAGTTTATGTATGTATCTATATGTTTTATTATGTATGTGTTATGTTTTGTATGTATGTGTTTTAACATAAATTTGTATGGTTTATGTATGTGGTTTAGCATAAATTTAAGGGCACTTTGGTAAGAAATGTTTTAACATATGTTATGTATGTATATGGTTTAGCATAAATTTAAGGACACTTTGGGAAGAAATGTTTTAACATACCAACACACTTTTATAATAGTATTAGATTAGATTGATCACTTCATTGTAGTGCTTAAGACAAATCATTAGTAACTCCCGATATATTTTTCATCAAATGCAAGTTAAATACAAATTCAAAAGATATGATAAAACCCAATAGCATACATGCTTCAGCTCGTTGTTCTGAGTTTGATTCATCTTCCTCGACAATTCTAAGCACATCAATCATTGAAGAAAATATAGTAATCAAGCTGAATATTATAATGTGAGCTCAAACGAGTACCACTTGCCCTTTTGGGAATAGTTTGTTGATTCAAACCTTAACCACTACAAATTTTATCACTTGCTAATGCTTCTCTGACCTTTCTAATGTGACTTTCTTGAAGAATCTCTCTTCATTTACATGAAGCACCACAACATTTGACAAAAGTAGAAAGCAAGTTAAACAGAAATGCAATTTCGACTTGTTTTTTTAGCAACAACAATAAGTGCTAATTGAAGTTGATGAGCAAAACAATGGATGCAAAAGGCACATTGACTTTCAAAAGTAGACTTTTTAAGTCCATTAAATTCTTCTTGCATATTGCTTTCCCCGTCATAGCATTGTCCCCTAATTTTTTGAATATTCAACCCATATTTTGCAAATATTGTCTCCAAAAATACCTTAAGTGATAAAGCATCAGAATTAGAAATATGAACAAGACAGAGAAAATGTTCCACAACACACCCTTTCTGTTAGCCCTTATGTTTTGATGATATTTTACAATGTTTTACAACCACCATTATCGGTATTAATGGCTTATTAAGTACAAATGTAGTGAATTTATTTATCAAGCTTGTTAGTACCACAAATGGAGGATTGGATGGAATATGCGCTACAACGATGATATCCAAAGGAGGAGGAGGCATAGTGATGAAGCAACGTTATTTCAAGAACAACAAATTCAAATAGAAGCTTCATCAAATTCAAGCTATATCAAGACTCAAGCATTGCATTCTATATGAGGATATTAGCTATCTTTTATTTTTCTCTCTAGTGCTAGAATGTAGGAAAAGAGTTATTGACTTCACTTGAAGCTATTGGGATATCACACACACATTTTCATACTTATGTTTTTAAGCGTTTTTCACAAAATACTATTTTTCACAAGTATGAGGACCTATCTACAAAATTCCTTTTCCAAACAGTTTGTTTTTAGTATTAAAAACATTTTACAAAGTTTCATAATTTTCAGAGGTTAAATAAATATTTTCCAAATATTTTAGTTGAGTCAAAAACTGTTTATCTGAAATGTATCAGAATGCGGTCAATATTTTCCAAATATTTTAGTTGAGTCAAAAACTGTTTATCTGAAATGTATCAGAATGCGGTCGACCGCTCATATGATCATTCATCAGTGGGAAGCAGAGAGTTTGTCGGTCGACCGATGCGGTCGACCGAGAGCTCGATTTTTCTGTTGGTCGACCGCACCGGTCGACCGATGAAGTCTCTGTTTGTTTTTCTCGTTTTCGATCTGGATCGCGGTCGACCGAAAATTTCGTCGGTCGACAGAATGATTTCGTCGATCGACCGAAAATTTCGTCGGTCGACCGTCGTATTTTTCAAATGGTAATCTTTGTCCCTTTTCTAGCGCCACTCAGTACAGATCTCAGCGATGTTTGTTTCCAGATTTTGGGGGATTAAGGGTATGGGTTTAAACAGCTGGTTTTTCCTTATTTAAACTCATCCTCTTCTTCTTCCTCAGTGTCCTAGCTTTTGCAAAAACCAGAGACGTTTGTTTTCACTGAGCAAAATTTTCAAACTGTTCTTTCTGTGTTTTTTGTGTGTTCACTTCCCAGCTTCAGTGTGCTCTTTCTCTTTGCCATAGGGACATTGTAAAAAGAGAGTCTTACACCATTTCTACTATCTTGTGAGTGTGATCTTGTGTAGATCAATTGTGAGGGAGTGTGATCTAGTGAGATCAACTGTGTAGTGTGAGATCGTGTGGGGATCATTGTGTAGACGAAGTTCTGGCTTCCAAACCGGGTTATGTAGTGGATTTCTCCTCGAGAGTGGGGAGCGGGGACGTAGGTCAGCGGACCGAACCTCGTTAACATATCGCGCATCACAGGATAATGATTCCTAACCCTATCTCCTTTATTTTGATTGCATTAGAATACTGTGGTTTGCTTGTCTTAATTTTATTGCATAATTATAGCCTCTTGACCCTAATCACCCCCCCTCTAAGGTCCAACAATTGGTATCAGAGCTTGGTCTCTATGTTGGTTTTTGGTTTAACCGCCTTAGAGAAAAGATCTAATGGAGGCTTCTTTGAATATACATGTGTTAGAAGGACAATCCACCACTAGACCATCACTCTTCACCGGGAGTAACTTTGCTTATTGGAAGGCTAGGATGAGAATTTACCTTCGTTGTATTGATCTTGACATCCTAGATCTCATAGAAAAGAAGTATGTAGAGAAGAGGCACCAAGCTAATCTCAATGCTAAGGCCATGACCGCCTTAATTTGTGGTCTTTCCCCCAATGAATACAATAGAGTTTCCACGTGTGCAACCGCATACGAAATTTGGGTAAAATTATGTATCACACATGAAGGAACCCCCCAAGTTAAGGAATCTAAGATTAGTGGGCTTATGCATGATTATGAGCTATTTAAAATGCTTCCTAATGAATCCATTGATGCTATGTTTTCCCGTTTTACTAATATCATCAATGAATTGCATGGTCTTGACAAACAATTGTCCATTCAAGAAATGAACTACAAGATACTTCGTTTCTTGACTCCGGCGTGGGAACCCAAAGCTACGGCCATCGAGGAAGCTCATGACCTTACTACTCTAGCTCTCGATAGTCTCATCGGAAAGCTCAAGGTCCATGAGAAGAAGCTTAAGGGGAAGAAGAAGGAGGAAGTGCCATCACGGGAAGTTGAGGAGCCATCACCAAAATTGAAGACCATAGCTCTCAAAGGAGCTAGTGATAACTCCTCTTCGTCATCGGATAGTGAAGTTGATTTTTCTAGAGAAGTGGCTCATCTCTCTAGAAGAATATTTAGACTCATAAGAATGAACAAGAAATTTAACCCTCGATCTAACAACAAATTTTCCTCACGTGTAGGTAAATGTTTTGAGTGCAATGAACCGGGCCACATCGCTAAGGATTGCCCTAAGCTCAAAGAGAAGTACATGAAGTACAAGAAGAAGAAGGCTATGTATGCCGGATGGGAAGAATCTGAACCAAGTGATTCGGATAGTAATGAAGAAGGAGCCAAAGTTGCTCTATACTCTTCTTTCAAAAAATTGCATGCCTCTTGTGATATTAAGCTAGAACAATTAACAACCTCTCTTGCACTAAAAGATGAATTGCTAGGAGATCTCGATTTCGAGAATAAGCAATTAAGATCAAAGATTGAGAGACTAGAAATTGAGGGTGGAAGGATTAGACCCACTCATGCTTATGATAATCATCATCACCATGGTAAAAATAGGTTTCATGATTCTCATGGTCATACATACAAAAGAAATTTTGTGTGCACATATTGCATGAAACATGGTCATATTTCTACTCATTGTAGAATTAAAGACAACTTTGAATTTTATGGATTGACATGGGTACCCAAAGGTACTAAGACTACTAACCACCAAGGACCTAAGACTTGGGTACCTAAAGCTACTACATCTTCATCTTCATCTCTTGTAGGGAACGTCACGACAACGACGTAAGGAGATGTGGTACCTTGATAGTGGTTGCTCACATTATATGACGGGCAACAAAGAGTTATTTACAACCCTATCAAAAATTGAAGGAGGTAACGTCTCCTTCGGCGGTGGTGAAAAAGGTAAAATCATTGGTGTTGGTTCTATTGGTAAGAAACCCTCACCCGTTATAGAAGATATTTTTTTGGTAAATGGTTTGAATCATAATCTTCTTAGCATTAGCCAATTGAGTGATAAAGGTTTTGATATTTCCTTTAAACCGGATAAATGCATCATTAGTATGAATGAAAAAATTGTTTTTATTGCTAATCACAAATATTTTTGAGATGAATGAGTTAGTGAATCAAGATGTGAAGTGTCTTGCGGCAATTGATGAAAATCCTTGGATTTGGCACAAGAGACTTGGACATGCAAATATGGAGTTAATATCAAAATTGTCTAAGAAGAATCTTGTGAAAGGGCTACCTAGCTTGCACTTCATAAAAGATACAATTTGTGAGGATTGTGCCAAAGGTAAACAAACAAAGTCTTCTTTCAAATCCATCCATGAGGTATCGACTTCTAAACCTTTGCAATTACTTCATCTTGATTTGTTTGGTCCTATGCGTGTTACCTCTCTTGGAGGGAAACACTATGTTTTTGTGATTATTGATGATTTTTCTCGTTTTACATGAAAAATATTTCTTGCAAAGAAAAATGATTGTTTTGAAGAATTTGCTAATCATGTCAAAAGAATTGAAAATAAAAAAGATTTGAAAGTTGTTAAAATAAGAAGTGATCATGGTGGTGAATTTCAAAATAATTTTTTCTATGATTTTTATGCTCATCATGGTATAACTCACATGTTTTCCACTCCTAGAACACCACAACAAAATGGTATTGTTGAACGGAAAAATCACACCATACAAGAGATGGCACGTACTATGTTAAATTCATTTGATTTGCCAAAATATTTTTGGGCTGAAGCCGTCAATACGGCTTGTCATGTTTTAAATTGTGTTTTGATTAGACTAAAGCTTAAGAAAACTCCTTATGAACTTTTTTATGGAAAAACTCCTTTCATTGGTTATTTTCGTGTCTTTGGTTGCAAATGCTTTATTTTAAATACAAAAGATCACCATGATAAATTTGATTCCAAAATTGATGTTGGTATTTTCTTGGGTTATGCACCTCGAAGTAAGGCTTATAGGGTCTTCAATAAACGAAGCCTCGTTGTTGGAAGAATCTATAAACGTTACTTTTGATGGGACTAATGTTTGTTCTCAAGTTGTTTTACCTAGGAAAGATGATGATGATGATGTTGAGGGAGGATTGGACTTTTTACAAATCAATGATACTCCCTCTATAGAAGCTCAAAAGGATGTGGATAGCTCCAATGCTCATGAACAAGTTGATCTTCCTAAAGCTTGGAAATTCGCATCAAACCATCCAAATGAACAAATTATTAGGAGCCCTTCACAAGGAGTTGTTACTCTCTCAAAAGCTTTGAGTGAGTATGGTAATGTTGCATTCTTATCTCAACTAGAACCTAAAAAGATTAATGATGCTTTAAATGATGAATTTTGGGTTTTGGCTATGCATGAAGAATTAAACAATTTTCAAAGAAATGAAGTTTGGAAGTTAGTTCCTAGACCTAACAATGCTAGTGTAATTGGTTCAAATGGATGTTAAAAGTACCTTTTTAAATGGTTTTATAGAAGAGAAAGTATATGTTGAGCAACCCCTCGGTTTTATAGATCATGGTTTTCCTAATCATGTTTACCGGGTTCAAAAAGCTTTGTATGGGTTGAAGCAAGCTCCTAGAGCTTGGTATGATCGCCTCTCTAGTTTTCTTGTTGAAAATGGTTTTTCAAAAGGAATAATTGATAACACTCTTTTTGTGAGAAAAAGGAAAAATGATTTCATTTTAGTTCAAATATATGTTGATGATATCATTTTCGGTGCTACTAATGAATCTTTGTGCAAGGAATTTTCTAAGGTTATGCAAGATCATTTTGAGATGAGTCATTCTTTCTCGGGCTTCAAGTCAAGCAAACAAAGGATGGAATTTTTATTTCTCAAAGCAAGTATGCTAAGGAATTGGTGAAGAAATTCAATTTGGAGAATTCTAAGCATGCGCCTACTCCCATGAGTACAAGTGTCAAGCTTGATGCGGATGAAAGTGGTGAAGATGTGGACCAAAAACTATACCGAGGTATGATAGATAGTCTTCTTTATCTCATCGCTAGTAGACCCGACATCATGTTTAGTATGTGTTCATGTGCACGTTTTCAAGCATCTCCTAAAGCATCTCATTTAATTGCGATTAAAAGGATCATTAAGTATGTTAATGGAACTTTTAATCTTGGTTTATTTTATCCAAAAAGCACCTCTTTTGATTTATATGGTTTTTGTGATGCCGACTTTGCCGGATGTAAGGTAGATCGCAAAAGTACGAGTGGAACATGCCAATTCTTAGGAAATTCACTTGTCTCTTGGGCTTCCAAGAAACAAAATTGTGTTGCATTGTCCACTACGAAAGCGGAATACATTGCTGTCGGCTTATGTTGTGCTCAAGTCTTATGGATGAAACAAAGCTTAGTTGATTATGATTTGATTTTTCAAAATATAAAAATCTTTTGTGATAACACTAGTGCTATAAATATTTCTAAAAATTCAGTTATGCATTCTAGAACCAAGCATATTGATGTGCGCCATCATTTCTTACGCGGTCATGTAGAAAGACAAGATGTATCCCTAGTATTTGTTGACACAAAATCTCAATTAGCGGATATATTTACTAAGCCTCTTGGAGAGGATGATTTTTGTCGCATAAGAAATGGTTTGGGCTTATACACTATGTGAAAGTTCTACATTGCTTGCTTGTTTAGTTGCATTTTGCATTTTGCATTTCTCTTTACCCCATTTTTTATGGTGACAAAGGGGGAGAGAAATCTCCTCATTTGTTGCATATACTTAATTAGGAGTAGCTCATAGATAGAGGGAGCACCTATCTATAAACTATCTTTATTTTTTGCTCTTATATAATGGTTGGTTGTCATCATCAAAAGGAGGAGATTGTTAGCCCTTATATTTTGATGATGTTTTACAATGTTTTACAACCACCATTATCGGTACTAATGGCTTATTAAGTACAAATGTAGTGAATTTATTTATCAAGCTTGTTAGTACCATAAATGGAGGATTGGATGGAATATGCGCTACAACGATGATATCCAAAGGAGGAGGAGGCATAGTGATGAAGCAACGTTATTTCAAGAACAACAAATTCAAATAGAAGCTTCATCAAATTCAAGCTATATCAAGACTCAAGCATTGCATTCTATATGAGGATATTAACTATCTTTTATTTTTCTCTCTAGTGCTAGAATGTAGGCAAAGAGTTATTGACTTCACTTGAAGCTATTGGGATATCACACACACGTTTTCATACTTATGTTTTTAAGCGTTTTTCACAAAATACTATTTTTCACAAGTATGAGGACCTATCTACAAAATTCCTTTTCCAAACAGTTTGTTTTTAGTATTAAAAACATTTTACAAAGTTTCAGAATTTTCAGAGGTCAAATAAATATTTTTCAAATATTTTAGTTGAGTCAAAAACTGTTTATCTGAAATGTATCAGAATGCGGTCGACCGCACCGGTCGACCGCTCATATGATCATTCGTCAGTGGGCAGCAGAGAGTTTGTCGGTCGACCGATGCGGTCGACCGAGAGCTCGAATTTTCTGTTGGTCGACCGCACCGGTCGACCGATGAAGTCTCTGTTTGTTTTTCTCGTTTTCGATCTGGATCGCGGTCGACCGAAAATTTCTTCGGTCGACCGAATGATTTGGTCGGTCGACCGAAAATTTCGTCGGTCGACCGCCGTATTTTTCAAACGGTAATCTTTGTCCTTTTTCCAGCGTCGCTCAGTACAGATCTCAGCGACGTTTGTTTCCAGATTTTGGGGGATTAAGGGTATGGGTTTAAACAGCTGGTTTTTCCTTATTTAAACTCATCCTCTTCTTCTTCCTCAGTGTCCCAGCTTTTGCAAAAACCAGAGACGTTTGTTTTCACTGAGCAAAATTTTCAAACTGTTCTTTCTGTGTTTTTTGTGTGTTCACTTCTCAGCTTCAGTGTGCTCTTTCTCTTTGCCATATGGACGTTGTAAAGAGAGAGTCTTACACCATTTATACTATCTTGTGAGTGTGATCTTGTGTAGATCAACTGTGAGGGAGTATGATCTAGTGAGATCAACTGTGTAGTGTGAGATCGTGTGGGGATCGCTGTGTAGATGAAGTTCCGGCTTCCAAACCGGGTTGTGTAGTGGATTTCTCCTCGAGAGTGGGGAGCGGGGACGTAGGTCAGCGGATCGAACCTCGTTAACATATCGCGCGTCACAGGATAACGATTCCTAACCCTATCTCCTCTATTTTGATTGCATTAGAATACTGTGGTTTGCTTGTCTTAATTTTATTGCATAATTATAGCCTCTTGACCTTAATCACCCCCCCCTCTAGGGTCCAACACTTTCTTGTTCACATAACGTAAAACAATGGTCATTTGTTCTTTCACGGATATGTCGCAAGACTCATCAATCAAAATGGTAAAAAATTCATCACCAAGATCATTAATAATAGCACAAGTAGTCTCCTCAGCAGCTGCACTGACAATATTCTTTTGGATATTAGGTGCTATTAGTTTTAGATTCCCATGAGCACCTTTTAAAATCTTGTTAATATATTCATTACGATCAACCAAAATCGTAATAACTCAAGAAAGTTCCCCCGGCTACTTGACGTATCAGATTCATCACGGTCTCAAAATGCTAATCCCTGATGTAAAAGAAATCGAATGCAATCTATTGTGGCAACCAAGTGAATATGTTACTCCCTTTTCACTTGATCAGATTGTTAAGAATTACAACTTCAATGTGTTGCTTTTGATTCATTAAAGATAGACATTTTCTCCAAGCTACACTATGAACACTATTTAGGGCCCCCAATATGAGCTTGAAATCTCTCTGTTTTGTCTTTCTGGATTTTGAATCCATTAACAATGAAAGCATCTCCGTCCCTTTTCTCCTCTCGCATGAGGTAACAACATAAACAAAATGCTGCATCTTTTGATATACTGTACTCTAGCCAATTACCATACTCCTTGAACCATTCAAGATTGAAGCGTCTTAATTTCATCCCAAAATTGCTTTGAGAAAATTTATGCTCTCGCGGTTGACACAGACCTTTAAGTATATAGGCTCTTCGAATTCCTTCACGATCATTATGATGATAATCTAACATTTTTGGATGTAGTCCAAGATCTACTAGTAGATCTTTTAAATTAACTTCCAGAAACTTTTACTTTGTAGAAGAATAATGTTGAGCAGAGCTTGATTCCTCAGTCATTGATTTTCTTTTTAAAAATTTATTCTTATCTAACATGGATAAAATTGATAATTAATAATCTTGAAATTTAAAATTTCCATAAAGGAATTGCAAATAGATATTTGGTTTTCAATTTTCAATGTGGATTACAATAACTAAAGACATAAGTTGTTGATTTTTTTTAATATACATATTATTTATAATTAGGCTTCAAAATTTAGTATGGATGCATACACTAATACAATTAATTAAGACTAATAAACTATAATATTAACAATTCATCATTGACTCGCACAAATACAAAAGATAAGGAGATGTATATACATTAACCTTTTCTATTCAATTTAGCAAAATATCTTTGATATTTTCAAAATAGTCAAGTCGACTATGAATTACCTATAGTTTCTTTTGTAAAATTTGACTCATAAAACAAATATAGAAAATAAAGTAATACATATATAATACGTCAATAAAATATTTCAACTATATTTTTCTAAAATTTTCAATAAATTGATAAATGTCTCACCTTAGACAATAGATGAATGTTAGAGAAGAGTCTAAGATGAATGTTAGAGAAGAGTGCATGTGGCGTAGATAGAGAAGTTGAAAGAAGTGCTCGAGTCTCGTCATGACGGTCGACAGAAGATTGTTGCGAACTTGAAAGCGAGACGATTTAAAATTAGAGTAAGGCCAGAAAAAAATTTATGGAGGTGCTAAGGCTTGAGGTAGAAGTAAAGATGGAAGGCAGAGGAGGTGACAAATGAGTAGTGGCGGAGAAAATCTTTTTAGAGTTTTTTTAATCTATTTTTTATGAATTGAGATCCAGAAGAAGAGAGAAAGACACATGAAACTAAAAATTGAGTCTATACTTTAAAAAGTTTGGTTTTAGGATCTTCGGGTTGGGAAATTGGGGTGGGCACCCGTTTAGTGTTTATGGGTCAACCCTAATAATCCTACCATTCTCTATATTTTTTCCCACATGTATGAAGCACATGCTCGTAGTGCCCTCTATGTGAATCCGTCATTGGATATAATAATCCAATTCATTTTCTATTTCACGATTAAAGTAATTCTACTATGTTCACTCTTATGAGAGTTCATGAATTGAGTTTTTCTCAAGCAATGCAATCCCTCTTTGTTTGATTTATCTCCTCAATTGTTTGGAGTTTCAATAACATAATGTTCCTTTACAGAATCCCAACATAATTATGAATCGGTTGTTACTTAGATCCATCTCAATTGTAAAAAAGTTACAAAAACACAAAACTTGAACGTAGTATTTGCGATAGAAAAAGATGCGGCTCTAATATGAAAAAGTGTTTTTGCAAAATAAATAAATGTAATTTAGTGAAAAATATAATACACTAAACTAGAATTACAATACAAGAAAATTTTTGTACATTTTAAATTCATGTGGAACTCAGCAACTATATGATATTTCACACATATTCAATGACTTTTACAAATTCGCATAAAAACTAGAATTTATAGATGATCCTTTTTTTTATTCAGGACAATAATGTCTATCAAAATACATCCAATTTATAAATGAAAGAACCCCGTAACACATCAAATGACTTCGTTCAAAGACTCACTATATCAGACTGTAGTAGACTTTACAAAAATGATGGAAGGTCTTCCAATTATATCACATAGTCATCGAGGTCATTAGCTCTTCGGGCTAATACATGAGCTGCTTCATTCTTCACATACAATGAACTACTTGAAGATATCATTTCTCTAGGTGTGAACAAGAAAGCTAAGTATCTTTGATAATGCGCCCTGAAAACAAGTGTTGTTCCAATCTATCAGAAAGGCCCCTTCAGTTGTTTAAAAATAAGAATACTCTAATTATATTTTTAGATTAAACTTAAACCATCTAATGAATTTCTAAACCATTGAAATAGATCCGATGAATGGCATCAAAGTAAATATATCCAATCGTCAAGAATAATTCCGTCATTTAAACCTAAATCCCCCACAATGTAAAATAGCTCTGTCTACAGAATCCGCCTCTCTCACCTCCCCCCACTCTCTCTGATTATCGCGATTTCTAGCTCTCATTAGGGTTTTCGTAAATCTCGAAGTCTCGAACGAAGTAAGTTCACTCCCCATCTCTAATTAGGGTTTCGATGCGTTTAATTTCACAACAATGCGCTTCTCATGTACTTTAATTGTCTCTTACACGCACTTCAATTTTGTTTTTGCTTGAATCTCTGCGTCTGTTAGGGATTTCTTTGGATTTTTACGCTTAGATTGGTTTTTTACTTGTATACTACTATTTTTAGAAATTTGATGATCCCCTATCCCTAACCCTAACCCTAACTCTATGATCTCTATTGAGGGTTTAGATTCATTCAATTTCACCGGAAATGCGCATATATTGTACTTCGACACTCTCCTGTTACTTTGTTGGGATCGCACTGTAATTATTTTGTTTGGAACGCTAATCACTGTTTTATTAGCAGTTGCATGAATGTTTGCGTTTGTTAGGTTTTTCTTTGGTTCGAGACGCTTAGATTGCTTTGTTTACCTGTATACTAATCTTAATGCTGAAACCTGATAGTCCCTGATCCCTAGCCCTAAGTCTATCATCTCTATCTCTTTCCAAAAACTGAGGTTTCATTCTGTTTTCGATACAGGCAGCTGACTGTGCACATTCTATTAAGAATTTAATTTTGCAAGTTTTCTTTTCAGTAGTTGCCTATTTTATTCTGTATATTAAATGGAAAGTGGCGGTTTTATTGATTCTATTTATTTGTCAGTAAATTGTCTAACAAAGTGAAGAGAAATTCTTTGGTGCTCCATGGTCATACACCACGCCAATCGGAGGAGGGTGTGTAGCACAAGAAAAAAAATATTTAATTCTACCATCTTCTCATTTACAAGTGATTTGTGCCTCGCAGCCTTTTCCTATTGGTGTGGTGTAGTGCTTATGGAGCTCCTACGAATTTTTCCAAAGTGAAAAAGTGATTTTTAGGTCTTTCTACCATCCTTTTTGCCCTTAAAAAAATCCCATTTCCTTCTTTTAAATCTTCAAATTATTTTCTGGAGAAAAATCTTCGCACTTTATTCCACTAAAATTCCCTACAAACCTAAGTCATGCCATTCTCTATCACATACTTTTTTTGTTGTTTTTGACATCAAGTTCTACATTTAATGGGAATTTCAAGACTGCAAGCTTTAATATCTACAGCCTAAATTGCATTCTAAAGTTGCAATATTGAGTATCTTGAAATTCTAAATCATGAAGGGTATTAATCTTGGAATGCCAACTGAAAATACATCATGTTAACATCTAGTTGTTTATTGTTTTGCACGCAGGGAAACAATTTCATCGATTTCTAATCCCTGTTGTAAAAGGACCAAAAACAATGTCGGGGGTAGCTGTGATCCCCATCTTAGAAAAGGTATCCTTGAACCTTGCTTTTTGTTGCTTGCCACGTGTCCTTGCACATTTGATGTTTTAATGCTTTTTTGTAATAACCAGATGACAGGAAAGGATAAAGATTATAGATATATGGCTACTTCAGATTTGCTGACTGAATTAAATAAAGAAGGTTTTAAAGCTGATGCTGAGCTGGAGGCGAAATTAACAAATACCATTGTTCAACAGCTCGAAGATTCTTCTGGAGATGTTTCTGGACTGGCTGTGAAATGGTTAATCTCTTATTTATTGCCTTTATGATCTTTTTCTTAATTTCCAAACTATCATGACTACTCATTTATTCGGTCTTGTACCCACGTGAAAGTTGTTTTTACTCCTTCCTTTTATTTTCCATTCAGCCTGCCACCGATTGTCAAGAAGGTCAATGAGGATAGGGTTTTGGAGATGGCTAATAAACTCTGTGATAAATTGGTAAATGGGAAGGATCAGCATCGTGATATTTGTAGTATAGCATTAAAGACGATAGTTTCAGAAATCTCTGCACCATCTCTTGCTCAGCGTCTTCAAGATGCTCTTGGCCCCCAATTAATGAAGGGCATTACTAGTACTGTAAGCTTCTTTTGCTTGCATTCTTATCTTTTTACTAAAGATAATTAGTTCTTGATTGAATGGTATTTCCAAGTTGACCACACGAGACGAGAGTCTGGCATAGTGGTGGGCCTCCTAGAGGTCTCTCAATGAATATACCGATGTAGTCAGTGTTGAAGTAATTTGTTTCAGTGAATTATCTGGATATTCTGGAATTGAAAACAAAGCAACTGTCAAAATTATCGAATGTGTAGCTAATTATTGTATGTTGTAGACTTAGGATTTAGAATTGCTCTCTCTTAAACACAAGCACAGCTATATGAAAACCATAATGGCCTAAGAGAACATACGCAGTAATGTCTTTGCCAACTAACTGGATTAGAATATGGTTCAACTTTTCAGTTACATATGACACTTGTGTGTAATGCTCTATTTGTGAACTTCTGCAACCAGTTATACTATCACAACATTGGCCAGCTGATCCATGGAAAATATTGTACTTTTTCTTGTTTGCATTTATAAACTTTGCTCTGCTTGACTGTAGTTTGTCGTGCTTATCTAATTTTAGTAATAACTAACTTGTCAAGATTTTTTTCTAATGCAATATAAATTTAGCACATACTATTTCATTTTCAATTGTTTTGTGGATATTTCTTTTGGCTTATTATGAATCTTGATTCACATTTAATATTTCTTGCTCTGTTCATCATTCTCTCTCTCTCTCTCACTCTCTCTCTCTCTCACTCTCTCTCTCTCTCTCTCTCTCTCTCTCTCTCTCTCCCCTTTTGTGGATATTTCTTTTGGCTTATTATGAATCTTGATTCACATTTAATATTTCTTGCTCTGTTCATCATTCTCTCTCTCTCTCTCACTCTCTCTCTCTCTCTGTCTCTGTTCATCATTCTCTCTCTCTCTCTCACTCTCTCTCTCTCTCTCTCTCTCTCTCTCTCTCTCTCTCTCTCTCTCTCTCTCTCGCCAGGGAATCCGTACTGAAATTAAGTGTGAGAACTTGGATATTTTATGCGACATGCTCAATAAGTTTGGAAATTTGATGGAAAAAGATCATGACAAATTGCTAGCTGCACTTCTGTCTCAATTGAACTCAAGTCAAGCTAGTGTGAGGAAAAAGTCTATTGCTTGCATTGGTGAGAAATATATTCATATGCTTTATCCATATTCTTTTTTTTTAAAATCCATTTTATAGATGGCTAAGTAGTGGTAAACTTATTTGGAGGAACTATTCTGAATACATTTTAACAGAGAGGTTAGATATATGACCTTTCCTTTTGCCTTTCTAGCATCTCTTGCCTCAAGCTTGTCCGATGATCTTCTTGCAAAGGCGACTGCTGCAGTAGTTCAACTGTTGAGGAACACGAATATGAAGCCTGAAATAATCCGCACAAATATTCAAATGGTTGGAGCTTTAAGGTATTCAACATGTCATGTCAGCCATGCATTCTTTTTCCGTCATAATGTTACTTGCATACTCGTGTTCTTCATACATACTAATAAAACTCATGCAGTTACAAATATTTCTGTCTATGCTAAAAGAACCAAAAATAAATTAGAAATTGAATAGATACAGTATATTTCTTATTTGATATACTATTGAAACATTTGAAATATAAGTCTTAAGCATCTTGAATGCTGTGAAATAAGTAAAATAACTCACTGGATAGGTATGGGAAGTTGAACTCTGCTGTCCACTCTCCAACCATTGTTGTGAGCTTATGACAAGTAGGACATGGTTCAATCTTTAGCAGTGGTCGACTATTACCAGATATCTATTAGTACCAGAAGTATGTTGTTACCAGAGGGTTTGCCAGTTAAAAAATGTATTGGAGGTGATGAAAAATAACACAGCGGCGATACAATTGTCATTAGCATTGAATGAAGTCACTGAACCAAGTTACCGTCTGTTTTGCAAATGTTCAGTTTTTTTTAGCAAAATGGTGTCGGCAAGAGGAATTGAGAGAGCTTGGGCCAACAGAGCAAACATCATACCTCTTAATTAAGATTGTTTTTAACACTTGTTAGAAATTCTTAAATTAGTCCCTCTAACCATTACACTAAAACAATGAAGTTGTGGTGAGAGTTGCATGTTATAATTTTATATTAATTCTAATATGCCCCCAGGTTGAGCGCCCTTGTTGTATGGGCTGAAATCTGAACTCACGCGCCAGTGACAATTTTTAGAAATCCGCTGTAAAATTCATGGTTGGTGGGATTTGAACCTAGGTTGTGTTGATACCATCTTAAATTAGTCCCTCGAACCATTACACCAAAACTCCGAAGTTGCGGTGAGAATTGAGGGTTATAATTTTCTATTTGTAGTTTCTAACACAAATAAATATGTTATACATACAGAAAATACACCTATTGTGTCAACAGCTAAAGAATGTCTTCTTCAGAATTTTAAAATATAGAATTTATATTTGACCAGCGCAAACCATGGTTAAACTCTAAAAAACCATCTACCTTTACTTTCAGATGGCTGGTTCAAAGTTTACAAAATTGCCAGTAATCCGTATGTTTGTGTAAAATTTTCGAATAATAGCCTGTTTGGTTGGCCAAAAAAAAAAACGAAGAAGAAAAGTGCATTATAGGAAACCATTTCCTCCAATGCTTTTCTTTTTTGTGACTGGCTGACAATTTGAAACCAAGTGGGAGGACGAGCTGGCACCCTCCCATTAGGTTGATTCGAGCTTAATTCTAAGAATCTCATTTTCGGATTTTTTTCCTATTAGGAAATGACTTGAAACCATTGGTTTATAGGCAATTTACCAATTTTTTATGCTCTTGGTTTTCTTGGAATCGAACCAAACACTCCTAATATACTTCAAAAGAATGTCCTCAGGTCTTTTCATGCTGTATGGAGAGAGGTAGCCAACATGAAGGGTTAGTCTGCCTGAAAATAGTTCTTTATGATTATGAGTTCTCTCGTGTAGAATCAGTCAGAGTACACTTTTAACACTTTATGTTTAACAACGTCAGTCATGGTAGTTAACTGAGACAAGTTCCCGCATGGCTACCCCGCGCGGGGGTGCAGGGGATTGGGGGTGGGTTCCCTGAACCACTGGAAATTCACATAAACAATATTAACAGGCAGAGTAAAAAGCTTGCACTGTTCTTTTACTTTTTACGTGGCCTTACATGACAAGGATAATATAGAACTTAGTAGGAGTAAAATTGTTCAAAGTTGTCACATGTGGTCCATGTGGAGCACGTAATAACTTTAAATGAGCGCGGCCAGTCATGGTAGTTAAGTGAGACAAGTTTTGGGATATTTTCTCTGAATTTACAAAGCTCAGGGAGGTTTTGTGCGAAACACTCTAAAGTTCAGTGAGGTGCTGTAAAATTTTGCCTTACAATAATAATAAGCTACTCGTGTCCCATCTTCAATGGTTAACTTTGGATTCTAGTCAATCCTTTGTATAGTGCTTCTTGAAACCCTTGCAAACTTTTTAGGTGACTTGAATATTGTTTCCATATTGTTTCCATTATGTACCAGTGTGCACTGGGCATACTCATTTCTCACACTGTACGACAGGCCAGCAAAGCTATAAGCCTAAAGAAGCTAGATACCTAGCAATGCGCATGGAATGGATTGTTATTTTGCCGACTTATTAGTTATTGCTTGATAATTTTTTCAAGAAATGCCTCTCTTTCTTTATTGTGGATTGCGAACAGAGATTTTAAGTGTATGCAGTTGTGTACTTGTGTATATTACAGTAAAAGACACTTGAATCTCATTACCTGCAATTGTCGCTATCTTTTGTATCTTTACTTTCCTGCTACTTCTATGAATATGTCAAACTTTTCCTTGCGTTGAACATGTTTTGCACTGTGATAGTTTATATAAATATAAAAACCCCATTTTACTCTTATGAAAATTATTTTTCTTATCTGCTGAAAAGAAACATGTGCATGTGATCTATCAGCCGTTCCGTTGGATATCGTTTTGGACCACATCTTGGTGAAACTGTCCCCTTGTTGATAAATTACTGCATAAGTGCATCAGAAAATGACGAGGAGCTTCGTGAATACAGTTTGCAGGTGTTCTAGTGCAGTTGCATGTAAAACTTATAATTATTATATTATGTCAAAATAGTTCTTTTTACTAATTCAGCCATTTTTCTTCAGGCATTGGATAGTTTTCTTCTCAGATGTCCCAGGGATATATCTCCATATTGCAAAGACATTTTAAACCTTTCTTTAGAATACTTAAGCTATGATCCAAATTTCACTGATAACATGGATGAGGATACTGATAATGAGGGGCTTGAGGAGGAGGATGAAGAGTATGTTATTAAATTTTGAGCCTTTCCTTACATCTTCTTGTGCCGTTACTTAATTTATTTTGTCTATTCGTGACAGTGAAAGTGCAGATGAATATACCGATGATGAGGATGCCAGCTGGAAAGTTCGTAGAGCAGCTGCAAAGTGCTTATCTGCTATTATTGTTTCCCGTCCAGAAATGCTCTCGAAGATGTATTGGGAGGCATGTCACATACTCCTTATTCATTTTAGGTTTTCATATGCAGACTACAACAATGACAATAAATGCTTCACCTATAATTATGAAGTTTCTGAACTGTATCTCTCGTTTGGATCTGTCGTGAGAATGGGTTAAGATATACATCTGATTTTTCTATTATGTCTATGTTCATAGGGCAAGTTTTAATTAATTTTGCATGTGGTGACTGCATATTCAATAGAGATCGAATATGGAAGTATGAAATCTTTATGGTCTTTTGCAGGCATGCCCGAAGTTGATAGACAGATTTCGTGAAAGAGAAGAAAACGTAAAGGTAACATTAGATTCTGAATATAATTATGGGAGAACGAAGCAAACTACAACTAGATGTTCAATTAAACATTATGTAAATGTATACATTGTCAGATGGACGTATTTAATACTTTCATTGAGTTGCTGCGACAAACTGGGAATGTGACGAAGGGGCATGATAGTGATGTGTCAAGGTAAGTTATTATTATGTGATTTTACACTTACATTTTCTCGGTGAATCATTGTATAACATTAAGAAAGTTGAAACTAAATCCTAGTTCATGAAATTGTAGTTAGTGAAATAACTTGAGAGCATTATATCGTGGAACTATAGTGTAACATGAATTTGTTGGAACTTGGAACTTAGCCCTAGCTCGTGAAATTCTAGTTTGTGAAAAAGCTTGAGAGCATTATATCATTTCTGCTAAACCAACCAGTTTCTTCAATTTAATTGGACAACTCCTGGTCTATCTGGTAGATAGGAGAAAAAATGTCGATATAGTTGATGTTAAGTGCTGAAACACTGTCTTCCCATCACAAATAACTGCTTTTCTAGCTCTCTAGTCTCCAGTTCCAATTTTGATGAAGAATTCCATTTGCTGTTTTCCCTATCAAATTCTTAAGTGCTTACTGCACTGATTGTGCATCCATTGATGTCATTGGAAGTTGCATTATGTCCTGATGTTCATTTTTTTTTTGTATATGGCAGTGTATCCTAATACTGTGTGTGTAACTGCTTGCGCTTTATTCCAGGGAACTTTACATACCATCTTTTACTTTAATAGCATTCAGATAAATAGTCTTTTCATGGGTCCATGAATTTTCCATGTCCTTTTAGTATAATTATCAGAATATTATTAATTAGAGTTGATTCATGCATACTTAGCAAAAAACATATTTCTCATAAAAAAATTCATTTGGTCGACTGTTGTATGTTCATTAATGGATTTACATTCTTGCCAATTATCTACTGGGGTTGTTCTTTTTCTTAGTGATGTATTACATATTTGGATTGTTTAGTACACTTTTTAATATTACCCTATGGTCCTCCAAACAAGGCAATTTAGATATGATTCCTTCTGATGTTAACAGTTTTTATGACTATTTTTTAACTGAAATTTTAGTTACTACTGGAAATCAGATCAAAGGATGGTTTGAAGATCATATAATATATCTTTGTTTATTATCTTAAGGGCGTATAAACTTAGTTCTAGAGTGTGCAGTGTTGTAAGATCCAAATGCTGTTTCTAATGCAGGAACTTTCTAATGCCTTTTGTTTCTATTCCTTTTTCTTTCCTGTTTCTTTCTTCACTCACCTTTCCTTTCGTCCACTATAATCAGGAGTCATTCATGCTCTGTTTTCTCCAACTGCTTGCCTTCCATATTTACTGTTTTCTCTGACTGGTTTTGTTTTCATCACTTAAGTTATAAGTTATTTTCCTTTTGAGTATTTTCAGGTATACCTCATCCTCATCTTCTATTTTATCTCCATAAAAGGGCAAGACACCTGAAGTCCTATACGCTGTTTAAAAGAACTATGTTTAACTTGTATCCATGAGGAAGTGCAACCTGTAAACCCCACACGTATCTCGACTTCATTATTGTGTTTGTTTCTTGCTTCTTTCTTAGTTTGAACTATCAAGATTTTGTCATTTGATCCTTTGGATAATGTGTACAAAGTACAAGCAGTAATATCCTCATGTATTTCAACTTCATTATTGTGTTTGCTTCTTGCTTCCTATTTAACTAGTTTTACCCTGTGCAATGCACAGGATTTACTATTAAATTGTTTATACTTGCAATATTATAACTTATATATGTTACAATAGTAAATGAATTATAAGTAAGCGTTTATTAAGTTCCAAAATTCAATTTGGATTTCAATAAGCAGAAAATTGCATGAAACTTGCAATATGAAGGTGTTAGCATGCGGTATCAGAGATTATTAATTAGCAAGAACAAGCTTGCTTGTAAGTGTTGGAGGAGCCTCAATGGCGGTGCCACAACGTCTTTGGTTGGATGAATACTTCTGCTACTCAATGCCCTATAAAATTAGAAAAAATAAACTTCAATTAGGAAAC
The DNA here is from genome assembly GCF_001876935.1 of Asparagus officinalis. NCBI lineage: Eukaryota > Viridiplantae > Streptophyta > Magnoliopsida > Asparagales > Asparagaceae > Asparagus > Asparagus officinalis. Next base: position 11,222,165 of record NC_033795.1, on the reverse strand, counting down.
TATTTTGAATTATAAGAAAATGGAAGAATACCCAATAAAAGCTAAAATTAGTAAAATTGGAGTCATGTAACTGAAAGGAGAGTAATTCTAATGGGAAGAAGGCCCGAGAACACTAGAATTGGGTATAGTTGAACCCAGACTACTTTGCACCATAGAGAAACACTTGCAAATTGAATGATGTTCTGCACCATAGGAAGACACTTGCAAATTGAATAATGTTGCATTAAAAGAAGAATAACTAACAAATATTGGACGAAGTTCGAAGGCTTAATAAACTTATGAATATAAAAATAAATCAGCTATGCAGAAAAAATATTTCTGTGAACGGGACCTGAAAATTACTACGAACTTACTACGAACTGAAATACATAAACGAAAAAATTGATAAAACGTCAAAAAAATATTCTGGTGGCAAAGAATAAGAAAATGTATACATAAGAAAAGGAAGTGTCTTGTATGTGTTGGAGGAGCCTCAACGGTGGTGCCACAGTGTCTTTGGTTGGATGAATACTTATGCTACTCAATGCCCCATAAAATTAGAAAAAATAAACTTCAATTACGAAACTATTTTGAATTATAAGAAAAGGGAAGAATACCCAATAAAAGCTAAAATTAGTAAAATTGGAGTTATGTAAATGAAAGGAGTAATTCTAATGGGAAGATGGAAGGCCCGAGAACACTAGAATTGGGTATAGTTGAACCCAGACTGCATTGCACCATAGAAAAACACTTGCAAATTGAATATTGTTCTGCACCATAGAAAGACACTTGCAAATTGAATTATGTTGCATTAAAAGAAGAATAACTAACAAATATTGGACGTAGTTCGAAGGCTTAATAAACTTATGAATATAAAACTAAATCAGCTATGCAGAAAAAATCTTTCTGTGAACGGGACCTGAAAAATACTACGAACTGAAATACATAAATGAAAAAATTGATATAACGTCAAAGAAATATTCTGGTGGACAAAGAATAAGAAAATGTATACATAAGAAAAGGAAGTGACTTGTAAGTGTTGGAGGAGCCTCAACGGCGGTGCCACAGCGTCTTTGGTTGGATGAATACTTCTGCTACTCAATGTCCTATAAAATTAGAAAAAAATAAAATTCAATTAGGAAACTATTTTGAATTATAAGAAAAGGGAAGAATACCGAATAAAAGCTAAAATTAGTTAAATTGGAGTCATGCAACTGAAAGGAGTAATTCTAATGGGAAGATGGAAGGCCCGAGAACACTAGAATTGGGTATAATTGAACCCAGACTGCTTTGCACCATAGAAAAACACTTGCAAATTAAATGATGTTCTTCACCATAGAAAGACACTTGCAAATTGAATAATGTTGTATTAAAAGAAGAATAACTAACAAATATTGGACGAAGTTCGAAGGCTTAATAAACTTATGAATATAAAAATAAATCAGCTATGCAGAAAAAATCTTTCCGTGGACGGGACCTGAAAAATACTACGAACTGAAATACATAAACGAAAAAAATTGATATAACGTCAAAGAAATATTCTGGTGGACAAAGAATAAGAAAATGTACACATAAGAAAAGGAAGTGACTTCGAACGATTAACTTCTTTGACAATTAATACCATCTACCTTCTAGTTTGAATACGGTCGCGAAGCAAAAGAAGGGCTGATTGGCTTGCTAATGGAATGATTGATAGGAGAAGCAACTTGGGAGGCAGCAAAGGCTGTGGTCCCCTTGAAGCTGCAGTTGGTATAATCGAGCCTTCGACCGTTCTCCGAAACCGAAACTGAAGAATGGATATCTCTAATTCATTGATATTTAAAGAAAATTTTCCAATGGTTATTTCTACATTTAATCAATAATATGCTTATTGTTGTGCCTAATGGAAAAACAAATGGGCTTATGAATGGGTGAATTAATGGATAAGATGTTAAGAAATTAGTGGGATAATGAAAAGTTAGATAACCTTTCGTATTACTATTATTAATTTTTTTTTCTTTTTTTAGTCGAATTAGTGTCAAACAAAACTCGAAAGTTCAAAATTTTAAGAAGTTGCTGAGTGGCAAGTTGGCAACCAAGGCTTTCACTTTAGTATATAGATTGGTAGACTTGAACTTTCAAGATTTTATTATTTTATTATTTGATCCTTTGGATAATGTGTACAAAGTGGTTCTATCTTTTTAGGCATTTATAAGACATATTTTCTTCTTTATCCTATATAGAACATCACCCACTTATTTAAGAGATGATTTTGGTTTGCTAATGCAGCCCACGATATCTATTGAAACAAGAAGTACCAAAAATTGTTCGATCAGTAAACAGGCAGCTCCGTGAAAAGTCCATCAAGACAAAGGTCATTAGAGGTTTCTTTGTTTTGGTTGGTTTACATTTAGGCATGTCTGATTGATATTTTATATATACTCAGGTGGGGGCATTTTCACTGCTAAAGGAACTTGTTGTCGTCTTACCAGACTGCCTTGCTGATCATATTGGTTCTCTTGTTTCTGGAATTGAAAAGGCTTTGAGTGTGAGTTCTTTAATTTCTTTCGGCCAGAGGTGTCACTTTACTAGTCTTTTTTCCTCTTTGAAACAATCTGCTCCTAATAATTGTTTGTTTTGCCAGGACAAGTCCTCTACGTCAAATTTGAAAATTGAGGCTCTGGTCTTTATGAGATTAGTCATGATTTCACATTCACCTTCAGTTTTCCATCCTTTCATCCAGGTACCAGAGACCCATGTTTTATGATACATTTAGTATCTAACTCATCTGTCTGGTATTTTGGTGTTTGCAAAAGCCACGACTTTCACTTTGTATCTAAGTGGTGTGATGTAATCATGTAACACTCACAATACATAAGGTTACACTTCCTCTTCACCTTCCTATGACTTAGATTGGGATGTTACGCTCTAGTTACAGTTCTGATTATTTTGATGAAGAAACTAAGTTTGTAAATATTGAAGGCAATATTGATGTGAGACTGATATTCTTATTTTGCGTTCTTACATTCTTCTATCTAATAAACCTGAAAAATTAAGTGGATGTTGCATTATCACATACATATGCCGCATGGACACTACGGAGAGACATGCAGAGATTCTAAAGATTATACACATCCACATGAAATTCCTTCTCTACAGAAGTGCCCTTGTTATATTAAATCTTTCCTTAGATTTTCAGGAATTTCTGTCCTCCCTCTATATGTGAAACCGTGTAATTGGTAATATGATACTTTTGATTGAACATTTTCTCTTAGACTCTTAGATCATATGTAACTCTATTTGCCACATATAGTGGTGAAGACATGATTTTTCCTTTTTCCTTGCGTGGCTATTGGTATTTTGGTTCCCATCAAACTAGAAACGAGGTGGTTCTGCTGGGTTATTTGAAGAATGGCAGAATGGTTAGGCTAGCAACAGACCAGGTTCCAGTGTTTTATAAATTAATCCAGATCTATAGTAGAAATGCAACTTGGGTTTTACCAGGACAGATTGTAGGCAAATCAGGCCAAAGCAGAGTCTGCTTGAACCTGACAGATTGTAGGCAAATCAGGCCAAAGCAGAGTCTGCTTGAACCTGACAGATTGTAGGCAAATCAGGCCAAAGCAGAGTCTGCTTGAACCTTACACGATACCTAATGCGAGTCCAAGCCCATCCCCACCTAAGTTGGGCACGATCAAGTATAATCTTGGGTTATCTGGGTGCTATTTAAATATCTTCTAGTTATGATTTTTTTTTTTTGTTTTTTTTTGGGTTTTAGAAATTTGTTTATACTACCTAGTGGGAACTAATGATTAATATGATCTTGTTGATTTCCATCAAGTTGTGATTTTCCTCTTTGCTACTTGTTTTAAATATCTTGCTACTATTCATTTTGTAACTGAAATGTTTTGTGGACTCTCTTTGTTTTTATATTGTGACCTATTGTATGCCCATTAACATACAGGCTCTTTCGAGTCCTGTATTATCTGCTGTTTATGAGAGATACTACAAGGTAGCTGCGGAAGCATTACGAGTGTGTGGAGAGTTGGTCCGTGTTGTTCGTCCAAGTTTTGAGGTGATTATTGATATTTTATTCAGTTTAGACTTAGTATCTATTACTTGGCCTTCCTTGACTTTAGTCTCTTTGTGATGTAGACTTGCACCCTCGATTTCAAACCTTACGTTCGTCCGATCTATAATGCCATCTTGACACGATTGGCAAATCAGGATCAAGATCAGGTTAGTTAAGTTACTGTATGTACTAGTTTCTTGATTTGTTGCCTATCTAAAATAGTGTTTTTTTGATGCAGGAAGTTAAGGAGTGTGCTATATCTTGTATGAGCCTAGTAATTTCAACCTTTGGCGACAATCTCCAGTCAGAATTGTCTGCATGCCTTTCTATCCTAGTCGATCGGATGGGCAATGAGATAACACGACTAACTGCTGTAAAGGTAACTGTTTTTTGGCCCTAACTTTAAAACTTAATGAAGTTAAGAAGTTTACCTTGAACCATATTTCCCTGTATTAGCTATTTGTTCTTAGTCTTCCATTTAAATGTCCTTTCAATAACTTTAATAATAAGTAATACTGATTTTTGTTGATTAAATTTACAGCAGCTTTAAGCTATCTTTTCCATCCTACCTGTTTGCTAATATCCGAAATAAGCTAGCTTTTAATTTCCATTTTAAAAATTTAGGATCCCCCAACTTGTGAAAAACTCACTTATGAGCTTGCTTAAATAGGCGAGTATTGACTACAAAAATGACTATTCTATCCATACAATTTTGATAAAAGCTTTTTTTAATCATTAAAGCTTTAGCTTTAAAAAGCGGACTAGGCTCTCGTCTAGGTCTTTGGAGGGCCTAGGGGAGCATGGGCCGTTGTGCGGCAAAACTTAGGTCGTGGTCTGATTTCCTTCGTTGCCGCCTCCATGCCTTTGTACCTCCCTGGCTCCCTGGCTCTCTCCACCGACTCCGAACACCTCTTTCACTTCCTTCAGTCTTCAATAAAGTTAAACAAAAAGAAAGAAAGAGAAAGAAATCCACCTAGGCCGTCAGCACCCAGCAATGCGTGGTGCTTACTGTAACATATTATACGCCAAAAGCTAGCAAAAGCTAACTAAGCTTAAAATCCTCCAAAAATAAGCTCCGTGAAACACGCTCTAGTCTGCTGAAGCATAATTTAATGTATGGCCTATGTATCACTATCTATAAAAAATCCCTAGGAGCTCACAGACCCGGGTGCTTTTTTTGCGTAACTTTATTTGGACGAATTTGCCCCTGAGTTTCCAGTTAAATCTGGGCCCACCCACAGCAACACCTGTCGGGCCCGAAGACGTGCCCAACCAAAAAAAACCTCCAAATATGCTCTCTCCGAACCTAGCAGCTCCTTTGGTTTCGTCGGAGGTTTCGTCAGAGCTGTGTGCTTCAGCAGTTGAGCGAGGTTTTGTTGAACCTGTGTGCTTCAGATATTGTTTGCCACTTCCTAACAGTTCAGGTTAGTTTTTCTGCTGCTTGTGGGTCACATAAAAACACGTGCCATGATTTCATATATTAAGTCCTAACAGCTCAACTTGGTTTTGCATAGCTTGGTCTTGTGTAATAAGTTATTCATTCAATTATGTCCCCTATAAATTAGAAATTGCAAAATCAGATTAACTGGCAACCCCACTAATGCCTCATAACACATGTTAACTATTTTCTGCTGCATCTGTTCGTTCTGCATAATTCAATGTTCTTTATGTTCATTCTACATATTTGTTCTTTTTTATTTGTTGAGACTGGGGAGGAGAAGATTGGGGTATCCCCTTCGATCCTCACCATTCAAGTTTCCTCTTTCCCATTTCGAAAACATGTTATTGCGATATTACTCCCTCAAATCTTTAATATTTTGAGATTAGTCCCCCAACCCTTGAAATTGGTACTAAATCCCAAATATCATAATTACTTCCCAGTTAATAACAAAAGCATATGACTTTGACAGATACCCCATCAAACACTTTAAACATTTGCAATAAACCCTAATAACTTTCAGGATCGCACTAGCCCAATAACATTTTAGAATTGCTGTAAACCCCCAATTAGTTTCTATGTTTTGCAGATAACCCCATAAATTAGAACAAATGAAATTAATAACAGAAGCATACGTCTTTGACAGTGAGTGTGTCTATGTTTATATTCTTTACGAGGTAAATTGTACTAAACTCCCAAGAAATTTTAATGTTTTGCAATAAACCCTAATAACTTTCAAAATTGCTCAAAGTTCCCTATAACCTTTTGGAATTACAGAAATCTCCAATAAGTTTCCGCGTTTCATAGATAACCCCTAAAAGTTAGAACAAAAAAAGTTCAATAACATAGGCATACAACTTTGGCCGTGCATTCGTCTATGTTTATATTCTTTATTTGGTAAATTGCACTAAACCCCTAAGAACATTCAGTGTTCTACAGTAAAACCTCAATAACTTTCAAAACTGTAATAAACCCTAAAAAACCTTTTCCCCAAAAAAAAAAAAGAAAGAAATTTGCATTTAGCAGATAGCCCCCATAAATTAGAACCAAAGAACAACATAAAAAAACATTTTGAAAGTTATTGGAGGTTTAGTGTAATTTACCCAAATAAAATTTTATGCATATCCTACCTCTTCTGCAGCACATTAGAGGCATGCATGTGATTTTAAAAATTAACACAGTTTTCCCCCCTAACAAATTGGCCTATTTATGCATATCTTATGGCGATAGAAATACTTTCGTTCGAAACTCCATACACAAACAAATGGCCACATCTAGCCTTGTGCAATAACTATATTGAGCAAGCATGTGCATCACATGTGCCCCTTTTACTAGTTTTCTTAAAAGTTCATGCGCTTGCTTATATGATAATAAAGGCCGAAACCAAGGTTGTATTCTTAAATAGAGCTGTGACTTTTTAAAGGTTATGTTCTGTCCTGTTTCCTTTCTCCGCTACTATTTTTGCTGATGTTTAAGCTGATTAATTTTGAGTTTAAACCTTTTTTTATTTAATCAATGATGGTGTTTCTTTCCTTCAGGCGTTTTCAGTAATTGCTAATTCGCCTCTGCGGATAGATCTCTCTTGCGTCTTGGAGCATGTTCTGTCAGAATTAACAGCATTTCTGCGGAAGGTACCCCTGAAGTAATGTATATTATAATTGAGTAGACAACATTCTTTTAAAAAAGTTGCCGCAAGTTAAGGACGAGTTGAAATTACATTTGTTTTACCATCAGAATGTCATCTTCTTTTGCAGGCTAACAGGTTACTGAGGCAGGCAACATTAGGAACACTTAACTCCCTGGTTGTTGCATATGGTGATCAAATTAGTCCATCTTCTTATGAAGTTATAATTGTTGAATTATCCACTTTGATAAGGTATCTTTGTTTGTAGTCCCGCTTGTCTCTGTGAACTGACATATCAATATAATTAACCCAACTTTGTCTAACAGCGACACTGACCTCCATATGGCCGCACTTGCTTTGGAACTCTGCTGCACGATTATGACTGATAAGAAGTCTAGTCAGACAGTTGGTCTGACTGTTAGACATAAAGTTCTCCCTCAGGCACTCTTATTAATCAGAAGCTCTTTGTTACAGGGTCAAGCTTTACAAGTACGTAATCTATAAATTGATTTGTCCATAAATTATTTTGAAGATTTACTAAGTTTGAATTTTTTTTAATGGTTCAGGCGCTGCAGAAATTCTTTGCTTCATTGGTTCATTCTGCCAGCACAAGCTTTGATGGACTTCTAGATTCACTTCTTTCGAGTGCTAAACCATCACCTCAATCTGGTGGTCTTGCTAAACAAGCTCTATTTTCAATCGCACGTTGTGTGGCTGTACTTTGCTTAGCTGCTGGCAACACCAAATGTGCATCCACTGTAGCAATGCTGAAAGGCATTCTACAAGATGACAGTACTACAAATTCGGTAAGTATCTCTCAACGTAAATTGTTGTGAAGAGCTTTATCACTTTAGACTTGATTTTTACATTGCTGTGATTTTTCTGTATCATCCTATTCAAGTATCATTTCCAAAGCCTGGAGCCAAACTATGACATGCTCAGGGAGAGTTCAATGAATGTGGTGGAGTCTTGCAATCTTGATTGAGAAATATATAAGTGATAGAATGTGATGTTTATATTGTTACTGTATTTCTGGCAGGTCTGCTTAGCATAGTATATAATGATGAACTGCTTTAATACCATAGTGAAAAAGCAAAGCGTAAAACTAAAGATAATGCTTTTGTGTATGTTTCGCAATGTCATATGTTGGCAGTGATTGAAAGGATCTTATGAAACATAAACTAGATCTTATTATCTGCAAGGAGCATTTATTTGAATAGCATCTGATTGTATTGTACGATGTCCAGCTGTGTCTTGCACTTTGCATTCTGGATCTTGCGGGTCAATGGGCTTAAAAAAAAGCAACCAAGTTGTTTCCGTGAATGTGGGGACCATACTCCACTTTAAATTTCCAGTAACATAGTCACTTGCTTTTAGTTGTGTGTAAAAACACCTATGTCCGTATGAATCATGGGAGAAAACTGCCAGTCTCCTTCCTTCCATCTCTTTAACTTCGCTCACTTAACAACATTGTTTTTGTCTCCGGCAGAACACGACTTATGGACACTATTAAACCTGATTAGTTGTCATGCTTGTGAGTTCTGACCCACTTAAAGCCTTATTTCTCTTGAAAACCATCCTTGTAACAAAGGGTTTGAGTATGACATTTATTTACAATGGGCTATGGAGACTATACAGGTTTTTTTTGTTTTTTTATTTTTGGTGTGTGTGTGTGTGTGGGGGGGGGGGGGGGATTTTAAGAGGCTTACATGCACGAGTGATGCCACGTTATTGGTTTCTAAACAATATAACTCTCCTTTAGAGTACTAAACAATATACTCTCCTTTAGTTAAAGTGGGGTTTGTGCATTCCATCGGTAAATTAAGACTTAACATTGCATATCATAAATTTTTTGTAAGCTCATAACCAATCTTTTAAGTTTTTGCTTTTAGAAGTTTTGATTAGAAAGAAACATAGCTGCCTACTATTTTTCTGAAACTTCAACTTATGCATAATTGCAGTTGAATTAGTGGCAGCTTAGGAGTTTTAAATGTAAGTAAAACAGAAATTCTTTCAATCTTTTTATTGGAAATTCTCCATTTTTAATTCTTCTTCCATTATTGTGTAGAATTTACCCAGAAGGGTATGTGACTCACCTGACAAACACACAAGAGTTGCATGAAAGCTTATTTTACCGTGTTAATATTTGCTGGAATATTACTTTTATTGTTGTTTCTTGATTAAGGATTATATATCTATTTGAATGTCAAGCAAATCATTTATTTTGATCGTGTTATATGTCTGTAAGGATTACATGTTCAATCAGATCTGATTTATATGATAAGTTATCTCAATTCTAATAGCACCTTCATTATTATTTCAGACCCTGCATTTCATATTTGAGCTACCGTAGTACTTCTCAATGTTATACAATGTACAAAATTTAGCTAACAGTGTACATGAGCATGATTTGGTTGTTAGAAAAATATATGCATGGGATTGTTTCTCAATTTCTCGTCCATTTTCTTTGTGTAATATTTGGGCATTCAGCTTGAATTGCGAAATCCAGGTTACGGTACACTAGATAAATTCATTTGCGCTTCTCCTTTCTACTTGCTATTGTGAAAAATGTATATAGGTGGCTGCTTCTCCAAGCTAAAATTGGGTATTGTATAGTGGTTGATTTATGCCAGCAAATGCAGCACGTCTCTCTGTAATAATATTTCATTTCAGTGGACTAACAGATTTTTTTTCGTTCTGGTATTTAGGCTAAACAGCACTTGGCACTGCTGTGCCTTGGAGAAATTGGCCGTAGAAAGGACCTTAGCATGCATGCCAACATAGAGAATACTGTTATCGAGTCCTTCCAGTCTCCCTTTGAAGAGATAAAATCTGCAGCTTCATATGCTCTTGGGAACATAGCTGTTGGAAATCTATCCAAGTATTTACCATTTATCTTGGATCAAATTGATCATCAACAGAAGAAGCAGTACCTTCTGCTTCATTCCTTGAAAGAGGTGTGCTAATGGATTGGGGAGTTCTATTATCAAACTAATGCTTGTGCTTGTGCTTGTACTTTTTGTCATCTGTTTATTTATCTAATGCTATTTGTTACTTTATTTCTTTACCTCATAGGTTATTTCAAGGCAATCTGTTGATAATGCTGGCCAGAGCGAGCTTCAGGATTCAAATGCTGAGAAGATATTGAATTTGCTATTTAATCACTGTGAAAGTGAAGAAGAGGGAGTTCGCAATGTAGTAGCTGAATGTTTGGGTAAAATGGCACTTATCGAACCTGGGAAGCTTATTCCAGCACTGAAGGTTCCATGTCTTTGCCTCTTCTAGAAACTAGATTTTCTTGACATTGTATGTTACTATTTAATAACTGTTAACCGTTTTCTGTTAACTGTTTCTTTTTGCTTGTTGACATTCTGCAGGTGCGAACAACCAGCCCAACAGCTTTCACAAGGGCTACAGTTGTCATTGCTGTGAAGTACTCCATTGTTGAGCGACCTGAAAAAATAGATGAATATATATACCCTGAAATTTCCACATTCCTGATGCTAATTAAGGACACTGATCGGGTAAATATCACACTTTACTAGTGGTTTAGATCTTTTTTGGCCTTCTTTGCAGACACCTAACTATTGTGTGTTTTTTTTTTCATAAATATTGTGTGTTTCTTTTTCATAAATTATCCACAGCATGTTAGAAGGGCAGCAGTTGTGGCTTTGAGTACAGTTGCTCATAACAAACCAAATCTTATTAAAGGGCTCCTTCCTGAGCTGTTGCCACTTCTGTATGATCAGACTGTTATTAAGGTATGCTGTTCTATGCAGTTTACTACATTTGGGCTTCTGACAAATAGTTAGAGAAAAGGGTTGAAATTTCATTCTGGAATTTGCAGTACAGCCTAATTACCTCGATTTTCCATCTTTGAAATAGACAGATAGCCTTGATAGCTTATCTTCTTTTGTAAGTTTTAGCTAAATGCTAGTATGGTATAACTGCCACTTGATACTTACTGAATATCCATGATTTCATTGTAATGATGCGCTATTCAGTATTCTCTTTTTGTTTGTTTTCTGCATAATCTAATGATGGAACTATTCAGTATTCACTTTCTTGTAGGGGCTATTACAATATGTTGATTTCATTTCATTGTCAATCTTCACTTATCATGATTGCTTCCTATGGTACATATTTTGTATGATTCAGTTAGTTTAAATTTAAGCAAAAATTGTTGTTGACGTCATCTAATGTGATCTTATTGGATCATTCTAAAATTCTTTTAATGCATAAGATCTGATTCCAGTGTCCTAATCCTCTAGATAAACAGGTCAAACAAACTTTCTCATTTCTCTCTCTAGTGCCTCGTGTTTTCTGTTGACTTCACAATTCATTAAAAGAATCGCTGAAGCTGGTATATTTATTGCAGAAAGAATTGATAAGGACAGTGGATCTTGGTCCTTTCAAGCACACTGTAGATGATGGGCTTGAGCTGAGAAAAGCAGCTTTTGAATGCATGGACACATTACTTGACAGCTGTCTTGATCAAGTGAATCCTTCGAGTTTTATTGTTCCTTACCTCTTATCTGGACTGACCGGTGAGTGCTAATCATTTCAGGATCATTATAAATATTAGAACATGGCATAAACTTCAAGTACGACTTAAAACTTTGTGTGACTGATTGTTTTCGAGGAATTCCTCCCCGACTATGGTGTATGGCTATTCTGCCCAATAAGTTATTTATGCTTTAGGACATGGCGATAGCACTTCCTGAATGTAACCATGCATGATGTGTGACTTTACCCTTTGATAAAGATTACACTCGTTCTTTTGACAGCTGTTATAATGAATCTGGATTCATGTGCACTTGTAACCATACTTATTCTGATAGTCAAGTCTGTTATAAACATTCTGTTTGTGACAATGTTGAAGACTTGACTTTAAAGCAATATTTCTAATGTTTCCTCCATCTTTTTTTCCCTAATGTAGATCATTATGATGTCAAGATGCCTTGCCACCTTATTCTCTCAAAGCTCGCAGAGAAATGTCCTTCTGCTGTCCTTGCAGGTTGATGACTTGATTCTCCTACAATATGGTTCTAAATTTCCTTGTAACCGATAACTCCTTGTTGACAAAATTAAATTTCTGTTGTAGTTTTGGATTCATTGGTTGACCCTCTTGAGAGAACTATTAATCATAAGCCAAAGCTAGATGCTGTTAAGCAGGAAGTTGACCGTAATGAAGACATGATCCGAAGTGCTCTTCGTGCTATTGCCTCGGGATGCTGTTAAGCAGGAAGTTGACCGTAATGAAGACATGATCCGAAGTGCTCTTCGTGCTATTGCCTCGTTGAGTCGCATAAGGTATGAATTTTTGGAATGAAGACATGATCCGAAGTGCTCTTCGTGCTATTGCCTCGTTGAGTCGCATAAGGTATGAATTTTTGGATGTTCTCAATGACGAATGATGTTATTCTTCGTCTATTTCTTGCTTATGACAATACTGATACTCGAGAGGCGCTCAGCTTTCTGGTTTTTTTAACCTGTTTATGTAGTTTTTTTCCTTGCAGCAGCACATACAGTTTTTTTTTCCTGATCCTGATATCTTAGTTCCATGTGTTTTCTGGCAGACATTTAGTTCCATAATGAGATCTGGCGAAGTCATTTAGTTGGTCATTTTACAGGCAAAACCACTGAGTTATTAAGGTCCTTGTTTTGTTTAGGAGCTATCATTAATGATTCCTAATAAAAAAAGCTTCATTTTAGGTTATTGGGTTATGATTTTCTTTGTCTGGGAATTACAATTGGCTTTTACTTCTTAGATTTGAATTATGTTGAATAGGGCTGACAAAGATGATTTTTATGGTCTTTATAATTGCATGAATCTGGTGACTAGATAAGTAGATACAATGTTTCAACAGGGCTTCATTCTAGATGTATCAACTCCATAACTGTGTAGTTATTTTGGTTCTGAAAATATGATCTGAAAGGGGAAGCTAGAGAGATGGTGATAAAAATGTGATTTAAAATTTTCTTTCGGGAGTGTATTTTCGAGGAACTGGAGAATGCTGCCTATTTTTATGGGAGTTGGAGGTTCTTTGTTCTCGAACATGCTGGTGTTGCTGGAAGTTGAGCTAGAAAAGTAAAGATTGTCCATATTCTGTCATTCTCATTAAAATAAAAAAAAACATTTATGTAGCTCCACTTCCCTAATTTTTTTTTACCAAGATATGGCTACCTTGGCATAATAAGTACTGATAAATTCTACTGTTTGATATATTTTAGACTTTTAATTCTTTACTAAGGATAGTAGGGGAAGAAGCGGGACTTTGAAATAATAAAAGAAAGTAAACGACATGATTTTCCCGCTTTCTTTGTAATACTAATTTGTTAGCAGCAGTTTACATAAAATTTCCTTGTATTTTTTCCCTCCTTTGTCATGGTACCTATAGAAACTCGTCGTCCAAACTCTCACTGCTGTTGTGTTTTCTTTCCCGTAGTAGATCACCTCATGATTTCATACTCCTGTGAAAATTTTATCACTGTGGAGCATGGTCAAAAATATTCCAGAAAAGAGCTTACCATGGTTTTTGAAACAGGATCTTGAAATTTGCTGTCTACATGTAAGTAGGCACAATTGATTTTCCCTCCACCTGGCCAGTCATGTAGACATATAAATTAACTAAGCACTATGAAGTTTGCTGAGAGACCTAGATTATGCTTTCCCAATCAATATGGGTTATTGTGTTGCTTGACTAGAACTTTAAGAAAGCTCAACAAATTTAATGACCGAAGTTTTTCAGTCATAAATTGCCAAATTATAACGATTTGCATCAGCTTATCTTTCTCTTTTATTACGTATGCAATTGGTCATTGACTCAATTGTCATGTCATTTTGGAGAGGTTGATTAGCACCTTGAGCTCAAGCATTCTTTTGTCAGCTTTTGATTCATCTGAATTTATTTCTTGTTCTTTTTTTCAGTGGAGGTGATTGCAGCCTGAAGTTCAAAATGCTCATGAATAACATAACAAATACATCCACACTTGCTGAGAAATACAATGCTGTGAAGAGCGAGTAGAAAGGTTTACGCCTTGCAACTGATCCTGAACAAAGTATACAAGAAACACAATTAATGGCATTCAGAAATATAGACAGTTGTATTCTCAGCAAACTCTGCCTTCTGTGCGCTGAGCTTGAACTGGAATTGGGCTTCCATCCAAGAGCCAGGAGCAAAGCGTTAGCAGTAGCTTTAAATTGGATATTCTGGATTTTGCTCCAATATTTGTAACTTATATTTTTCTAGGTATAAAGTGTCATATAGAACAATAGGGAGACCGTGTTTCAGGTGGCGTGCGCTTCAGTTGAGTACATGTGGAATATACAAGGTGGTGTAAACTGAATCATGCGTCGGTCTCGTGAAATTTTTATTTTGATTGCGGTCTCCTATCGTCATGCATCTGAATCTTGTGTACTTGGTATGGTAAATTCTTCCGCTTATTCTCAGGGCCTTGTAGCTAATGGCAAGGAAGAATTTATGTTTTCTCGTTGCCTTTTTTTTGTTAAAGGTGCCTCGTCACTTGGGGCTTCCTCGCCATTTTTTGTGTGCCAACTTGTGTGTTCATTGTGTAAAGGAATCAGTGGATCTATTGAAAGTTCAGTGCAATTATAGCTGGGGGACAAGGTTTGCAACCACAAGTCGGAATGGTGGGAGTGACAATTTTTCTTTTCCCTCCCGTAAAATTTTTTATTACTAATTCCAAGTTTTTTGTCCCTTCTGAAAATTCAATTTTGACGGTGATTGGGGTGTTATATCACCGTAGGGGCTAAATAGAATCGAAAGGGAAAAATAAAACATAAGGGCCTACTAGAATGGCATAGTATTTTGAGGGTTTAATGGAAATTTAAGACAAACCACGAGGGCTTATCCGAATTTAAGTTCTGATCATTCAATCACTTTAAAAGCACGAGTTCGGGAAAAAAAATTTAGACAAATATACCCCTTTATAGTTTGAACTACCTTATCTATAATCAAATTCTAATTTTCAATGGTTAATATTACCCTTCACTATTTTGAATATTTTATTTATATCTTAATCTATCCTAATCATAATCATATCTTATCCTAATCCAATGTGAACCATGTTTAGCTTAACAATTTAAAAAAACTAATATTAATAAAATATATAAAACATAAAAATGATATTAGTTTGTTAAGATAAAGAAATTACAAGTAGATAACATATTATAATACATGAATTATTGCAAAAAAAACCATAAAAAGTTTTAAAATTGCAGAAAAGACCCTGAAAAGTTCAAAATTATAACACTCATCCAAATGTCTCAAAACTTAAAATAAAAAACATGAAATTAAAAAATTAACATCAGTTTGCAAAGAATTTAAAATTTACACCTAACACCTCAATTTCTCAAAAATTATAGAAACACCATCAAAAGTTTAAATTACAGACAAGCACATTAAAATTCTAAAATTTTAAAACTTACAAACAACACAAATGAATTCAAGAGATTATCATGATACACCTAAAATTTTTGACATTTAAATTTAAAATTTTTAATTAGCATCCTCAATATCTTAAAAATTATAGAAACACCTTCAAAAGTTCAAATTATAAAAAACCACCCTAAAATTCTAAAATTTATAAATAAAATAAGATGAATTTAAAATATTACCCTTAGACACCTAAAAATTAAAATTTGCCAAAATTAACCTCAAAATTTTTAAAAAACTCCTTATAGAAACACCTTCAAAAGTTTAAATTATAAAAAGCCACCCTAAAATTCTAAAATTTGTAAATAAAATAATATGAATTTAAGATATTACCCTTAGATACCTAAAAAATTAAAATGTGCCAAAATTAACCTCAAAATTTTTTAAAAACTCCTTCAAAATTTAAAAATCGTAAAAAAAAACTCTAAATTTTCAAAATTTTTAACTAGCACACATCAAATTCGTCGATTGGTAGACCGCTGAAATTTAATATTTTTCAAAATTATTCTATAGTTTTAATAATTGCAAAAGACATCCTCAAATTTTTAGAGTTACAAGAAATATACTAACATTTAAAAAATTACCACCAACACATGAAACATAGAATTTACAACTACCAAACTTAAAAGTAAATTTTTTTAAAAACTCTTTCAAAATTTTAAAAATTATAAATCACATCCTCAAAGTTCAAAACCACAAAAATAGGCTAAAATTTTAAAACTTGGTAAAGAAAAGTATAATTGTTTGGTATTTTTCATATATATATATATATATATATTAAAATTTCTAATTTAGGGATTTACTATCCATTTTCAGCATCTAAGAATAGTCTAAGTTGATACTGGTAAACAAAAACAATAAGAATTGATTAAAAACATCCGGTTAATGGATAAAATTTTTAAAAATATTATAGATTAAAAATTATCGGCACTATATAAATTAAAGTAATTTCATATAATTTTAGTAATAAGTTGGGGTAGCCAAAATACATTCGTAACATTAATTGATAGATGTTTAAATCCATAGAAATGATAAAACACTATAATATTATACCTTAGCATTAATTGATTTTAATTTAGAAACTTTAATCTTTGACGTTAATAATATTTAGAGGGTAAAAGAATACAAGGAATTACATATGTAGAAACTATTAGAATATTTAGAGATAACTTTAAAAGAATTGAGTTATTTCCATTGCAAATGGGAAAGTGATGGAAATAAATCTAAAATTTAGAAAACGTCAATGAATCACTTGAATTGGCATTAACATAAGACATATCTATTAAAGAAGCACTGAATGCGTTACATTAAAAAATAATTTAATAACTTTATCCTAATCAAAGAAAAAATCTCCATGGAAGACATAAGAAAAATTAGTAAGTATTCATAAATTTCATACTATGTTCTTCAAATTAAATATTAATATTATAATCTAAGAAAAATTGGTAATGAATAATGCAGGTATTTAGTTTAGATCTTTATGGAAAATGATAGGGATAGAGCAAATATAATATTATTGAAATAACAAAAATTCTTATTGGATGCACATCAGAAGAATTCATTTTAGAGGAAAATAAAGAGATATCTTCTAATTTATTTAAGTAATAAATTAGGAACACAAAGAATTTTATATATATGAAATTAATATTTATTCTCATTGAAATAGAAAAAAAAAATCAAAGTCTATATTTTGAGCAGTTTGTGTTGAACATCATAAGTACATTTGACTTCTTTGTAAAGTTAAATGAGATGATAAAAAATTAACGAGCCTAGGAAAGATAATAGCATAAAAATATAAAATTAGCCTGATGTCACAATTGATGTAGATGATGAAGACAATACTCTAGAATTGTCCGAGAAATGATAAATGATAAACCTGAAGAAGGATTGGTCTTAACTTAATAAAAAATAAAATAGAAGAAATAAAAACAATATTTTATGAATATTTTATAGAATAGTTTAATTATTTTGAGTGAAATTAGGAATCTTTAGAAGAGAGTTTCATGAATTTTTTTTAGTACTTTTTTATTCTTATGTGAATGTTTTTATCATATAAAAGTATACTGGAGTTAGCATTAATATTTAATTTATATTTTTTTATGAAGTCTATCAATGATTAGGAATAAACTTCATATTCTCTTTTGCATCGTTTCAACATACTTTAAATCAATCATTTTGTCATATTGGTTTTAAATATTCACTTTCCTTGTATAACACTATTTTAATATTTTTCACTTTACAATGATATACTTTCTCAAATAAAGCTTAGTTTCATATCGGTCAAAAATAATATGAAAATTCAAATTATTTTTAAATTATATTTGTTTTTTGTCAATTCAAATATCAACATGAAAATTTAAATTGGGTGTATCCCATTTAAACAAACATAAAAAATAATCGGGATGTAAGAGTTTAAAGAAAAAAAATAAGCACAAACTGCTAAAAATACTTAATCATGGTATTAAATCACGTGCATTGCACGTGTGTAAAAACTAGTATGTATAAAATGAGAACTCTCATTATAATAGCACCGTTGCACCAGCATTACTGCATGTCCAACTGACATAAAAATTATATTATTCTAATTTTTATATGAACAAGAGCCATTTCAAAACCCTGACGTATTGTACATGTTTCTAATATCTTTTTATAATATTTATTCATTTAACATGCAACATTTTTATCTCAGCTTATTTGAAATTGGTTATGATGCTTATATTGAAATATATTGAAATTCTAACTGCTGGCTTTGTGGCATCTGTTTACATGGGAAAGAATTTTGTTATTTCATATTTATATCTTTCATAATATACGATGTAATATGTATTTAATTAGTAAGCTCTACGTATGCTTTAGAAAGTTCTGGAAATTAATAAAGACGAAAATTAAAAAAAAAAATGTGTGAAATGACGAACTGCCCTTGTATCTTTAGTGAGACGCATGTACTTTCTTAAAACTTTGTCTGCCCTCACGAGCATTTCAACATAGCAGTATAGACATCTAGAACCCGGGAGCGTTTAAGGAAGTCATGACAGACTCTAGCGCAACACACATGCATCAAGGCGAATTAAGCAACACGTTTCCTCACAAAACTGGGAACCAACGAATTGCGGTAGGAAACTGGTTGGGATCTTAGTCGCGCCGTTTCCAAGGAGATGCTGTATGAGATTTATCAATTCATCGCGTTCAGCACGCTGCGGGCAAGAAATGGCCTCAAATGATGTTGTATGACGAGACGACGGTATTCTGTGTAAGAGGTTTTCCCTTCTGTATTATACCAAAGAGGAGGAGAAGGAGAAGAAATAAAACACCTCTGTAGGAAATAACCTATAAGAGGTCCAGAACAGAAACTCGTTGACAAAGGAAAAAGAGAGAACAATGCGCTCTTTAGTTAACTAAACTAGTATGATGCACGCGCTCTGCACGTACATTAATTTTTATTAAATAGTAAAATTATACGTCAGTAAATAAAAACATATAATAAGATTGCTTAAAAATGTATGAATTGATTATTATTGTGTAGTTATTGTAATTAAATGTTTTTTAAATAATGATCGCCCAGTGTTAATTTTTTTAAATAAGTTCACTGTTGATGTTAATAATCAAACATGTAATTATAATATGGGGTGAGGTTGATTAGGGGCCACTCACTTCTCCGAATATCTGATTTTGAGTTGAGTAGCTTTCAGCCTGCACAAAAATAGCAACTCGTGAGAGGACGTGGCATGGTTCCCCTATGGTTCCTCCGATGATCAAGTCAGTTGATGAACTTGAGTGGGAAAATGAAGAACTATGTGAGTTCTTTAGTGTAGAGTAGTATAATTAGTAGATATTGTTTGGAAAAATAGACTCTCTCAATTGCTTAGAAATGACGTGGCCAAAATCCTCTATATTGTTGAAAATAGTACATCTATTTATAGTGGTGCTGAAAGGGTAGAACCGTCATTTCGGCCGAGCACATGATGGCGGTAAATAAGTATGGGCTGACGGCTGCATCAGCACCTACTTTACACGTGCGAGTCGGCGAGTGAAGAAGATATCACCTCAACATTTAATACGAAGTGATTGGGGGTATGACGGTGCCGACGTGGTCCTATGAGTCATGAAGACTACCGGGACTAGAGGAATGATAGTGCTTGCCAAGCATTTAATGCGACGCCGATGTACTGTCAGTGAGCGAGGCTCGAGGTTGAAGTCGTCCTTTGACTTGGCCGAGAAGTAACCCCTCTCGAGTAGACCCCGCAAGGCGTCGAATAATTGGTCGAGTGGGCTCGTAGCGAGTCATCTTCAACGAGTGGACCGACAAGTACCGCCTTTCGAGTCGACCCAAAAAGATGTCGACTCGGCGAGTTAGCTGAGTCATTGAATTATAGTATAATTCTTAATAGTATTTAGCAATATATTATTCTATTTATACTATTATTTAAATTATTTTATTATACTTCATAAACAATTATTATAATAACTTAATTGGTTTCTACTAATAATTGTGTATACTTATTTTATAAATTATTTTATTTTTGTTGTAAATATAAATACAATGAATGTGGACATTACTAGAAGAAGACTCTTCACCTACTTGTGACGTTTTTGTTGTAAATATAAATACAATGAATGTGGACATTACTAGAAGAAGACTCTTCACCTACTTGTGACGTTTAGTATTCTCTTCCACATCTATATAATGTGGACATTACTAGAAGAAGACTCTTCACCTACTTGTGACGTTTAGTATTCTCTTCCACATCTATATAATATAATCCATGGAAGACAAAATGTAAGTAGGAATGAGAAAGATGAATAAAATGAGAATCACTTTTCTCCCTATTTCTTCTTTTGTCTATTTACATTTACATTTCATGTTTGATTCTTACTTTTGATATGTGATGTATGTAGATATATAACAACGAGATTATAACACGCTATCAGCACGAAAGCTCTAGCTAGCCGGTTCGTAATCGTCCGTTGGTGGTAAGAGATATTTCGGTGTACATCTCTTACGAGGTAACAATTTCCACACTGTCCTCCTATTAGTGTGGTAAGAGATATTGCATTTGTAATATAACCAGTTTGTCATAAGATCTTACCACACATGTATAAGATAATGACCCATGTTAACCAGTTTCACCAGAAGATCTTACCACACATGTATCTGATTTTGTTATTCAACACGTTAACCAGTTTGTCCTCCTATTAGTTCATAACCGATATTGCATTTGTAATATAACCAGTTGATAATAACCAGTTTATACACACACAAAAATGTATGTATCATGATTCAGCCCTAAGATTAGTACTACCCTACAATATTAATCATTTTTGTGTGTGACAATAAATTTTGGTAGTAATTTTCAAAATGGTATTAAAAGATTTGTGTACCTACACCGCTTAAAGTTCAATTCTTGTCTCTACTGGACATCCAACAAATTTAATGCCTTCAGAGAGGAAATTCAGTTTATATGAATATAAAAACCCAAACCAATTTTTGCAATTCTCTCTCAGTGTATTCTTAATTGGATAATTGTTTTAATCAATAAAAACTGAGTAGTTTATTCTACTATCTATTATCTGATCTTTAGTTGGCTTTGTTAGAGCTTTTTCTAATGTATTATCTCATCTAATAAACAAAAGTTCATGTAAATTAATTTTGTAATGCAATTTGCTCCTACACACGAACACCTGGTTGGAACTTTATTTTTGTTAATCGCTGAACCTCTTATTGGGATGATCCAAATGATTTTCTTTGAACTCTGTAACATAGGCTACTATACATGGCTAAAAACGTAGAATAGATAGAGCATCAATCATGAAAAATTGTCATAATATATCAATTTGATGCTTTTGCTTTAAATATTCTATTTGCTTGCTTGAAGTAAAATCTAAGCCTCATGAAAACTTGAGATTAAGTTGTAAGTTTTTAAAGCTCATGTTGGCGTCTATAGGTGGTCCATTTTTTAATTGCTAATTGCACCGATTCTCCTTCTCCGCTGAAATTATGCAATATTAGTTTTCTATCCAAAATTGTCTTGGTGGTGTTTTGAATCTTGCCAGAAGCAAACATTTAAAAGATAACATTTATGAAGATCTTTAGAAAAAGGAACCTGATAATTTTGGTGATTATATGAATATTTCTAATTTCTCATGCACTAATCTTTCGTCCCCATGATTAATGCACTGTGATATATGATAGTAATTATTACTTGGCATCGAGCGTTCATTTTTTTTACTGGACACACCTGTGATTTTTGCATGATTATATCTCTTGATTCTTTAAGTATCTTTGCCCAGAAGACAAACACTTTAAATTTTCTAAAGACGTGAAAAATTAAATTCTTCAGAAAAAAAAAGTATTCACTTTTCTAGGCAATCCCTGAAGGATCGCTTTGATTTATGGAAGCCAATAATTTGATCAAAAAGTTCTTTTTCCCATTCCACGCAAATAATATTGTACTCCAGCAGCAGTACATGATTAGGAATTGCACTTAGCATTCTGAATTGATATCTATATTAGTAGTCGCAGAGAAGCACAACAAATTGATGATTAGAAATCACAATATCAGACTAGTTAGCTTACGAGTTGTGTTTGTATCACATGCTACAATTCAGAAAATTACTTATACGCGTGGACAAGGGGGAGACTATGAACATAGTAGGAGATCTTATCCTATAGCCATTTTTGGATTTTAAACCCTCGACTGAATACAATTCAACAAGTAACCTTGTACTCTTACAATAGTACAACTAAAAGCATTATGAACTAATCTTTGTATTAGTAGTTGTTAAAAACACAACCAGCTGTTGTGAGAAACCATAATGCAAGTTTAATTGGTTCAGTCATAGTGCCTGAAGCACATGTCATAATTCAAATTCATAAGCTCGGACGAGGGGGAGGTAGTAGATCTTATTGAGGTGGTCAAGGAAAACTATTTGGTTTTTCTATATTTGGATTATATGCATTTGTCAGACAATTTTAATTTATCTTGATTTTGCTTTAAATTCTTGTGAACCTATGTGGTTTTTATTCATATGTGTATATTTTAGAATTTGTTTGACCTAAAATACAACATGTTGCGATGAGTTTGAGATTTAGGGACCCAAATTCTTTTAAATTCTGGCATGAGCGATTGGGTCATCTTGGGCAAAATATGATTTGTCGGATTTTCTTAAATTAAATGGGGTATTTAAACCAAATCCGACCAACTGCATATCACAATTTCCCCCCTTTATCTAATACGTGGTGTAGAAGTGAAACATTTCCCATCTGCGTATTATTTATTTGCAGTCCATGTTTCTATATCACCACCATAGCGTACCTCTATGGGACCTCGGTGAAGGTACATACATTATTTATGAAACACCGTCAATAATTTAGTACCTATGGCCCATGTTAGGGGATCAATTTATAATTTGGTACGCTGACTGCATTTTTATTGAAGATCGATTCTCGACATTAAGGGGAGATTAGTGCCCAAAATACAAAATAATGTCAAGAAATTCTATTGGTGAAAAAGATCTTTAATATTTATATCCACGTACTAGTCAAACTGAACCAGAAGTTCAAATGATAATCTGCTAAGAAAAGAGTGACTAAGCCCCATATTCATGTTGAATATATCATTGATGATTTGGTATGCCAGAAGCATATTGTGCCAGAAGCATATAAAACATGTTAGTGTAAAAGATAAAAGTCCACGACAAACTAAATTATATATATAGAAAGACAGTCACTCTCATAACCTCCAGAAGAGGTTCATCCCGAAGATGGAATCTCTAGTAAATTGCACGTGCACTTGATAATCATAATACTAGAGATGCGGAACGGCCAAATCCAATTGTTAAGGGAAATGACGAGGATTTGGTTGATATAAAATATGAATTGAAGTGGCCACGAATTTCAGAAAAAGGAGAAATATATAATAGAAATATAAAAGTTGTCGACAACATAGTTGCCTCTATATTTGCTCTTACTATCTCCAAAAATAATCTGGATCCAGAACCTAAGTCGGTAGTAGAGTGCTTGAAGCACTCGGACTAGGTGAGATGGAAAGTGGCAATTGAGGCTGAGCTGAACTCGCTAAAGTATTTTTGAACCTGTAGTTCATATATCCCTGCAGGATATAATGGGTCTTCGTAATAAAAATAAATGAGAATTGTAAGGTGGTGAGATATAAAGCGAGATTCATAGCTCAATGGGTTCACGCAGAGACCCGGCATCGATTTAGATGTAAAATATTCTCCTATTAGTGATTGACGTTCCGCAAGTTAATACATATGGCAGAAACTATGAATTTATATATGCAGTATATGTACGTCATGACCATATTTTTATATGAGTCATTAGACGCTAATATTTTTATAGGAAAGTCCCTGATGGACTTAAAATTCCTAAATTGAGAGAAAATAAGAATCGCAACATGTATAGCATTAAATTGCAAAGGTTGTTATACGACTTGAAATAGTCGGGTAGAATGTGGTATAACTGACTGAGCAAGTTCCTTCTGAAGAGGAGATATGCAAATAATGATGTCTGCCCTTGTGTGTTTATAAATATCTTTTGTATTATATCAGTCTATATTGATGATATAAATGTTATTGGAATGCACAAGGAGCTTACAGAAGCTAGCTCATGCCTAAAGACGGAGTTTGAAATGAAAGACTTGGGAAAAACCAAGTTTTGTCTCGGCCTGCAGATCGAGCATTTTCCCAGAAGGAATTTTACTACACCAGTCAACCTATGTGATGAAAAAGGTTTTTGGAAAGATTTTATATAGATAAATCTCATCCACTTAGCACACCAATGGTCGTCCGGTCCCTCGAAGTGGATAAAGACCCATTTAGACCCAAAGAAGATAATGAAGAAATGTTAGGGCCAGAAGTTCCCTATCTGAGCACCATTGGAGCACTTCTTTATCTCGCAAATTGCACCAGACCTGATATTGCATTTGCGGTGAACTTGCTAGCAAGGTATAATGCTTATCCTACAAGGACGCAATGGAATGTCGTTAAACATTTCCTTCGCTATCTTCAAGGTACAAAAGATCTTGGACTATTCTATAAAAGAAACCAAGATATGACATTGGTGGGCTATTAGAATGCTGGCTACATATCTGATCCCCATAACGTCAGATCCCAGACTGGTTATGTTTTTCTCTGTGGTGGTACTGTCGTTTCTTAGAGGTCTGTTAAGCAGACCATGGTGACTACTTCTTCTAACCACTCAGAGATTATCGCTTTATATGAGACCTCACGAGAATGTGTATGATTAAGATCGTTGATACGACATATTTGTGGCTCGTGTGGTCTAGCGAAAGATGATATTACCCCCACTGTCCTTTATGAGGACAATGCAGCTTGTGTTGCACAAATGAGCAGTGGATATGTAAAAGGAACCATGACAAAACATATTACGCCAAAATTCTTTTATCCACATGAGCTCCAAAAGAATGGCGAAATCACCATCGAAAAAGTTCGCTCAAGTGACAATCTTGCAGATTTGTTCACTAAATCTCTGCCTACGTCAAATTATGAGAAATATGTTCACAATATGCATAGGCTTGAAAGACTATCTTCTTCAGAGGGAGCAAATTCTTAAAGAACAATCCTGAAGATTGAACCCTGAAGGTCTATTATCATAATTTGCCCCTTTTCGCTAAGTTTTGTCCCACTGGGTTTTTCTTAGCATAGACTCAGAAGATTGTCATCATCAGGGGGAGCGAATTTTCAACGTAATCCCGAAGATTATGATCAGGGGGAGCGAATTTTCAACGTAATCCCGAAGATTATGCCTTGAAGGACTATAGTTGTACTCTTTTTCCCTTTACTAAGTTTTGTCCCACAGGGTTTTCTTAGTTAAAGATTTTTAATGAGGCAAGTAATGCAACACAAGATTTGGATCCCGAAGATCTATAGTTGTACTCTTTTTCCCTTTGCTAAGTTTTGCCCCACGGGGTTTTTTTTAGCTAAAGGTTTTTAATGAGGCAACTAATGTAACAAGAATCTACTAATGTCGTGTACTCTTTTCCTCGACTAGTTTTTCTCCCACTGGGTTTTTCTAGCGAGGTTTTTAACGAGGCATTGACATCATGTAGTAATGTCCAAGGGGGAGTGTTGTAAATATAAATACAATGAATGTGGACATTACTAGAAGAAGACTCTTCACCTACTTGTGACTTTTAGTATTCTCTTCCACATCTATATAATGTAATCCATGGAAGACAAAATGTAAGTAGGAATAAAAAAGATAAATAAAATGAGAATCACTTTTCTCCCTATTTCTTCTCTTGTCTATTTACATTTACATTTCATGTTTGATTCTTACTTTTGATATGTGATGTATGTAGATATATAACGAGATTACAACAATTTTATTATTTTTAAACAATTAATAGTCATAATATTATTGATAATTATAATTATTTAGAAAGACGAGGAGGTGCGTAAATAATACGAGGTTATATTTATTTAATAAAATATTAATTAGAGATAATAACATAGTTAGAATTTATTAATTAGAGGTTATATTTATTTTGTGCTAATGAAACATATATAATATCACCATCTGCAAAATACTGAAACGGTGAGTACAATGACGGATGTTAAAGTTGGCGTTGGGCCCAAGCCCATGGGTCAATGATGGGTAATCCGTCCGACGCGATCAGCTAAATCTCTGCCGTCCATATATTGAAATCATCAGCATTTTTCTTAGCCCCTGCTCCTTCTCATTCGTTCTCGATCCGAAGACAAAACCCCGATCACAGAGAAAACCTAAAAACATACGCAACAAAGAAAACAAAGGAGAGGAGGAAAGGAAGGAAAAGAGAGAGAGAGGGAGAGAAAATGCAGGGAGGCGAAGATGTGAGCATCGAGGAGCTCGCCTCGAATCTCTCAACCTACAAGGATCAGCTCCATCAGGTTCTTCTCTCTTTCTCTCTCTTAGGGTTTCGCTTACTTCGAAGGCGTTTATTTCTAGGGTTTGTTTTTGTCATCAGTTTTATGTAATTGAACTGCGCGGTTCAAGAGTTTTGATAATTGAATTGTAATTCTGAATGAAATTTGGGGATGTGGAGAGATAAATTTGTCTTGTAAAAACAGGAAATTTTGCTTTTTTGACGGTCCTTTAAGTTCAAAATTGCGTTAAATTGATAGTAAAAACAAATTTCGGGGTAAAGTTTTCTTATAGTTCCTGGCTTTTATATTGCGTTGAAGTTCTATGTTTATGATTTTTTTTTATTAAATTTCCATGATTAGGAATTAATTTGTCCTTTCTTGTAAATGCATTCCCTTAGATGTTACAGATATTTTGGTAAATTATTTTAGGTATGTTGTGAAAGCCAAGTTCTGTTTTTTGAAGGGGAAAAAACTCTTTTTTGTTCACATTTATTTCCATGAAAAAGGTGATGAAGCGTAGACCTATCATCTAGAGCTATGTAGGCACATTGTGTGCTAGCTTGTTTGAGGTAATAGTCTCTCAAGTTTTTTTGTGTTGTGGTGCAAGTCGTGCTTTTTAAATGTGCTTAATGTATATGCATACTTGCCAATTGCCATTGAATTGCATGTTGTAAACAGTGTTTTAAAGCTAGTGCCTAGCCTGCCTAGGTGTCTGCCTTGGTCTTGGGAGTGTCTAGTGGAGCGTGGACCACTTACATGGACTGCACCTCTTAGGTCTTCATTGGGATTTCCTCCGCTGCAGCCTCCATATTGTCCAACCTCCTCTGAACTCCTCCGGTCTCCTCCACTAACTGTGAACACCTCCACTTCCTCCAACTTTCAAACAGCCTCCTCCACCAACCCTTAAACAAAGAAAGAAACTGCTTAGGCGCCAAGCGCCAGTCCAGCGCCTAGCGGTGCCCATTGATTTCTATAATATTGGCATCTATTATCAATTATTGTAACTAAAATAATATAGAAAAACTTCCTAGGCCTTGCCCAGGCTCTAGGCGACATGTCCTGCACCTAGGCCGCTTAGCGCTTTATGTGACCTTGGTTATAATATGTCTTCGAAGCTGATATCAGAAATAAAGTCCATTTGCATATTGACTGTTATTCCTAACAGAAAGAATCATAGGGTAGAAACTAGTATAACTTGAGATAGGTTCGTAGGATTCTAACTTGGTTTAAATAAAGATGCCCTTTTCTTTGCTATGTAATCAGGACGGGCCATTTTTTTATATTGGGAGCGAGTGAACTATATTGGCTTTGTTAGCTAGATGAGGACCCCTTAGCTTACTAGTTGCAGAAAATATCTCCCAAGTCTACTTTATTTTGTGCAATCCATCTTTGTCTATGCAGATCATGCCATTTAAGTTATGCTTTATTGATCATTTTTTCATATAGTTTTGATCTAAATCTAACGCTTACCAAAATGGATAACCCATCTCAATGGTTCCAATTGAGTTTTTTTTTAAGTTAAGAAGGATATGAATTATTTACACACGTGAATTAAAATATGAGCTAACACAATATGGATGTATGTAGATATATACTTAATTGATATGAACTGTTGAGTATGCATTGCTCTGTCAGCTCTACCTACCTATGCTTCAAGGTTAATCCTGTGAAGGGAACCACCTGCATAACAAATAAGCCTATTCCTTGTTACACTTACTGTAGTGTGCCCTTTTTTTTTGTATTGTCTGACATTTGTATTATAGCCTTATAGGTAGGTAATTTGTAAGGAAGTGCTTGCTCATTACTTTCCCACTCACCTTCATTCTTTTATCGTAATAGTTTTGTGGATTTCTTTTCTTGAAACTGCAAATCAAAATTTCCAAACATTCACCATTGCAATTGTTTTTTTCTCCCTGGAATTAGGTTAGGAAACTTCTGATCGATGAACCTGGGAACTCAGAATATGCTGATATGGAAAAGGAGCTGGAAGAGGTGAGCCTTTACTTAAACTCGCTTTCTTTCATATGGTGATTGTTTGTCTGATTTTTTATTTCTATTGAAATTTTTAGACCTTTGTAAAGTTAGATAAATAGAAAGCATGGTTGTGTAATAGATGGTTTTTTCTTTGCTATATTACTGTGAAAATTTTGGAAAGATAGTTCTCCTTTGTCCTCTTTTGTTTTTTAGGAGGTATCAATGCATGGAGTGCTATATGGCTGCATGATGGAAGTTGGTATTTGGTGAAAATTTTAGTTTCTTATCCTTCAGAAGGCAAGAAAGGTGATTAGATCCATAAAAAGAAAGAAAAACATCACTCTTATTGGCAGCTATTGGAGCTGTATGGTAAATTATGATATAACAAGAGAACAGTAGGTGACAAATCCTCCTTGCTTTATGGAGATGCCCATCACCCTTCATTTTGGTTCCTTTGCAGGTCTTGTGTGTCGTGATGGCCTGCCTGCCTGGAAACTCCTGATTTCAGATCTTCATGTTGAAATTCTAAGTTCGAAATTCAAAAATTTAATCTGGAACTTTTAATAATGGAATCTTCTTATAATTTTGAAATTGACGTTCATGTAATATTTGAGGATGCAGGTCATCGCACTTACGGAAGAACTCTTAGCTACTGCAAAGCATAATGAAGAATCTGATCTGGTGACCCAACATAATGCAGATGCATCTCCCGAGCAGGAGCCGTTTAGTAGAATTTCACAGTTAAACACCGTAAGTTCTTAAGATACTATGCATAATTAGCATGCCTCTTTATGTTAGAAATAGATCCACTTGACTTTGAAAAGTCAAGAAAAGTGCAATAGTTAAACAAAATCCTGTTAACGGCACTGTGAGCAATAAAAAGAAGAATCTTGTCTATCCTGAATACTGACTTAGTGACTTTAAAGAAAAAATTACTTATTAGCTTGTTTGCCATGATTGACTGGAATACACTACTTCGCATATATTGAAGTAGTAGTTTTGTTTTGGGATATCCGTTTAGTATGCATTTATGTAGTATTTTTGGTCATACCAAGAAACCTTTCTTTTGATTCAAAGTTGGGTCCTCAGTATGCTACTATCAGTTTGGCATTCATTGAAGGGTAGCGGGATTTACATTTAAGAAGTACATGGCAAGTTGAGTCCTTTCTTTTGATTCAAAGTTGGGTTTTCAATTTAAATCTATGCTAAGATTCTTAATCAATCAACAGATGCCAAGGAATTGCCATATGGCGTAATTGGTGTTAGACGGCTTCTCAAGCAGTGTTCTCTCTCTTTTTTCCCTTCTTTTATTTTCTTTTTTCTTAAGTGAAAAAAAAATCCTTTGAGAATTTAACTTTAGCATAAATAACTCGTATATGCACAACTATTGGTTGTGAGTTTGCTTGTTGCGGCCTCTCGTTTGAGGAATATAGAAGATGAATCCAGTTAGGAATATCTATGAGCATATACATGTAAAGGACAAAACCATAAATATCAATTAGTTTTTTGCTTTCCATTGGTGGCTATGGATGCTTTTGTTTCCATGTTTCTCATGTGATTTCCTGGAAAATGGATACTATCATATTTACATGGCTGACAGATCTTTAGTTATAGCATCTTATTATTAAGGTTTACATGTACCCAAAGATTAGCATAATATCTAAATATGGCCATATCTTAATCTGTCTTAAGTGTTTCTGAATTTGATAATTGGGAGGATACTTCATAAGGATATTCTCAAGTAGGTTCTGCTATTGCGTAACATTTTTTGTTTATATCATACAAGTAGCTGTGTTGTTCATTGAATAACTTACATTTACCTTCCTGCATGAACATCCTCCTGCGCTACTGATAAAAATGAAATTTGAGTTTGTTAAAAAAAAAGAAATCTACCTGGATATCTTTATCTTTGGTTGTCTCATAATTTCTGCTCATATATCTGATGTCTTTTGCTTTAGGTATCAAGTAAATATGAGAGGTTTTCTGTTGGCACTAAAGTCCAAGCTGTTTGGAGTGAAGATGGGGAGTGGTGAGTAAGAGTTTATGATTAAGTTGGATAAATTTTGAGTTGTTTTATCCTTTTGTTGATTCTGTGTTTGATTGGTTGAATACTTAGGTATGATGCGACCGTCGACGCTATTACTCCTAATGGTACTTACTATGTTGCCTATGATGGATGGGGAAACAAGGAGGAGGTATGTTGGATAATGTGTTTTTTAATAAGCCATATCTTCCAAGAAAGTCTGTATTTTAATTAAATTTGGTTGGTTGAGAAGGAAACATTAATGCCATGGATATATTGCAGATGTTGCAATTCCATGCATATATAATTCCACAATTGAGCTTGGGATTCTCATTTAGGGTTGCGAAAAATTGACATGACCAGCCAGTTTCGTTGACTTAGATGGCAGCTTTAAGTTGGTCTCATCCAGTTTAAATAGGTATATCAGGCTTAGTTCGAGCACTCTGAAGCAATAATCCTCTTATGAAAGCAATTTTTAGGGCAGCGATAGTTGAATTAAAAATTTGGGAAATACTGGGGGACATAATTTTGAAGGTTGTGATATTAGTTATGCCAAATGAGCTGCCAAGAGATGTATTATGGGTTCACCTTGCTAGTCACTTCAAACTAGGTTGGATCTCTCGGGAGCTCATTTTGGTAAATAAGGTGGCATCTCATAGCCAATATCCCATCGTGGGTGCATACATGCATGTGTGGGTATGTGTGCGCATGTGTTGCAAAATGAATTACAAAGAGATAGACTAATGGTGACAATGTGTCCTGCGAGTCACATTAGAGCAGGTGGGCCTCTTTTCTCTTTTCTAACCTCGCTAAATGAGGTAATAGCTCATTTTACATATACACATGCACACATATAGTTATAAGAGATATTGGATATTTGGTACAATTTGCATCTTGACTTTACTTGCATCATTTGGTACTTCTCAAATGCTTTATGTAGCTGTCCACAATGTTGTAGTTTATTAGATACGCGAATGTCGAAAGTGCTTGCGAACTGTGTCATGTAATGTGGCTTAGATTCTCT